>NC_083684.1:32372500-32997500 GCF_033118175.1 Dama dama
TGTAAATATTTTAGTATATTTCCTTCCAGTCTTTCTTTGTGGTAGGTGGTCTTAGTTACCCCATAGCATAAGAGATCTTAGTTCCCTGACCAGGGATTGAACCTGCATCCCTTGCATTGCAAGCAGATTCTTAACCACTGTACTGCTAGAGAAGTCCCCTTCCAGTTTTTCTCACAGGCACAGTCTTAACAATTGCCATGTACTAATACTCTGCTGTAAGTTGCCTGCCTTTCTCATAGGCAGTCATTTTTAAAAACAAAAAGATTATTACATTACTAGGAGGTTGATTCTGCCTCAACCCATCATCCTAAGCATAAAATACTCTGTTTGGAGAATCTCAGGTGATAAGATATTCAACATTCATTTTATGTATACCACCTGCCAGACCATGTGTTAGGCACCTGAGGAGGGAAAGAAAAATCAGGCTTGGTTCTGCCCTCGAAGCACTTACATGGGAAAGAAAGCTTCACATTCATATTTTATCTCCTGGGAGGTGACTCTCTAATGTTGGCGTAAGCTTGTTCTGTGTAGTTGATATTATGCTTTTTAAAGTACAAGAAAAAGAAGTTAGGCCCACTGAAGAAGTTTCAGCAAGGAGCCCATTTCTCAAAAATAAACAGACAAATAATCCCTGCAGATTAGCCAGCCACTGTAAAATAATTTTAACACAATATCCAGCTGATCATTTGGGAGGCAAGCAAGTCAGCTGGTGGGGAGTGAATGTTAGCGACTTGGTTGTCATGGAAACTTTTCTTCCAGACCAGGAAAAAGGCAGTCGCGGGGAAACAGGCGATGTGGAAAAATAGCCCACTTCTCCATGATCTATTTCTCTGTTGATCACAAAGTCGACACCCTACTGGGGCTGGGAGTGGGGAGAGAGGCAGGCATCCCAAGCTTACAGAGGAGAGCAGCAGTTCCCCTTGTGCAGACAGACCCAAGGGACATGGTTCAAACAAGAAGTGTGTGGATAAAAGTTGGCGAGCCAAGGTCATACATTTATTTTATTTTTATTCTTTTTATTTTCCTTTTACTGTTTTTCTTTTAAAAAATGATTCCGTGCAAGTTGTTAAAAGGCTTATCATTCTCAGTTGTCCTCAGATACTGTTGACGTGAAAGCTTGACTAGCATTTTCAGTGCTGACTCAAGACACGTCACAGTCTTGCTCGGAAGTGAAGTTGGTGTCAGGTGGCTTGGTGGTAAAGAATCTGCCTGCAATGCAGGAGATTTAGGAGACACGGGTTTGATTTCTGGGTCAGGAAGATCCCCTGGAGTGGGAAAATGACAACCAGTATTCATACCTGGAAGATTCCAGGGACAGAGGAGCATCCTAGGCTACAGTCCGTGGGGTTGAAAAGAGTTGGACATGACTCAGAGACTGACCACAGCGTAGCCTGTTTAGCCCCACTAGGAAATTGTTGGTCTCTCAGTCGTGTCCGACTCTTTGTGACCCCAGAGAAAAAGCCAGAGTTAAGCTGTGATGGGTATGACTGTCAGTCTTTTAAACAGTCTTTAAATTGTGAAAGTGAAAGTGAAGTCATTCAGTCGTGTCCGACTCTTTGCGACCCCCATAGATTGTAGCCTACCAGGTTCCTCCAATCACGGGATTTTCCGGGAAGAATACTGGAGTAGGTTGCCATTTCCTTCTTTAAATTGTACAAAGGTATAAAAATTACTTTTAGAACTTGGTCTACCTTGATTAGGATATTGTTTATAAATGCTTATGATTCTTGCCAGTCTCTGTCCATGTTTGCCCAGGTTAATCTGAATTTACATAATCATAATAAAATAATTTTTTAAAAGGTAGAATTACACTCCTAGCTACATATCCAGCATTAACATGCGTTATAGCTGTTTGTTCACATTTCCAACTCTTCTAATTTGTGAGCTCTTCAGTGCTTTGAATAGTGCTTTGTTCATCTTTGTGAGCTTACTATTAGCACAATGCTCAGTTCTTTTTTAAATTTTTTAAAAATTAAAAAAAATTTTTGATGTGGACCATTTTTTAAAAAGCCTCTATTGAACTGGTTACAATGTTACTTCTGTCTTATTTTTTTTTTTTTGCCACAAGGCACGTGGGAGTTTTAGCTCCCCAACCAGGGATGGAACATGCACAACTGAATTGGAGGGTGAATTCTTAACCACCTGATCACCAGGGAAGTCCCAATGCTCAATTCTTAAGTGTTTAATTCATGGAGCAACTTCTGGGTGCTGGTCTCTGGGATATGTTGGTAAACAATGCTTGTTAAATGAATAATTGGATGGATGGATGACTATATTCTGGATTTTCTTGGTTTTCTGTGTTTTGAAGAGCTAAACAATTATTTCATAATCCATCACACAACTATTTTCCTGGTGGCAGCTTTGTAAGGTGTAGAAAATAATTAAGATAGAACCTCTGTAGAGATTGCTTGGTAAATCATCACAGACTGGTAAAGTCTTATCTTTGCTTTCTATTACTATTTAGAAGTCTTTTATTTATAGGTTAAATAAGATCTACTGATCTACTCAAGAGTTTGCATGAGTTTTTTCAGTATACAGTTCTATTTGTATACAAAGACTAATCTCATTACATAAAGAGTTTATTTCTCTTGCTCAGAGTTATGTGGCAATAATTCAAAATATCTTCGTTGTCAGAGATTGTTTTTTCTGACCCCAATATTCTCCAATTTTCCCCACTTTCTTCTTTGTACATTGTACATGCTCATAATCTCATACTATCATTTTTGCCTTTACCTCATTTAAAAATTTTTTTAAAATTAATTTTTATTGGAGTGCAGTTACTTTACAATGTTGTGTTAGGTTTTGCCACACAGCAAAATGAATCAGCTATATTCTTTCATATATCCTCTCTTTTTGGATTTCCTTCCCATTTAGGTCCCCACAGAGCGCTGAGTAGAGTTCCCTGTGCTGTGAAGTAGGTTCTCCTTAGTTACCCATTTTATACATGGTTTCAGTAGCGTGTATGTCAATCCTAGTCTCCCAATTCATCCCACCCCACCACCTTTCCCCCTTAGTATCCATACATTTGTTCTCATCTGTGTCTCTATTTATGATTTGCAAATAGATTCATCCCTACCATTTCTAGATTCCACCTATATGCGTTAATATGCAATATTTGTTTTTCTCTTTCTGACTTCATTCTATGATGCTTCTTTTCTTTAAAAGTTTATTTATTTATTTGTGACTGTGCTGGATCTTGGTTGCTGTGAGGGCTTTTCTTTAGTTGTGGCGAGTGGGGGCTACTCTCTAGTTGTGGTGCGTGGGCTTCTCATTGCCGTGGCTCCTCTTGTGGTGGAGCAGAGGCGTGAGGGCATGTGGGTTTAGTAATCGCAGCATGTGAGCTCAGTAGTTGCAGCTCCCAGGCTCTGGAGTGCAGGCTCAGTCGTTGTGGCATATGGGCTTGGCTGCTCTGAGGCCCGGGGGATCTTCCCGGACCAGGGCCTGAACCCCTGTCCCCAACACTGGCAGGCGGGTTCTATACCATTGAGCCACCAGGGAAGCCCTCTATAACACTTTTTTAAAAGGTGCGTAGATTATGAGCTTTTTCCGTGCATGTAGCCAATTCGGTTGAAACCCGGGTCTGCACGGTGTGGCCTGTGTTCTTCTGTCTCCATCAAGTGATCTTCTCTTTATTGACCTGGGTTTACTGAGATATAATTGACAATTAAAATTTATATATATATATAGTGTAAAATTTGAAAATTTGATTTTCACATATACTGTGAAAGAACCATCACAATCAAGCTAATTAACATACCCATCACCTCACATAGTTACCATCTTCTTTTCTGTGTGTGTGGTGAGCACATTGAATATCTACCCTTTTAGCAGGTTTCAAGTATACAGTACAATATTGTTCATTATACTCATCGTGTTGTATGATGAGTATAACTTATTCATCATTATAACTGAAATATATATCATTCTAGAACTTACTCATCTTATAACTGAAAGTTTGTACCCTTTGGCCAGCGTGTCTCCAATTTTCTACGCAGAGCCCCTGGTAGCCATCATTCCACTCTCTGCTGCTATGAGTTTGACATTTTTAGTTTCCACATATAAATGATATTATAATATTGTTATTCTGAATCTGGCTTATTTCACTGAGTGTAATGTCCTTCAAGTTGAGCCATGTTGTCGCAAGTGGCAGATTTCCCTCTTTTTCCAGCCTGATTCATTTTCCACTTTATGTATATACCCCATGTTCTTTATCCATTCATCCACTGATGGAAATTTAGGTTGCTGCCATTTCTTGGTTATTGTGAATGATGCTGTAATGGGCATGGAGTGCAGGTGTCTTTTCAATACCATGATTTCAGTACCTTTGGATGAATACCCAGAAGTGGAATTGCTAGACCTCATGGTAGCCCTATATTTAATATTTTGAGGAACTTCCATATTATTTGCCGTAATGGCTGTACTAATTTACATTTCCATCCATGGTGTGCAAGGGTTCCCTTGTCTACATATCTTTACTAACACAACACTTATTTTTTTAAAAAGTAATAGTCATTCTAACAGGTGTGAAGTGATACCTCAATGTGACTTTGATTTGCATTTTCCTAATGATTAGTGATGTTGAATACCTTTACATGTATCTGTTGGCCATTTGTATGTCTTCTTTGGAAAAATGACTGTTAAGTTCTGCCCGTTTTTAAATTGGATTGTTTATTTTTTTGCTATTGAGTTGTATGATAAAGAAGATGTGTGTGTATGTATGTGTGTTGTTGTTCCGTTGCCAGGTCATGTCTGACTCTCTGCAACCCCGTGGGCTGCAGCATGCCAGACTCCTCTGTGTCTATGTCTGTGTATATATAAGTATGTGTGTGTGTGTATAAATATGTATATGAAAAAAGTGAAAATGAAAGTCACTCAGTCCGTTTCCAACTCTTTGTGACCCCATGGACTATACAGTCCATGGAATTCTCCAGGCAAGAATACTGGAATGGGTAGCCATTCCCTTCTCCAGGGCATCTTCCTGAGCTAGGAATCAAACCTGGGGTCTCCTGCTTTGCAGGCAGATTCTTTACCTTTTGAGCCACCAGGGAAGCCCACGTGTGTGTGTGTGTGTGTGTGTGTGTGTGTGTGTGTGTGTAAAACCTTTGTGTATTACAGAGGTTTTAAAGATCAATTTGTCACTGGAAATCCTTGCCACTGAACAAGCTTATATAGTACTATATTTTTTGTAAAAATTGTTGCTACAGTGGTGTGTTTTAACAACAGAGTTGCTTATGTGGGATATATTAATAGTGTATCATAATCCTGATTAAAGTCTCATGTGAAATCAAGCCTTCTCTCATTTTATATTATACCTATGGTGTTTTGAAATTATAATTTTTTTCAATGATAAAAGTAATACTTGGTTGTCACAAAAAAGTAAGGGAAAAGCATAATCCTAAATACTTAGGGACAGACATTGCTTTCGTATTTTTAAATTTTACTTTGTTTTGGTTATACAAGTTAAACATGTTTAGAGAAGAAATTTAGAAAATGCAAAAGATAAGAAAATGAAATCAATCACAATTTCACCACTAAGAAGTGACACTTTTAACATGTTGGCCTAAGTACTTATCTAGATTATATATTTGTCTACCAGATATTTAAAATATGCATTTTATTTTTAACAAAAGAAACCATACATATTGGATGACAGTTTTATATTGTGATTTATTACTTCATTTTCATATTTCTAGGCTAATAAAATACTTTTATAATGCCACTTTTACTAAGTCTATAGAATTCTATCACACTATAATTTATTTTAGCAGTCTCTTATTTTTGGTTATTTGTGTTAATGGGCTTCATAGGATCATAGAAAAGCCAATCACCAAGGAGTTGGACACTGAATGTGATAGAGATGAAGTACAACTCCAGCTCTCAGATCTGATCATCTTCTGCCCTCAGTAAGAGATTTTAAAAAATATATTCTAAGTTTTTATTTAAAATTAAAAAAATCTTGGCTTTTATGTATATTAATGACACATTTAGTAGAAAAGACTGAGAGGAATTCAAACAGCTTGATAGCAGAAAACAAATAGCTCAATTGAAAAATGGGCTAAGCACTTGGATAGACATATGTTAAAAAAGATGTGCAAGTGGAAAATAGGTATATGAAAAGAAGCTCAACATCAATAATCATAAGGGAAATGCAATCAAAATCACAATAAGTTATCACCTCCCACTTGTTAAGATACCTGTCATTAAAAAGAAGATAATGTGATTCATGTCAATGTATGACAAAAACCAATACAATATTGGTAAGTAATTAGCCTCCAACTAATAAAAATAAATGGGGAAAAAAATAAAGTACTGAAAACAAAACAAAACAAATAAATAAAAAGAAGATAATGAGTGTTGGTGAGATGTGGAGAAAGGAAACCTTTGTATACTGTTGGTGAGAAGTAAATTGATAAAGCTATTATGTAAAATAGTATAGAGGTTTCTCAAAAAATTAAAAATAAAACTACCATATGATCCAGTAATCCCACCTCTGGGTACCTATCCAAAAGAGCAAAATCTTTATCATGAAGAGCTATCTACATCCCCATATTTATTGCAGTGTTATTTATAGCATTTAAGACATGGAAACAACCTGCACACTTCAACAGAAGAATGAATAAAAAATTATACATACATGCACATAGACATACATATACACACTGGAATATTATTGAACCATAAACAAGGATGAAATGCTGCCATTGTGAAAACATGGGTCAACCTGGGGGACATTATGCTAAATGAAATAAGCCAGATACTGAAAGAAAAATAGCATATGATCTCACTTACATGTAGAATCTAAAAATGTCAAAGTCTTAGAAGCAGAGAGTAGAATGGTGGATACCAGGCGCTGAGTGTGGGAGAGATGGGTAGACATTGGTCAAAGGGTATGTAAGTAATAAGAGGAATAAGTCATCATACAGCATGATGACTATAGTTAACAATGCTTTATTGTATGTTTGACATTTGCCAAGAGAATTTTTACTGTTCTTCAGCACTCTTCCGTTTTCATGTCTTACTTAATATTTCTTACTGCTTTCTGCTCTTATTATCAACTTTATATACTCTATTTCTCATATTTTAACTTCCAGATATAATATCATTGGGTCAGAGCATCATGAATGTTCCTCTTGGGTCATGCTTTTGCTCCACACTGCTTTATAGGTCAACTGGTTTTCCAAGTCCAATGGGAAGCAGAGAAGCAGGGCAGAGACAGAGAGAATGGCAAACTGTGTAAGAAACCCATTCACAGGTTGGTCTTTATTTCTGGTAGAAACTCAGAGCAAAATAGGCTTCCCTTCTCCTTATTATTTTAAATTACATTTCACTGTATATAAACAGCACTGAATAAATTTTATATAGCCACTGGTCATTTGTATTTCTTGTTTTGTAAATTTATTGTTAATATATTCTAAGGTTAAAATAAATAGAAATGCAGGCATTATTATTTAACAGGAAAATGTTTAATTAATGATGTTTTTATTTCCTGTTTGTTTGAATCAAGTACCTTTGAAGTTGGGAGAGTATATTGGAAATCCTTAAATCACTTAAGATAATTTAGACCCACTATTAATTTTATATCACAAATGAGTAGTTAGTGCAGAGTTAGCAAGTTCATCACTGCTTTTTAATTAAACATGAGTTGACTGTAAAGAGAGAGTTATTGAGCATTTGAGAGATATATCCAATGGCTATATAATTAGATGAAAATTATATAAGCAAGGAATGCCCAATTTAATTCTTGCTATATATTAGTTGTAGGAAAAATATGCAGATACTTCATTCACATTTATCAAAATAGCCTACAGCAAGATAATTAGGGATCACCTTTGAAAATGGTGGTGCTTAATAGACATATTAATTGATATCAGTCTTCCTTCAAATAGTCCATTAAGTGGAAAACTATTACATCAAAAATAGTTTATCAATAAAAATAAAAAATGTATATCTTTTATTTGAAAAGTTAATTGCACTCATATATTTTCATTTATTAAAGTTAAATAATAATTTTCTTTGCTTTGTTGATAAATAACCATAATAATAGTCAATGAATCTCAGTTAAATACTGATGGTAGTTAACAATCACTTTATAAAAATAATAATGATATGCCACAGAATCAGAAACAATAAAATGTAAACTTATTATATTGAAATAAGAAAACCATATGACTAAGTTTTATTTATTTGTGTTCATGATTAGGTAGACTTCTAGTAATAACTTTAAAAATCATCTCTTTTTGAGGAAATTGCAATAAATTGGTAGAATATCATACCAGAGCTTTTGTGTTAGGAAAGTGCTGACTGATTGAGGTCTACTCTGAAAAAAGTGAGCATTTCCAGTCAATTTGCATTATATATCAGATAACAATTTGTGATAAAGTTTACAAAGCTGAAAAAGAAAATAATAATAGCAAATACTATAATAATAAGTAAAATTTCAAGGTTTGGGAAGAATATCAATAACTTATAAGTAGTCTTTGAATCTACTCGATTACTGTAAAATTTCAATTAAATGAAATCAAAACAAAAGCCAGGAAAAAAGACTGCAGTCTAGGAAGAAGATCTTGAAATAAATGGAGTCAACTAACATTATATAATTTTGTTTTTCTAATTGAAAGTCAAATCTATTAATTAATCATAGAAGTAATGTTAAAAGTTACACAAGCATTAATAATAAAATAGAAAAAAGAGTTCAGCAGTTCAGCACCTATAAAACAAATATTTTGCCATGAGATTTGGTTTTAGTTTAGTTATATCCTTGATGTGTATGTGTGTGTGTGCATGTGTTGTGCTGCATGTTGATGGTGATATAAACTATATTTCTATTGTAGGTCACAGCTTGTATTAGTAAGCCTTCTTCAGAGAGATAGAACCAGTAAGATCTATCTCTCTATCTATCCATAGATATAGGTATATCTATCAAAATGCAGGCAAGGGCCTTGCAAGTCTTTCTGGAAAGCTTGAATGTATTATCCTGAATGTAATATGTAGTCATTAAAGAATAAAAAGGGAGAGTGATAGGATAAGATTTATTGTAGAAACATCAGAAAGAAGTGATATGGAAGGTGGATTATAGAAGAGTAAGGTTTGATTCCAGCATTGTAATTAGGAGGCAGTGAGACTCAGGAAAGAAGAAGGGATAGATTCGAGATGTATTTAAGAGGACAGAACCGATGGTCCTATCTGGCTGAAATAATGGGTGAAGGATAATGGAGTAAGAGGTATGAAGGACAACTCATAGCTTTGTGCCTTGGAATTCTGAGCAGAGACCAGTGTCATTCAATAGCATATGGAACAGGAGAAGGAGTAAGTTTTAAAGGGTACTTGATGATTCGATTTTGAATTTGTTGAGTTTGAGGTCTTTGAGGACTCCTCAAGGGAGTTGTCCAGTACCCAGAAAGATATTTGGGACTGAAGGTCAGTGTAGAGGACTGGTATTATTATGCTAAGCATTTGAAAGTGTTGAGCATTTCCTCTTATTTGGAAATCAGAGTCACAGATGTGAAGCTTCACAGGAAAAGTCTATATAATAAAAAGAGAAAAGCATGGGAAAGGTCAAATGTAACTCTAGAAGGAAACAGAATTTAAGGGATAAACAGAGGAAGAGAAGCCAGAGTAAATCAGAATTTATGTTTTGGAGGTGCCTAGGGGCCTAAATAGATGGACACGGAAGCCTGGTGTGCAGCAGTCCATGGGGTGACAAAGAGTTGGACATGACTGAGCAAGTGAACTGAACTGAGGGGCATAAAACTGTCAGAAAAAAATCAATCAGTTGATCTAAGAAAGAACTGGAAAATTTTATTCAAGCCAAATCTGAGGAATATAACCCGGGCAAAGCATCTCCGAAAGCTCTGAGAATTGTTCTGCGGGTTAGAAATCAAGGCATGGTGACACAAGTTTTTTTGAGACAGAGGACTGTACGTCAAAGGACGTATTATCAACAGTTTACATACTCCAAATCTAAGCAGCATCTTGGTGGTCACGTGACCCCTTCCAAGCTCAAGAAGGAATAAGGAGTCTTTTACGGAGCTGTCTTGCTGATGCTAGGAGAATGTTGCTCTTTGTGGTTGAGCAGGTGCTCCCGCCAACGAGGGAAGTGTGTTCGATGCCTAACATAGACATGCAACATACAGGGCCGAGAGAAGAATTTTTATGTTTCAATTGTCCCTGTCTTGTCATAAAACAGGAATTTTACCTCACAAGACTAATTTGGATTGTGTGTGTGTGTGTGTGTGTGTGTGTGTGTGTGTGAGACAAGTAAAGGCCCTGCTCAGGGACCTTGTCTTGAAGCCGTGTTTCCATCAGAGCACGTTGCGTTTACTCGGGGTATATGTTTACGTGGGAGGGCTGTTGAAGATAAATGTTGTCACTGTTTCTTGACCACACGAAGACAGACTCATTAAGGAGACTGAGCAGGAAGAGTCAGAGATAAGAAGAGAGGGACAGTGGCATCAAATGTGGGCGAGCGAGAGAGCGAGATAAGGACTGTCCAGCCGCAAACAGATCGCACTCTCAAATTGGGTCATCTGAGGAGAGCTTAATAAAGAGACGGTGTGCCAAGGTGTGGGGAAGGGGCGGGGAAGCTCCGTGCGACAGGGCCTTCCAGCAGGGCTGGTGAGAGAGTGATGCTGTTCTTGTTCCTCTGCTTACCGGGGCAGGAGGAGGGTGCAGCTGTTGAAACCTGGTGTGGGAGAACTTTGTTGGGAGGCTGCCTGAAGGAGCTCTGAGATGTGATCCCGGGGCTTTGCAGGGAGGGGCTGGAGGGCAGGAACCCTGGCCCCTACTTTCTCTCTTTTTTATAAACTTTTAAATTTTATACTGGAATATAGCCGATTAACAATATTGTGATAGTTTCAGGTGCACAAACGGACTCATCCATGCCTATATGTGTATCCATTTTGCCATCTCTCCTCCCACCCAGGCTGCCATATAACATTGAGCAGAGTTCTCTGTGCTGTCCAGTAAGTCCTTGTTGATTATCCATTGTGAACATAGCAGTGTGTCGTGTCCATGTTGATCCCAAACTCCCTATCTCTTCCCCATATTCTCCCCCCTCTGGCAACCATAAGTTCGTTCTCTAAGTCTTTGAGTCCATTCCTGATTTGTAGCTAAGTTCATTTATATGCATGTGAGCTCTCCAACATGCTCTCTCCCACCTAGAGAGTAGGGATTCTACTTTAGATGTCATTACAGATCTTCCTCGGCTTACAGTGAGGTTATGTCCAGATAAACCCACCGTTAAGCCCAGAATTTAATACACCTAACCCACCAAACACTTACATTAGCCTACAATTGGACAAAGCTGTCTAACACAAATCCTATTTTATAATTAAGTATTGAATGACTCATGTAATTTATTGAATTCTGTACTGTAAGTGAAAATAGAATGGTTGTCTAGGTACATGATGGTTGTAGGTGTTATTCATTGTTTATTCCAGTCGTGGTGTGGCTGACTGGGAGCTGCTGCTCGCTGCCTCTGCCCAGCATCAGGGGAGTATTGTACTGCATATTGCTAGTCTGGGAAAAGGTCAAAATTAAAAATTCCAAGTATGGTTTCTACCGTATGTGTATCTCTTTCTCACCATTGTCAAGGTGCAGAATTGTAAGTCTTACCATCATCTGTATAACTTCAGTGCCTAATGAAGTGTTTGAAACATAGCAGGTGCTCAGTGAAAATTTTGAATACAAAATGCTCAAATGTCCAAAACCCTAAAAACATCCCAAAGGCATAATCCAAATGCATGAACACAGTCAGCTATTGTGTTCTATTTAGCTCTTCAGTATGGCCCTGTCCTTCTTCAGTATATGTCATGCATCTCAGTTTATCACTGCATTTGTTCCTCCCATAAGTCATCTTCCTTAAATGAGTTTTAACCCCTTCTATCCAGACAAAGTTCGGTTCTTGTTTGAGAAGCCTTATCAGCTTTGCACAAATGCTGGAATATCTCTCATGTGAATTTAAGTTTATTGCTAAACTCTTTTCTCTCCATGAAGCTTCTTTGGAAGGCTTTCTTAGAAAGTAGTTTTTCTCCAGTCTTAACTGGTTCCTTTTCCATCCTGATATTACAGTGTCTGAGTTCTAAGACGTGACAGAAGTATTCCCTGTCTAACTGGCTGAAGGGGGTTGAAAGTTGCTTTTGGGTACTCTTATGAGTATTTTAAATATGATTCTCTTGCTTAAGAAGTATTTTGACATATTTAGAAATTCTTAGTAACAGTTTTGGAAAGAAAAGTATAAAAAAAGAATCTTGCTTCTTCTATAACTCTTTAATTTCTTTTTGACAATTCCCATTTCT
The DNA here is from genome assembly GCF_033118175.1 of Dama dama. Classification (NCBI taxonomy): domain Eukaryota; kingdom Metazoa; phylum Chordata; class Mammalia; order Artiodactyla; family Cervidae; genus Dama; species Dama dama. Next base: position 32,384,797 of record NC_083684.1, read on the forward strand.
CTCTTTTAAGATACATAATTTGAAATCAAATTCTACTTTTTATTTCATTCTCAAACCATAATATTATGAAATATGATAAAAGCAAATTATCCTGAACAACAAAATAATAAAAACATAATGAAACTTGGAAATTCTAAATTATAGAACAAAAGATGAAATTAAAATCTCTATTGTGAGAAAGGATCTGGCAAATTCCAGGTTGGCCTTAAAGGGCCCTTGATACAACAGGCAGAAGCGTAATATATAAAGGATAGTAAATCAAGCTGAACTTAGTGTTGCTTTGTTTTTAATGGTTTGTGTTTAACCCTATGACTAAATGTTCCAAATGGTGGTTTAAATTATGGTACTGGGATTAGTAGGCATAGTTGTGCAGGAAAAGCTGGATTTTCTGCTTTGAAATGTGCATATTTCACAGATTATGTGCTTCACATGCCAAGACATGGTAAAATTTTGCTTGTTTAGGAATAGCTCCATTTTTAAGCTTCCTAAGTACCTCAGCTGAAATGATATATATTTTGCACATAAATATTGGAAGGGTTGGGGGAGTCAATGTGATTCTTGCTTTGTGGAGGCTAGACACAGTGGGTATCCATGTTTTACGTAGTCCTGAGTCTTTGTGGTTCCAAAACACACCCATTTTATAGGACGGGTTAGAAACATGTTGCTTCTCAAAATAATCATTTAATATTTTGTTTTTATTAAACTACTGAAAAATATCTGACTGGATTATTTCATTTTGAACATGTTATTTTTTTTTGGTGTGTATAAAATGCTATTTAAGTAATTGAGTGTTTTTTCCCCCAGTTGTTTGAGTGTTGAAAATTCAATCTTCTGTAATTAAAAATAAATCTTCTAACTGAACATAGCAGTTATTTCCCACATACTTTATTGAAAGTGACAAAAATGGATAAAATATAACCATGAATTGTGCCTCATTCTTATGATATATCAAACTCCCATTTCATTAAACTTGGGAGGCTTTTTTTTTTAATATGATACTGAAAGAAGGGAAATAAAATTCTTAGAAAGGTTTCAAAAGATTATTAATAGATGAGATTTGAATAAGACTGATCAAATGCTGGAATGGATGCTTTCTTTTCTTTCTTTCTTTTTCTTTTCTTTTTTTTGATTGCCTACATTGTCTGAAAACTGTTCAGCAGAACAAAGGGTTTTATGGATGAAAGACTAGTATGAAGAAACATGAATGTCAACTCAGGCTCTGAAAGACAGTCTGCTAATGAAATATTCTAAAAGTCATTTTCAAGGTGGTTGAAAGTTCTCACTGACGTGCACCAATGCTTTTGATAAAAAAATTATATATATCAAATAATTACACAACTGTTGGCTCCAGGGATAGAGAAAATAAGGTGAATCCATATGCACCCAAACATTAATGAAAGACTTGTATATCATACTTTCTTTCCATGGGTAAAAATAATCAGACACATCGTAACATTATTTTGCTAGTAAATTTCTTACTTTTTGCATCTGACGAGTGCCCCTTTCTACTATCTTGGTAATGCTAACTAACTGTGATCTATGATTTACTACATTAATAGTTAGCTCTTTATGTGCAAAGTGTGTTATCTTTTAAAATTGAATTTCCCTAAAACATCATTCAGTGAACTTGCCTTGTAAGTGCAAGAAGTAATGACTTTTCCCCAAAGGTCCACTGATCCACTCTATGAATATACATACCTGCCAATAACATCTACTTATCCTCTATTCTTGGAGAAGGGCATGGCAACCCACTCCAGTATTCTTGCCTGGAGAATCTTATAGCCTAGCAGGCTATAGTCCATGAGATTGCAGAGTCGGACATGACTGAAGTGATAGCATTCACGCATGCATCCTCTATTCTATGGTATGCATTCTTTCTTTAGGATATAACACACACACATAATCTTGGTAATAATTTTGAAAGATGTATGAGTGAGTGAGTGAAGTCGCTTAGTCGTGTCCTACTCTTTGCGACCCCGTGGACTGTAGCCTACCAGGCTCCTCCATCCATGGGATTCTCCAGGCAAGAATACTGGAGTGGGTTGCCATTTCCTTCTCCCCATATATTTATATACATATAACTATACCTGCCATATATATATGACATATACCTCTGTGTGGGTTTATAATTTGATGGAACTATATATTCAAATATCCTTGGAATCTGTATCTGTTTTCTCTGATTGATTTTAACCATGCAAATTTGATGAAGATTCTCTTTCAGGAATGTCTATAATGATGCCCCATATAGGGAGGCCCTTAATTAGGCTAACAGTGGTTCTATGACATGTTCAAATTAATGGAGGTATGGTTGGTAGGTTTTTGAAAATATTCCAAATCAAATTGACCATGGGATGTCTGCTTTCTGCCCTGTCATAGTCCCAGAGGACTGGGCTAAATTGCAATGGTCTGACAACAGTGTTAAACTTTGTATGCCTGGGTCTGGGCTGGGCTTGGTTTACAAGAGGCAGCTAATCTCTGGGGAGTGGAGTCTATTCCCATTTCATTTTATATTTTCATGAATGGAATTTTAATTACATGATACAAACATAAACAAGAATTTTGCATGACATTTAATATTTTTGGGGACCAACCCGGTCTCAATCTCTCAAACCCATCTGCCTTTGTATATAATATGTATCATAAAATTGCCGGTTTATAATGTACTTTTCTTTTACGCTCTTTCAACTTGAAACTCCTTCTCAGCAGTCTATATCCAGTCATAATGCTGTCTTTTCTTCACAACATCAGCTAACATTCTTACAGGTTTTTTGTTTTTTTTTGTTTTTTACATATGTTGTTTAGTTGCTAAGTCATGTCTGACTCTTCTGCAACCCCATAGACTGCAGCCCACCAGGCTCCACTGTCCGTGGGGTTTTCCAGGCAAGAATACTGAAATGGGTAGCCATTTCCTTCTCCAGGGGATCTTCCTGACCCAGGGATTGAATCTGTGTCTCCTATATTGGTAGGCAGATTTTTTTTTTTTTTTTAACCACTGAACCATCTGGGAATTCCTTTTACATATGTATATCAGGTGACAAATATTATATGATTATATTTCATATCACATTATAATTTTTGAGTATTTTTATATGTTTTATACTAGTCAGAGAGGTTCTAGAGCTGAGGGGCTAGTGCTTACTCATTTAAAAAAAACTCCCAGCATCAAAAGTAGGCACTCAGTGAGTGAATATTAGTTTTAAAAAATTGTTTAAAGGTAAACAAAAGTGTGTAAAATAGGGTTTTTACAATTAATAACGAAGCATAAAAGAAGATGGAGACCAAGATGTGGTGACATTGAGATAGTATAAAAAGTGGAATCACCTTATAGAGAATTGGGACCCTTGTGCACTGTTGGTAGAAATAGAAAATGGTGCAGCTGCCATGGAAACTGTATGACAGTTTCCCCAAAATTAAGAATGTAATTCTTACGTGACTCAGCAATGCCACTTCTGTGTATGTATCTAACAGAATTCAGAAATTCAGAAAACAGAATTCAGAAAACAGAGGTGTTTGCACAACCATGTTCATAGCAGCATAATTCATAATTGCCAAATGATTGAAGCAATCCAAGTATTAGATGAATGGATAAACAAAATGTGGTATATACATACAATGGAGTCTTAAAAAGGAGGGAAATTCTAATGCTTGTTACAACATGGATGAACCTTGAGGACATTCAGCTAAGTGAAATAAGCAAGATGCAAAAAGGCAAATGTTGTATGATTCCACTTACATGAAGTACCTAGAGTAGTAAAATTTCATAGAGAAAGAAAATAGAAGGTTAGTTAGTTGCTAGTGACTCAAAGGGAGGGGAAATGAGTTGTTTCATGGGTGTAGCATTTCAGTTTTGCAAGATGAAAAGAATTTTTGAGATTGGTTGTACAAAGATGTGAGTATACATAAAGGAGTATGTCAAGGCTGTATATTGTCACCCTGCTTATTTAACTTATATGCAGAGTACATCATGAGAAACGCTGGGCTGGAAGAAGCACAAGCTGGAATCAAGATTGCTGGGAGAAATAGCAATAACCTCAGATATGCAGATGACACCACCCTTATGGCAGAAAGTGAAGAAGAACTAAAGAGCCTCTTTATGAAAGTGAAAGAGGAGAGTGAAAAGCTTGGCTTAAAACTCAATATTCAGAAAACTAAGATCATGGCATCTGGTCCCATCACTTCATGGCAAATAGATGGAGGACAGTGGAAACAGTGTCAGACTTTATTTTTTTGGACTCCAAAATCACTGCAGATGGTGACTGCAGCCATGAAATTAAAAGATGCTTACTCCTTGGAAGGAAGGTTATGACCAACCTAGATTGCATATTAAAAAGCAGAGACATTACTTTGTCAATAAAGGTCCTTCTAGTCAAGGCTATGGTTTTTCCAGTAGTCATGTATGGATGTGAGAGTTGGACTATAAAGAAAGCTGAGCACAGAAGAATTGATGCTTTTGAACTGTGGTGTTGGAGAAGACTCTTGAGAGTCCCTTGGACTGCAAGGAAATCCAACCAGTCCATCCTAAAGGAGATCAGTCCTGGGTGTTCATTGGAAGGGCTGATCTTGGAGCTGAAACTCCAATACTTTGGCCACCTCATGTGAAGAGTTGACTCATTGGAAAAGACCCTAATGCTGGGAGGGGTTGGGAGCAGAAAGAGAAGGGGACGACAGAGGATAAGATGGTTGAATGGTATCACCAACTCAATGGACATGAGTTTGAGTAAATGGGAGTTGGTGATGGACAGGGAGGCCTGGCGTGCTGCAATTCATGGGGTCACAAAGAGTCGGACACAACTGAGCGACTGGACTGAACTGAACTGAACTGAACTGATACTTAACACTACTTAATTGTATGACTTCACAGTGGTTAGAGGGTAAATTTTATCTTAATTATATTTTACCATAATTTAATATAACTGAAAAAGAGAAGTCATCCTCATTATATATATTGCAATTATGTCAGACTAATTCATCCCAAAGGTATTTTAAAATCTATAATTTTGGTTATATATTTTGGGGCAGCTGTGTGCATGCAAAGCCGCTTCAGTTGTGTCTGATTCTTTGCAGTCCTATGGACTGTAGCCTGCCAGGCTCCTCTGTCCATGGGATTCTCCAGGTGAGAATACTAGAGTGGGTTGCCACACCTTCCTCCAGGGGATCTTCCCAACCCAGGGATCAAACCTGCATCTTCTGGGTCTCCTACAGCATCTGCCCTCGCAGGCAGATTCTTTATCCCTGAGCCACTGGGGAAGCCCCTTTGGGGCAGCTAGTTTACTTTTATTTTTAATTTTTTTTTTTTTTTACTGAAGTAGAGTTGATTTACAATGTTGTGCTAATTTCTGCTCTACAGCAAAGTGACTGAGTTATATGCATTCCTTTTTGATGTTCTTTTCCATTATGGTTTATCCCAGGAGACTGGTTATAGTTTCCTGTGCTACGCAGTAGGACCTTGTTTATCCATTCTAAATTTAGTAGTTGGCATCTACTAACCCCAAACTCCCAGTCCCTTCCTCTGCCTTCCTACCTTTCCCTTGCTAATCACAAATCTTCTCTGTGAGTCTGTTTCTGTTTCGTAGAATATATATGTAAGTAATGTCATATGGCATTTGTCTTCGTCTTTCTGAATTGCTTCACTTAGTGTGATAATTTTAGTCACATTCGTGTTGCTAGAAATGGTACTCTTTCCTTCTTTCTTATGGCTTAGTAGGGTTCCATTGCTCTATATACACCACATCTTCTTTATCCATTCATCTGTTGATGGACATTTAGTTGTTTGCACATCTGTACTATTGTAAATAGTGCTGCTATGAGCATAAGACTGCATGTATTTTTTTCAATTATAGTTTTGTTGGGTATATGTCCAGGAGTGGGATTGCTGGATCATATGGTAGCTCTGTTTTTAGTTTTCTGAGGGACCTCGACATTGTTTTCCACAGTGGCTATACCAACTCACATTCCCACCAACAGTGTAGAAATGTTTTGGGAGCGGATAGTTTAAATACAGACTATCTGGTTGTTGTAGAAATATCCACATGCAAAAGGGAATTTACTGTTTTATAATTTTAAAATCAATCCACTAAGATGTATTTATTGCATATTCATAGTGTTTCATAGCCTTTAGACATTGGGAAAAAGGGTAAAATAAAAAAGGTGACTACCTGACTACATTTGAGAGTTTTTATATAGCAGAGTCATAACTCATTAAGGGAATTGAGACAACTGCTTCTGTAAAGTCAAACTTTCTGGAATTGTTCTAGAATAAGTCTTAGCTAAAAATTAACTCAAGAAACTCAGAGCTCTGACACCAGGGAGAAAGGAGAATGAGATTTCCAACAAGTATACTCGATCAATTAGATCTGCAATTTGGTGGTGGCTTGAGAGTGAGATTTGAGGTAAGAAAATTCTGAATTTTAATCCTGGCTCCATTGGAGAATTTGACCAAATTATTTTATCAATAAATAAGATAAAATATTTACCATGACATGTAACCAGAGTTATGTGTGTGTGTGTGTGTGTGTGTGTGTGTGTGTGTGCATGCGCGCTTAGTCATGTTAGCTCTTGGTGACCCTATGGGTTGTAGGCCACCAGGCTCCTCTGTTCATGGTTTTTTCCAGGCAAGAATACTGGAGTGGGTTGCTATGTCCTCTCCAGGGGATCTTCCAAATCCAGGGATCGAACCTGCGTCTCTGGTTCTCCAGCATTGACAGGCAGGCTCTTTACCACTGCACCCCCTGAAAAGCTCATTAGATCCACTAGAGTGTCTTGAATGCTCACGTAGCAATTGCTTTAGCAATATTATCTCTCTCGTGGCTGCAGCAGTGGAAGAGAAAAGGCCAGACAGAAAAATCTGACTCTCCTCAGCCATTTTTCAGCAGTGATGTAAGTCTTTTAAATCAGATCTGTCGAGTTTCATGTTCCTGCCTCTGAAGCTGTTGGGGATGGCCTAGAGAAAGGCAAGTTGAAAGGCAGCTATCAAAAGTGGGGTCAGGGGGTTTGCTGCACATGCGCAGACAGGGCCGGCGTGATTAGTTGGTGCGCCTGTGGCAAAGAGCATGGTGGAGCGGAGCGGTCCCTGGAGATGCCTGACCTTTTCTGTTCTGTTCTGTTCTGTTTTGAGGAGTGGCCAGCGGCGTGACAGAGCAGGCCAGGGACGGTCTACACCTGAGGAGGACTACGGAGCAGCGCTGTACGTGAGGTAGGAACGCAAGTCAAATGTAGGGCAGCCTCACTGAGCAACCAGCCGTGTCACCTGTACCCGAGGCGGTCAAGTGCCTGTGGTAGATTTCCAGGCAGAACTGCGGCAGGTCTTCTTAGCTGAGACACCAAGAAGTCATTAAAGCAGTATCAGAACACCCAGGTAGCTGATACCAAGAGGAAACAGATCAAAACAAAGAGGCTTCTTCTACTGTTGGAAGCTTCTGCCGCAGCCTGCAGTGTTCGGTGGAGAACCTGCATCATACCTCAATCCGTAGGCTTCCTTAGGTCTTAAGGATCCCGAAACTGTCCTGTGGACATCGAATTTGGTGGAACAGCAATTGTAACTATGGGAAAGAGGTGCAAGATGCTGCAGCACATTGACTACGTGTGAGACGCGACTGGCAGGGTGGTTCAATCTTCACTGGCCCTTTTAAGGCTTTTGACAAATAGGTGAACTTGACCCTCTGTGACTGTGATGAATTCAGAAAGATCAAGGCAAAGAATTCAAAGCATTCAGAGTTTGAAGAAAAGCAAGTTTGGGGGCTGGTGTGGCTGCCCGGGAGAACTTGGTTTCCATGACTGTGGAGGGACCACCCTGTAAAGATACTGGCATTGCTCAGTACCACTTACTGGTGACGCTGGGGGTTGGGAGAGCAGCTGGCAGAGGTGTTCCAGCTGGTGTTCCAATTCCCCAGACTCTTCCTGGACAAACAGGCCCTGTCCATGGGGGCGGGGGGCCATCCCAATGAGTAATGACCCCACAGGGAAGAGGTATTGTAGCAGCTGCTGCCACTGCCAGCGTTACTGGAGCCCCAACTCAGTATCCACCAAAAGGGGGCTACATCCACACCACACATCCACACCTGTTGGTCGAGCAATCCCACCTCCAGGAATTATGGCTCCTCCACCTGGTATGGGGCTTCCCAGGTGGCACTAGTGGTGAAGAATCTGCCTGCCAGTGCAGGGGACATAAGAGACACAGGTTTGACCCCTGAGTCAGGAAGATACCCTGGAGAAGGAAATGGCAACCTCTTCCAGTTATTTTTGCCTGGAGAATCCAATGGACAGAGGAGCCTGCTGGCAGCAGTCCTTGGGGGTTACAAACAATTGCACATGACTGAAGCAACTTACCATGCCACATGGTATGAGACCACCCATAGGCCCACCAGTTAGGCTTCCCGTACTCGAGGGATGCCAATAAGCTAGCCCCTGTTGGAATGAGACCCTCCACCAGGAATCAGAGGTCCACTTCCACTAGGAAGGGGTCCACCAAGACCCTAGGATATTATTGATCCTTCTTAGTGATTTTTATTTTCCTGCAACGCATCTTGTGAAATGTGTGCAGTACTTGTAAGCTTTGGTCCTCTCTGCTGCATTAATGTAAGCTAATGCATAGAGTCATTAAAAAAAGTGGGTTCAAAGGAGGTAGATGAACTTCACCTAGAAATTTCAGAGATTGATTGGGGATTGAGATAGCTATGAAGAGGAAAATTATGGACCTAAATAGAGAACCACAATTAGTAGGTCAGAGGAGACAAATAATACTAGATACAACTCATAAATTTATGGACCACAAACTGTATACCAGGTGCTCTTCTAATCGCTTTGCTTGTATTAACTCAATGAATCCTTTCAACAGCTTTATGCAATAGATGCATGATTTCCCAATCTTCCCTGGTATCATCCCAAAAGGAGACCTGGGGACAGGGATTTGGATTCAATCCCATGAAAATTATCTCAGATACTCTGTCTTCTAGGGCTTCCCAGGTGGTGCTAGAGGTAAAGAATCCGCCTGCCTTTGTAGAAGACATAAGAGACATGTGTTCAATCCCTGAGTCAGGAAGATCCCCTAGAGGAGGGCCTGGCAACCCACTCTAGTATTCTTGCCTGGAGAATCCCATGGACAGAGGAGCCCAGTGGGCTATGGGCCATAGGGTTGCAAAGAGTTGGACATAACTGAAGTGACTTAGCAGGCAGGCAGGCACTCTGTCTTCTCTGAAGGAGTGGAGAAATGGGACAAGGAAGGAAGGCAAACCAAATGAATTTTTGTGAGTTAGTGTTGGCTACCATGGGCAACCAGGGCTCCAAATGCCGCTGGAAATCCTGTGTAATCTCAGAACTGTCCCACTGAAGGACAGAGAGCTGGAGATTTTACCCATCATCCCCTACCCTTCATTGAGGATACGGTTGAGGATTGCTTTGGGGCATTAGTTCCCAGGCCTGCCATGTTACCATATTCCAAAAGTGCCGTCAGGCAGAGAAGCAGGCCTTGGTAATATAAGGAGCTGCCAATGGTGTCAGAGCAAAGACAGCGTCTGCTTCCTTGAGTTCACAAATGGGGAACATGGGACACAAAGTTAACATCATTCAATTTGCTTTATTATAAGCCCATCATTGGATTTATTATAGAAATGATGATCACTGACTGAAGCTAGGTTCTATCCTCTGCCTGTGTTAACATCAGTAACCCAGTACAGCTGAAGCTGATGAAACAGAGTAGAAAGACATCTTACTCATGGAATCCATAGCCAACACTGAGACACAGTTCACTGGTTCATTCATTCAATCATTTGTTCTTTGATCCAAAAATTTGTTAAGCGCCAGGGTGGAGAAGGCAATGGCACCCCACTCCAGTACTCTTGCCTGGAAAATCCCATGGATGGAGGAGTCTGGTGGGCTGCAGTCCATGGGCCCGCTAAGAGTTGGACATGACTGAACGACTTCACTTTCACTTTTCACTGTCATGCATTGGAGAAGGAAATGGCAACCCACTGCAGCGTTCTTGCCTGGAGAATCCCAGGGACGGGGGAGCCTGGTGGGCTGCCATCTATGGGGTTGCACAGAGTCGGACATGACTTAGCAGCAGCAGGGTTGAGTTCAGTACTGTTCTATGCACTGGGGGTGGTGCAGGGAGAGGAATATAAGGAGAACAATTATGACCAGATTTCTTTTGTCATGTAGCTGGCATGTTATTAGAGAGACAAAATAACAATTTCAAATGACACTGAATACCTTGAATAAAAGGGACATCTATGTGGCTAGTTACAATGCTAATAGTCGCTCAGAGCACCAGGGACTTTGCCATAATTGCTAAAGAAAAAGGAAATTTCTACTTTTTACCAGAATTAGACTCCTAAATACCATACCGAGGGCTGTGTAGTTAGCAAGTGGATGGCAATACAGCAAAGAAGAGGTGGATAAAGAAATTGTAAACACATTGCCAGTGGGCCTTGGTGCACACCTGTCCTGATTAGAATGATGAATTGTGATATTTCAAAAGGAAGAAAGTAGTTGTGTATATTATTCTTTATTTATCTTTGCATAAAAGATTAAAAGCATATAGTCACATATTCTGTATTCTTAGTGTATTGAATGTGTGCTCAGAAGTGTGATAACTCTAGTACAGGGATTAAGAACTTCTTTAGAGCATGTTTTTTTTTTTTTTTTTGGCCACCCTGCTTGGCTTTCGGGATCTTAGTTCCCTGACCAGAGATTGAACCCAGGCCCTCAGCAGTGAAAGCGTGGAGTCCTAACCACTTGACTGCCAGATAGCAGTTCCAGACACCAATTCCTGGGGGCATGCTTCTTCCTATACTCCAGGAGTGTTGTTTGAGTTACATATTGTAGGTCATACTTGGAAACTAGTCAGTTGTGGGATGTTTATAATCAAAGAATGCTCATGCATTCCCTCATTAGTTTTATTTTTATCCTCATATTTACTGAGTGCCCGCATGGGGCAGGTACAGCTTGGGGCACTGAAATGAGCAGGAGAGACATGGTAACGGGCTCACGTTCTGGTGGGGGAACCTGACAACAGGTAAACAAGAAACTTATCAACAAAATTGCTAACAAGCCCCAGTAGGGTCCTCCTGCCCAGCGTTGTTCAAGCCAATAGAATGATACTGAGTTCAGTCCAGAAGCAAAGGAAGGTTTTACTCTCTGCTCAGAAAAACGGAGAGGTGTGAGCTCTTGCCCTCTGAGTGCTGAAGAATTGATGCTTTTGAACTGTGGTGTTGGAGAAGACTTTTGAAAGTCCCTTGGATAGCAAGGAGATTAAATCAGTCAATCCTAAAGGAAATCAACCCTGAATATTCATTGGAAGGACTGATGCTGAAAGTGAAGCTCCAATAATTTGGCCACCTGATGCAAAGAAGTGACTCGTTGGAAAAACCCTGATGCTGGGAAAGATTGAGGGCAGGATGGGGAGGGGGACCACAGAGGAACAGATGGTTGGATGGCATCACTGACTTGACGGAAATGAGTTTGAGCAAGCTCCGGAGTTAGTGATGGAAAGGGAAGCCTGGCCTGCTATAATATGTGGGGGTCGCAAAGAGCTGGACACAACTGAGCAATTGAACTGACTGAGCCAGGAGGAGGACGAGATCTTGCCGTCTGGCCCCGGTGTGCTGCTCACGCTCCCGGTAGGGTGCAGCGCCCCACGCAGCGTCTCTGCACTCCGCCTGCCGCCACCATCTTGAATCTCACTGCGGTGCGCAGCGCTTCTGCACGTGGAGCCCGGGTGTCAGGCGCAGTCTTCTTGCACTCGGAACTCTGGTCCAAAAGTGTCGGGTACAAGAGCTCTGCATGCGGCAGCCAGTGAGCAAATGAAACTAGCACAAAGGAAATGGAAAAGAAAAGGTTAGGCTTTTATTTTTATTTCTCAGGAACTATTAATGGGCTCTCCCAGTGGCAAGTTCTTCCTCTGTCTTTTGAGGGGCGCGGAAGGGCGCAGGTCCAGCTTCCTAAGTACTGCCTACTGGTTTTGGGCGGTGGTGTAACCCCGGGTGGAGAACTGAACTCCCCAGCTATCTTGAGCTACCTATGTTACCCGAATCCCCGAGCGACGCAATTTATCTAATCTTTTGGAGACAGAGGATGTTACCCAATTAGATGTGAGACCCCCCCCTCCCCCACTCTTGAGGTCCCTCTGAACTGAAGCACCCCCTGGATTGGTCAGGGAGTTCTTTCCTGCTCAGGTTCCCACTGCCAAAAACAAAACTTGAGGTTGGCGCAGGCAAGACAAGCTGTTCTTGGATGGCCAGGGAATGGAGAAGGGGAGCTCATGTCTAAAGGCACCTGCTCCCCAAAGGGAGGAAAGTGGGGAGTTTTGCGGGGGAGAGAGGCAAGTGCATCATCAGAAACTGGGGCAAAGGACAAAGATTTCCAGGAACAGCTGGTGCATGGGCAGCCCCTCCCGCCCGCTTGGTCTTGCACACATTGTGCTTCTGTGCTGTTTTCAGCACAGTCGTGTCCTCATACGTGCTCATAGCAGCACAGTCGTGTCCTCATGTGTGCTCATGGCAGCACGGTCGTGTCCTCATACGTGCTCGTAGCAGCACAGTCGTGTCCTCATGTGTGCTCCTAGCAGCACAGTCGTGTCCTCATGTGTGCTCATGGCAGCACAGTCGTGTCCTCATGTGTGCTCATGGCAGCACAGTCGTGTCCTCATACGTGCTCATGGCAGCACAGTCGTGTCCTCATACGTGCTCATGGCAGCACAGTCGTGTCCTCATACGTGCTCATGGCAGCACAGTCGTGTCCTCATACGTGCTCATGGCAGCACAGTCGTGTCCTCATACGTGCTCATGGCAGCACAGTCGTGTCCTCATACGTGCTCATGGCAGCACAGTCGTGTCCTCATGTGTGCTCATGGCAGCACAGTCGTGTCCTCATGTGTGCTCATGGCAGCACAGTCGTGTCCTCATGTGTGCTCATGGCAGCACAGTCGTGTCCTCATGTGTGCTCATGGCAGCACAGTCGTGTCCTCATGTGTGCTCATGGCAGCACAGTCGTGTCCTCATGTGTGCTCATGGCAGCACAGTCGTGTCCTCATGTGTGCTCATGGCAGCACAGTCGTGTCCTCATGTGTGCTCATGGCAGCACAGTCGTGTCCTCATACGTGCTCATGGCAGCACAGTCGTGTCCTCATGTGTGCTCATGGCAGCACAGTCGTGTCCTCATGTGTGCTCATGGCAGCACAGTCGTGTCCTCATACGTGCTCATGGCAGCACAGTCGTGTCCTCATACGTGCTCATGGCAGCACAGTCGTGTCCTCATACGTGCTCATGGCAGCACAGTCGTGTCCTCATACGTGCTCATGGCAGCACAGTCGTGTCCTCATACGTGCTCATGGCAGCACAGTCGTGTCCTCATACGTGCTCATGGCAGCACAGTCGTGTCCTCATGTGTGCTCATGGCAGCACAGTCGTGTCCTCATGTGTGCTCATGGCAGCACAGTCGTGTCCTCATGTGTGCTCATGGCAGCACAGTCGTGTCCTCATGTGTGCTCATGGCAGCACAGTCGTGTCCTCATGTGTGCTCATGGCAGCACAGTCGTGTCCTCATACGTGCTCATGGCAGCACAGTCGTGTCCTCATACGTGCTCATAGCAGCACAGTCATGTCCTCATGTGTGCTGATAGCAGCACAGTCGTGTCCTCATACATGCTCATAGCAGCACAGTTATGTCCGACTTCTTGCGACCACGTGGACTGTAGCAGCCAGGCTCCTCTGTGTGGGGTTTCCTAGGCAACAATACTGGAGTGGGTTGTGTTGTTCTTTAGTTGGTAAGCCATGGCTTGCCATAGCAGAGTACAAATGACCCCTGGAGTGGAGTTCTTAGTGTGGTAATGGAGCAGAGGGAACTTTCGGACTCCTCCAGGTCTCATCTGTGCAGGTGTGTCCCTGAGGTCAAGTCAGAACCCATCTGGGGCGGTTGACCAGTATGTGACTCTCAAAGCATCTCTCTCTCTCAAAGTCCAGCTGCAGAGCATCTCTGCCAAACACCTCGTATTATTGAAACAAACACAGAGCTGAATCTGGGCAAGGGTCCTTTAGCTCTCAGGGGCTGGTGTGGAAACACAGAGATCAACCAAAGCAAGAAAAGCGGCAAGCTTTAGCCTACTTTTCCCTCTCTTGGATCTAGCCAGTTTGGTCTGGTTTTGCAGTGGGCCTTTGTGGCATCCTGTTGATAGAACACAATTAGCTTCTATGATCAGCCATATGGCCTGGGTGACAAGGACACTGGTCGATTTAAGATACATGGCCCACATACTAGCAAGAGCAGCATGTCTCAGCTATCTCATTGATTATACGCCTCATGCCAGGAGCTACTATGACCTCAACCAACCAATTACATGGGGCTTCTCTCCCATAATGAGTTCCTTGATGAGCCTCCCTGATGGCTTGGCAGGCTGTGGTTTAGGGAAAGAAGTTTGGCCCGTGTTCTGTAACTAGCCACCCATGGCCTCCTAGACCTCTAATGAAGCCCTGTTTCCACGTTGTCTAATTCTTGCTTATGTAGACTGGGGGATAATTGGATGGATCTGGCCCTTGAGGTGTAAGGGGTGGTTGCCAAGTTACTGGTTCTCAGGCTGCCTTTTGGCAGTTGAGTCTGCCTTGTTTCCCTCAGCACCCCAACCCCCCGCCGCCCTTTTTGGTGACCCCTACAACGAGTCGCTGCCACCTTTTTGGAAGCTGTACTAGTTCTGAGGGTTTCAGTGTGATTAAGCCATGTTTCAGCTGTTCATTCTCCACAGTAAACACAACTCTTCCTTACAAATTGACCCGCGGGCGTGGAGGATGGCCAGTACGCCCTGGGAGTCTGTGTAAATGTTTCAGATCCTCCCATTCCTGAGCTCTAAGGATCACCCCTGAGAGTTGTCAGCTCTGCCTGTTGGGCGGACGTCCCTGGAGGGTAGGCCTCTCGCTTCCATGACTTGGGTCTGGAAGGTTGTTACGTATCCTGCAGACTTCTCCCCTGTCTCATAAAACTGCTCTGATCTGTGAACCATTCCTCTTCCATGTTTGGAAGAGCCTCACTTCCTAGGTCAGGGCAAGCAGAATAGATGGTGTCTATGGTTTCCGTACAGTGGTGCTGCAGGAGCCCTGTGGGTATCGTGGTGGCAGGATTTAGCGTGTGACAGGTTTTTGTGGTAGCCACTGGATCGTCTAAAAACATAGTCCGAACTTGAATCAGCCTTCTGGGGGCCACTCTGTTCCCTTAGAACATACTAAAATCTGAATCTTTTTTAAGATGAAACTTGAAAAAATTTTATTATTTTTAAGATTTTATTTATTTATTGGTTGTGCTGTGTCTTCATTGCTGCACGGGCTTTCCTTTAGTTGCAGCGCACAGGCTTCTCACTGTGGTGGCTTCTCTCATTGCAGAGTGTGGGGTCTAGGATGCTCGGGCTTCTGAAGTTGCAGCTCGGTAGTTGTGGTGTACCGCCTTTAGTTACCCCTGGTGTGAGGACTCTTCCTAGACCAGGGATTGAACATGTATCACCTGCATGGCGGGTGGATTGTACCACTACGGAAATAAACTTTTTATTTCATTCAAGTATGGCCAATATACCATGTTGTGATAGTTTCAGGTGGAACTCAGCAGAGGAACTCAGCCATACGTATACATCTATCCATTCTCCTGCAAACTCCTCTCCCGACTGGGCTGTTATATAACATTGAACAAAATTCCCTGTGCTATGCAGTAGGACTTTGTTTAAAACCTGAATCATCATGGAGTCCCTGTAGTGATTGGCTGACCAAACGTTAACTTTTCAGCCTCCTTGAGCAGGTTGTAATAGCAGCTACTTCCTGAAGCCAAGAAGGCCATTCCTTAGTGGCTGGATCTAATTGTTTAGAGAAATAAACAACCACCCGAGTAAAGTGCCCCAGTTTTTGAACTAATACCCCAAGGATGATTGTTTTTCTCTCCTGAATGTAAAGGTCAAGGAGTGTAGCTTAATCTGGGAGGGCCAGGGCAGGGGCCTGAAACAATTACTTTTTCAATTCTTGAAAGGCCCCTTTGCATTGTGAATTCCATTCCAAACAATCATCATCCTTTCTTTTGAACTTTGCATATGGAGGCATAACTAATAGACCATAGTTAGGGATCCAGAATGGCAAAACCTGGCCATGGGAAGGGGGAACCCTTAAGCTGTCTTCTGGTTTAGGGGGTGAGGCTGCAAATGTTTTCTCTCTTTTCCTGGGTGGGCTTCTCTGACCTATGAGAATGAAGCCTGGGTGGGTCGCCCTAGTTTGTGCCATTTGAGCCTTTTCCTTGGACACCATATATCCTTTAAGGAGGCTAGGTGGTTCAGAAGCCTCCTTAGGCAGGCTGATGATCAGGATGTTGTCTGCACAGTGGAAGAGGGTTCCCTCTTCCAGATGGAGATCTTTTAGGTCTTTGGCTAAAGCTTCCCCAAAGGTGGTGGGGGGAATTTTTAAACCTCTGAGGGCAGGATTGTCCAGCAGTATTGTTGTTTTTGTTACATGTTTGGGTCCAGCCACTGAAAAGCAAAACTTCCTTATGAGTCTTGGATTAATGGAATACAGAAGAAGTCATCTTTAAAGTCTAATACAGAATACCAGGTCCTGGTGGACAGTAGGGTGGTCAGCTGGATGCAGAGGTTAGGGATGACTGGAGGTGTATAAGGAACCTTGGTCACTTATCTTTTTTTTTTTTTTTCTTTTTCAATAGTAAATACTGCAGTACTAAATGATCCCTGACTGGTTAAATCCTTAGATGTTGGACCTAGATACAAACCACGTATACTGATGACTAACAGTAACTTATAAGGGATTTTCAACTGTGTGAGGAGGGTTGGTGCCCTAAGCCCCTGTTGTTTAAGAGTCAAATGTGCAGTCTTTGAGTGACCGCTGAGCCACTAGAAATTGCAAGGAGAGCCTCCTGGGACTGACGATTGTTGGTACATTCTGAAATATTAGTATTTAAAATTAATTAATTATACTTTGGCTATTAGTTAGTTCTTATCTCACATATAATATCACTGAAGATGTTTGCTTTTTATTGCTGTTGTTGGAGTCTAGGTGATTTACCGTGTTGTGTTAGTTTCAGCTGCACAGCAAAGTGAATCAGTTATACATTTACATATATCCATCCTTTTGTAGATTCTTTTTTTTTTTTTTTTTTTTATGAGGCGTTTTGATTTAGTACTCAAAAATGGTTCATTTTTTATTTAGCTTTCTGACTCTGTGCTTGTGCTTTCAATACTTTCACAACGATCTTCTGCTCTTCAATAAGGAAAGCACGCTTGATTCTGTCGCGGACACATTTAGCACACATGGAACCACCATAGGCTCGGCTGACGTGTTTCTTCGTTTTAGACAACCTCATGAGAACTTTAGGTCTCACAGCACGAACGCCTCTAAGTCGGCCTGGGCACACACCACATGCGGATTTTGGTGCTTTCCCAACCTTCTTGGTGTAAAGGTAAACAATTCTATTACCAGGGGTTCGGGACAGCCTGGTTTTGTTAGAGGCTGTATTGTAGGACAGCCTACGGCGGTACGTCAGACGCTGCACCATCCTGAATGCCTCTAGATGCCGTCCCCGGAAGAGGAAAAAGGACCTTTTGTAGATTCTTTTCCCATATAGGCCAATGCAGAGGAAGATGTTTTTATTGATTCATTCATGCGAGGTACCTATAGAGCCTCTCCTGTGTGGTAGGTATTTATGCTGAATGCTGAGGAGATGAAGGCAAACACTACACGGTCACCATTCTCACCACTTAAGGTGAGAATTTAATATAAAAAAGCAAGTGTTATACAACATCAGTCACGCAGTTACAGAATCTCTAGAATGTGCAGTGCTGTCATGTACGGTGATGCAGTGAGGGTCTAGTTTGGAAGGGAACATATGCAAAATAGCTGTCAGGCAAATCACAGCATGCTGACATTTATCACCAACAACTGTTGAATAATGTCAAATGATAGGGCTGTTTGTACATATAAATGACAGAAACATACATGGCAGATTCTTGAGAGTGCACTAATTCTCAGAGAGCCTCAATACTTTACTAAGTAATGATAACATAGAGGGTTTTTAAAAGAACTATTTCAATAAAAATATTTCCTTGCATGAGATATTGAGAAAATTCTGATAAAAAAAAATGAGTGTGTTTTTGACCTTACAAATATACTCCTGGGAATATTTTCTCAAGATGTATGTGTAAAGATTCAGACACAAAAGTTTTATTTTTTTGAAATGATTTTCTCTTTTACATTGTATCAGCATGTCACACATACTCCTTTCTCTGTCTCTTCTCTCTCTCTCTTTTTCTTTTGGCCTCAACACATAGCTTGCAGGATCTTAGTTCCTTGACCTGAGTTGGAACCCAGGCTCTGACAGTGAAAGTGCCCAAACCTAACCACTGGACCATCAGGGAATTCCCTCTGCCTCTTGTTTTACTGAATCTGGAAGATTTGTCACCCAAATTTCCACTGGGCCAATGCCATACTCTCATTCACATCCCTGTTTGAAGGTCTTCTTATCTTGGAGACCATCTATTATTTCTTGCCACTGTCTTCTTATCCTACCTTATTATGATATTATAGTTTATTGTAGGACTTAATCACCAACTACCATATTTATTTGTGTTCATTGTTTTTCTTGTCTATCTTTATCCCTAAGTCTCAGAAATGTAAGCTCTATAAGAACAGAGGCTTTGTATTCCCAATCCGGGACAAGGTAGATATTGAGCAATGAACAAATATTGCATAAATAACCATTTAACAAATAAATAACATAAACAAAACAAGCTGCATGTCCATCAGTAGATTATTCACCAGTGCAGTAAGTAGCCATGTCATGAAATTCTAAGCAGCCTTTAAAATGACAGTTTTAGAAATGTTTACGTGTCAGTCACTCAGTTGTGTCTGACTCTTTGTGACCCCATGGACAATAGCCCACCAGGCTCTTCTGTCCATGGAACTCTTCAGGCAAGAATACTGGGAGTGGGTAGGCTTCTCACTGTGGTAGTTTCTCCTGTTGCTGAGACGGGCTCTAGGGCGCTCCGATTCAGTAGTTGTGGCCCACGCACTTAGTTGCCCAGAGGCATATGGGATCCTGCCAGACCGGGGATCGAACCTGTGTCTCCTTCATTGGCAGGTGGGATTTTTACCACTGAGCTCCCAGGGAAGCTCAATAAAGGCATTTTTAATCCTCAGATTAAGCAGTTGTGTTGAGCATTACAGATTTTGAGGGTTTTGCTAATTTCTCTCCAGAGTGACCCTGCTGCTGCTGCTAAGTAACTTCAGTCGTGTCCGACTCTGTGCGACCCCATAGACATCAGCTCACTAGGCTCCCCTGTCCCTGGGATTCTCCAGGCAAGAACACTGGAGTGGGTTGCCATTTCCTTCTCCAATGCATGAAAGTGAAAAGTGAAAGTGAAGTCGCTCAGTCATGTCCGACTCTTCACGACCCCATAGACTGCAGCCTACCAGGCTCCTCCATCCATGGGATTTTCCAGCAAGAGTACTGGAGCGGGGTGCCATTGCCCTCTCCGCCAGAGTGACCCATACTGACAAAATTTTAAACTTGTCATTGGGTTATTATCCATTGCCTCTAATATATAGGCAGCCAGTGACTTAATGCTTAATTCAAGAATTTGCGTGTGTGAAAAGTTCAGTGAAAGAGTTTGTCACTCAGACATGTTTGGCTCTTTGTGACCTCATGGACCATAACCTACGAAGCTCCTCTGTCCCTGGGATTCTCCAGACAAGAATACTGGGGTGGGTTGCCATTCCCTTCTCCAGCGGATCTTCCTGACCCAGGGCTCGAGCCCAGGTCTCCCACATGGCAGGCATATCCTTTGCCATTTGAGCCACCAAATTGTCCCAATTGTGTTGAAAGTGAAAGTGAAAGTCACACAGTTGGGTCCAACTCATTGCAATCCCATGAACTGTAGCCCACCAGGTCCTCTATCCTTGGAATTCTCCAGGCAAGACTACTGGAGGGGGTTGCCATTTCCTTCTCCAGGGGATCTTCCCGACCCAGGGATTGAACCCAGGTCTCCTGCATTGCAGGCAGATTCTGAGGGTTTTGCTAGTTTGTCTCTCAAGAGTGACCCATATTGACAAAATTTCAAACTTGTCATTGGATTGTTACCTGTTGCCTTTAATATATTTATATAGGTAGCCAGTGACTTAATGCTTAATTCAAGAATTTGGTAGAGTTTCTAAGTGGAAAAGTACATAGTAATAGTCCTGTGATATACGATATTAAGAGTTGGACACGACTAAGCACACACACATATAATATTTTTGCATCCTAAATATACACTTTTAAAATTGACACCTAGTATATGTTTTTAAATAAATGATAGTTTAATGTAAATAGCAAACTGTGTCTTCTGACTTTAATGTGGCTTTTGAGTTTTGGTTGCTACTTTCCTCTTTTCTCTGCCAAATTTAGCATTAGTACTGTTACAGAAAGAATCTATTTATTCCTTCAGTCTTTTGATAAGCCTGAGATATTTAGATAATATTTACAAGAAAGTCATGGTTCTACTGCTTCAAGAGTCTCAAAGGATAATTTTATGAAAATAATACCTTATATAAATGACAATCCTTAGGCAGCCTCTTAGTATTTCCCCCAATATGAATCAGCCCATGAATTTCTGAGAAAGATTAAAAATACATTTTAAACTTCTTTAAACTTTTTAAATTTTAAATGCTTAACTCTTTTTAAATGGGTGACACCATCCATCACAATTTTATATTTAGACACATAATAATGTATAATCTCAGCTTACTGTCCACTTGTAAAAATGGGAATAGACTTGGAGAAATAAGCAATTTCCCAACAGAAAATTGGAAATTCTGCCAACCAATTCCAGGTGACCTGCCATCAATCAGTGTTAAATTCTCTGGGGCTATTGTTGAAGGGTATTGCTATTAGTGAAGGGCTTCACTGGTGACTAATGGTATATAACAAATACATTGAAGAACTATACAGACCCCCCGAATTTGTAATTGTCTGGCAACGTTCCACAGAGACCTTTCCTAGCAATTGAGAAAGTGAGATTTTTATAACCTCCTTGTAGTTCTCTTATTAAAATACCTGTTTTTAGAGAAATAGGTGAAACGATTATGCCATGCAATTAAATTAAATTAGCTGACAAAATATTTCTTTATGACTAAACTGTTTAATGTAGGCATCTGGAAATATGTGGTATCATTTAGACTATGTGCAAATGTGACAATTATTCTGATTCTGAAGTTAAATAAGAAGTCTCAGTTTGCAATAAAATCTCCTTGTTTGGTATTATTAAGCAATTATGATTAATGTCTGAAATGTAATGTTCCATGGTTATAATTTTCCTTGTTTGCTTGAGTGAGTACATTAGGAATTCATTAAAAATGCAAGCCGTTCAGATACCTGCAAACTACAAATGTAGTGAGGACTTTCTGGAAGTTAGGAAACATTTCAGAATAAGAAACCATGACTGGGGTGAACCAACAGCTGGCAAATAATTATGATGGATTTCTAGTCCTGCAATGCAGGGATAGACAAATGGGTTTGTTCATTGATGTCAAAAATCAAATCCATTCTGATGTGAAAATCTAATTACAAGACATACCTGTCATTCTTCTGACTCTTAAAAGCTGAAGCAGTTAAGGCTTAAAACTTAACAAAAGTGGCTTATGCTGTTGTGTAAGCTGTGGATATATGAAGGCAGCTAAGAACCTGATGTTGTTAAAAAGCAGTTTGTCTTAAAGTAGTGAAAATAGTAAAATCAATTGATCGATCAGTGCAGCATTCCTGGAGCACTTGCCTCACCAGATGGCTGTGAAAAGTAGATTAAATGAGGTATATAAAATACCCAGTCTTGTGTTTGTTCTGTTTGGGAAGTGTCATTTACAGTGTTGCTCCAGGGTTAGCTGTGTGCTGGTCAATCAGTTGGCCTTTGTCTACTTAGGATAAAGTCATGCAGTAAAGAGCTTCTCCATTCCAGGAAGATTGTTGCCAGTCAAAGAAGGCTGAGCCCTGGTGTCACTTCTTATTTTTATGAGGACACAAATCCCATCATGAGGGCCCCACCCTCATGGCATTATCTAAATCTAATCATCTCTCAAAGACCCTACATTTTAATATCATTATATTGGGAGTTAGGTCTTCAACCTATGAACATTCATTCAGTCCATAACAAAGGGAATGAGGGCTTCTCTGTAAAGCCTATAAATCATAACAGGTATACAAAGGAGAACTTCCGGAGAAGTAGGTCTAAGATGTCCTTTCTTGTTGTTGTTCAGTCACTAAATCCTGTCTGACTCTTTGCGACCCCATGGACTGTAGCCCACCAGGCTCCTCTATCCGTGGGATTTCTCAGGCAAGAATACTGGAGTGGGTTGCCATTTCTCTCTCCAGGGGATCTTCCTGACCCAGGGATCGACCCATGTCTCCTGTATTGGCAGGTGGATTATTTATCACTGAGCCACCTGGGAAGCCCAAAGTGTTCATTTACTGTCTGTTACAGAATGCTCAAACTACTGCACAATTCACTCATCTCACACGCTAGTAAAGTAATGCTCAAAATTCTCCAAGCCAGGCTTCAGCAATACGTGAACCGAGAACTTCCAGATGTTCAAGCTAGTTTTAGAAAAGGCAGAGGAGCCAGAGGTCAAATTGCCAACATCTGCTGGATCATTGAAAAAGCAGGAGAGTTCCAGAAAAGCATCCATTTCTGCTTTATTGGCTATGTCAAAACCTTTGACTGTGTGGATCAAAATAAATCAAAATAACCTGTGGAAAATTCTGAAAGAGATGGGCATACCAGACCGCGTGACTTGCCTCTTGAGAAATCTGTATGCAGGTCAGGAAGCAACAGTTAGAACTGGACATGGAACAACAGACTGGTTCCAAATAGGAAAAGGAGTACGTCAAGGCTGTATATTGTCACCCTGCTTAGTTAACTTATATGCAGAGTACATCATGAGAAACGCTGGGCTGGAGGAAGCACAAGCTGGAATCAAGATTGCCAGGAGAAATATCAATAACCTCAGTTATGCAGATGACACCACCCTTATGGCAGAAAGTGAAGAAGAACTAAAGAGCCTCTTGATGAAAGTGAAAGAGGAGAGTGAAAAAGTTGGCTTAAAACTCAACATTCAGAAAACTAAGATCATGGCATCTGGTCCCATCACCTCATGGCAAATAGATGGGGAAACAGTGGAAACAGTAGCAGACTTTATTTTAGGGGGCTCCAAAATCACTGTGGATGGTGACTGCAGCCATGAAATTAAAAGACACTCCTTGGAAGGAAAGTTATGACCAACCTAGACAGCATATTAAAAAGCAGAGACATTACTTTGCCAACAAAGGTCCATCTAGTCAAGGCTATGGTTTTTCCAGTAGTCATGGATGGATGTGAGAGTTGGACTATAAAGCAAGCTGAGCACCAAAGAATTGATGCTTTTGAACTGTGGTGTTGGAGACGACTCTTGAGAGTCCCTTGGATACAAGGAGATCCAACCAGTCCATCCTAAAGGAGATCAGTCCTGGGTGTTCATTGGAAGGGCTAATGTTGAAGCTGAAACTCCCAATACTTTGGCCACCTGATGCGAAGAGCTGATTCATTTGAAAAGACCCTGATGCTGGAAAAGATTGAAGGCAGGAGGAGAAGGGGAGGGCAGAGGATGAGATGGTTGGATGGCATCACTGATTCAATGGACACGAGTTAGGGTAGGTTCCGGGAGTTGGTGATGGACAGGGAGGCCTGGCGTGCTGTGGTCCATGGAATCACAAAGAGTCAGACTTGACTGAATGACTGAGCTGAACTGAACTGGACTGAAAGCTGTTAGATTGTGAACATAAGGAGCATGGCTTATCTCTTGCCATATTATGCCCAGTACTTGACACAGGGTCTTGCACATGATAATGAATATGTAAATGAAAGGATGAGTAAGTAAACACACAAGAGCTATTTTAGCTCGAGGTTGCACAGCTGAAAGATAATTGCACAACTTTCTTTAGAATCATGCATTTTCCAGTAAGAGACATTAAGAAAACAGAGAAACTTATCATTCCTTAAATTTGATTAAGTCATGATTTTACCTAGTTTAGAGGAGGCACAGGTAAACACTTTGGCAGTTACAAACTAAAGTTTAACATAAAAACTTTTCTATACCTTCTGAGTTTTGAGAGAAAGTCAAGTGAGATGTTTATTTTGCTCCGTAAATATTAATAATATCAGTGACTGTATTGTGCTAGGCTGTTTTGTGTCAGGAGCTGTGCTAGGTACACTTGGAGCAGAATTTAATTCTTAGAGCCATTTGCTTTCATTTTCAGGGTTTTTGTTTGTTTTGGCTGCATGGGCGTCTTTCAGGGGTCTTAGCTCCCAAATCAAACCCATGCCCCCTGCCTTGGTAGCACAGAGTCTTAATCACTGAGCCACCAAGAAGTCGTCATCTGCTTTCATTTTTCGAAGAGGAGTCAGGGTTAGAAAAGGGAAGAGGCTTGCTGTGTGCCCCACATCTGGCACATGCCCCAGCTGGTCATCTCAGCCTAGCTGCTGTTATTCCAGAAGCTGTGCTTGTAACCGTTCTACAACCCTACCAGATGTGGTCATCCAAAAGTCTAAAAGGCTTTAGTCATACTTTTTGTTTATGACATAAATTCAAGTCAGAATCTGTATAGCAACTACAGGAAAAAAGAAAAAGACCTTTGTAGCAAGTAGCCAAGGGAGACAGTATCATCCAGAAGTAAAGCAAGATTCGTATCATGTGGTTCTGTAAAAAGTAAAGTCCCGCTGACTTCAGAACATGATCAATTCTGTGTGAGACAACGGACTGTGTTAGAGTTCCCATAGTTTGGCATTTGCCTGGTTTCAATGCCTTTTCATACCACTCCCTAGGTTTACCACATTGCAATTGTGTTAATTTCTTTCCTCATCTTTGAATTTATCAGATATTTCTGTCTCTGGACCTTTGTACCTGTCTCTGTCCCCATCTTCTGGAGCTGTCTTCTTTAAATGCTTGATTTACTTTAAATGTTTGGATTATTGTCATCCTTTGTGCCTAGAGTATAGTACACAACCAATAAATATTTTCTGAATAAAGGAAAGAAAAAGAGACAGATGAGATACTGGCCTTTTTAGCCTGATTTTTACACTGATTTTCTCGAGGTCTTTCTCCCCTACTGTTGAGATATGTTAAGCACGTGCCTTTTTTCCTTGTATCTCTGGAAGATGGGGAGGGAAAGTAAACACATGATAACTACTTGATTTATAACATTATATAAGTTTCATGTATACAATATTATATTTTGACTTCTGTATATTCTGTAGCATGCTCATCACCAAAAGTTTAGCTGCCATTTCTGATGTGCCATGTTCTTACATATACTTGCCCCTTAAATCCTCAAAACATCTCTTTGTAGCAGTTTAAAGACATGAAATTTGAAGCTCAGAGAAGTTAATAGCATGGTCAAAATTATTAAAAGATAGAGAGTTACCTGGTGGTTGAGTAGTTAGGACTTATTGCTTTCACTGCTGTGGCCTGGATTCAGTCCCTGGTGGGGGAACTAACACCCCGCGAGCCTCACAGCATGACCAAAAAAACCCCCCAAAAAACAAAAAAAACCCCAAACTTTTTGGGATTGACATGTACACACTGCTATATTCACAGTAGATAATCAGCAAGGACCTACTGTATAGCACAGGGAACACTGCTCAATATTCTGTACTAACCTAAATGGGAAAAGAATTTGAAAAGGAAATAGATATGTGTATATGTACAGTTTAGTCACTGTTGTACACCTGAAACTAACAGAACATTGTTAATCAACTATGCTCCAATACAAAATAAAAGTTTAAAGAAAAAAATAATATTATTGTATTTTAAGAGATATATTAAAATGGTGTTTAAAAGAATTTTTCTTTTAAATGGAGCCAGCCAGCATTGTAACCCAGGTCTATCTGATTCCAGAGGCCACCATCTTTCCACTGTACCAGAGTGACCTGTATTTATGAAATAATCAGAAACATTTCTTATG
Source organism: Dama dama (assembly GCF_033118175.1). Taxonomy (NCBI): domain Eukaryota; kingdom Metazoa; phylum Chordata; class Mammalia; order Artiodactyla; family Cervidae; genus Dama; species Dama dama. The sequence goes on from NC_083684.1 coordinate 32,410,789, forward strand.
GAAGGGAAGAGGTGAAGGGATAGGGACTAACTTTAGGAGTAGTTAAGCAAGATGTTGGCATAAGGTGGATGTCATGAGTTTTCTTCCTTAAGTACATCCCTTTCTTAGTCCTGGGATAATTGTATTAGCTCTGGCTATTGTGTACAAAATAATATCTATCTAGACTCTTGAGAGAACAAGAGGTTGAATAATATCTTAGTAGTAAATAAGTTATCTTAGATGAGAAAAGTGTACTTTTCTCTTCCAGTAAAATTGAGAGAAACAGGAATTAGGATATAGAAGTAGGAAGATACTACTTGTAGTAAATGAAGAAGGAAAATAAGAAACTGAGGGTAGAAGACATTGAATTGCAAAATTGTCTTGCCCTCAAGTGGCGTTTTGGGCTAGGACATATAGAGAAACACCTCTGTCATCGAGCACTGATACCTGTTATATCAAGTGTGGTGTCTTTGACTCTCATAGCTGGTGGTGGTGTGGGAAGGACCAGACACATGGAGACAGGCAGACAGAAATTTAATTCCTAGGCAGGTCTTCCAGTTAACTACCTGATTGACACTCAGATCTTTAAATTCTCTTAGCTTCAGTTTCTTCAACAAGAAATGAAGAATATCTAACTCTGGGGTTGTGTGGACTAACTTCAGTAATACTGTGAAATGCTTTGCACAGGAAAAATGCTGTATAAAATGAACTGTGGTGATAGTTAATAACATTATTAATGTTAACAATTATAATCCTTTGTAATGATAAAGATACTAGAAACAGTAATGGTGCATTATGTTGTACATAACATGTAATCATTAAATAGAATTACTTATAATTTGTTTTTTATTAAGTGGTAAAGTACATAAAAAAAGATGCTTTACTTGAACTGTATATCACTTATGTATTTTATCTTAAAATGAGACATTATTCCTTTAATATTTAGTGCAGTTATGGATTATGCTGCCTTCCTTCATTTGTTTGAATAATTACTTTCTGCCTGGGTCTCACAGGAACCTGATTAAAAATCACCAATAAAGACAACCTCTTTAACAAGTGGTGCTGGGAAAACTGGTCAACCACTTGTAAAAGAATGAAACTAGAACACTTTCTAACACCATACACAAAAATAAACTCAAAATGGATTAAAGATCTAAATGTAAGACCAGAAACTATAAAACTCCTAGAGGAGAACATAGGCAAAACACTCTCCGACATAAATCAAAGCAAGATCCTCTATGACCCACCTCCCAGAATACTGGAAATAAAAGCAAAACTAAACAAATGGGACCTAATGAAACTTAAAAGCTTTTGCACTACAAAGGAAACTATAAGTAAGGTGAAAAGACAGCCCTCAGATTGGGAGAAAATAATAGCAAATGAAGAAACAGACAAAGGATTAATCTCAAAAATATACAAGCAACTCCTGCAGCTCAATTCCAGAAAAATAAATGACCCAATCAAAAAATGGGCCAAAGAACTAAACAGACATTTCTCCAAAGAAGACATACAGATGGCTAACAAACACATGAAAAGATGCTCAACATCACTCATTATTAGAGAAATGCAAATCAAAACCACAATGAGGTACCATTACACGCCAGTCAGGATGGCCGCTATCCAAAAGTCTACAAGCAATAAATGCTGGAGAGGGTGTGGAGAAAAGGGAACCCTCTTACACTGTTGGTGGGAATGCAAACTAGTACAGCCGCTATGGAAAACAGTGTGGAGATTTCTTAAAAAACTGGACATAGAACTGCCATATGACCCAGCAATCCCACTTCTGGGCATACACACTGAGGAAACCAGATCTGAAAGAGACACGTGCACCCCAATGTTCATCGCAGCACTGTTTATAATAGCCAGGACATGGAAGCAACCTAGATGCCCATCAGCAGATGAATGGATAAGGAAGCTGTGGTACATATACACCATGGAATATTACTCAGCCATTAAAAAGAATTCATTCGAACCAGTCCTAATGAGATGGATGAAGCTGGAGCCCATTATACAGAGTGAAGTAAGCCAGAAAGATAAAGAACATTACAGCATACTGACACATGTATATGGAATTTAGAAAGGTGATAACGATAACCCTATATGCAGAACAGAAAAAGAGACACAGAAATACAGAACAGACTTTTGAACTTTGTGGGAGAATGTGAGGGTGGGATATTTCAAAAGAACAGCATGTATACTATCTATGGTGAAACAGATCACCAGCCCAGGTGGGATGCACGAGACAAGTGCTCCGGCCTGGTGTACTGGGAAGACCCAGAGGAATCGGGTGGAGAGGGAGGTGGGAGGGGGGATCGGGATTGGGAATACATGTAAATCCATGGCTGATTCATATCAATGTATGACAAAACCCACTGGAAAAAAAAATAATAATAATAATAAAAATTTAAAAAAAAAAAAAAAAAAATCAATAATACTGTTTCTTTAACTGCTCTTCATGTTATTTAGGGAGGTGTGAAAAATAATTATATCTGTTAACAAAAATTATCAACTTATGCAGCTGAGCATCAGTATCTTTACCTGGGTTTTCAAGATCATCAATAGCCATTTTTGTAATAAGTGAATAATTGAGCTCCCCTCTTAGAACCTGAAAATGGAAAAATAGGAAAAGGGAAAAAAAGACAAAGAATTCACAGAGTCACCCATACATGTTCTGCATACTAATCTGAAACTCTGCCTGAGGGCACGGCAATGCCCTCCCAACCTGAATTCCGTTCCCACCCCCTGGCTCTCAGGAGAGCAGGAGTTGAGAATCAAACTAGCACCTATACTAATAATACTTTTAAGACATTGAAGGAAGCCATTTATCAGAATCAGGATGTTTCTAAAGTGGTGTTTGTCAGCTGAGACATTTAGATTTGTTCTCATGACAAAGAAGAATGAGGTTAAATTAATCAAGCAATCACCAAACTTTTGCTTTGGTAAAGAAATTAAATACTCAATCTGAAAATTGGTTGAAGGATCCTTGTAGAGCTGGGTCTGTGTGGCCACTGAAAAAGCATTTCAGAGGGAAATGTTAACGTGAGGTCCCATAGAACACTGAATCCCCTTAGAGGTTTCCCTCTTTTGTAGTAAAAACATAAAAATAAGCACAGAGTAGTGAATTTTTATAAAAATGATTCTTGCTTTCACTTAAAAGGCACACATTCTGAGATTATAGCATTCTGTAGCTATCTATCTAACATCCATGAAAAAAATTAATCAATCTAGGAAAGATACGGAAAATTCAGTTTGAGTCAACCTGAGGATTATAACCTGGGAGAGAGTCTTTCAGAAAGCTTTGAGGACTGTTCACCCTTTAGAGGTCAAAGCAGTTACGCACGTTTTTGAGACAAAGTGTTTTATTTTGAATGACGTATTGACAGTTTATACACCCCAGATCTGCATGTACAAAGCAAGTGGGGTCATCCCAATTCCTTACAAGATTAAGAAGTAAGATTATCTCCCAAGGAATTATTGAGTAATGGGTCATTCTCACCCTTTAGAAGATTAAGAAGAAATGTGAGCTTCTGAGGAGGTCTGGTTAGTGCAGATGTGCAATACGCAGTTAAGGGGAGGGAGGAGACACAAACAGGCAGGAAAAAATTTTATGTTTAAATTTTTCTTGTTTTATTTATTTATTTATTTTTGTTAGTTGGAGGCTAATTACTTCACAACATTTCAGTGGGTTTTGTCATACATTGATATGAATCAGCCATGGAGTTACATGTATTCCCCATCCCGATGCCCCCTCCCACCTCCCTCTCCACCCGATTCCTCTGGGTCTTCCCAGTGCACCAGGCCGGAGCACTTGTCTCATGCATCCCACCTGGGCTGGTGATCTCTTTCACCATAGATAATATACATGCTGTTCTTTTGAAACATCCCACCCTCACCTTCTCCCACAGAGTTCAAAAGTCTGTTCTGTACTTCTGTGTCTCTTTTTATGTTTTGCATATAGGGTTATCATTACCATCTTTCTAAATTCCATATATATGTGTTAGTATGCTGTAATGTTCTTTATCTTTCTGGCTTACTTCACTCTGTATAATTGGCTCCAGTTTCATCCATCTCATTAGAACTGATTCAAATGAATTCTTTTTAATGGCTGAGTAATATTCCATGGTGTATATGTACCACAGCTTCCTTATCCATTCATCTGCTGATGGGCATCTAGGTTGCTTCCATGTCCTGGCTATTATAAACAGTGCTGCGATGAACATTGGGGTGCACGTGTCTCTTTCAGATCTGGTTTCCTTAGTGTGTATGCCCAGAAGTGGGATTGCTGGGTCATATGGCAGTTCTATTTCCAGTTTTTTAAGAAATCTCCACACTGTTCTCCATAGCGGCTGTACTAGTTTGCATTCCCACCAACAGTGTAAGAGGGTTCCCTCTTCTCCACACCCTCTCCAGCATTTATTGCTTGTAGACTTTTGGATAGCAGCCATCCTGACTGGCGTGTAATGGTACCTCATTGTGGTTTTGATTTGCATTTCTCTGATAATGAGTGATGTTGAGCATCTTTTCATGTGTTTGTTAGCCATCTGTATGTCTTTTTTGGAGAAATGTCTGTTTAGTTCTTTGGCCCATTTTTTGATTGGGTCACTTATTTTTCTGGAATTGAGCTGCAGGAGTTGCTTGTATATTTTTGAGATTAATCCTTTGTCTGTTTCTTCATTTGCTATTATTTTCTCCCAATCTGAGAGCTGTCTTTTCACCTTACTTATAGTTTCCTTTGTTGTGCAAAAGCTTTTAAGTTTCATTAGGTCCCATTTGTTTATTTTTGCTTTTATTTCCAATATTCTGGGAGGTGGGTCATAGAGGATCTTGCTGTGATTCATGTCGGAGAGTGTTTTGCCTATGTTCTCCTCTAGGAGTTTTATAGTTTCTGGTCTTACATTTAGATCTTTAATCCATTTTGAGTTTATTTTTGTGTATGGTGTTAGAAAGTGTTCTAGTTTCATTCTTTTACAAGTGGTTGACCAGTTTTCCCAGCACCACTTGTTAAAGAGGTTGTCTTTTTTCCATTGTATATCCTTGCCTCCTTTGTCAAAGATAAGGTGTCCATAGGTTCGTGGATTTATCTCTGGGCTTTCTATTCTGTTCCATTGATCTATATTTCTGTCTTTGTGCCAGTACCATACTGTCTTGATGATTGTAGCTTTGTAGTATAATCTGAAGTTTTTCTATAAAATATAGATTTTATTTCTTCACTACCTGCCTGTCATCATCATCTACCTATATATCACAAAATACAGAGGCAAGTCTAGATCATTCTCATTTAACTTTGCAATTTAACTGTTCCTTGCAATTCTAATTCTGGATACCAGAGATGTAGAGTTAATACTTCAAAGATGACCTTGCAGCCCCAGGCCTACTATTAATTGGCTAGATAAACTTCTTCATCACTTGCTTTAACTAAAAACTCAGTTTCTCATCAGAGATTTATTACAGTGATGTGGATAGTCTGGCACAGTGCTACACAAAAGTCTGAGGACCAGCATCACCATCATCACTTGGGAGCTTATTAAAAATGCAAAATCTCAGGCTCCAGCCCAGACCTACTGAGTTAGATGTTCTGGTGGAGGGGCCCACACACACCTAATTTAGTAAGTTCTCCAGGTGATTCTGATAAACTCTAAAGACAGGGTATTAGTACTAATCTATCCCGCAGAGATGATGCTCTTGATTTAGAACCAGAGTATTTCATTGTAAATTTTATTCTTGTTAGAGGAGTCGGGTGTCACCCTGAGCTGTCCACACTCTCTCAGTTGGTAACCAGAGTGTCTGTGGCAGTAAATGACCCTTCATGGATCAACTTCCTGGAGGCCTTGGTGCCTCAGTGCCTTTCAGTTTGGAGGCTCTGAGAGATGAAGCATTCCCACTTGGTGAAAAGGCACTCATTGTTTTGCCTCAAAGAATCAGTAGGTCTTTTTGTTTCGAAATTATAGTTGATTTATAATGTTATATTAGTTTTGGGAGTGTAATACTGTGATTCAATATTTTTATAAACTATACTCCATTTAAAGTTGTTATAAAATATTGGTTATATTCCCTGTCCTGTACATTTCAGTGGTCTCCAACTTTTTTAGCACCAGGGACCAGTGTCATGGAAGACAAATTTTCCATTGACAAGGGAGGAGGAAGGGGATGATTCAAGTGATTACATTTATTGTGCACCTTATTCCATCAGTGATCCATCAGGTGGATATGATCTCCACCTCAGATCATCAGGCATTAGATCCCAGAGACTGGGGAATCCCTGCATTACATCCTTCTCTCTTACTTATTTTATACTTAGTAGTTTGTACCTCTTACTCCTCCTTCCCTATCTTGCCCCTTTCCCTCTCCTCTCCCCAGTGATAACCACTCATTTATTCTCTATATGTATGAGTCTGTTTTTCTTTTGTTGTATTCATTTGCCAGTTTTATTTTTTAGATTCCACATAGAAGTGAAAATAAATAGTATCCATATTTCTCTGATTAGCTTCATTAAGTATAAGACCCTTCAGGTCCATCTATGTTATTGCAAATGGTAAAATTTCATTGTTTTATGGTTTAGTAATATTCCATTATATTCCAACATCCCATTACATCTTTAAAAAAAAACTTTTTTTTTGGAGTAGAGTTGATTTACAATGTTGTGTTAGTTTCAGGTGTTATACATATACATATATTCATTCTTTTTACATTATTTTCTCAATTAGGTTATTAGAGACTAGTAAGTAGAGTTGCCTGTGCAGTACATTGTGTCCTTGTTGGTTATGTATTTTATATAATATTTAGTAGTGTGTGAATATTAATCCCAAACTCCTAATTTATCCCTCCACCCATGTTTCCTTTTAAATCATCACATCTTCTTTATCCATTCATCTGTTGATGGACTCTTAGATTGTTTCCCTATCTTGGCTATTGTAAGTAATGCTGCTATGGACATTCAGGGTGCATCCATATTTTCAAATTAGTGTTTTTGCTTTCTTTGGATGTCTAGCCAGGAGTAGAATTCTGGATAATCTGTAGTTCCGTTTCTAATTTTTTGAGGAAACTTCATACTGTTTTCTGCAGAGATTGCACCAGTTTACATCCCACCAACAGTGAACTAGTGTCCTGTGTAGCCTGCCTGTAACCAGTGGCTTTGATGGGAGAGTGAGATCTGAAGTGAGCGTGTGCTGCGTCTTCCCCAGGGAGGGCTGGCAGCCGTGGTCTTGGTGGGAGACAGGGTTGGAGCTGGAGGGGCTCGAGCCAGAGTCAGATGCAAGCGGGGGCTGCTTCTGTGTTCAGTGGCCATCACCACCCTGCTGGGGCTGAGGAGCTGGAGCTGGAGGCTTGCGGGAGTTGGGCTGCTTCTGGTTATGTGGCAGAGCCCAAGAGCTCACGGCTGCGCTTCTGTGCTGGTTTCACTTTTTCCTGGAGTGTGGGCCTTGGTTAGGGTGGAGTCAGGCTGGAGGGGTTGGTGCCACATCACTGAGGCGGCCACACCCCTTCCCGAGTGTGTACAGGGCTGGGGACTCCAGCCCAGGTTGGCCCTGCTCTGGAGCTAATGTCAAGTTGTGTGCAGGGACACGAGAGCTGTCCTGGTCAGAGGCAGGACTGGGGTTTGGGCTGGCTTTGTTCCCAACAAGTTTGCCCACTCTTGTTGGCAGCGACAGCCTCCGCCTTAGCGGGGAGTAGTGCTGGGGCAGGAAGGGCTAGAGCGGCGGCCTGGAGCAGGCTGGGATGTGTCCTGGGGTGGTCCTAGCAAGCTGGCCAGGGCCCCAGGCAGCTTTTAATCTGCTACCACCACACCGTGACTGTAAATCAGTGTGTGTGCTCATCAGGAGTTTGGTTCTTGGTTTCTTAAAGCCCTTTGGTAAGCCCCAATGGTTTTCAAACCAACTAAGAGGTCTTGTCTTCCTCATGTCTGACTCCAGGGCTGGGGTGCCTAATGAGTGTCTTAAACCCGTCGCTCCCCTGAGAGGCGCTCCTAGCCTGTGATATCCCCCTCCACTTCTCTTTCCCCCAGGCAGATTCCTTCTCCTTGTTTCCTAACAGAATCTGTATGGATCTTTCTTCTTTACAGCTAGTTGCCAGTGAGTCTCTCTCTTGGTAGCTGTAGTTTTGGTGTGTTCACAAGGGGGCGTGAACCCAGTATCCTTGTGCGCCACCATCTTGATCTCCAAAAACCCTCAGTAGTTCTTCTTGCTGAGAACAAAATACCTGGTGAAAGAAAAGGGATAGTATAGTAACATGGGAGAGAATGCATGCAGGTCCTGGATTTATTTTCTCGTGACTCCCAACTCTTGTATAAGATCAACAGCAGCTTCCCTTATTAACCTCCTGTGTGTGTGTGTTCAGTCGCTCAGTCGTGTCCGACTCTTTGCGACCCCTTGGAGTGTAGCCCACCAGGCTCCTCTGTCCATGGAATTCTCCAGGCAAGAATACTGGAGTGGGTTGCCATGCCCTCCTCCAGGAGATCTTCCTGACCCAGGGATTGGACCTGGATCTCCTTCATTGCAGGCAGATTCTTTACTGCTGAGCCACCAGGGAAGCCCCTATTAACCTCCTAAGGCTGTGTAAATGATGATCATTAAAGGGTTTTGTTAGGATTAAATGGGGCTCTGTCCTATTGTGTCCAGTCACTAAGCATGTCTGACTCTTTGCGACCCCATGGACTGAAGCACGCCAGGCTTCCTTGTCCTTCATTATCTCCCAGAATTTGTTCAAATTCATGTCCATTGAGTCGGTGATGCTATCTAACCATCTCATTCTCTGCCACCCCCCTCTTCTTTTGCCTTCAGTCTTTCCCAGCATCAGGGTCTTTTCCAATGAGTCGGCTCTTCACATCAAGTGGTCAGAGTATTGGAGCTTCAGCATCAGTCCTTCCAATGAATATCCAGGGTTGATTTCCCTTAGGATTGACTGGTTTGATTTCCTTGCAGTCCAAGTTTAAGTGAGGTAACATGCAGAAAGCTTATCCCTAGTCCTAGCACATAGAGAGCACTAAACACATATTACTTATTTTTGGAGATTAATATGAACTTTCTGATAATGGGATGAAGGCCAGAAGAAGAAAAATTGTTTTGTGAACTTCATACTCAGGGAAAAAAGAAAAGTGTGTTGGAACATATATCCACCCTATGATCCAGCAGTTTTGCTTCTGGTTCTTTACAGAAGTAGAAGTACAAAGTATGTATAAAATGGGTAAGGATTTTATCACAGCTTTATTCATAAAAGCCTAAAACTTGAAACAAATGCCTGCCAACAGGTGAATGGGTGTACAAACTGTGATATTTTCATACAATAAAATACTAATCACTAATGGAAAGGAATGAGCTCCTGATGTGTAAAGCATGGACATATTATATCCCAAAACATTATGTTGAGCAAGAGAAGCCAGACACATAAGTTGCTTATTATGTAGTCTGTAAATTAACTTCTAGAACTAAACTAAGTCAATGTGATAGAAACTGGAGCTTTAGTTGTCTTAGGAAGGGGTGTTGACTAGAGAGGTACTTTGGGAACTTTGGGGTAATGGAAACTATTCTACATCTTGATTGGGATGATTATTATGAAAGTGTATGTACATTGTCAAAACACACCAAAGTGTACACTCAAAATACATTTACTTTTATGTAAATTAAAATTGAATCAAAAGTAACTCCCAAGAACAAGATGGTGGAGGAGTAGGTGGATGTGGAATTCATCTCTCTCTACAGATACATCGGGAATACATCTTCAGACAAAGAAGTCCATGCAGAACACCAGCTGAGAGGAAACAGGAGTACTTGACCAGTGGAAAAAAATATATAGAATCATGCAAAACTTGGTAGGATGAAGAAACTAGGGGGAAGGAGTGTTAGTAGGACTGGACCTGCCCTTGGTGGGTAGGGGAACTGAATCAGGGGTCCAATCCCCACATTGGGGAAATTGTCTGAGTCAGAGGAGAAACATTTAAGGCTGAGAGTGAAACAGCTGATCTGTGGCAGACTAAATGGAATGAGAATCGGACAGTCCTTGCCTGATACTTACCCCACACAGGGACACAGGTCCCCTGGAAGGCACAGAAACTGGGAGCTGGAGTTTAGAGATTGTGGAACAATCCCAGGGTGAGGGCTGCTATTGACTGCCAAGGATGGACGGAGGAAATGTGGGGGAAGATAATGTGGTGGGAGAAGCCTGTGGCGGAAAGCCAGGAGCCATGGAGGCAAGGTGATCCTGCTGAGTCACGCGTAGAGGGTGGAGCCATCACCATAGCCTCTCTCTCCCACACTGCCAGCATTGGCAGCTGAACAATGGAGAGGCTGGCCTGCCAAACGCCTGATGCACTCATCTACAGAGGAGGACCCCACCCAGCGTGCTCCTTTAAGTGACTGATGTGCCAAGCTACAGAGTAGGACCCCACCCAGGCTGCCCCTTTAAGTTCCTGATGTGCCAGTCTTCAGAATAGGACCCCAGCCAGGGGCCCCCTCTATGTGCCTGACACACGGAACAACAGAGAAGGACCCCAGGCAAGAGAGCCCTGCAAGTGCCTGAACGGGTGGAGCTACGGAGAAAGACTGGCCAAAGAGGCCTTCTGATCACCAGCTACAAGAGGCTTGAGAAAAGACTCTGATAGGGCCATAACTACAGCAGAGGCAGCCCGTGTCCCCGCACACTTAGTGATGCCAGGGTCCCCACAAGCCAAGCAGCTGCGCCACCTTCACGCTCAACTCTTACTGGGACTGAGCTGCCACAGGCAAAAAAAGTCTTGTGTTTGTGCACGCAGGGTCACTTTGGTTGTGTCCACCTCTTTGCGACCCTGTTGACTGTGGCCTGCCAGGCTTCTCTGTCAGCGGAGTTCTCCAGGCGAGAATACTGGAACGTATTGGCCAGCACTGGTTGTCATGCCCTGCTGCCCTAGCCACCAACTCCCCTGAGTGCCTGTGCTGCCAGAACCCCTGCAACCCAAGCAGCTGCACCACCTCCAGACCTGGCCCTCACAGGGGCAAACCCAAGTCCTCCAGGACGGCCTCAGGAGCAAGCCCCAGTGGACGACCCACATGCAGAGGTGGAAATAAAGCCACAATTGAAACCCAGGGCAGTGTGGCTAAGGAAGAAGACCCAAAACCTTCCCACCAGCTGTACAAGCTGCAGATTAAATCCACACATTCAACTAGGCAGACTCTGTCTCTATGGAAATATAAAAGGTCATTGAGAGCTCCCACAAAAGAAAATGCACTAGTTCTGAGGCGAGAACACACAGGAGCAGGACCATATTAGAATCTGAGCTGCCCCTCCAGCAGGTCCAGAGATCAGCACAGTGTCGGAGGGCATCCTAGGGAAGTGGGGTGGACTGTGACTCCCAGCGAGGGAAAGGACTCTGACGGCAGTGACTCAAGAAAAACATTTATTATTCTTATGTTTTGACTTGTTCCGTAGATTCTTTTGGAGTTTTTTTCTCTCCCCCTACCCCTGTTGTAGTTGTCGATTTTATTGGCACTGTGAAATTTAATTAAGCTTTTGAGCTTTTTTTCCCCTCAGTCACATTTTTTATTGTTGTTATAAACTTTTGCCTGTACGTTTGGCTTCTGTGGTTCTGTGGAATTTTCCTTTTTTTTCTCTTTAATTTTTAAACCTATTAATAAAAAAAAAAAACCCATTAATATTTTTCTACATTTATTCATTTGCTTTTCCTACTGTTCTTTTCTCCTTGAAGTTAATATTTAATGTATATAAATCTTATTCATCTACGTCTATTTAACTTTGCATATCTCTTCTTTCTTTCCTTTCCTGTCAACATATTTGGTAATTTTGTTTTCATTGCTTTATTCCCCACTTGGCATCTTGCTTTAGTTTTATTTTCCAGTTTGTGCTTTAGTTAGTTTTGTTCTTAACTGGTAAATATAAGTTTTGATTTCTTTTGTTCGCCAGGTCAATCTACTGTATTTTTATTGGACTGTTTTGACTTTGCTTATGGGTGTATACATATGTGTGTATATTCCATTATTTTAATTATTATTTGCCTGATTTTGTAACTGCCATTTGTCTGGGGTTCCTCTTTGGTTTCTTGTTTTTGGGTATTTGTTTTGATCTCACTTAACAAACCACTGGTGAAATCTTCGTTCCTGACCAGAGATTAAACCCTAAAGCCTTTGGAGTGGGAACACTGACTCCAAGACTCTGGACTACCAGACAACTAATCCTCAGTCAGTTCAGTCGCTCAGTCATGTCCGACTCTTTGTGACCGCATGAGTCACAGCATGCCAGGCCTCCCTGTCCATCACCAACTCCCGGAGTTTACTCAAACCCATGTCCATCGAGTTGGTGATGCCATCCAGCCATCTCATCCCCTGTTGTCCCCTTCTCCTCCTTCTCCAATCCCTCCCAGCATCAGGGTTTTTTCCAATGAGTCAACTCTTTGCATGAGGTGGCCAAAGTACTGGAGTTTCAGCTTCAGCATCCATCCTTCCAATGAACACCCAGGACTGATCTCCTTTAGGATGGACTGGTTGGCTCTCCTTGCAGTCCAAGGGACTCTCAAGAGTCTTCTCCAACACCACAGTTCAAAAGCATCAATTCTTTGGTGCTCAGCTTTCTTTATAGTCTAAATTTCACATCCATACATGACCACTGGAAAAACCATAGCCTTGACTAGATGGACCTTTGTTGGCAAAGTAATGTCTCTGCTTTTTATATGCTGTCTAGGTTGGTCATAACTTTCCTTCCAAGGAGTAAGTGTCTTTTAATTTCATGGCTGCAGTCACCAGCCACAGTGATTTTGGAGCCCACTAAAATAAAGTCTGCCACTGTTTCCACTGTCTCCCCATCTATTTCCCATGAGGTGATGGGACCAGATGCCATGATCTTAGTTTTCTGAATGTTAAGCTTTAAGCCAACTTTTTCACTCTCCTCTTTCACTTTCATCAAGAGGCTCTTTAGTTCCTCTTCACTTTCTGCCATAAGGGTGGTGTCATCTGCATATCTGAGGTTATTGACATTTCTCCTGGCAATCTTGATTCCAGCTTGTGCTTCTTCCAGCCCAGCGTTTCTCATGATGTACTCTGTATATAAGTTAAATAAGCAGGGTGACAATATACAGCCTTGATGTACTCCTTTTCCTATTTGGAACCAGTCTGTTGTTCCATGTCCAGTTCTAACTGTTGCTTCCTGACCTGCATATAGGTTTCTCAAAAGACAGGTCAGGTGGTCTTGTATGCCCATCTCTTTCAGAATTTTCCACAGTTTATTGTGATCCACATAGTCAAAGGCTTTGACATAGTCAATAAAGCAGAAATATATGTTTTTCTGGAACTCTCTTGCTTTTTCGATGATCCAGTGGATGTTGGCAATTTGATCTGTGGTTCCTCTGCCTCTTCTAAAACCAGCTTGAACATCTGGCAGTTCACGGTTCACCTATTGCTGAAGCCTGGCTTGGAGAATTTTGAGCGTTACTTTACTAGCGTGTGAGATGAGTGCAATTGTGTGGTAGTTTGAGCATTCTTTGGGATTGCCTTTCTTTGGGATTGGAATGAAAATGGACCTTTTCCAGTCCTGTGGCCACTGCTGAGTTTTCCAAATTTGCTGGCATATTGAGTGCAGCACTTTCACAGCATCATCTTTCAGGATTTGAAATAGCTCAGCTGGAATTCCATCACCTCCACTTGCTTTGTTCATAGTGATGCTTTCTAAGGCCCACTTGACTTCACATTCCAGGATGTCTGGCTCTAGGTGAGTGATCACACCATCATGATTATCTGGGTCGTGCAGATCTTTTTTGTACAGTTCTTCTGTGTATTCTTGCCACCTCTTCTTAATATCTTCTGCTTTTGTTAGGTCCATACCATTTCTGTCCTTCATCGAACCCATCTTTGCCTGAAATGTTCCCTTGGTATCTCTAATTTTCTTGAAGAGATCTCTAGTCTTTCCCATTCTGTTGTTTTCCTCTATTTCTTTGCATTGATCGCTGAGGAAGGCTTTCTTATCTCTCCTGGCTATTCTTTGAAACTCTGCATTCAAATGGGAATATCTTTCCTTTTCTCCTTTGCTTTTCACTTCTCTTCTTTTCACAGCTATTTGTAAGGCCTCCTCAGACAACCATTTTGCCTTTTTGCATTTCTTTTCCATGATGGTCTTAATCCCTGTCTCCTGTACAATGTCACAAACCTCTGTCCATAGTTCATCAGGCACTCTGTTTATCAGATCTAATCCCTTATATCTATTTCTCACTCCCACTGTATAGTCATAAGGGATTTGATTTAGGTCACACCTGGATGATCTAGTGTTTTTCCCTACTTTCTTCAATTTAAGTCTGAATTTGGCAATAAGGAGTTCATGATCTGAGCCACAGTCAGCTACCAGTCTTGTTTTTGCTTACTGTATAGAGCTTCTCCATCTTTGGCTGCAAAGAATATAATCAGTCTGATTTCAGTGTTGACCATCTGATGATGTCCATGTGTAGAGTCTTCTCTTATGTTGTTGGAAGAGGGTGTTCACTGTGACCAGTGCATTCTCTTGGCAAAACTCTATTAGCCTTTGCCCTGCTTCATTCACTACTCCAAGGCCACATTTGCGTGTTACTCCAGGTGTTTCTTGACTTCCTACTTTAATTAATCCTAGGGAGTATCAAATAGTGAGAACTCACACAGAGGAAACCCTTCGATGCAATATCTGGCATCACACAACCACCAGTAGCACCCTGTGCAGGACGCCTCATCTAAACAACAAACAAAACAAAAATACAAATCCAATCATCAGCAGACAGGATTATCATCTCACTCAGCCTTGGCCATCAGAGGAAAAACAAACAAGCAAACAAAGAAAAACTCAGCATAAATCTCACCCTATATGAAGCTTACACAAACCATTGGACCAACCTTAGGAGGGCAGAAACCAAAAGGAAGAAAGAATTCAGCCTTGAAGCCTGGGAAAAGGAGACCTCAAACATAAGTTAAAAAAAAACAAGGAAAAAGCAGGGAAATACTACACAAATGATGAAATAAACTAGAATCACAGAAGTCCAAATAAATGAAGAGGAAATAGGCAAACTACCTGAAAAAGAACTCAGAATAATGATAGTAAAGATGATCAAAAACCTTGAAAACAAAATGGAGAAAATGCCAGAATCAATTAACAAAGACTAGAAGAATTAAAGAATACACATACAGAGACAAACAACACAATTACTGAAAATAAAAATACTCTAGAAGGAATCAATAGCAGAATATCTGAAGCAGAAGAACAAATCCATGAGCTGGAAGATAAAATGGTAGAAATAACTTCTGAAGAGCAGAATAAAATAAAAAGACTGAAAAGAACTGAGGATTGTCTCAGAGACCTCTGGAACAATATCAAATGCACCAACATTCGAATTATAGGGGTCCTAGAAGAAGAAGAGAAAAACAAAGGATATGAGAAAATTTTTGGAGATTATAGTTGAAAATTTCCCCAACATAGAAAAGGAAATAGTCAATCAAGTCCAAGAGGCACAGAGTCCCATACAGGATAAACTGAAGGAGAAACACGCCAAGACACATATGAATCAAACTAACAAAGACTAAACACAAATAAAGAATATTAAAAGCAGCAAGGGAGAAGCAACATACAAGGGAAACCCCATATGCTTAACAGCTGGTCTTTCAGCAGAAACTCTGCAGGCCAGAAGGGAATGGCAGGATATATTTAAAGTACTGAAAGAGAAAAATCTACAACCAAGATTACTATATCCAGCAAGGATCTCATTCAAAATACAACCAAGATTAATATATCCAGCAAGGATCTCATTCAAAATCGATGGAGTAATAAAAAGTTTTTCAGGCAAGCAAAAGTTAAGAGAATTCAGTAAACCAGAGTTCACCAAACCAGCTTTACAACAAATGTTAAAAGGACTGTATAGTCAAGAAATACAATAGAATAAAAAAGATCTACAAATCTACCCCAAACAATTAAGAAAATGGCAATAGGAACATTTATATCAATAATTACTTTATATGTAAATATATTAAATTCTCCAACCAAAAGACACAGACTGGCTGAATGGATACAAAAATAAGACCCATATATATGCTGTCTACAAGAATCCCACTTCAGACCTAAAGACACATATAGACTGAAAGTGAGAGGACAGGAAAATATATTCCATGCAAATGGGAAACAAAAGAAAGCTGGAGTAGCAATTCTCATATCAGACAAAATAGACCTTAAAATAAAGAAGATTACAAGAAATAAGGAAGGACACTACGTCACGATCAAGGGATCAATCCAAGAGGAAGACATAACAATTGTAAATATCTATGCACCCAACATAGGAGCACCTCAATACATAAGACAAACACTAACAGACATAAAAGGAGAAATTGACAGTAACACAATAATAGTCGGAGACTTTAACACTGCACTCACACCAATGGACAGATCATCAAAACAGGAAATTAATAAGGAAATACAAGTCTTAAATGATACTTTAGATGAGATGGATCTCATTGATATCTTCAGGACATTCCATCCAAATGCAGAAGAATACACCTTCTTCTCCAGTACACATGGAACATTCTCCAGGATAGAACACATCTTGGGTCACAAATCAAACCTCAGTAAATTTAAGAAATTTAAATCATATCAAGCATCTTCTCTGACCACAACGCTATGAGACTAGATATCAGTTGCAAGAAAGAAACTGTAGTAAACACAAACACATGGAAATCAAACAACATGTTTCTAAATAACCAACAGGTTACTGAAGAAATCAAAAGAGAAATAAAAAAATTTCTAGAAACAAACGACAATGAAAACACAACTCAAAACCTATGGAATGCAGCCAAAGTAGTTCTAAGAGGGAAGTTTATAGTAATACAATCCTGCCTCAAGAAACAAGAAAAGCATCGAATAGACAACCTAACTTTACACCTAAAACAACTGAAAAGAGAAGAACAAAACCCCCCAAAATTAGAAGATAGAAAGAAATCATAAAGATCAGAGCAGAAATAAGTGAAAAAGAAATGAAAGAAGCAATAGTAAAGGTTAGTAAAACTAAAAGTTGGTTCTTTGAGAAGATAAACAAAATTGACAAACTTTAGCCAGACTCATCAAGAAAAAAGAGAAGAATCAAATCAACAAAATTAGAAATGAAAAAGAGAGGGTACAACAGACAATGCAGAAATACAAAGGATTATAAGAGACTATTATGAACAACTATATGGCAATAAAATGAATAACCTGGAAGAAATAGATTCTTAGAAAAGTTCAATCTTCCAAGACTGAACCAGGAAGAAATGGAAATTATGAACAACCCAGTTACAAGCACTGAAATTGAAGCTGTGATAAAAAATCTCCACAAAACAAAAGTTCAGACCAGATGGCTTCACAGGAGAATTCTATCAAACATTTAGAGAAGAGCGAATGCCTATCCTAAAACTCTTTCTAAAAATTGTAGAGGAAGGAACACTTCCAAACTCATTCTGTGAGGCCACCATCACCCTGATACCAAAACAAGACAGAGACAATACAAAAAAAGAAAACTACAGGCCAATATCACTGATGAACATAGATGCAAAAATCCTCAACAAAATTTTAACAAAGAGAAGTCAGCAACACATCAAAAAGCTCATATACCACAATCAAGTTGGGTTTATTCCAGGAATGTAAGGATTCTTCAATATATACAAATCAATCAATGTGATTCACCATATTAACAAATTGAAAGATAAAGACCACATAATAATCTCAATAGATGCAGAAAAAGCCTTTGATAAAATTCAGCACCCATTTATGATTAAAACTCTTCAAAAAATGGGCATAGGAGGAACCTACCTCAACACAGTAAACGCCATATATGATAAGTGAAAGTGAGAGTCGCTCAGTCACATCCGCCTCTTGGTGACCCAGTGGACAATACAGTCCATGGAATTCTTCAGGCCAGAATATGGCCTTTCCTTCTCCTGGGGATCATTCCAACCCAGGGATTGAACCCAGGTCTCCTGTATTGCAGGCAGATTCTTTACCACCTGAGCCACAAGGGAAGCGTGTATATGATATAGTAAAGGCCATATATGATAGTTCAGTTCAGTCGCTCAGTCATGTCTGACTCTGTGACCCCATGGACTGAAGCACACCAAGCTTCCCTGTCCATCACCAACTCCCAGAGCCTACTCAAACTCATGTCCATTGCGTTGGTGATGCCATCCAACCATTTCATCCTCTGTTGTCCTCTTCTCCTTCCACCTTCAATCTTTCCCAACATCAGGGTTTTTTTTCCAATAAGTTGGTTCTTCGCATCAGTTGACCAAAGTATTAGAGTTTCAGCTTCAGCGTCAGTCCTTCCAGTGAATATTCAGGACTGATTTCCTTTAGGATTGACTCGTTGGATCTCCTTGCAGTCCAAAGGACTCTCAAGAGTCTTCTCCAACACCAAGTTCAAAAGTATCAATTCTTCAGCACTCAGCTTTCTTTATGGTCCAACGCTCACATCCATACATGACTATTGGAAAAGCCATAGCATTGACTAGACAGACCTTTGTTGGTAAAATAATGTCTCTGCTTTTTAATGTGCTACCTAGTTTGGCCATAGCTTTTCTTCCAAGGAGCAAGTGTCTTTTAATTTCATGGCTGCAGTCACCATCTGCAGTGATTTTGGAGCCCCCAAATTAAAGTCTGTCACTGTTTCCATTGTTTCCCCATCTATTTGCCATGAATTGATGGGACTGGATGCCATGATCTTAGTTTTCTGAATATTGAGTTTTCAAGTCAACTTTTTCACTCTTCTCTTTCACTTTCATTAAGAGGCTCTTTAGTTCTTCACTTTCTCTCATAAGGATGGTGTCATCTGCATATCTGAGGTTATTGATATTTCTCCCTACAGTCTTGATTCCAGCTTGTGCTTCATCCAGCCTGGCATTTTGCATGATGTACTCTGCATATAAGTTAAATAAGCAGGGTGACAATATACAGCCTTGCCGTACTCCTTTCCCGATTTGGAACCAATCTGTTGTTCCATGTCCAGTTCTAACTGTTGCTTCTTGACCTGGATACAGATATCTCAGGAGACAGGCCAAGTAGTGTAGTGTTCCCATCTCTTTTAGAATTTTCTACAGTTTGTTGTGAGCCACACAGTCAAAGGCTTTGATATAGTCAATAAAGCAAAAGTAGATGTTTTCCTGTAACTCTCTTGCTTTTTTGATGATCAGGCAGATGTTGGCAATTTGATCTCTGGTTCCTCTGCCTTTTTTAAGCCTAAAGCAAACATTATTCTCAATGGTGAAAAACTGAAAGCATTCCCCCTAAGAACAGGAACATGACAAGTGTGTCCATTTTCACCACTATTATTCAACATAGTTCTGTAAGTCCTAGTTATAGCAATCAGAGAAGAAAAAGAAATAAAAGGAATCCATATTGGAAAAGAAGAAGTAAAGCTCTCACTGTTTGCAGATGATATACTGTACATAGAAAACCTCAAAGACAGTATCAGAAAATTACTAGAGCTCATCAGTGAATTTAGCAGAGTTGCAGGATACAAAATCAATACACAGAGATCACTTGCATTTCTATATACTAACAATGAAAAATCAGAAAGAGAAATTAAGGAATCAATCTCATTCACCATTGCAACAAAAATAATTATATATCTAGGAATAAACTTACCTCAGGAGACAAAAGAACTATACACAGAAAATTATGAGACCCTAATGAAAGAAATCAAAGATGACATAAACAGATGGAGAGATATCCCATGTTTCTGGGTAGGAAGAATCAATATTGTGAAAATGACTATACTACCAAATGTAATATACAGATTCAATGTGATCCCTATCAAATTACCAAAGACATTTTTCACAGAACTAGAACAAAAAATTTCACAATTCATATGGAAATACAAAAGGCCCTGAATAGCCAAAGCAGTCTTGAGAAAGAAGAATGGAGCTGGAGGAATCAACCTTCCTGACTTCAGATTATACTTCAAAGCTACAGTCATCAAGACAGTATGGTACTGGCACAAAAACAGAAATATAGACCAATGAAACAAGACAGAAAGTCCATAAATAAACTCGTGCACCTATGGGTACCTTATTTTTGACAAAGGAGGTAAGACTATACAATGGGGCAAAGATAGCCTCTTCAGTAAATGATGCTGGGAAAATTGGACAGCAATATATGAAAGAATGAAATTAGAACACTTCCTAACACCATACACAAAGATAAACTCAAAATGTATTAGACCTAAATGTAAGACCAGAAACTATAAAACTTCTAGAGGAAAACATAGGCAGAATACTTGATGACATAAAGCAAGATCCTCTATGACCCAACCTCCTAGAGTAACAGAAATAAAAACCAAAGTAAACAAGTGGGACCTGATTAAACTAAAAAGCTTCTGCACAGCAAAGGAAAGTATAAGCAAGTTGAAAAGACAACCCTCAGAATGGGAGAAAATAATAGCAAATGAAACAACTGACAAAGGATTAATTTCCAAAACATACAAGCACCTCATTACAACTCAATACCAGAAAAACAAACAACCCAATTAAAAAGTGTAAAGACCTATACAGACATTTCTCCAAAGAAGACATACAGATGGCTAACAAACACATGAAGAGATGCTCAACATTGCTCATTATTAGAGAATTGCAAATCAAAACTACAATGAGATATCACCTCACACCAGTTGGAATGGCCATTATCAAAAAGTCTATAAACAATAAATGCTGGAGAGGGTGTGGAGACAGGGGAAAGCTCTTGTACTGTTGGTGGGAATGTAAATTGATACAGTCACTATGGGAGACGGTATGGACATACTTAAAAAAATAG
This sequence comes from Dama dama, assembly GCF_033118175.1. NCBI lineage: Eukaryota > Metazoa > Chordata > Mammalia > Artiodactyla > Cervidae > Dama > Dama dama. The sequence goes on from NC_083684.1 coordinate 32,431,519, forward strand.
GAATAAAACCACCATATGAACCAGGAATCCCACTCCTAGCCATAATACCGAGGAAACCAAAATTGAAAAAGACACATGTATCCCATTGTTCATTGCAGCACTATTTACAATAGCTAGAACATGGAAGCAACCTAGATGTCCATTGATAGTTGAATGGTTAAAGAAGTTGTGGTATATATACACAATGGAATATTACTCAGCCATAAAAAGGAACTCATTTGAGTCAGTTCTGATGAGGTGGGTGAACCTAGAACCTACTATATATAGTGAAGTGGGTCAGAAAGAGAAAGATAAATAATCATATTCTAATGCACATATATGGAATCTAGAAAAATGGTACTGAAGAATTTATTTACAGGACTGCAATGGAGAAACAGACATAGAGAATAGACTTACGGACATGGGGAGAGGGGAGGAGAGCATGAGATATATGGAAAGAGTAACATGGAAACTTACGTTACCATATGTAAAATAGATAGCCAACGGGAATTTGCTGCATGGCTCAGGAAACTCAAACAGGGGCTCTGTATCAACCCAGAGGGGTGGGATGGGGAGGGAGGTGGGAGGGAGGTTCAAAAGGGAGGGATACGTGTATACCTGTGGCTGATTCCTGCTGAGGTTTGACAGAAAACAATAAAAGTCTGTAAAGCAATTATCCTTCAATAAAAGAATAAATTAATTAAAAAAAAAGTAGCTCCCAAGAGAAAACATCAGGTCTCCTCCTCACCATCTCAGAAGTTCAGTGAGATCAAAATCTGTACAAACTTTGTAGAATATTTCATAGCCTTTAGGAATTCTTCATTGTTTCTTCCTGTGTACAGTTCTCCATGGTGAATAGCAGTTCAGCTCTGAAGTTAGAAATTATCAAGGACATCATTGGGCGCAAGAAGAAGCTGCAGATCCAGGGCTGTAGCCAGACCCATTTCACAAGAATTAGAAGAATTGTGCATTAACCACAGTTTGCTACCTTCTGACTCCTACAGTGACATTTTGTTTTGTTTTCAAATTCTCTTAAAAGTATTTGGGTAAAATTAAAAGTGATTTACTTTGGGTCTATTCCCATTACTACCCACTATCTATGGCCACTAATCCTATCATATTGTGTACTTTCATTCAGCAGCAGTCAGCAAGCATTAATTGAATGCCTACTGCCTGCTCAGTAGGGTCTTTAAAGAGGTAAAAAATAGGTGTTAACATGACATTTTGGAGCTGGGAAATCCGTGTGGTTAAATAACCTCTTATACCTGTGTAAATTGCAACACAGAGAGGGCGATTGGCTTTAATCAAAGTCGATTTTGCACTCCTGGGCTTGAATCTCCTGAATGCCAATCAAAGAGCCTCTTCATGGAATCCCATTGGTATAGGTCTTGCTTTTATGGGATTTATGATCTATTTGTCATACTCCTGCAAGCACAAGCTAGAGATTAATTAGAGCATAAACAAGGAGACAAGAGAACAGGGAAAAGAGATTTAATGTTTGAGCGTAGGCTAGGGGCCAGATAATTTTCTGTGTTTTAATTCTCTTAACTATCTAAGAAGCGCATGTTCTTATTCCCACCTTATAGTTGAGAAATCTGAGGCTCAGAAGGTTCCCTTGACTTACTTAAGGTCATGTTGGTAGAAAGTAGCAGAACTGAGGTATGTCAGGCTCAAAGTCTTTACAGTAATGAAGCTGGAGCATAATAAAGCAATCTTTTAAGGAAGAGATTTCAGTGAGAAAAATACTCAACAGACCAATTGAATCAATTGTCTTTCCTTGTTTTCAGTAAGGAAAACAGAATTTCAAAGCCTGTTTGGGGTGTCCAGTGTAGAGTGGGAATTCACACATTCCACAATGACAGAGGAGAAAAAGACAGGTTGGGGAGATGAGATGTAAAGAGAGGAGCGTTCACCTGGCTTTCTTTTTTTTTTTTGTTTTTCTTTGCTTTCACTATTAGTGACACAGAGCTTCTAATCAAGCATTTAGTACTTTCTCTTTGCCACTCAGTAAAAGGCTTTTTATTTCAATTCGCCTCCTAGGTGTTCTATGTCAGGCAATTACTCTACCTGAAGGTTTTCATAGTCTAAGAAATTAAATGGGCGGTTCTTAAAGCAACACTCTCTTGAAAGCATAATTGCAGCTAAATAATAACAAACGTGAGCGCACAAATCGGGTCTTCTTCTCTCAGCTACTGGGCTCCTTCCACTTCTGTGAGTGTGAATTTCTGGTATATCAGAGAGGAAACCAGAAACCTAGACCCAGAACAGTTGCCCTTGTGATCCAGGAACGCTGCCTAACAACACTAGGTTTTCAGAAAATTACTCCTTCCTCTTTTTTGGGGGGGGAGGGTATTGTCTCAGTTTATTGCCTTTTTCTAGTGGGTCATGAGATTACGTGAAGCTCCAGTGTGACAAAAGGACTGAGACAGGGCCCTGGAGTGCTTCCTAGGAAATTCTGGGGCTGACTATGGTGTGATTGGCATTAATGCTACTGGAATGCAGGATTCCCAAGGGCATCAGGCTCAGCAGACTGACCAGCCATCTACAAGACAGACAGCACAGCCTTCATCATGCCAGAACCTGCTCATGCCCTCTGAGTTATTTTATAAGGTGGTGGTAGGCAGAATTCTAAAGATGTCTGCCAAGATTTCCTGTCCTCTGGTTATTCAGTCAAACATGAATGTAGGGTCTGCTGTTTCGCTGGTGCACTTGCTAATCAGCTTACTTTAAAATAGGGAGATCACCATGGGGGTATCAAGGTGGGTCTGGTGTCATCACATGAGCCCATAAAAGCAAGCAGAGCAGGAAGGCAGAGGAGTCAGTGATTGAGATGCTGAAGAAGAATAGGAGGCAGAAGAGGTGGGCAGTGAGAAGGGTTTGTCTTACCATGGCTGGTTTTGACATGTAGAAGGCTATGTGCAAGAACTAGAGAAAGGATCTGGAAACCAAGGGTGGCCCCCAGTGTATTCCCCAAAGAGCAACCAAAGAAATCCAAGAAGTTGGTCTGAGTCTCCCACTCCCATTGCATTCAATATCTAAACTCATTAGTATGGCTTGTGAGGTTCTTCATGACGTGTCCCCTGCTATTCCTCTGGTTTCATCCTTTGAACCTCTCATTTGTGACCCCGTCCTGTACTACAGACATAGTGAATTACTCCATGTAGCTTCTCACTTTTTTCTTTGCCATGCCACATGGCTTGCAGGATCTCACTTCCCTGACCAGGAACTGAATCCACGCCCTTGGCAGTGAAAGCTCAGAGTCCTAACCTCTGGACTGCCATGGAATTCTCTCCAGTTGTTTTAAGTTCCCTCTTCTTTCTAGGCCTTCATCACCTTCTGCCTCCCACCCCCTAATCTGGTACATTCTTTCCCTTCCTATCTGTGTTCATCAAATAATTGCTATTTATCCACATTGACCTAAATGTCTTCTTCTCTAGGTAACATGCTCTGATCTCTCAGGATTTTATTAAGGAATCTTTTTTGTACATACCCTGAGTTTTCCGTAGTTAGTGCATATAATTGGGTATCATTCTGCCTGTTAATTTATCCATCCTCCCTGAGGTTGATTGTAAGCCTGGATGTGTTTTGTCACCAACATGGCATATAAAGACTATTCAAGAAATATTTACCATCTGGGGACTTCCCTGGTGGTCCAGTGGTTAAGAATCTGCCTCCCAGTGCAGGGGACATGGGTTTGATCCCTGGTCAGGAAACTAACATCCCACATGCCGTGGGGCAAGTAAGCCAGCATGCCACAGCTATAGGGCCTATGTACTCTGGAGCCTATGCGCCACAACAGAGACCCAACGCAACAAAAAGAAGAAGAAGAGGAAGAAATGTTTACCATTTGAAGTAACCTGGAAAGAGAAAAAAAAGAGTGAGAGAAAAAGAAATATTTACCATTTGAGAAATGAACGTATGAATGTAGGAATGTATGAGTGATACCTTTTCTATTCTGTAAGCATTGGAATTACTTCCAGAGTGCCATTCTCTCATAGATACTGATGACATATACATGGCTGAAGCTTATGGGTTAATCTTAGATATGTCCTGGGTCAGCTAAGATAGATGTTTTGAGATATGAATAGTAGTGTTTGTGAGTAAGAATGATGGTTGCTGGCACAAGCTTGACTACAGGCGGGAAAGAAAAGGCCCGCCATTGTAAGGTCAGTTCAGCATTCAGAATATGGGTGTTAACAGACCATCAAGCCATGATCGTCACGAACGCACAGCCTCTGATTTGCAGGGGCTCCTCACTTCGGAGAGATGTGCACATGATGAATAGTTATGGTTTCCACAAGCCAGGTGTGAATTCACAGACTGTGCTCCTGCTCATGAGTGGAGTCATTTCGGATGCATTTGAATCAGGTTGTTTGCTACGGTTGTCTAATGCCTGCACTATTAACACATAATCATTTTGCAATTTGGGCTGCCAGTGCTCAGTTTGGACATAATGGAGGAATAGACAGAAGACTTTGCTGTGTTTCTCTGGATGGTGAACCTATCTACAACAGTGCTTTTCAGTCTTTCATGTGCTTGGGATCACCTGGGGATCCTGTTAAAAGGCGGATTCCGAGTGGGGCCCAAGAGTCTGTGTTTCTAGAAAGCTGCCAAGTAATTCCAAGAAACCTACATTAATTAATTAATTAATTAAAACCTGCTTTATTTATTCATTTAAATGTAGTTGATTTACAATAGTATGTTAATTTCAGGTGTTCAGCATAGTGATTTAGTATTTTTTCCAATCATACTGCATTGCAGGCTATTGTGTGCTAATGGGTATAATTCCCTGTGTTTTGTGGTTCATCTATTTTGTGCATAGTAGTTGATATCTGTTGGGTTTCCCAGGTTGCGCTAGTGGTAAAGAACCCACCCGCCAATGCAGGAGACCTAAGAGAGGCTGGTTTGATCCCTGGGTCAGGAAGATCCCCTGGAGGAGAGCATGGCAACCCACTCCAGTATTCTTGCCTGGAGAATCCCATGGACAGAGGAGTCTGGTGGGCTACAGTCCATAGGGTTGCACAGAGTCAGACACAACTGAAGTAAGTTAGCATGCCCTCTTAATCCTACGCCTCTAATTTGTCCTCCCCCCTCCACCCTGCTTCCCTCTCCCCTGTGGTAACCACAGGTTTGCTTTCTGTATCTGTGAGTCTACTTTTGTTTTGTGTGTACATTCATTTATATTATTTTTTAGATTGCATGTATAAGTGATATATGCAGTATTTGTCTTTCTCTGTCTTATTTCACTAAGCATAATATTCTCTAGGTCCATCCACATTGTTACAAATGGCATAATTTTACTCTTTTTTGTGACTGAGTAACATTCCATTGTGTGGAATACATACATTGTATACATGTGTGTGAACTTCTGTGTCTTGGTTATTGTAGATAGAGCTGCTATGAACAGTGGGGTGCATGTGTTTTTTTGAATTAGTGTTTTCATTCTTTTCTGGGTATATACCTAGGTATGGAATTGCTGGATCATATGGTAGCTCTATTGTTGGTCTCTTGAGGAACCTCCATACTGTTTTCCATAGTGGATGTACCAAGATACATTCCTAACCAACAGTGTGCAAGCAGGGACCCCCATTTTAAATAGCAAGTTTCCAGAGGATAAGAGTTGAGGTTTTTTATGTTTTTCTGTCTGTAGCCTTTAAAATGGATGTTTTGAGAAGTTAAGCTAGAGGGACACAGATGGGAGGCTCAGAGATTGGACCTTTGGCTTTGGTGGCTGGGACAAACAAAGAGATGAGGGAATTCCGAAGCCATTATGTAATGTCATCTAAAACAAAGCCATTGAGAGACTTGTCACCCTTGCCTCTGTTTCCACATGGACGTCTGAAGATGAAGAGTATTAAGAAAACTTCTAAATGTATGTATCTTTTCCCTCTCTTTTACCTTTCATCTCCAAATAATAAAAAGAGAAAATCCCACTTCTATCAAGAGCAATTTCTCTACACTTCTCTTTAGTATATAGGCTTTTACAGTTTAGCTCTGTCCATGATAATTCCTTGGCTTAGCTCTGAGGAACAACTTGAACATCACTCCTTTTGGACCATCCTCCAAATGAGAAGCAGGAATATAACTCGCGAAAAATGGAGCATTTTTTTCCTCCACTTACTTTTTTTTCTTTCAAGTTCGTACTGACAGAAAGAAATCGCTAGCAACAGCAATAAAAACCTATGCTTCCCTGGCACAATCTCGATTCGGATTTAGGATCTAGATGGGTAAAAGTTGTTATGGTCAGACTTAATAATACTTCCTCCAAGAGTATGTTGATTGACAGAAGTTCTTTTTACTTGAATATTTAACTTCTATTATCTTATTTGACATTAAAAACAAGTAGTTTAGTTATAGATACGCAGAAGGAAGCTGAAAGATTTCTGTTTTCTCCATGGCCGTCAGTAAGCATGACTGGGGTCTCTGCTGACAGGTAGACCTGGGCGGGTCTTGTTCTGCTCCATCACTCTCTTGCATGTTTCCCCAGGTTGTTTCCTGAACCTTTGCTTTTACATACTTTAAAAGACACACAACCATATCTTCACTAACATTGGACATTTGATTCAGTCAGCTTCAGCACCTCATCTGTGTATGAAAATGAATATTTTGTATTTTGGTGCCCTTTACAGTTAATTGATGAATATAATCAGTTTTTACCTTCTTGAGTAGTTAAGGTTTTCAGTGTTCATCTCAGAATAAAGTGGATCTGCCAGCTGATGAGGAAGATATATTCTGATGAGGAAGATAGATTCAAAACTCTGACCTTCACTCTAGGATCTGCCTTTTACTAATACTCCTCTGTGTGCCAGGGATTATGCTAGGTACTTTACATTTGTTATAATATAATTTAATTAACATATGTTATAATTTAAGAATATAGCAACAAAACTAGATGAGATGGGTATATTTATATCTCATTGTCCTCCAACCAACTAATCTTTGGTTTACAAATCTTTCAGAAATAATGAGAAACTAAAACCAAAGCCCCATTCAGAAAAAAGTAAGCAAACTCAAGATCATACAACTAGCAGTGCTTAAAAAAAAATCAGATCTAGGTTGGTTTGTTGCTGGTATTAATGCTTTAACCAGTAGACTCTACTTTCTACTACTTCTGTCTATGCTATATATATATTTTTTTTTTTTTTTTTTCTTGTTTTTTCAGTAGATGCGTTTCTAAGGTATGGTCTTCATGATGTAACATCAGTTTTATTTTTCAAAATTAATTTTTGTTGGAGTATAGTTGATTTATAATGTGTTAGTTTCTGGTGTTCAGCAAAGTAAATCAGTTATACACGTACATATATCCACTCCTTTTAAGATTCTTTCCCCGTGTAGATCATTACAGAGTATTGAGTAGAGTTCCCTCTGTTATACAATAGCTTCATACAAGTTCTCTGTCTTGTATATACTGGTGTGTATATGTCTCACTTTTAAAGTGTAACGTGGAAGGAGCATAAAAGTGAGGAAACTAGTTCTATTTCTGGTACTTCTGGAAGATCGACATACACTTTGGAAAGTGGTGAGCCATTTTACTTCTTGGGATTTCCTTTTGCTTATCTGCTATATAGAAATTGAACTTAAGATATTTAAGCAACTCATGTACACTGCTATCACTCTAATAATTTATAGATTATATGGTGGTTGAAGGACTGGATTTTGGCTGGACACTTCTTTCTCTGGCTGAAGTGCCTCTTTACCATCCTCTACTTTTTCATCCCACTTTTCCATGGAAGGTTAAGAATTTTCTCTCTAATCCTACATTTTCTATATTTCTCTGTATGAGTCCATTGCAATCATTACATACCAGGAAGGGCAACATGGATTCATTGCAGTTTGAAAAAAATTTTTGAAAATTGCCTCCAGCATATGCACAGCTTCCCTGGTCAACATGCCAAGTCTTGCTTTATCTTTGGTACACTGTCAAACTAACAGAACTGGAAATTAAGTAAAGAGACCGTCTTAACCCCGGAAAGCTGGACTTAGAAGACATTTTATCGAAATAAATGACCTGAATTAAAGAATTTTGGTTGCTCTTTAACTCAATTGTAGGTAATAGGTTTAGAGGAAGCTGAGCTGGTGCAGAGAAGCCCAGATTCTGCTATTGAGCTCTTGGGTAATACCGATGAACCCTAGGACAGCGCCATCACTCACTTCACACTGCAACATTGCAACACATAGAGATCTGTTTACAGCAAAGACCATTTTGGTTTTACTCCTCAGAAAGCAGAATTAAAAGTTCATCATGAGTCCAGAGTCTAACTTGGGGTGTTCCTTTTTATTTGGATGCCATCATTGAGTTCACCATTTGCTTGAATTTTGTGAAAATCTCTAGCCTCTGTAATGGTGATGGTTGAATAGATGAGGCCAACTTTTTGAGAGCCAGTAAACTTTTTTTCCCCCATAATTTCATATATTTATTTATCTTTGGCTATGCTGGGTCTTCGTTGCTGCACAGGCTTTTTCTCTAATTACAGCAAGCGGGGGCTACTCTCCAGTTGTGGTGAACGGGCTTTTCATTGTAGTGGCTTCTCTTGTTGTGGAGCATGGGTTCAACGGTACACGGGGTTCAGTAGTTGGGGTGCATGGGCTCAGTAGTTGCAACTCCTGGGTTCTAGAGCACAGGCTCAGTTGCTCCTGGAGGGCCAGTAAACTTTTAATTAATAAACAGATGCATACCCTAGATCTTTAAACTCAAACCCTAGCTACATTTATAGTGCACACTTAAAATTTTCCAAGAACTGTGTTAAACACATCAAATATGTTTTCTCATTTAACCCTCAGAACAACTCTCAAATTACAAATGGGAAAGTTGAAACACAAAGAAATCATGCCATGTTGCACCCAGGTGGCTCAATGGTAAAGACTTTGCCTGTTAAGCAGGAGATGTGGGTTTGATCCCTGGGTCGGAAAGATCCCTTGGAGTAGGAAATGGCAACCCATTCCAGCATTCTTGCCTGAGAAATCCCATGGATAGAGGAGACTGAAGAGCTATAGTCCATGGGGGTCGCAAAAATGTTGGACATGACTTAGTGACTAAACAACAATGTAGTAAAAGCATAGTTGGATTTTGACCTCATGCCTGTATGTTTGCAAAGCTCATGCTCTTTGCCCCCATGTCATGAGCCCATGATAGTTATATGGGTCCATTTGACTCAAAGAAACATGAAATGTGCTCTAGCAGTAGATTATTCTCTTGCTGAGAGCTCAAGTTAAATACTACAAAGGAGTTAAATACTGCAGTGTAATTGTTTTTCCTCATCTAGATTTTTATTTCTCTAAGTAAGTTTGCATGTACCCTGAAATTTTCAGAAATTCAGTTTTTTTTTTCCTGAACATCTTGAACTTCTGTCACACATTCTGTCGTTATTAATGTATAGGATTTCTTAAAATTTATTTTTGCAATTTTATGTAAATATTTGAGGGTCTCCATAAACATGTTTCCCCTTTTTTGAGGCCTCCACTGTTCCATTAAGACCTGTGCCTAGTTTAAAACACCACAGAAGTTTAGCACTTGCTCATGGTTCACTGTACTATTTCTGACCCAGTTGCTTTGTCCCATTCCCTTCACTGCTTTCTGACATTTTCTCAGTTTCCCGATCGTGTTATTAGTTCTCACATTTCTTGTTTCTTCTCACCCTCAGACTTGACACTGTCTTCCTAGATGTTGACTTCCTTCCCTCTAAAATGTCATTTGTGTTCACTCTTGGTGACACTTTCTCATACTTTCTTGGAAAAAGAATCTTGGTGGCATATCAGTAGGTAACATTTCTTCCAAACTTTTGTCCTAGCCCCCTCAAAGAAAAGCCAGTTTGAAAAAAGGTAAAAAACAAAGAACCATTTTAAGCTTTAAGAAGGTAGCTTCTTGTTATTGTAGCCTTTAGTATAATAAGGAAAGAAAATAAACATCAAATTCGTAAGTCAGTTGGAATGTCAATACTAGAGCAGTTATAAAAAAGCCAGTATTTTGATTTCTCTTCTTAACATCTCCATCTAATGATTATTAAGTGTATACCCGTGTATTCCAGTCACAGAGAACTTGGCACTGCCTGAGGCATCCCAGTCCATTTACAGAAGTGTATTTATGTATGTGTTCTTGGCTGTGCTGGGTCTTTGCTGTGTGGGCTTTTCTCTAGTTGCGGCAAGCAGGGGCTACTCTCTAGCTGTGGTTCGCAGGCTTCTCAATGCGCTGGCTTCTTCTGTGGCAGAACACAGGCTGTGGGGCGCTCGGGCTGCGGTAGTCGCAGCTCTCGGGTCTGGAGCACAGGCTCGGTAGCTGTGGGGCATGCGTTTAATTGCTGTGAGATCTTCCCAAACCAGGGATAGAGGCCGTGTCTCCTGACTTTGCCTCTTTACCACTGAGCCTTTACCAGATTCTTTACCACTGAGCCACCAGGGAAGCCCCCAGTCCGCTTTTTATTCCACTTTTTTGGCTCATTCTTCTTACATTAAACAAAATTATATTTCACTGGTTTCAATTCTAAGCCATGCACCCACAGGGAACAAATCTATCTCCTCTTACAAGACAGTATTTCAACATTTATGATAATCCTCAATATGCTATTTCCATTTATTTTTGCCATTCCTTGTAGGAACTGGGTTGGAAACTATCATGTCCTTGTCTTTTGTCTTGTCAGGATAGAGGGACCCTACTTTTTCAATATTTGTTTTAAATGAACTAACCTATTTTAATCCCAAAGTGGTCTGCTCAAAAGTGTCTGTATACCACTTTTGTTATAGACAGTAAATAGGTTTGTTAGTAAATACGTATTAGATCTCTTTTTGTTGTACTTTGTAAACAATGTTTACATTGTCTGTACATTGTAAACAATGTAACTAAAAAACTAAGAAAAGAAAACAATTAAAAAAGAAGAATTATGAGTTTGTGGAGGTGTGCACAATTTGACTAAGCTTCAGAAAGATCTGGAGCCCAGAAGGGAAATATCTCAGTGTCTTGAACCTAATTCTTTCAAATTTTGGCTGTAATAATAGAGTGACTAAGAGAGCAGAGCACAGTCTATCCTGCTGAGTCTTAAATGTCTCTCCAGACCATCCCTAGCTCTCATCCTCTGCTAACACCCTTTTTGTGCCGACCTTTAGATTTCCAATGGGTTACACCAGTGACCTCAAAGGGAAGCTGTGGCCACAGCAGTTCACAGCATTACTATTGTAGATGCAACCTGGTTTCATAGAGAGTAAGACTCTAAGCAAATTAAGTCCCTTCCCACCCCCCAAAAATATCAAAGGGGTTAGACTAATTATGGTGCATTCAGTGATGAAACATAATGGGCCCTTCAAAATCATGGATGGAGAGTTTATAATGATATAGGAAAATGCTGATGATATAATTTAAGTAAAAATTGAAGGGCAAGAAACTATATAACCTGTGTGATTCCAATTACATTAAAAACTAAGACTTCCATGTGGAAAATGAATAGAAGCTTAATAGTGATAATATCTCAACTATAGATTTTGAATGATTTGTCATTTCCTCTAAACATCTTCCCACAATGTCTGTGAGGAGCATTTTTAATTTTATAAAAAATAAACTGTAAGAGCAAAAAATAAAAATATAAAACTATTAAGTTAATTAGGTATAAATTTTAATACTTGGTAGGATGGTGATAGTCATGAGGGTTACTATATTTAAAAGGATTAACAAAGGATTGGCCAGTTTTAGGTGCTCAGAAAGTTTCCTTTTCTGTTTATTTTCTCTGTTCAGTGCTGAGCCTTTATATGAAAACAGTTCATCTAGATATTAAATACAAAGGCCAAATTGACATTGAATAAAATTTAATTTAAGTCAATAGAATCAAAGCATATTGGAGAAAGAAAATAAGTAAGCTTTGTGGGCTGAAGTAATCTCTGAGGTGACTTTAAAACTCTAGGTTTTGTCTGATTCTATGATCTACTCCAGAATGGTCCAATTAAACGTAGCATAATTAAGGGAATAAAACTCACATCTACATGCATAATCATGTACGTGTTTACTTGTTCTCAAGGCTAATTGCCATCTCTGAATGCCATTTAATGTGTGAATGCTTTTTAAAGAGGACTTACAACTTCACACGTGAAGTCCTGTTAGGACAAAACCAAATTTTTAGTTTTCCTGGTCTAAACTTATAAATGTAAATTTGAGAGAGAAGAAACCGTCTTCAGTGTAAAGTAGAATTGAAATCAAGTTGCATTGGAAATACTTCCTTTTCATTTTTCCTTTTTTTCTGCTTTTTTTTTTTTTTAAGATGGAAATTCTTTGCTAGTTCATTGTTCTCTCAGAGTATTAAAAAAAACAATCATCCTTGGCTTTTGTTTAAAAAGTCCCTCACTGCTCCTCTGAACACCATTTTGCTTTCTTAGCTGTTGAGTTTGATCCAGGGAAAGCTTACCTCAGTGTCCCAATTATAAGCATTTAAGATGAAACCAGGCTGCAGATTACACAACTGAAAGGAGCAAAAATAACAACGTTCTGTATAAACAAGGGCAGAAAGACAATTTGTTCTAGTCGAAGATAAATAAAGTTAAGCTCTACCCAAATTGCCACGTGTCAGGCTAATCAGAGGAGATGTTTCTCCATTGCTATTGTGCAAAAATAATTGAAATGACGTTTCACAAAATCTAGCAGAGGTACATTTTTTTTTCAAAGCAGGCTTGCAAACTTCCAGATACTTCAGCTCACCCTGAGAGCTATTTGTCTTGTGTGCTCAACTGAAATGTAATAATTGAAGAGCATAGTTTCAAAATGTGTCCTTTCTGCTTGAGAGAATCAGGACTATCTCTTGGGGTTCAGAGTAAACCTGGGTATGTTAAAGGGACCTCCCAAATCCCTGAGGCTGTCCTCTTGAGAATCACCCCATGACACTTCAATTTTTTCCCCTTCCTAGACCCTCATAGGATCTGTCAAGGTGCACATTATAAAATCCATTTACCCATCATCTTTTCTTGCATATTATATATGGAAAGTCTTGACAATGAATCAACTTTCTCAAAAGAGAATTGGTGCAAGCTTTATTCAGAAATGAATTGAGACTTTTATTGGGGCAGTTAACAAGTAGGAATATTCGAACAGAGATGGATAACATATTCATGGTTTTTGTCCCTCATCCTATCTAGTCTTCTCTGAGGTCAATATTGCTTAAGGTTATAAGATGAAAGCTCTACAAATCACAGTCACATAACTGTCAGGCACCTTATTAAATTTCATTCAGTTCTATACCAATTCTTAAGGGACCATCACTGTCTTCCAACTAACGCAAAGATTGAATAAAAACTGATCAAAAGTTTATGGGCTTGAATGGTCATCCTAAATTGGATCTGCTATTACTGGAGAGAAAACTAGGCCAAGAAATTTAGCCTATTAGGCAGTGGGGAGCCATCAAAGGCTTGTGAACAGAGGACGGACATGATTACCTCTGGCAGTAACACTCAACATTGATTCCTTGATCATTGCTTACATTTTCCCCCTTTATTATAAAGGCATAAAAAGCATTATAGCAACCCAAAGCACACGGACTTGTTGGAAAGTTAAATCACTGTGGCAGACAGTCCATCCATTTCTTAGGTTTCCTTGGAGTTACATAGCTTGTTCTGGCCGATGGTCTCTGAGTGACTTAGTCCAGTATGTCATGTCTGGAAAGACCTGGAAAGTCTCCTGCATCCTCTCTCCCACTCTGTGGCAGCATTGGAGTTATCGGCTGAGGTAGTGAGTCATGAGGTGGAAGCTGCCTTTACCAGTCATCGGGAGAGTTGCCCTGTAGACTTGCCCAACAAGAAAGGTATACATTTTGAATTTTACCATTCATATTTCAGCATGGCCTGGCTTATCCTACTGCAACAGCAAACAAGTGCAAGATAAGATATGCAAGCTCACCATCATGGGAAAAAGGCAAATGAAAACAATAAGACACCATCTCACCTATGACTGTTTTACCTATTATTATTGAAAGCACAATGAAACATCAGAAAATACCAAATTTTGATGACATTGTGGACAAACACTTATCTTTTGGCATTGCTGGCAGAGATATTAAAAATGATAAAGTCATTCTGGAGAGAAATTTGGAACTTAGTAATGAAATGAAGAATGACATGATCTATGGACTAAGAATCTACCCCATTAAAAATGTCGCAGGGGTCTGTAAAGGGTATATGGCCAGCATTAGCATCCTGGCCCTTCTTCAGGTTCTGCTACCATGGTTTTTCTTTCTTTCTTTTTTTTTTTTTTGGGTTTTGTCATACATTGATATGAATCAGCCATGGATTTACACATATTCCCCATCCCGATCCCCGCTCCCACCTCCCTCTCCACCTGATTTCCCCGGGTCCTCCCAGTGCACCAGGCCCGAGCACTTGTCTCATGCATCCCACCTGGGCTGGTGATCTGTTTCACTATAGATAATATACATGCTGTTCTTTTGAAACATCCCACCCTCACATTCTCCCACAGAGTTCAAAAGTCTGTTCTGTACTTCTGTGTCTCTTTTTATGTTTTGCATATAGGGTTATCGTTACCATCTTTCTAAATTCCATATATATGTGTTAGTATGCTGTAATGTTCTTTATCTTTCTGGCTTACTTCACTCTGTATAAGGGGCTCCAGCTTCATCCATCTCATTAGGACTGGTTCAAATGAATTCTTTTTAATGGCTGAGTAATATTCCATGGTGTATATGTACCACAGCTTCCTTATCCATTCATCTGCTGATGGGCATCTAGGTTGCTTCCATGTCCCGGCTATTATAAACAGTGCTGCGATGAACATTGGGGTGCACATGTCTCTTTCAGATCTGGTTTCCTCAGTGTGTATGCCCAGAAGTGGGATTGCTGGGTCATATGGCAGTTCTATTTCCAGTTTTTTAAGAAATCTCCACACTGTTCTCCATAGCGGCTGTACTAGTTTGCATTCCCACCAACAGTGTAAGAGGGTTCCCTCTTCTCCACACCCTCTCCAGCATTTATTGCTTGTAGACTTTTGGATAGCAGCCATCCTGACTGGCGTGTAATGGTACCTCATTGTGGTTTTGATTTGCATTTTTCTAATAATGAGTGATGTTGAGCATCCCTTCATGTGTTTGTTAGCCATCTGTATGTCTTCTTTGGAGAAATGTCTGTATAGTTCTTTGGCCCATTTTTTGATTGGGTCATTTATTTTTCTGGAATTGAGCTGCAGGAGTTGCTTGTATATTTTTGAGATTAATCCTTTGTCTGTTTCTTCATTTGCTATTATTTTCTCCCAATCTGAGGGCTGTCTTTTCACCTTACTTATAGTTTCCTTTGTAGTGCAAAAGCTTTTAAGTTTCATTAGGTCCCATTTGTTTATTTTTGCTTTTATTTCCAATATTCTGGGAGGTGGGTCATAGAGGATCTTGCTGTGATCTATGCCGGAGAGTGTTCTGCCTATGTTCCCCTCTAGGAGTTTTATAGTTTCTGGTCTTACATTTAGATCTTCAATCCATTTTGAGTTTACTTTTGTGTATGGTGTTAGAAAGTGTTCTAGTTTCATTCTTTTACAAGTGGTTGACCAGTTTTCCCAGCACCACTTGTCAAAGAGGTTGTCTTTTTTCCATTGTATATCCTTGCCTCCTTTGTCAAAGACAAGGTGTCCATAGGTTCGTGGATTCATCTCTGGGCTTTCTATTTTGTTCCATTGATCTATATTTCTGTCTTTGTGCCAGTACCATACTGTCTTGATGACTGTGGCTTTGTAGTAGAGTCTGAAGTCAGGCAGATTGATTCCTCCAGTTCCATTCTTCTTTCTCAAGATTACTTTGGCTATTCGAGGTTTTTTGTATTTCCATACAAATTGTGAAATTCTTTGGTCTAGTACTGTGAAAAATACCATTGGTAGCTTGATAGGGATTGCATTGAATCTATAGACTGCTTTGGGTAGAATAGCCATTTTGACAATATTGATTCTTCCAATCCATGAACACGGTATGTTTCTCCATCTGTTTGTGTCCTCTTTGATTTCTTTCATCAGTGTTTTATAGTTTTCTATGTATAGGTCTTTTGTTTCTTTAGGTAGATATACTCCTAAGTATTTTATTCTTTTTGTTGCAATGGTGAATGGTATTGTTTCCTTAATTTCTCTTTCTGTTTTCTCATTGTTAGTATATAGGAATGCAAGGGATTTCTGTGTGTTAATTTTATATCCTGCAACTTTACTATATTCATTGATTAGCTCTAGTAATTTTCTGGTAGAGTCTTTAGGGTTTTCTATGTAGAGGATCATGTCATCTGCAAACAGTGAGAGTTTCACTTCTTCTTTTCCTATCTGGATTCCTTTTACTTCTTTTTCGGCTCTGATTGCTGTGGCCAGAACTTCCAACACTATGTTGAATAGTAGTGGTGAGAGTGGGCACCCTTGTCTTGTTCCTGATTTCAGGGGAAATGCTTTCAATTTTTCACCATTGAGGGTGATGCTTGCTGTGGGTTTGTCATATATAGCTTTTATTATGTTGAGGTATGTTCCTTCTATTCCTGCTTTTTGGAGAGTTTTAATCATAAATGAGTGTTGAATTTTGTCAAAGGCTTTCTCTGCATCTATTGAGATAATCATATGGTTTTTATCTTTCAATTTGTTAATGTGGTGTATTACATTGATTGATTTGCAGATATTAAAGAATCCTTGCATTCCTGGGATAAAGCCCACTTGGTCATGGTGTATGATTTTTTTAATATGTTGTTGGATTCTGTTTGCTAGAATTCTGTTAAGGATTTTTGCATCTATGTTCATCAGTGATATTGGCCTGTAGTTTTCTTTTTTTGTGGCATCTTTGTCTGGTTTTGGAATTAGGGTGATGGTGGCCTCATAGAGTGAGTTTGGAAGCTTACCTTCATCTGCAATTTTCTGGAAGAGTTTGAGTAAGATAGGTGTTAGCTCTTCTCTAAATTTTTGGTAGAATTCAGCTGTGAAGCCATCTGGTCCTGGGCTTTTGTTTGCTGGAAGATTTTTGATGACAGTTTCGATTTCCTTGCTTGTGATGGGTCTGTTAAGATCTTCTATTTCTTCCTGGTTCAGTTTTGGAAAGTTATACTTTTCTAAGAATTTGTCCATTTCATCCAAGTTGTCCATTTTATTGGCATAGAGCTGCTGGTAGTAGTCTCTTATGATCCTTTGTATTTCAGTGTTGTCTGTTGTGATCTCTCCATTTTCATTTCTAATTTTGTCAATTTGGTTTTTCTCTCTTTGTTTCTTAATGAGTCTTGCTAATGGTTTGTCAATTTTGTTTATTTTTTCAAAAAACCAGCTTTTAGCTTTGTTGATTTTTGCTATGGTCTCTTTAGTTTCTTTTGCATTTATTTCTGCCCTGATTTTTAAGATTTCTTTCCTTCTGCTAACTCTGGGGTTCTTCATTTCTTCCTTCTCTAATTGCTTTAGGTGTAGAGTTAGGTTATTTAATTGGTTTTTTTCCTGTTTCTTGATGTAAGCCTGTAATGCTATGAACCTTCCCCTTAGCACTGCTTTTACAGTGTCCCATAGGTTTTGGGTTGTTGTGTTTTCATTTTCATTCATTTCTATACATATTTTGATTTCTTTTTTGATTTCTTCTATGATTTGTTGGTTATTCAGAAGCGTGTTATTTAGCCTCCATATGTTTGAAGTTTTAACAATTTTTTCCCTGTAATTGAGATCTAATCTTACTGCACTGTGGTCAGAAAAGATGACTGGAATGATTTCAATTTTTTTGAATTTTCCAAGACCAGATTTATGGCCCAGGATGTGATCTATTCTGGAGAATGTTCCGTGTGCACTTGAGAAAAAGGTGAAGTTGATTGTTTTGGGGTGAAATGTCCTATAGATATCAATTAGGTCTAGCTGGTCCATTGTGTCATTTAAGGTTTGTGTTTCCTTGTTAATTTTCTGTTTAGTTGATCTATCCATAGTTGTGAGTGGGGTATTAAAGTCTCCCACTATTATTGTGTTACTATTAATTTCCTCTTTCATGCTCGTTAGTGTTTGCCGCACATATTGCGGTGCTCCTATGTTGGGTGCATATATATTTATAATTGTTATATCTTCTTCTTTGATTGATCCTTTGATCATTATGTAGTGTCCTTCTTTGTCTCTTTTCACATCCTTTATTTGAAAGTCTATTTTATCTGATGTGAGTATTGCGACTCCTGCTTTCTTTTGGTCTCCGTTTGCATGAAATATTTTTTTCCAGCCCTTCACTTTTAGTCTGTATGTGTCTCTTGTTTTGAGGTGGGTCTCTTGTAGACAGCATATATAGGGGTCTTGTTTTTGTATCCATTCAGCCAATCTTTGTCTTTTGGTTGGGGCATTCAACCCATTTACATTTAGGGTAATTATTGATAGGTGTGGTCCCGTTGCCATTTACTTTGTTGTTTTGGGTTCACGTTTATACAACCTTTCTGCATTTCCTGTCTAGAGAAGATCCTTTAGCATTTGTTGAAGAGCTGGTTTGGTGGTGCTGAATTCTCTCAGCTTTTGCTTATCTGTAAAGCTTTTGAACTCTCCTTCATATCTGAATGAGATCCTTGCTGGATACAGTAACCTAGGTTGTAGGTTATTCTCTTTCATTACTTTCAGTACGTCCTGCCATTCCCTTCTGGCCTGGAGGGTTTCTATTGATAGATCAGCTGTTATCCTTATGGGAATCCCTTTATGTGTTATTTGTTGTTTTTCCCTTGCTGCTTTTAATATTTGTTCTTTGTGTTTGATCTTTGTTAATTTGATTAATATGTGTCTTGGGGTGTTTCGCCTTGGGTTTATCCTGTTTGGGACTCTCTGGGTTTCTTGGACTTGGGTGGCTATTTCCTCCCCCATTTTAGGGAAGTTTTCAGCTATTATCTCCTCGAGTATTTTCTCATGGCCTTTCTTTTTGTCTTCTTCTTCTGGAACTCCTATGATTCGAAAGTTGGGGTGTTTCACAGTGTCCCAGGGGTCCCTGAGGTTGTCCTCATTTCTTTTGATCCTTTTTCCTTTTTTCTTCTCTGCTTCATTTATTTCCACTATTTTATCTTCTACCTCACTTATCCTATCTTCTGCCTCCGTTATTCTACTCTTGGTTCCCTCCAAAGTGTTTTTGATCTCATTCATTGCATTATTCGTTTTTAATTGACTCTTTTTTATTTCTTCTAGGTCTTTATTAAACATTTCTTGAATCTTTTCAATCTTTGTTTCCAGGCTATTTATCTGTAACTCCATTTTGTTTTCAAGATTTTGGATCATTTTTATTATCATTATTCTAAATTCTTTTTCAGGTAGATTCCCTATCTCCTCCTCTTTTGTTTGACTTGGTGGGCATTTTTCATGTTCCTTTACCTGTTGGGTATTTCTTTGCCTTTTCATCTTGTTTAGATTGCTGTATCTGGAGTGGGCTTTCTGTATTCTGGAGGTCTGTGGTTCCTTTTTGTTGTGGAGGATTAACCCAGTGGGTGGGGTTAGACGATTGGCTTGTCAAGGTTTCCTGGTTAGGGAAGCTTGCGTCAGTGTTCTGGTGCGTGGAACTTGATTTCTTCTCTTTGGAGAGCAATGGAGTGCCCAGTAATGAGTTTTGAGATGGGTCTATGTGTTAGGTGTGACCTTGGGCAGCCTGTATGTTGATGTTCAGGGCTATGTTCCTGCGTTGCTGGAGAATTTGCGTGGTATGTCTTGCTCTAAAACTTATTGGCTCTTGGGTGGTGGTTGGTTTCAGTGTAGGTATGAAGGCTTTTGGACAGTCACTTATTACTTAAAGTTTCATGTAGTCAGGAGTTTTCTGGTGTTTTCAGGTTTTGGGCTTAAGTCTCCTGCCTCTGGATTTCAGTTTTATTCTTCCTGTAGTCTCAGGACTTCTCCAACTATACAGCCCTGATAAGAAAACTTCTAGGTTAATGGCTAAAAGATTCTTCCCCGTTAGGGACACCCAGAGAGGTTCACAGAGTTACATGAAGAGCAGAGGGAGGAGGGAGATAGAGATGAGCAGGAGGAGAAAAAAGGAGGACTCAAGAGGAGAGAGACAGATCTATGCAGCTGTCTGTTCCCAGAGTGTTCTCCGTAGCCCAGTCACCTACAAAGATTCACAGAATTGGATTGGGAAGAGAAGGGGAAAGGAGAAAATAGAGGTGTTCTGAGGTAGAAAACAGACAGTCAAGATTGGGAGAGATAATCTTTGGTTTAAAAATAGGGCTTCTCTTCTTTTTTTTTTTTTTTTTGTAAGGTTATAGTGTATTGAAAATGAAAATTAAGGAGTAGTAGAGGAGTACTAGAGGCCTTAAAAAGAAATAAGAGAAAAAGAAAAATAGAAAATAGAAGAGAAAAAGGAAAGAGAAAAAAAAGAAAAAGAAAAAAAAAAAAAGAAAAAAAAATTTTTTTTCCCCTAATTAAAAAAATCGTAAAAATCTATGGAAATGAAAGTTAAGGAGTAATGGGGGAGTAATAGGGGATTTTAAAGGAAAATAAAGGAGAAAAAATAAAAAATAAAAAATAAAAAAAAGAAAAAAAAAGAGAGAAAAAAGTAAAATTATATCTAGGAGTTTCTCTGGAGCTGCTGCGGTCAGTGTGGGTTCGGCTCAGTTTCAGATAGCTCCTCATTCCAGCTTACGCTTCTCCATATCTACAGGCCCCTTCTGGTGTAGTCAGTGTTTTCTAGAGGGATTTTAATCTGTTGCACCAGTCCCTTCTGAAGCGGTTCCCTTTGTTTATTTGTCTTCTGTTTGCCGGTCTCTTCAGAGCCTCATTTCCGCCCTGACACAGGCGGGCGGAGGTGGACTCTTATTCAGGCAGCTAGTTCCGTCGCTCTGCGGGGAGGGGCTTGCGCCGCGGGGCTTGCGCCGCGGGGATGGGCTGGGGCTGCCAGGAGGGGCTGACGCTGCTCTCTCCTCTGCGCTGCTCAGGCTCCCGGCTCTTCTATGTGGAGCACGCCCCGCGCTGCGCGAGGTTCCAGCCCTCCGGTGTTCCACAAAAGCGCGGAAGGAAAATCTGCGCCTGCTCTCTGTGCCTTCCCTGTCAGAGCGGTCCAGGCAGCCAGGGGCTCGGTGGGCGCACTCTCCCCAGGTGTGGCGCGCCCCCTCCCCTCCGCGGACCCAGTCTCAGTTTCTGCTGGCGCCAGTCGGGTGCGCGCGCCTTCTGCCCTCCGCGTCCCCAGCCCCAGTCCCCGCCCGCGCCGGTCGCGTGCCTGCGCCCTGTGTCTCGCCGCGACCTTCCCCTCCCCCCTGCCTCCTGCCTCCTGCCTCCGGCGGGGCCGGGCCGGTCCGCAGCCTGCGAGCTCTTCTCTGGATTTTCTTGGTCTCTTTGTTCTGCGAACGGCCGGCAGTGTGTTCGGGCCGGTTAATTTATTCTCTCTCTTTTGGTCTCCCACAGTTCAAGTTGGCAACTCACAGAAGCTCCCTCCGATTGTCCTCAGGGCACTCAGGCCCGGACCCTACCCCAAGCAATGCCGCCTAAGACTTCCCAGGACGGATCTCCGTCCTTAGCTCTTTTGTCTCACTTTTTATATTTTATATTTTGTCCTACCTCCTTTCGAAGACAATGGGCTGCTTTTCTGGGTGCCTGATGACCTCAGCTAGCGATCAGAAGTTGTTTTGCGAAGTTTGCTCTGCGTTCAGTTATTCTTTTGATGAATTTGTAGGAGAGAAAGTGGTCTCCCCGTCCTACTCCTCCGCCATCTTGGCTCCTCCCTCCCTACCATGGTTTTTCTATTGATCTTTTATAGTTTAATTGGCTTTCAGAGTATTTGTGATAGTTAAAAATCTCAGGTAAACTGTGTGTCTGTTTCTGATGAAATAAGTAAAATATCACAGTGTATGGAATCATACAGTAACACTTGTAGGTAGATTTTATTAAATTAATTAATTGGCTTCCCTGGTGCCTCAGGTGATAAAAGAATCTGCCTGCAATGCAGGAGACCTGGGTTCAATCCCTGAGTTGGGAAGATCCTCTGGAGAAGGGAATGGCTATCCACTCCAGTATCCTTGCCTGGGAAATCCCATAAACAGAGGATCCTGGAGGGCTACAGTCAATGGGGTAGCAAAGAGTGGGACATGACTGAGCAACTAACATACTTTTCATGTCTTAAATTCTCACTAACTACATAGAATATTCAATAGGCAGAAGTTTCTTTTGCAGGAAGATCAACAAAACATTAAAAATAACATGGGTCTCTTGGTCTCCAGTGAATCTGTTGTGGCCTGTCACCCGCGTTTGGGGAAGTGTTGACCCTTCCCACCTTGCTGCACTGCCCCATGACCTTCAAGGGGCGCCCTCCCATACACAAATGCGGTCCCTTGGTCCCATCCTTGCTTCAGATCCTTCAAGGTTTCCCAGGCCCCATGGTCCCAAGTATGCAGCCAGCCCCACCTGCTGGGCTCTGAGGCACCATCCTGGGTCCCAATTATGAGGCAGATTTGAAATACATAGTTTTAAATTATAAATTAAGCATCCTTCACATAAACTGAAAGCAGAAAGATGCATAAAATGGCCTATATTTTACAAAGTTATGTATATAGCCAAGACTGGGTAGGGAGGAGAAAGAAAATGGGTGCTGAAGGTAAAAACAAAAATAAAGTATTAATAAAATAAGGGCTATGCATAGAACAGTTGAGGGGCATGTTTAATTCTGAGGCTTACAAAACATTAAAAGGAAAAAAATTACCTGTATGATTAAAGAACCGTCTTGTGACATATCCATTGTAATGTACTTGTATCTCCCGTAAAGAAGAGTGAGCACCAAAGAACTGATGCCTTTGAATTGTGGTGATGCAGAAGACTCTTGAGAGTACCTTGGACTGCAAGGAGATCAAACAAGTTAATCCTAAAGGAAATCAAGCCAGAATATTCGCCGGAAGGACTGATGCTGAAGCTCCAACATGTTGGCCACTTGATGCGAAGAACTGACCCATAAGAAAAGACACTGAGGCTGGGAAAGATTGAAGGCTTAAGGAGGGGGAGGTGACAGAGGATGAGATGGTTGGGTGGCATCACCGACTTAACTGACATGAGTCTGAGCAAGGTCAAGAAGATAGTGAAGGACAGGGAAGGCTGGCTTGCTGTGGTCCATGGGGTCGCAAAGAGTCAGACATGACGTAGGGACTGAACAACAACAGCAGATCTCCCATACTATGCTCCCCAAATCCTTTAAGGATAGATTCACCTTTGCATAAACCTAAATTATCCCCATTGTGGGGACCTGGCTCTTATTATGGACTTGACCTTGGTTAGAGATTCATAGAACATCAACTGAGAATTTTGAAAGTTAGATCTCCCATGACCACTAATCAGCTTTTTCCATAGCTGAGTCACACGTAAGAGTGTGATGAGTGTGTGAACAAGGTCAAAATAAACATCATCAGCCTGAATATTAGTCGGACTAATTTATGTTACACCAATTATGTTTGCTACTTGAAAAATATATTTTAAGATGATTTTTCAAGTACCCAGGCAACATTTACAGAGAAAGCAGTGATGGTATTAGAGATTGAGCTGTTGATTACAAGCAGGGTGGGTTTTTGACTTTATGTGATTTGTCTAAAGAGGCAGCAAAGTAAGTAGAAACACAGGGCACTATCTGAGCGCTGTCCTCATGGAATTTGATTCTTACACTCAAATAATAGGGACATGTTTGGCTGTCATTTAGTTTGTCATTACCTTGGCTCAAGCATAGGAAATGTAAATTATTAAGAAACTTTAAAAATGTCCAATTATAACTGTAGTCAAGAAATTTTCTTTCTAAAAGGCACATCTACTGGGATTTTAATCACAGATGACAATCATTTGAATTCTAAATATTTTTTCATAGTATTCAATTTCTGGAATATCTCCAAGGAAATTGAGATACGTATAGAGACGAGATAGATTCAAAGTTGGGAGCATCCTCACCTGAAACAGCTGCCCCCCCCCCCAAATATTCCATTGAAGGTCACTTCGATGTTGGGAAGCATGTTAGTAGGAAAAACTGGTATTGTGCACTAACGTGTAGGTCAGTTAAAGGTGCGTATGCTTTTAAAAGATTTTTTAAATTTAATTTTTATTTTATTTTGGAGTATGCAAAGAAGAACTAAAGAGCATCTTGATGAAAGTGAAAGAGGAGAGTGAAAAAGTTGGCTTAAAACTCAGTGAAGATCATAGTATCTGGTCCCATCACTTCATGGCAAATAGATGGGAAAACAATGGAGCCAGTGACAGACTTTATTTTCTTGGGCTCCAAAATCACTGCAGATAGTGACTGCAACCATGAATGAAATGAAAAGACGCTTGCTCCTTGGAAGAAAAACTGTGACCAACCTAGACAGCGTATTAAAATGCAGAGACATTACTTTGTTGACAAAGGTCCATCTAGTCAAAGCTATGATTTTTCCAGTAGTCATGTATGGATGTGAGAGTTGGATCATAAAGGAAACTGAGTGCAGAAGAATCAATGCTTTTGAACTGTCGTGTTGGAGAAGACTCTTGAGAGTCCCTTGGACTGAAAGGAGATCCAGCCAGTCAATCCTAAAGGAAATCAGCCCTGAATATTCATTGGAAGGACTGATGCTGAAGCTCCAATACTTTGGCCACCTCATGCGAAGAGTTGACTCATTGGAAAATATCCTGATGCTGGGAAAGATTGAAAGCAGAAGGGGACGACAGAGGATGAGATGGCTGGATGGCATCACCAACTGGATGGACATGAGTTTGAGCAAGCTCTGGGAGTTGGTGATGGACAGGGAAGCCTGGTGTGTTGCAGTCCATGGGATCACAAAGAGTCGTACATGACTGAGTGACTGAACTGAACTGAACACAAAAGAGTTGGATATGACAGTGATTAAACAACGACCACTGTAGTTGATTTACAGAGTTGTAAGTTTAGGTTGATTTAATATTTTAAGTTGTGTTAGTTTCAGGTATATAGCAAAGTGATTCAGTTGTACATATACATATATCCATTCTTTTTCAGATTCTTTTCCCATATAGGTTATTACAGAATATTGAGTAGAATTCCCTGTGGTACACAGTACATCCTTGTTGATTATCTATTTTATATATAATTGTGTGTATATACTTCTAATTTTCCCATTCCCTACATTTCCCCTTTGATAATCTCAAGTTTGTCTTTGACGTCTGTCTCTTTCTGTTTTGTAAATAAGCCCATTTATATATATATATATATTTTAGATTCCACATACAAATGATATTTTATGTATATGTAATCGTCATTGGAGAAGGAAATGGCAACCCACTCCAGTGTTCTTGCCTGGAGAATCCCAGAGAAGGGGAGCCTGGTGGGCTGCCGTCTATGGGATTGCACAGAGTCGGACACGGCTGAAGCGACTTAGCAGCAGCAGCAGCAATCTCCTTGCTCCCTATTTAGAGTTTCAGATGTGTATTATTTTGAGGAACAATACAGCCTTTATCAATTCAAGTCAAAGTATGAAAGCAAACTGATAATAGATAGTGAAACATATGACAGCAGAATATTTTGACTTTATAATATTGTAGTCTACATTCTGTTTGTCAGCGTAACCTTTGATCTAGACTTTTACAGTCATATAGTACCATAGAAATTAACATTTGTGTATGACATGGATCTTTTTTTGCTAGGAAGTCCTGAAATAGAACTCAGATCTTTAAAAATGTTATTTAATAAGTGATATTTTTTTAAATGACAATTTTTGACATTTGTACCAGTGTGGGAAATTGGCATTTTTTGCAGGGGTATAAATCAGTATAATTCTTATGCTGAATAATCTATGTGTGTTGAGAAGGTAATTAAAAAAAAAAAAACCAATTTTAGGTCTACCAGTTGGCTGACCTAGAGCATACATCACTTAAACTTGCTGAGTCAGCTTATTTTTATAACACCATCACACCCAAGAGTTAACATTTTTGGTGCTCTTTTTGGGGGGGCTAGAGTTAATACTGAAAGGTTTGCATGTCACACTACAACTGGGTGAGGTAGGTACAGTCCACCTCTTAGAGTTTAAGTTTCTTCATCTGTGGAATAGGTGTAATTGACTTGTCTAGAATTTCAGGACTGATAAGTGGCCACGTCAGGAATGGAGTTCAGTTGTTGCTGTAGTCTGCAGTCTAGGGCACATCTCGCCATGTACAGTACCTCCTCATGTCGATTTTCTCTCTCACCCTTCCTCGGCTAGGGGCTCTCAACTCTATGTACTCTGCGGGCTGATACTTGGTGCAATTTTTCTTCTCTCTTCTTTTATTTGTTTGAGAGAATCCTTTCAATGTACTAATCTAGGTCAAGGACAACTAGGTTTTCATACTGCTTCTTCCTTTTCCTTCTGATTATCTAGAAACAACCAAAAAACAAAAGCAAAAACCAGTCTTTTCAAACCCATACCTTCTTGTGTTCTGCTAAAAGTCATGTAATGGTTTCTGATTGCTGTCAGAATGAAGTCTAAAATGACTTACTGAGGTTTTCAGACTGTGCTTGATCAGACCCCTGCCATCTCCCTGGCCCCATCCTGCCTCAGACTTGCTCTTGTTCCAACTCTCCCCTCTTCTTTTTGTTACAGGTACAACTCCTTTTCTTGGAGAATTTTTCTCTGCTTATCTATTCATTTTCTCAAGAAAGTGTTTCCTTCTCGTATAGTCGATCAGTTTTTTTGGTTAAATGGTCTAAGTGAAAAACGTTGTGTTGTTTCATAGCATTTAGGTCAGTTTGTAATGTTTTCTGTACATTTTTTGACCATCACCCAAAGATTTATGTTACCTTTTAAGAGAGAAGGAGGGGTGACATCAGCAAGATGGTGGAATTAGCAGCCCTGGGCCCCCCATTTTCCCCCTGGACACATTAATTCAACAACAATTAATGGACAATCCCCCCCCCCCCCGCCCCCATGAGAGATTCAGAAACAAGTTGAGAGGCTCCAAAACCAGCCACTTCAAAGCCAGTAGGAAAAACTGAGAATTGTCTAACCATAATCCCTACCCCTGGCACAGCACCATACAATCAGAAAGAAACCCCCAGTGTCCAGCTTCTTCTGAGAGAGAAAGAGATGGACTGTGTGCCCAACACTCCAGCGTTGGGGGGCTGCCTGAGGTACTGGCTGCTCTCTCACTGTGCCTTTGGAGTGCTCCTGGCTCCTGGCACAGTCTAGGTGCCTGGGGGCCAGTGGGAACAAAAACGGTGGTTTGAAGGAGCAGCAGGCAGTCGCCATAGCCCCTCCCTTAGCCTCTACACAGAGCAAGCCAATGAAGAACCCCAGATCCTAGCTTCTCTCTGGGGAAGGAATGAATTGGGCTGTGATGGGCTTATAATATAAATGTTAAAGTAAAAAATATGGTAACAAAAACATAAAAAGGGAAGAGAAGAAATGAAAGTATACTGTTTTAAAAATACTATATAGACAGTATAATATCACTTGAAGGTAGACTGTGATTAAGATGAATACCATAAACCTCAAAGCAATGATAAAAAAACCCCACTAAAATAACAAAACAAAGTTATGGCTAATAAAACAATAAAGGAGAGAAAATGGATTCATAAAAATAATTTGTACAGAGGGAGGCAGAAAAAAAGGAGCATAAAAGGACTAATAGAAAACAAATAGTAAGACTGAAACCAGATCATATTAATAATAGCGTTAGATGTAACTATGGTATCTCAAGTGACAAACGGGTTAAAAGTCAAAGAAGGGAAACATGCCATGCTAACATTTATATGGAGTGACTATTTTAAAATCAGACAAAGTAAATTTCAGAAAAAAGACTTCATCAAGGAAAAAGGTGATTTTGTAATGATAAAGGGTCAGTTTATCAAGAGGACATAATAATTCTAAATGTTTACTCACCTAATAACAGATTGTCAGAATACATGGCAATACAAACTGATAGAACTGCAACTAATAACTAGACAAATCCACAATGTTAGTCATAGGTTTGAAGCTATCTGTTGCAATACTTGGTAGGAGAATAGACAGAAATCTAGTAATGAAGACTCAAAATTAAGGTGTAACTTATTCCCACTTTATCTAATAGATCCAAGGCAATTGCAGCCCAAACCCCCAGCAGTCTTTGTGTGTCGAAATAAACTGATTCTAAAATTCACATGGAAATGCAATGGACTTAGAATAGCCAAAACTGTTTTGATAAATAAAGTTGCAGGACTTATCCTACCTGTTTTCAAGACTTAATATAAAGTTGCATAATCAAAACGCTGTGATGATGGCTTCCGGAATGTATACATATGTCAAAGCTAACCAAATTGTACATGTTTAAATATGTGCAGTTTACTGTATGTCAGTTATACCTCAGTAACGCTGTTAAACGTGATTACTGCAAAGAAATCATGAATTTTAAATTCTATCAATAATGCAAAAATAAAAAAGCAAACAGTAGAAAATGATAGAGCCTCATTTCTTCTATTTCCCTTATGCTGCTGCTGCTGCTGCTAAGTCGCTTCAGTCGTATCCGACTCTAAGCCTGTTGGAATACTTAGTGAGGTCAGAAACAATAAGATAACCAAGTCAAAGAAGAAGTATACTAAAAAAAAAAAAAGAAAATTTCTAGGAAACTACCTGTATACGATTCATAGGTACGATTATAAATATAACACATTCTGTTTATTTTGCCTTGAGCTATTGACTAAAGCTTGTATGAAATAATCCCCTTAGCGAGGTATTTTAAAATGATACGTCTGAAACATGAGGTGAACTCTGTGTGATTAGTAAGTGAACATCATGACTTATTTAGCAAGCTGATGATGCGTTTTCTCCCCCTTTTAGAGATCTCTGTGTTGGGGGAGGTAGCTTATTTAGTTAATACTGGCAGCTAAAACTCAGTGTTGAAATAAGTTCAACCAAGAGCCAGACCTTTGAATCATAGTGATACATTTTTTAGTGACAATAACAAGGTTACTTGTTCCAATAATACATCAAATAAATTATTTTTAAAAACATAGCTTATTTCATCTTTGTTTCATGTTTTAAAAAGATCTCCCCCCCACCCCGGTATTTATAGTGTATATTATGAGTAGGCTTGCATGTACATAACATTTATAAGTAAGTATATGTATATTGGAAAAATCCAAAGGAAAAAGAAGCCTGTTGAGAATATTCAAGAAGCATGCAGACTGTCCAAGTGAATGCCGCTGAATTCACAGAGAATTTATGAGTGTGTTTCTTGCAATTTACCCTACAGGGCTAGTTCAAGTTTGAGCTTAATAACACTGGGACTTAATAGTGCTGAAAAATACAGCATTTGGACGTATTCTATTTTGTGTTTTATAGAAAAGTTGCTGAAATGCTGACCTACAACTATTTGCACTAAACCCAGAAAGACTTCAAATTGCAGAGAAAATACTGGAAGCGTTCTTTAGTCCTACTGAATGGTGAGGGGAATACAGAATGTGGAATTAAAATCATGCCTGTGTCTTTTCAATCCTTATTATTATATAAAGAGCAGTCAAAGCTTTGAAGAAGTCAAAGAACAATAGCCACACACCTAGTATTTAATAAAAACCATCTGAAATTAAACAATCTAAAATAGCTAATTTATTGTAGAGTTTCTGTTGTGACTGAGGAAATACCTGACTCAGTAGTTTTATTATTTTTTTTTTATTATTATTATTTTTTTTTCCAAGTGGGTTTTGTCATACATTGATATGAATCAGCCATGGATTTACATGTATTCCCAATCCCGATCCCCCCTCCCACCTCCCTCTCCACCCGATTCCTCTGGGTCTTCCCAGTGCACCAGGCCGGAGCACTTGTCTCGTGCATCCCACCTGGGCTGGTGATCTGTTTCACCATAGATAGTATACATGCTGTTCTTTTGAAATATCCCACCCTCACATTCTCCCACAAAGTTCAAAAGTCTGTTCTGTATTTCTGTGTCTCTTTTTCTGTTCTGCATATAGGGTTATCGTTATCACCTTTCTAAATTCCATATACATGTGTCAGTATGCTGTAATGTTCTTTATCTTTCTGGCTTACTTCACTCTGTATAATGGGCTCCAGCTTCATCCATCTCATTAGGACTGGTTCAAATGAATTCTTTTTAATGGCTGAGTAATATTCCATGGTGTATATGTACCACAGCTTCCTTATCCATTCATCTGCTGATGGGCATCTAGGTTGCTTCCATGTCCTGGCTATTATAAACAGTGCTGCGATGAACATTGGGGTGCACGTGTCTCTTTCAGATCTGGTTTCCTCAGTGTGTATGCCCAGAAGTGGGATTGCTGGGTCATATGGCAGTTCTATTTCCAGTTTTTTAAGAAATCTCCACACTGTTTTCCATAGCGGCTGTACTAGTTTGCATTCCCACCAACAGTGTAAGAGGGTTCCCTCTTCTCCACACCCTCTCCAGCATTTATTGCTTGTAGACTTTTGGATAGCAGCCATCCTGACTGGCGTGTAATGGTACCTCATTGTGGTTTTGATTTGCATTTCTCTAATAATGAGTGATGTTGAGCATCTTTTCATGTGTTTGTTAGCCATCTGTATGTCTTCTTTGGAGAAATGTCTGTTTAGTTCTTTGGCCCATTTTTTGATTGGGTCATTTATTTTTCTGGAATTGAGCTGGAGGAGTTGCTTGTATATTTTTGAGATTAATCCTTTGTCTGTTTCTTCATTTGCTATTATTTTCTCCCAATCTGAGGGCTGTCTTTTCACCTTACTTATAGTTTCCTTTGTAGTGCAAAAGCTTTTAAGTTTCATTAGGTCCCATTTGTTTAGTTTTGCTTTTATTTCCAATATTCTGGGAGGTGGGTCATAGAGGATCTTGCTGTGATTTATGTCGGAGAGTGTTTTGCCTATGTTCTCCTCTAGGAGTTTTATAGTTTCTGGTCTTACATTTAGATCTTTAATCCATTTTGAGTTTATTTTTGTGTATGGTGTCAGAAAGTGTTCTAGTTTCATTCTTTTACAAGTGGTTGACCAGTTTTCCCAGCCCCACTTGTTAAAGAGGTTGTCTTTTTTCCATTGTATATCCTTGCCTCCTTTGTCAAAGATAAGGTGTCCATAGGTTCGTGGATTTATCTCTGGGCTTTCTATTCTGTTCCATTGATCTATATTTCTGTCTTTGTGCCAGTACCATACTGTCTTGATGACTGTGGCTTTGTAGTAGAGTCTGAAGTCAGGCAGGTTGATTGAGATAAATTGACATATTAGTTTCAGGTGTCCAACATAATAATTTGGTATTTGTATATATTGTGAAATGATCACTGTACTAAGTCTAGTTAGCATCCATTGCCACACTTGGTTAATTGTTTTTCCTTGTGATGAGAGCTTTTAAGGTCTACTTTCTTAGCAACTTTCAGATGTTTGATATAGCATTAACTGTAGTCATCATGCTGTACATTACATCCCCATGACTTTGATTCAATACTAAAAAAAAAAATCAACACAAAATGTATAGTGCTTATGATTCCAATGATATACATTTTGATATCTGTCTTCCTAGTTTTGCTTTTAAACAAAGATTAGGTGCCTTTGGGATGGAATTATATGGAATATATACTATTATATATATATATATATATATACTATTATATATTACTACCTACTATATATGCTATATATACACTATTACATGAAATTATATACTATTATCTTTCTCCTTTTAAAATTTATATACTTCACATAAAATTTATATGATTATGTGTTTTCTTAATTATTTGAAAAAGTTTACTGGTAAACATATTTGGGTACCTCCATATACTATGTCAGATTCCTCCCTTTTTATAAAATAAAATATATGTTCAATGTGATTTTAGTTTTATAACTTTAAAAATATTTTCATTAAAACAAATCAGAAATTAGAAACTCTCTTTTGCAAACTTATGAACAGGATCATTATTTTTATATTCACCTTTTAAGAAAATTCAATTTATTTGTATTTCTGGGTGTGTTGGGTCTCCGTTTCTACGTGTGGGCTTTTCTCTAGCTGCGGCAAGTGGGGGCCACTCTCGAGTTGCAGCGCTTGGGCCGCTTGTTGCAGTGGCCTCTCACTGCAGGCCCTGGGTGGGCGCTAGGCGCAGGGCTTCGATAGTTGTGGTGCACAGGCCCAGTAGCTGTGGCGCATGGACTCAGTTGCTCTGTGGCCTGTGGGGTCCTCCTGGACCAGGGACCGAACCCATGTCCCCTGCATTGCAAAGTTGATTCTTAACCACTGGACCCCCAGGGAAGTCCCAAGATCTTTATTTTTAAATAGAGAAATTTGTATCAGATGCAGTGATACAGTGAGGATGTTTTGTATGAGATACTATTTACATCTCTGGAGGTAAGCTTTTTTATTGCTTTATTTTTCTCCTTATAAAATATTTTTATATATAACATGGGGGAACTAACTTATACTCTGCTTTACTCTTATTTGCTCTCTTTAGAATATTGTTATATCAGGGATGCAGGCCTTTTTAGGTAATAGCTTTACTGAAGTATGCATGCTGCTAAGTGGCTTCAGTCATGTCCAGCCCTTTGTGACCCTGTGAGCTGCAGCCTGTCAGCTCCTCTGTCCTGGGATTCTCCAGGCAAGAATCCTGGAATGGGCTGTCATGCTTTCCTTCAGGGGATCTTCCTGACCCAGGGATCAAACCCATGCCTCTTACGTCTCCAGCATTGGCAGGCAGGTTCTTTACCTCTAACACCACCTAGGAAGCCATTATTGAAGTATAAATAAGTACAATAAGCTACACATTACCTAAGGTGTATCATAAATTTTGATGTCTGCTACACCCATGAAATCATCGCTGCAGTGAAGATCATGAGCACATTCATTGTACCCCCAAAGTTTCATCATATCCCTTTGTAATCCCCATCTCCCAAGCTCGCTCAGAAGTCTCCCTCACTCACTCCAGCCGTGTTTAGGCACCCACTGAATTTTTATTAATATAGATTACTTTAATATTTTCTGTAACTGTACATTCCTTGTAGTATATAATAATTTCTGTTTTTGGTCTGAGTTCTTTCATTCAGTTTAGTTATTTTGGGATTCACTGTTGTTTGTGGTGTTTATTATATTTGTGGTGTTTATTATATTTGTGGTGCTTATTAATTGTATTTATTAATTTGTGGTGTTTATTAATTAATTTTGTGATAATTATTCATTTCTTTCTATTGCTGAGTAGCATTCCTTTGTCTGATATACTGTTTATTCATTCCTTTACCCAGTGATGAGCCTTTGGGTTGTTTCTAGGTTTTGACTATTATAAATATATCTGTTATGAATATTTGTGCATAAGTCATTATATGGACATACACATTCTTTCTCTTAGGTAAATACATAGGAAAGGAATGGGTGGATCATGTGGTAGGTTTAACTTTTAAAGAACATGCCCAGTTGTTTCCAAAGTGATTCTACCATATGACTTTCCTATTATCGATGTTTGAAAGTTTAAGTTCCTCCTCATCTTTGCCAATACTTGGTATGGTCACTAAAAAAAAAAAAAAATTAACCCTTTAAATAGATTTGTAGTGCTATCTAGTTGTGGTTTTAATTTGCATTTTCCTAGTTACTAATGATGTTGAATTATTTCAACATATACTTGTTTGCTATTCATACATCTTCTCTGTAAACCATCTGTTCCAATTTTTTACACATTTTAAAAAACTGGGTTGTTTGATGTCTTATTGATAAATTTCAAGAGTTCTTATATACTCTGAATACGAGCCCCTTATCAAGTATATGTTTTGTAAATGTTTTCTCTAAGTCTTTTGCTTCTTTTCATTGTCTTAAGAGTTTCTTTCAAGAAGGAGTAGTTTAAAATTTTGGTGAAGTCTGGGATGATTAATTTGATGGGTCATCTTCACTGGACTATGTAGTGTCCAAATATTTGGACAAACATCATTATGGGTATGTCTGTGAGGTTGTATTTAGATGAGATTAACATCTGAATTAGTAGACTAACCAGAGCAGATTGTCCTCTCTAATTTGGATGACCCTCAACCAATCCGCTGAAAGCCTGAATGGAGCAAAAAAGACAGTTTCCTAATCTACTGAAAGGAAACTCCTCCTGCTTGACTGCTTTGAACTGGGATGTTCAGTCTTTTCAGTTTCCCTGGTAGCTCAGTTGGTAAAGAATCCACCTGCAATGCAGGAGACCCTGGTTCAATTCCTGGGTTGGGAAGATCTGCTGGAGAAGGGATAGGCTACCCCCTCCAGTTTCTTGGGCTTCCCTTGTAGCTCAGCTGGTAAAGAATCTGCCTGCAATGTTGGGAAGATCCCCTGGAGAAGGGAAAGGCTACCCACTCCAGTATTCTGGCCTGGAGAATTCCATGGACTGTGTAGTCCATGGGGTCGAATTGGACACGAGTGAGTGACTTTCACTATTCAGTCTTTCCTGCGTTGGACTTGAACAGAAACGTTAGCTCTTTACTCTCAAGCCTGTTGGCTTTTGGAATGGAACTTATACCATCAGCTCTCTTGGTTCTCAGGCCTTTGGACTTAGATGAAAACTATACATCCTGGATCTCCAACTTGTTAACTGCCGACCCTAAGACTTCTTAGCCTCCATGATTGCATGAGTCAATTCCTTACAGTAAGTTTCTTTCTCTCTGTATACATATATGGGTGAGTCTTTGTGACCCTATGGACTGTAGCCTACCAGGCTTCTCTGTCCATGGGGATTCTCCAGGCAAGAATACTGGAGTGGATTGCCATGCCCTCCTCCAGGGGATCTTCCCAGCCTAGGGATCAAATCTGTTTCTCTTATGTCTCCTGCATTGGCAGATAGGTTCTTTACCATTAGCATTCACACCTTACTGGTTCTGTTTCTCTGGAGAATGCTAACTAATACAATGTCCAGTTTATCAATTTGTTTTATTTATGGACCATTTTTTTGTGTGCTATGTCTTAGACATTATCCCCTAGTCCAAGTTAAAACTATTTTCTGCTATGATTTCTTCTAGAAATGTATAATTTTCAATTTTTACAATATCTATGACCCACACTGAGTTAATTTTTCTATATGATATGAGTCTATATATCAATTTTTTACCTTTGTTTATGGATATCCAGTTGTTGCACTACCATCTGTTTAAAAGATTATTCTTTCTCTGCTGAATTGTCTTTGTGAATTTGTTGAAAATCAGTTGTTTATATATGTTTGAATCTGATTTCTGGACTTGTTATTCTGTTATGTTGTTCTATTTGTTAATTTTTTTGCAATAACTCATCCTTGGTTGCCATAGCTCTATAATAGTAATGCTGATCCTCCAACTTTATTCTTTTTCAAGGTAGTTTTAGATATTAGAGGTCCTTTGTATTTCCACATAAGGGTTAGAGTCAGTTTCTCAATTTCTCCATTAAAAAGTCTGCTTGAATTTTGATTATGATTTTATGTGCTTGGTTTGGGGAGAATTGGTATTTCAACAATATTGAATCTCCTGACTCATAAAGATGATTTATCACTTTATTTATTTAGATCTTCTGTTTCTCTCAACAATGCATTTTAGTTTTCTGTGTTCAGATATTGCACATACTTTATCCAGTTTATGCCTAATCATTTAATATTTTTGATACTGTTGTGATACATTTAAATATTTCAACTTTCAGTAGTTTGCTGCTGGTAAAAGAAATTTAACTGTCTTTTGTATGTTGGTCTTGTATCCTGCAACTTTTGCAAATCCACCTCCTAGTTCCAGTTGCTGTACTGCACATTCTATCATGTTTTTTTTTACATAGACACTCATGTCTTCCGTGAATAAAGACTGCTTTACTTCTTTCATTCTGGACTGGATGCCCTTTATTTGTTCTCCTTGCCTTATTGCCCAGTGCTGACTAGAACTGATGAACATGGACATCCTTGTCTTATCCTGTTCTTTGGGGAGAAATATCCAGTCTCTTACCATTATTTTTTATGGTTGCTGTAAATTTTATGTAGATGCTTTTACTGTGTTGAGAAAGTTCTCTTCTGTTTGTGGTTTGCTGAAGACCCTGATTCTGGGAGGGACTGGGGGCAGGAGGAGAAAGGGACGACAGAGGATGAGATGGCTGGATGGCATCACCGACTCCATGGACATGAGTTTGAGTAAACTCTGGGAGTTGGTGATGGACAGGGAGGCCTGGCGTGCTACGATTCATGGGGTCGCAAAGAGTCGGACACGACTGAGTGACTGAAGTGAACTGAACTGAGAGTATTTTTTTAAAATTACAAATAAATGTTGGATTTTGTCATATGTATTTTCCATATCTACTAAGATGCATATAGGTTTTTCTTAGTATGTTAATAAGATGAATTACATTGATTTTTGAATGTTGGTGAATTCTGCTTCACAATGCTAGGAAGAGCCGACATTGAAGGATCAAGGCTTCCCTTGTGGCTCAGTTGGTAAAGAATTCTCCTGCAATGCGGGAGACCTGGGTTCGATCCCTGGGTTGGGAAGATCCCCTAGAGAAGGGAAAGGCTACCCACTCCAGTATTCTGGCCTGGAGAATTCCATGGACAGTCCATGAGGTTGTGAAAAGTCAAACAAGGCTGAGTGACTTTCACTTTCACTTTGAATGTTTAGTCAACTGTATATCTTTACTAATATTCTATTTTTTCTATCAATTATATCTGATTGTAGTTGTATATTTGTCTACTTTGACTTGAAGCTCTAGCATTTATTTTTATTTATTGTGAAGGTCTACAATTAGGTGCATAAATGTTTATGATTTTTAAATCTTTTGCTTTCTAGGTAATGGACACAGATTTTGCGTGTGTCTTAGTAACAAAATGTGACAGTTTAAACTTCTTGGATAGACCTTCATTTCATAGTCATAATGCACTTATTTTTGTTTGAAAGAAAAAAATGAAAATGTGATTGTTTCTCTTGCTATGATTATTTGTTTCACTCACATCAAACATATGTTCTGTTTCTGGTGCTCTGTTTCTATGGCTTTGTGAATATTCAATCCAATGCTAAATTATAACATAATTTTCAAAGATATTTTACATGGCATTTAAGCTCCATGCAAGTAGTTTTCAACAGTACACCAGCTCTAACGAAGAAATGACAATATGAACAGATATGACCAAGTTTGAGCACGTGCAGGCAATGCCATTTATATCTGATTGCAGTCTAAATGACCCTGTGTAATATACTACTTGATGTTAAAATGTGAAAAAGATCACTCAGAGATAAGGAGTACAGGATTTTATACAGTGATGGATGAAATAGCCGAGATTACCACATTTATTGAGTTCACATCCTAGTATGTAGAGACCAATATGAAACAAGTATAAAATAAGCCAGATAATTCTTGCCCATGGTATATATTATGATGAAAAGAAAGTAGGTACTGGGCTTTCTGAGGATGTGATGAATGACGCTGAAACCTAAATAGTGAAAAGAAGTCATTGGGTGGTGACCCAGAGGAGCAGCATTTGAGTGAGAGAGAGCAAGTAGAAAACAAGTTCAGAAGTGACCCTTAAGAGAAAAATAATGAAAATCAACGTGACTGGTGTTTAGTAGTTAAAGTAATCATGGTACCAGGTGTAGGTAGAGAGTGGGTGGTGGTGGCTATTTTTGCATCAGTTTCTTTAGAGGTGAGCCAGATTAGGTATTACTTTAGTACATTATATCAAACACGTTACAACTCAAGGATCTGTTTCATTTCAACCCTGTATGGGGATTAAAAGCAGAAGAAAATAAGTTGAGCCTCCCAGGGTGCTTAGCATCTGTACTACATATAATTTAGCACTTGGATATATGTTTCCATGTGTTTCTTGCAAATTGTATCATCTGTTTAAGCCTTTTCACTCTGAGGGGAAAGGGCCATGTTATACTGGTTTGATTAATATTACAGGGCTTCTCAAAAGGATGGTTATAGTTGGGGAAAGCAGGGGGTAGGAAGGGGTTGATGCAAAATCAGCATGTTTCTTGGCAATTATATTAACCTGTTAGGCACTTAGAAAGAGTATAATTGGAACATGTTTCTGGAAGGAAATCAGGAAATATATATCAACAAATCTAACATTTTAAATTATTATTTTTTTTAATCTAAGAAAGTATATAAAAAATGATCAGGGAGAAGATGCTTTAACAAAGATGCTCACTGAGCTTTTTTTTTGTAATAGCAAAAACATTTGTCAGTGTTGGAAAAAAGTCTCCATGAACAGTAGTTCAGTATATTATCATAAAATATTATGTAGAAATATTATGTAGTTGTGATGTAGATTTATGCTTCTTGACTAAAATATTTTAAGTGAAAAATTGAGGATAGCCAGAGTATAATCCCAAGGTTTGAAAATAAACTTGTATATGTATAAATAGAAAAAGAAAAAAAAAAATCTGTTCAGATACAAAATTGGAAACAGTGATTACTTCTTTGTAGTGGGACTGTGGCTAGGTTCCCTTCTATCTTTATACATTTTGCATTGTCTGAGTATTTTGTAATGAACATACATTATATCTATGAAATAATTAGGAAAAAAGAACCCTGTTTCTATTTTGGAAAAAATAAATAAGGGTAGGTAAACTACTAAAGGAGCTGACTTAAAGGGTATAAAAATTTATGAAGTAAAGCTAAAAACACACTTGGGGCCAGTTCAGAAGAAAGAAGTTTCTGGCCTTGTGCCTGACACATAATAGAGAGCAAAGAGTAAGTGGTTGTTACACGCTGAATTTTGTCCCCCTGCCCCTAATACATATGTTGAAGTCCCAACCTGCAGTACCTCAGAATGTAACTTTGGGGAGAAGGTCTTTAAAGAGGTGATTCAGTTAACATGAGGCCATCATGACGAGGCCCCAGTCTGATTTGACTGGCGTCCTTTTAAGGAGAAGGAGGGACAGCAGGGAAGCACGTGCCGAGGGCAGGCCACGTGAGGGCTCAGCGAGGAGGTGCCGTCTGCAAGCCCGGGGAGAGGCCTCAGGAGAAAGTGCCCTGCTGACACCGTGAGCTTGACCTTTAGCCTCCGGAACTGTGAGATAATACATCTCTGTTGTTTAAGCCACCCAGTCTGCGGTACTTTGTTATGGCAGCCCAAACAAAGGCATACAGCTGGCTCTAGTGCTAAAGAATCTAATAGAACTGCCATATGACCCAGCAATCCCACTCCTGGGCATACACACCGAGGAAACCAGATCTGAAAGAGACACGTGCACCCCAATGTTCATCACAGCACTGTCTATAATAGCCAGGACAACCTAGATGTCCATCTGCGGACGAATGGATAAGGAAGCTGTGGTACATATACACCATGGAATATTACTCAGCCATCAAAAAGAATTCATTTGAATCAGTTCTAATGAGATGGATGAAACTGGAGCCCATTATACAGAGTGAAGTAAGCCAGAAAGATAAAGACCATTACAGCATACTAACACATATATATGGAATTTAGAAAGATGGTAATGATAACCCTATATGTAAAACAGAAAAAGAGACACAGATGTACAGAACAGACTTTTGGACTCTGGGGGAGAAGGCAAGGGTGGGATGTTTTGAGAGAACAGCGTCAAAACATGTATATTATCTAGGGTGAAACAGATCACCAGCCCAGGTTGGATGCATGAGACAAGTGCTCAGGGCTGGTGCACTGGGAAGACCCAGAGGGATCGGGTGGAAAGGGAGGTGGGAGGGGGGATCGGGATGGGGAATACATGTAAATTCATGGCTAATTCATATCAATGTATGACAAAAACCACTACAATATTGTAAAGTAATTAGCCTCCAACTAATTAAAAAAAAAAAACCACTAAGATCCTACATGCCTTGGAGCATCTAAACCTGTGCATCACAACTAAAGAGCCCATGCACTGCAATGAAAAATCCCACATGATGCAGCGAATATCCTGCGTGGCACAACTAAGACACAACACAAACAAATAAGTAAATTTTTTTGTTTTAAAGATCCAATAAATAAATAAGTAAAAAAAAAAAAAAAAAGAATCTACCTACAGTGCAGGAGACGCAAGAGACGAGGGTGTGATCTCTGAGTCTGGAAGATTTCCTGGAGGAGGAAATGGCAACCAACTCCAGTGTTCTTGCCTGGAGAATTCTATAGACAGGGGCCTGGTGGGCTGCAGTCCATGGGGTCACAAAGAGTCAGACACGACTGAACGACTGAGCGTGCACACACACAGAGCAGACTAATGCAGTGGTCAAAAATGATGGCTGCTTAAATATTTATTTATTTGTCTGCCCTATGTCTTAGTTGAGGCATCTGAACACTTAACTTGTGGCGTGTGGGATCTAGTTCCCTGACCAGGGATCGAACTTGAGACCCCTTCATTGGGAGCATGGAGTCTTAGCCTGTGACCACAAGGGGCGTCTCGGCTGCTTATATTGATAAGAGTTATCAGGTGTCAGGTACTACACTAAATACTTTACATGCATTATCTTATTCATCACAGAATCTTATGTTATATCTTCATGCACACTTTGCAGATTAAGTGGTAGAGTTGATAAATCTTAGTAAAACTAGTTAAGTGGTGGAACTGGGGTTTGAATGTAGGTTATCTGATGCTATCACCCTTGCCCTCAAGGGCTCTACTCATATTAATGTAACTGTATAGTAGTGTGCAAAGTTAGGGTCCAAGGAAGTTGACATGGCAAAACCAATAACTTGGCACATTATTCGAACTACAGATAAACAGAACATAACTATTTTCATACACTGTACACAGTTTTTATATCCTTTTTTGTTGAATTAAAAAATTCTCCTCTTTATTTTTGTCTTAATTCTGCCAACTTTCTTTGCCAGCTGTCAGCCATTCAAATTTCTAAACCAACATTCTTTTCATATTTATGTTTTATGATTAGAAATAGTTCAAATAAAAACAAAAGAAAAACGATATATTTGACATCCCTATACTCACAACCCGACTTTACCACTTTTAACTTTTGCCACAATTATTTCAGTTAAAAAGAAAGCCCCCAAACCAAAACTCTCTTAAATTGTATTTCCCTCTCCTCCATAACCTTCCCAGAGGTTTTTTTTTTTTTTTATCCTGAATTTTGTGTATATCATGTCTATAAATATTTATGTACTTTTATTCATAGCTTATAAAAATCTTCTTCTTTATAATAAGGTGGAGATATTTCATGGTATTTTGTTGGTTTGATTTGGAGTTTCTGGGGATGTAATCCCATATAGCTCAATGAGAAGAATAATTAACTTCTGCAACTTTGTCCAGGTCTCTTGGAACATAAACAGAGACCAAGAGCAAAAAAACAAGTTATTGTTTGGAGTCTGAAGCCCTTAAATAGCCAGTGCCCCCTTGACAGTTCACTTGGTCCTTTATTTTAAATGTTCTTTCATGTACTCTTCAAATCAACCTTTTGAGGAAAGACCTACCATTGGTGAAACAACTTAAGTTCTGAGAGATGAAGCAACTTCTTTAAACTCAGAGGTCTGAGAAGTGCTCTGATGTCCTCTCACTCTTTTGACGTGATTGAAGAGGAGAGCCCCGCTCATCAGGGGAATTAACCCTTTCTTTGTAACCATGAATTTGTATTTATTTCATGTCCACTCTATAGAAAACTTTGGGATTTGACTTTATAGAAGAAAGTCCCTGAACTTAAGAAATTTTGAACTTCAGATAATTGAGACTTGGAAATTTTAATTCCCTAAAATAACTTACTTGGAGATGAACTGGAAAAAAAAAATGGGAGGAAATCAGTCCTGTCATTCAAGCATTACAAAACAGCACTGACATTTAATCATTTAGTGAGTGTTTACTATGTGTCATGCTCAATGAAATTTATTATCTTGCTTGATCCTTGGGAATTGTTGTGAGACAAACATTACTGTTTTGTTCAGTTTCTACACTAGGAAATTAATTCCTGTAGAGACTGGGGCGGGGGGCGGCGGGGCGGGGAGTGGAGAGTGTGCAAACAGAATGTGCCAAGTACAGGGCTGTAGCCTGAATGTGTGCACATGAGTGTGTGTTTAGTCATGTCTGACTCTGCGATCCCATGGACTATAGTCTGCCTGCCAGGCTCCCCTCTCCATGGGATTTTCCAGGCAAGAGTGCCGGAGTGGGTTGCTATTTCCTCCTCCAGGGGATCTTCCTGATCCAGGGATTGAACTTGGGTCTCTTGTATCTCCTTCATTGGCAGGAGGATTCTTTACCACTGCGCCACCTGGGAAGCCTGTAGCCTGTACAAACACCTTATATTGCTCTGGGACCTAAACTAGAACTGGGATTTTGATTTCTTGTGCCTCCTTCCTGCCATCAATTCTAGCCAATCCTTTGTCATCTTCTTTATTCACTGGGAGGTAGTAGAAGCTACAGTACAACACAGACCCACCTCCTCCTTTAGAATGAGTCAGTGTCACTAATGGTAAAGAACCTGCCTGCTACTGCAGGAGACGTAAGAGATGAGGGTTCGATCCCTGGGTTGGGAAGATCCCATGTCTGCGGGAGGGCATGGCAACCCACTCCAGTATTCTTGCCTGGAGAATCCCCATGGACAGAGGAGCCTGGTGGGCTGCAGTCCATGGGGTCACAAAGAACCAGACACAACTGAAGCTATTGAGCACACAGTACATTTCTCTAGATGGGGAAGTTGGCTGCCAGCAACAGTTCAGAGCTGAATCCCTCTCTGGAAATATAGCCAAAGAGGTGGTCTTTATCCAATGATTAGTTGACATAGGGTTCAAAAGAGCAGGATAACTCCGAGGAGCCATGCAGCGCATCCTCTAGGCTGGGTGAGGCTTCTCGGTGGTTTATCTTCTTCCTCTACCCAGTCTTGCTTCTCTCATTTTCTCGCAAGTGTTGTTCCTGAGACTTCTTCCCCAAACACCGTGCCCTCCAATCTCTGCTCAAAGTCTAGTTCCTAGGGAAATTGATCTAGGTTAGATGAAAAGTAAGATTTTGTTTCATTCACACACTCATTCATTCATTCTCTGCCCAGTATTAAATACC
Source organism: Dama dama (assembly GCF_033118175.1). Taxonomy (NCBI): domain Eukaryota; kingdom Metazoa; phylum Chordata; class Mammalia; order Artiodactyla; family Cervidae; genus Dama; species Dama dama. The sequence continues at coordinate 32,474,227 of NC_083684.1, forward strand.
TGTTGTTTGCCAGGCAGTGTTCAGGGTCTTGAGAATATGTTGAGATTTTTGGGACTCCTAGAAGCAAAACCCCTGTGGAGTTCTTTACTGCTTTTGCTCGAAAAGAAAAGAGCTTTAGGCTAGGAGAAAGGGCTGAGCACTTTGTCATCAGTAAGTGTTCTTTAGTTGTTTTATGACTAAATTATAAAAGTTACCCAGTCAATATAAACTCTGGTTTGGGTTACAGCATCTCCCACCTCAAATTATTGAATAAGTTCCTCCAAGTCTCTCTAAAATCCCTTGTCTCACCTTGTCCCCAGTTTTCTTCTTGAAAAGCAGATCTGATCACTTAAAGTATCAGATATGTTGTAACTTTCTCAGTGTGGCAAGCAGGCTCTCCACAGACTGGCTCTATGTCGTAGTTTCTGTCGTAGTTTCAGCTTAGACTCCCATCACTACTCCCCTGTAACTTCTTTCTATCAGGCCTCATGGATACTTCTTTTCCTTTACCATATAGAGATAATCGCTGTGGTCACAGTCTCATATTCTTGAGGCATTGTACATCATTCCCTCCTCCTGAAAGGCCACGTCATCTCCCAGATCATCTGCAGCCCCCATAAACACTCCCATTTATTAATCTTCTGACCTGAATGTAACCTCTTAAGTTTCTATGTTTAATTATCTTCTCTCCCCCATGCAATATCAACTAAATACAGGAGGAGGATTCCTTTCTTTTCCATCCTCCCATGACATTTTGTGTATCCATCCTTTGTGCACTTCCCCATATTTGCATTGCAGTGACTTATCTGTGTCCTTTGAAGAACTGTTACATCCTTGAAAGCAATGACTATGTCTTCTTTATATCTCCAGACTTGTTACAGTGAGTTTACTGCAGAAACTGGATGCATGCAGTTTAATGCTTCTCTTGTTTTCCTGTTGGAAAAACAGAATTAGCATTCCATTCCACTGGATTTCTTTTAAACCATGAAAGTCGTATTTTCATATTAGTTCATATTAGTTCCTCCAGGGTAAATTTCAGCTGAGGAGAAATGGATACACGGTGGTGTTAATGCCTTTTCTTTATTTAAATGATCTATTTCTTTGTTTTTGCTGCTATTTACCATTGTCTTTTTGCACTGACTTAGTTCATAATGCAAATCTCTTCAGTCAATAGATACGCTTGGAATAGTTAGCTCGTGTTATGCTGTTTGAATAGCTTTTCATCATTCAGCCTCCTGCATAACAAGTACTGTAGAAGCGACTTGGGGGCTTCTGTTGCGAGGGAGGAGCTGCAAGAAGAGTGAGGTATAATGGAGAAGAGGAAAGGGAAAAGCAGAAAATCTTTTCTATTTTGGCAGAGGCCAGTTATCCTAACCACAGCTAGTAACGGTTTAATTTTAAGTATTATTTTAACTGGATGAATAATTGTATATAGGTGCCAATATGCAGGGATAGGAATACTGTGAGCTCTGTCCCTTCACTCTGCTCTCCTTTTCACTTATAATTGGACAACAGGTGGATCATTAAACCCCCTAGGATTCCCTCCCCCCACTTTGCATTTCCTTCTTCCTGTTCTCCCTGACACATGCACCTAAAATACTCCTATTCAGTCCTCAAATGTCACCTCTTTTCTTATGTTTTCCTGACTTCCCTCACATCAGTTCTTTAATTTTTCTTCTATGATGTCAGGTTCAGTTGTTTGCATCTACACTATTATTCTGGCAATGGCATATAACTATTTGCTTATTTATCTCCAAATAAGAGGCTCCAGTAACTCCAAAAAGTGGGCATCTTACACACCTGGGCATTCTCAGAGGTTGCCTGGTGAATGGTACAAAGCAGTCATTAGGAAAACTATGTACTGTATAAATGACCAAATGATTCAGAAGAAATATTTATAGAGGATTTTTTTTTTGCATATTACTTAACACAACTCTTGTAAAATGTCTACCCATTTCAATAATAACTTGGTTTCACTTAAGAATATGATAAAAAGATTAGCACATGGCAAATAAAGATTGGAATTAAAAATATCACCAACATACTTTTTGTTTGTCTTTCTCTCAGACTTGAAAAGTTTTTGTGATTTAAGCCAGAAAACTATTCCTGAGTCTAAGAGACTATTGTCAGATATGGCATAAATCTTCAGCATGTTGAGTATTTAGGAAACCAGAGTTAGCATGTGATTACAAATGTCAGTATTGGAAACTTGACAGAATCTTGTTCCTCATGAAAATAATTGGTCCAAGTGTATACAACAGTTAGATGTTAAGACTGGTTCAGGTGGATACATATTAATTATATTTTGTGCATATTTAATGAGTTTTGTGATTGATTGTTATTGTGCTACCATGTCCATTACTTTTAAAAAATATTGGCTACTAGCTACCCTAATCTGGTATATATACCTGCTCTTTTTAAAATTTCTCTCTATATACTTTTCAGTATCATGGGTTTGTTATTTTGAGGAGGGAAGAACATGTTTGTTAAACCTTTAATTGTTTTGCCTTAACCATTTACTAAATGTGAAAATGGACACTAGTGGCCTGTATTAGCTCTAAATGTTGGATGATGTGGGCAAATAAGCCTTCTTCCAAACAAAAGCTGAGTACTCACCAATTATACTAATTAGAATCCAGCTTCTATACGTCTATAATGTCATATATTTATTAACAATTATGTAAGTAATTAAAAGCTTAATTACTTAAGCTTCTTCTTAAGTGGAAAGCCATTTCTGTTTAATCTCTTCCATCAAGTTAAAAAACAATCAAATAGAACTTCCTGAATATTTGAAACAGTACATTTTAAATACAGGTTTGAAACCTGGATGCCCTGGAATATAACCAGAGTATAATGCATTGAAGCTAGGAAAAGTGTAATTCTGATGTGTGGTCCTTCTTGAGGCAAGCTAAAACTCAAGAGGTGTTTAGGGAATTGTAAACCAAAATGTTCCATCTTTAGTACTCAGTGGGGGTTAATGGAAGGAAAGTGTCATAGTTGCGGCTACGGTGTCTGGTCCCTGAGGTCCGCGCTTGGTTACCATGTCATCCACTCTGGTCTCCTAGGAGGTTTGCAATTGACAAGGCGATAAGAATCAACCTGGGGGGAGGAAACGAGCTGTAGACTAAGGAACAGAGGGTGCCAGCAAGCTGATTTGGCTCACAGGAGCAATATTCTATCCTGAAAATATCACAGTTGTGACACTTATAACTGCTTTTTTTGAATGATTATTTGCTTACAACTCTATTTCTCCAGTAATAGTGAATTCCTAGAGTATCAACTTTGTGTCTTCATTGGCAAGGACCCTGTTTGGAACACAGATACACACACACACACACACACACACACACAGATATAATAATTTGTATCCTTTGACTCCTAGATTGATTTGACAGATGCTCAACTAATTATTAAAGAAGAGAGGCAAAAGAGGGAGGAAGGAAAGAAACTTTGTTTTTAATCTTGACTTTTCCTTGGAAAAGTCAGTTCTGTGTTTTAGACTCTTTATCTACAACATGGTCAGAAAAGACTACATATGTTTCCTAAACATTTTTCAGAATTATTGTTTTATGGTTCCTTTGAAATGTTTGTTGGTGACAAAAGAGAATATAAAATACACTTGCTGGGGAAGCACTCTGTTCAATCAAATGTCCAGGAAGTAAACTCTACAGTATTCACGGCCATTTCCAGACTTACTGCCAGCCTTCAGTGCCGACACAAGTTACTGTCTTGCTCACTTGTGTCACTGGGCCGAGTGGAATGGAATAGAGGAGGACAGTTCAGAGAAAATCCCTCCTTCGGTTTGTAAGAAAACTCTTAAGCAATGTGCAGCCAGGGTATCTCCCTCTTCAACACTGCTAGCACTTTATAGGGAATAAGGAATTATTTCATGGATGGGCTTAAGAACCACAAAGAAGTCTGGCCCTATCATTTATAATCATGTGACACCGCACAAGTCAGTTGATATTTCTAAATTAAATGTGCAAAGTACTTGTAAACTTTAAGGAACTGTGTAAAAATTGAAAGTCTTGATTATTATGATAGAGGTTAGTTATTATAAGTACTTCATCTCTTAACTGGGGATGCTTAGTCAATTAGCATTATTTTCTGGGCAGAAAGTCATAAAGAATTTTACTAATGTACTATCTATCTTTTAATCTTGTGATTAACCCAGCCTCATGCAGGGGGAGAGGATGCTACAGAAGATGACACAGGAAATTTGGAGTTATCTAGATCTGACATAAACGTCAACTCAGTCTCTTAATGTATGCATTGTTCATTGTTAAGTCACTAAGTTGTGTCTGACTCTTTGTGACCCCATGGACTGCAGCATGCCATGTCCTTGTCCCTGTCCTCCACTATTGCCTAGAGTTTCCTTAAACTCATGTTCATTGAGTCGGTGATACCATCCAACCATCTCATCCTCTGTAACCCCCTTCTCCCCCTGTCCTCAATCTTTTCCAGCATCAGGGTCTTTTCCAGTGAGTTGGCTCTTTATGTCAGGTGGCCAAAGTATAGGAGCTTCAGCTTCAGCACCAGTCCTTCCAATGAATATTCAGGGTTGATTTCCTTGGATGTTGGCAAATTAATAAACATTTATGAACCTCAGTTTTCTCCACACAAACTAGAGTTTCTGTTTCACTATCAGGGTAGTATGTAGGATTAATTAAGAACGCATACAGTCAGCTTCCTCTAGTAGAGCATTGGGAACAAAGCAGATATACATTCATGCAACCAGAATTTATTGAAACACCTATTATATTTTAACAATAAAATGTTTAACAAAATATAATCTCTATTCACACAAATGTTACTGTTTAGTTAGTTCCTTTAGTTCCCTGTTTCCTAACTAAGAAAGAACACATATTCAAGTGAATGTATATTAGGGTGAGTGAACTTGCTAAGGATGGCATGGATTTGTCAATCAAGAATAATGGCCTCTGTTTTGGATACTGACTGGGGTGAAAAAGAACCTAATGATGAAAGGGGCAGATGTGGTTGAATAGCAGCCTAATTCAATCTTCACATTGTGGTCTCAATAATGTTACTTGATAATAATAAAAATTAATTGATTGAGTACAGTCTCTTACTAAACTCAGCTATTTAAATGTAGTGACAATCCCTAAATATCTTTGTAGCTTTTCCATGCCTGGCACAAGATCTGAAGTGCAGGAGAGACTCATCACTTGCTGAGCATCTTTAATAGGTATTTTCTTATTTAGTTCTCTAAGCAAACTTCTCTGTAAGTCAGCTTTGTAAGCATTCCCACTGTACAGATGTGGAAATTTGAGAAATTAAGCAGTTTGCTCAGGGTCAAACATCAAGTAACTCATATGGAATTGAATGCAGGTCTCTGGCGTAAAAAAATTAACTCAATGCACTTTGTCAAAAAATAACAAAGACAAGAAAAATAAAATAAAGGAAGTATTAGTTTCCGTTATTGCAGTGAAAAACAGAACTATCTTGTGCCTTGAAGATGATAATGTGCACTGTTTATCTTTTTGAATATTTCTGTGAAACTGTGGTGAACAGTTGTTTGTCAAGGAATAATGAACTTTACACAAATTCAGAATTTTCTATGAATTGCTGGGTAAAATTATCAGTTGGCCACTGGTTAAGTTGTTAAATGTTTGTTTACTTCAATCCATTTTCTGTCTAAATTATTTTCATAAGCTGGCATTCTATTATTTGCCCAAATTATTTCAGTAGGAGATCATTGGCATTTTCCTTAGTGATGCCCACATTTTGCATAGAATCTGTGAAATTATGAGTAGGTGTCTTTGAAGGCTTTGAAAACTGATTTGTGTGACTAATTTAGCAACATGAGCAAAGGCTGAGGAAGTCTATGAGTTAGGTTTGTATAAGTGTGTTCTTGCAGTTGTTTTAATAATTCTGTCATGAACATAATGACAGGGACCTTGCTTGAAGTCCCCTCCTTACATCATCTATCAGAATATGAGATAAGTAAAATGTAAAGAAGATAAAGAGTGCAGCTCAAGCCTGTTCCCTTCAGTCAGGAAAGGAATTATAGGAAAATGCTCTAGGAATTCTCTCTTCATAGAGATAGGAAATTGTCTTGACATATACTTGATAAGGCTGAAAGAAGAGAGTGAAAATCCTGGCTTAAAACTCAACATTCAAAAAACGAAAATCACGGCATCCAGTCCCATCACTTCATGGCAAATAGAAGGGGCCAAAGCAGAAGCAGTGACAGATTTTATTTTCTTGGGCTCCAAAATCACTGAAGACAGTGACTATAGCCATGAAATTAGAAGATACCTGCTCTTTGGAAGGAAAACTATGGAAAATGTAGACAGAATATGAAAAAGAAGAGACATCATTTTGCCAACAAAGGTCAGTATAGTCAAAACTATGGTTTTTCCAATAGTCGTGTACAGATCTGAGAGTCGGACCATAAAGAATGTTGAGTGCCGAAGAATTGATGATTTCAAGCTGTCGTGCTAGGGAAGACTCTTGAGAGTCCTTTGAATAGCAAGGAGATCACACCAGTCAATCCTAAAGGAAATCAATCCTGAATATCCATGGGAAGGACTGGATGTGGAAGCTGAAGCTCCAATACTTTGGCCACCTGATGCAAAGAGCCGACTCATTAGAAAAGACCCTGATGCTGGGAAAAATTGAAGGCAAAAGGAAAAGAGGGTGGCAGAGGGTGAGATGGTTAGATAGCATCACTGACTCAATGAATATGAATTTGAGCAAACTCCGGGAGATAGTGAAGGACAGAGAAGCCTGGCGTGCTGCAGTCCATGGGACTACAAGGAGTTGAACATGACTTAGCTACTGAACAACAGTGACGGTGCTCAGAGAGAGATAGAAAACTCTAGAAAACAGGTTTTAGAAATTTTTCCTTGTGAGTTTCTGGTACAGAAGTTTGTAGAACTATGTTATTACCAGTTGGAAGTCTGGCTTGAACTACAAGTTTTAGCTTTTCTTGGAGGACTCCTTTTACTTAGACAAGTTATATCTATGGCCTACTGCAGTGAGAATGCGTACCTTAGCTCCTATCATTTAGGTGTGAGCATGGCCACTGAAGAAAGGAGGAAAGCAGTTCAGACCTGAAGATAGCGTGGTGGTGGCTCCGCCTGCATGCCCTGGGTGGCTCCCACTATTTCCAAGGCCCATGTCCATTAGCCACGTGAGTGAAGCTGCCATATTCAATGGGGATGCTTGATCTTTCACTCCTTTGAAATTCCCAGTCTCCAAATCTGTGCCATGTTTCATTATCCTGGAGTTTGGCCAATCCATGTCAGCATCCTTACAAAATGTAGGGAAGGAGAAAGGGACCAAGAGGAGCCTAGAGCTTCATTTAGAAGCCGACAGACCTCACAAGGAGCTTGTTTCTAACACGTGATAGGTGAACAAGTTCATATTAAACAGCCCACTGTGTGGCATTAGTGCAAATATCTTACAGAATCAGTTACTACTGTTTTCTATCCTTCCAGTTCTGCGCCCCCATCCTTTCTTCAGGCCTCTCCTACCTGCAGCCTTTGGGGGCTCGGTAGGACTAAATGCCCAGGAGAAAACCTGGCCAGAGAGCCCTGCCCCCTGGCACAGAGCTGTTCCCTTAGGGTCTGCCTGAGGCATACGCTCTCCACCCTACCCGCAGCAGGCTCGCTCACAGCCAGCAAACCAACTCACGCCCCAGAAAAAGACAGGGGTCGTCCCTCATGTCTTTCCACCCCTTGTCAACTGCAGGGGGAAAAGGAAAATAAAATCAGTTATTATCAAACATTACAGTCTGTTATTAGCCTAATTATAATTCTTTAAATTTGAGTTATAGGGAATTCTCTGGTAGTCTAGTGGTAGGGACCTGGTGCTTTCGCTACCATGGACATGGATTCGATTCCTGATGTGGGGTCTAAAATTCCATAAGCCATGTGTTATGGCTAACAGATAAATTTGAATTATATATTATGGGCCTACCAGAATAAATCAGCCAGCCAGAGCTGGGATTAGTTCTGTGATCTAGCTGTATTTTAGAGGAAAAAATATTGGACATATTATTATAAACAAGATGTGTGTGTGTGTGAAGTCGCTCAGTCGTGTCTGACTCTTTGTGACCCCATGGACTGTAGCCCATCAGGCTCCTCTGTCCATGGGATTCTCCAGGCAAGAATACTGGAGTGGGCTGCCATTTCCTTCTCCAGGGGATCTTCCCAACCCAGGGATCGAACCCAGGTCTCCTGCATTGCAGGCAGATGCTTTATCCTCTGAGCCACCAGGGAAGCCCATAAACAAGGTATTAAAATATGTGAATGAAAATGCATGCTAAGTTCTGTCAGTCGTGTCCGACTCTTTGTGACCCCATGGACTTAGCCCACCGGGCTCTGCTCTCCGTGGGATTCGCAAGAATACTGGAGTGGGTTGCCAGATCTTCTGAACCCTGGGATTGAACCTGCGTCTCTTATGTCTCCTGCATTGGCAGGCGGATTCTTTACCACTAGTGACACCTCGGAAGCCCTGTAAATGAGAATATACAACATTCATATTCTTTTTCACACTGAGAATCCTATTGTTATCGATTAGATACATCTTTTCTAGTAAAAACCCATGGGAACCAGCTCTCCCAGAACACTGCCTGAATTAGAACATCAGCTGCCTCATTTCCATTCCTCATCAAAGCTGGATCCAGTTTAAATGCAATGTTTCAGTCACTGCTTCCTATTTTCAAATCTATACATCTATCTTCCTGTCTTTATATACCATCTCCCATGAGACTATGTTGAGAATAAATTGAATTATCAAAAGCAGTTTTTAATAAAATTTTCTCAATTAGACATTTTCAGGATCAATAGAACTTTTTCATTCATCCAAAAAATGCTCATATATTACTCAAACTCTGTGTTTTAGAGTTTTTTGAATGATGAAAGATAAATTTTTTGAATAGTGAAAGATTAATCCTTTCATTTTAGGGTTGTGATAAATTTAGGACTTCATTCAATGAGAGAAAAGTAAAAACTAAGTCAGACATTATTAGCTAGTGTATTATTCATGCTGTGTGTGTGTATGTGCACTCAGTTGCTTAGTTGTGTCTGACTCTTTGTGACCGCAGAGACTGTAGCCCGCCAGACTCCTCTGTCCATGAGATTCTCCAGGCAAGAATACTGGAGTGGGCTGCCATTTCCTCCTCCAGGGGATCTTCCCGACTCGGGGATCGAGCCCACGTCTCCTGCATCTTTTGCTTTGGCAGGTGGATTCTTTACGATTGTGCCACCTGGGAGGCCCGTTATTCATGTTACACAGGTCCTATCTTTTTTTTAAATTTTTTGGCGGTGTTGGGTCTTCATTGCTGTGTGCAAACTTTCTCTAGCTGTGTCTAGTGGTGGCTATTCTCCAGTTGCAGGACACAGGCTCTAGGGCATGGGCTCAGTACTTGTGGTACAAGGGCTCAGTTGCTCTGTGGCATGTGGAGTCTTCTTGGACTAGAGATCTAAGCCATGTCCCCTGCATTGGCAGGCGGATTCTTTACCACTGGACCAACAGGGCCATATCTTTAAAAATATTTAAGTTGTGAGAATAATTCTTTTTGTCTTCATAGTCAATTGATCTACATTTGTCTGAGCATTAAATTACAAATACATCTAGTTTTTCCTGTGCCATCCTTCTCTTGCTTCAAATTAGCCTGAATTGTATTGAACTTATATATTTTATTTGCAGAATCCTGCAATTTTCCTTTTTATTTACTCACACTTCACTGTTGGCATAAGAGAAGATTTGACCCCATCAATTTTCCCTTTATGACTTGGTTTTGATAACTATATGCTTTAAAGAGTAAACACTAAGATTTTAATGTTTTTCCTTCTGTTGCCTAAAAGCTGTCATTTAGATGGGAGAAAAACACCATGTTTTAAACAAATAAAAATGCTTAATGTGTAAATGATTGGTGTAATGTGATGTGATATGACAGCTATACGTCAGTCAGAAACTTGATCCTACTCTCTATTATTATCCTAAAGGGGAAAAAGTACTCTTCATTCTGAGGCTAACAGTATGTAAAATGTCTATGGCAGTATTGCAGGATCTTTGGGAGCTGGTGGAAACCTTGACTCTCAGTTTAACACTTCTTCATACATCAGCTAAGATGACAGGTGCATTGTGAAGTTCTAATGTGACAACTTCACCCTCAGTGTCGGAAAAAATGATTCAGATAGCTTATCTTTTTGGAAATTGCAAACCCAAAACCATGGGTGATTTTGTACTTGTTGAAGAGACATCCATTGTGTTCTGAGGCTCCTCTCCATCAAAACAAAGAAAACAATGCTTTTAAGACGTCAGAAGCATTTATTTATTAGTAGCTTCCCGAAAATGCACAGCTGCAGATTTTCTAATAATTGGAAATCAGGACATAGGAGGCCTTTTTCTAGGGCAAGATCCAGTGCCTTCAAGAATATCTCTCCAGGATATCCGACATGTGCATGACTGTGGTCCCTCTCTGTCTCCTTGTGTTTCTTGCTTGCTTTTGTGAAGCATTTGCTACTAGTCTTCATATTCTTACCTTATTTGGTTTGGGTATATCCTATTATGATAGTTGAGCCTGAATTTTCTTCTGGTAAGCACATTAACTTTGATATCTGCCCACCTCAGTGGCTCAGCAGGTGAAGAATCTGCCTGCAATGCAGGAGATACAGGAGATGCGGGTTCAGTACCTGAGTCAGGAAGATTTCCTGGAGGAGGAAATGACAGCCCATCCCAGTATTCTTGCCTGAAAAATCCCATGGACAGAGGAGCCTGGTGGGCTCCAGCTCTAAGAGCTGCAGCATCAGACACTACTGAGCACACACACACACACACACACACACACTTCTAATATCCAATCACCAGTGTACTTTGTATCCTGTTACTCAAAATGGATGATGACCACTTTAACATGAAGTAAATATGCTTCTTATGTTGGAGTTAACATGTGAATGGAAGTTTGCTGAAAACAGAATAGAGGAGGGAGGATGGATTCAGATATTTAAAAATATTCACAATAGAAGCAGCATTTATTGCGTTAGTGTTCCAAGTGTTTTTCCTCTTTTATTTCAGTCACATCCAGAAACAAACACTAGTTAGGTAGATAAAGTATCATCTTTCTGGAGTGGTTACTATTGCTCGCCCTATTTAACACATGAGAAGATGGAAGCAGAGATAAGTTAACGTAATTTTCTGGAGCTCATGAAGCTGATGAGTTCATATCTGAACTGGGATTCAAACCCAGACTAACTGAGTTTAAGGTCTTAATTGCTAGGCTACATTCCTTTCTTGGGACAGGCAACTGTAGGTAGAAGAAAGAATCATGGGGAAAACATACTGAATTAATATAAAAAGACTAAATGATACTGAGAACCACTTCCTCTAGTACCAACTACAAGTAGAGAACTATGCTAAGCATTTTGGCAAGACTTATCCATTTCAACCTTAAAAATTATGTTGGAAATTAGATACCATTATATCCATTTTATAGATGAGAAATCTGAGCTGGGCTGGAGTCTTCATGTGGTGCTTGAAACACTATAATCCTAGTTATATTTTATCTGTTGTGCTCCAGATGATTCGAGACTCCTGTTTATAATGCTGTGAGAGAAAAAAAAAAACCCACCTAATTCCACTTGCTAGCTTTAAGAGTGGTAGTTCTAGCATAATCAATAAAAGTTTGTTTGATTGCACGGTATTTACCTAACTCTGTCAAGGAAGCCAGGTTTCCTCGAGTGCTGTAACAAAGAATAGATCCTACCTGTCCCCAGAAATCGGAGAAGGCAATGGCACCCCATAGGCTGCAGTCTATAGGGTCGGAAGAGTCGGACATGACTGAGCGACGTCACTTTCACTTTTCACTTTTATGCATTGGAGAAGGAAATGGCAACCCACTGCAGTGTTCTTGCCTGGAGAATCCCAGGGATGGGGTCGCAGAGTCGGACATGACTGAAGTGACTTAGCAGCAGCAGTAGCAGTCCCCAGAAATTCTCAGGGAGAGGTGGGGGCTCTCTTCTCAAAGGTGGGGCTTCCCTGGTGGCTCAGACGGTAAAGCGTCTGTCTACAGTGTGGGAGACCCGGGTTCGATCCCTGGGTCAGGAAGATCCCCTGGAGAAGGAAATGGCAGCCCACTCCAGTACTCTTGCCTGGAAAATGCCATGGATGGAGGAGCCTGGTGGGCTACAGTCCACAGGGTCACAAAGAGTCGGACACGATGGAGCAATTCCACACTTTCCACATCGTCTCATAAATAGAGAGGCAGTTTTCTTCTTTAGTCCTATTACTGACAGCTTCTAAATTTAATAACTCAATGCTCACTTAACAATAAGAAGAATAAAAGCTTAACTTGCCATCAGGGAAAAATGCCATGATGTACCAGACCCAGGAATATCACTTATTCCTGGGAAGGCCACTTGCCCGAGGCTACTTGATAAACTCCAGGCCTTTCTTGTACCTACTGTTTGATGTCTAAGCTTTGGAGGCTGAGACTGGTTATAATAAACTGCCCAACAATTTCTCACTTAGAAATCTCAAGAAGGTGAGAAAATAAAATCCATGTAAAAGCTGTCAAAAAAATAGGGGCTCATCATTGAATTATATTTTGCTCAAGTAACCCATCTGAAACTAAATGTGTCCTTTGTTCAAGTCTTCTGAGAATTCAGCCAATGGAAACACCAAGGGGCTTTTCCATGACCACTTCCCACCCAGATCCCTTAAAAAAAAAAATGCAGGCAAATTCCTGACTCGACCTTGTTGTGATAAATCTCCTTGAAGCAAGGTCATCGTAATTCTCAACCACACTTTTCTGCTGTCTTGTCAGATGAATCCGTGAAATTCACAGATTAACCCAAGTCCCTCACTTAGACATTCTAAACGCGCCAAATGTTCAAGTGTAACAAAAAATTACACATCTGGTAATTCTGCATGTTATTTATAGCCCTTCTGATAGAAGCATAATTGATTCAGAAATGTAATTTACAGCTTGGCATCTCCATTTCAAAGCCTCAATTCTATGACATCTACCAAGAGAGTAATCTCACTTTTGTGGAGAAGCAGAGATAATAATTGTAAAGAATTTTTGTATGATAGACTCATGCTTCTGCATAAAGGTTTTCCTTCCTCCTTGTCTCTCATTTGCAAAGTGGGCAACATTCATGTCAACCGCACACTTTTAATTCCACGGTATGATTTATGGAGACATAAATGGAGCATAAAAGTTGATCAGCAAACCCTGGGGTGATGGCGAATGGCTAAAGCAAATTTCTCTTGCCCTCTATTTTTAATTGCAACCCTCATAAGAAAACACTCTTTAAATTAACTAGGTAATTGTTCTTTACAAAGAGAACATTTATTATTTAGTCCCATTTTGAAAACTACTAAAGAATGCTGAAGCATTTTTTAAAAAATCCGAGAATAGTCATAAAATTGCTTTCTCTTTTTCTGCCTCTCGCTTCTCCGCTCTTCTCAAATATAAAAGTGATGCTTTCATTTACTACTGAATCCCCTGGATAGGCCTAATGCACATTTTAAAGAAGATAAGTTAACATGGGGTAATTAATTCCCATTAGCTAGTGGGATTCAGTATGGGTTTTATTGAAATAAGTCTATGTATGGTATGCCTACCTTCACGTCCCCAGATTGTGATCACCCTAATTCTGACCATGCGTATCTAATCTATGTAATGCAAGTCCACTTCAGCTCCTAATTAGAACTTGGATTTTTCTGTGCTTCCAGAGCTTGAGATGTTGGTACTATCCCTTTAGCTTTGCTGACCCACTCAGATCCACGGACTAGATTGATTTTGGTTTCAGCTGGTCCCTGGCCGTGGAGCCCTGCTTTCTGTACTTGCTCATGGCTTTCTGGTTTTCGTTCCTGCTTTTGATGAGAGTGTCTGATGCCTGTATTGCCACCCATCTAAGTTTTCAACATTAGCTCTGTCTTGAGATTCCAGCTGTGATGTTCAACATCTACAAATATGACTGCTTTGCTTATAGATACTGGCCACGATAAAGTCAATATTCACTGTGGCCCTTTGCTGTTATGTTTTTACTTGATTCATCACAGGAAATCAGAAATATACTTCAAGGCATAATAAGCAAGCACATATTATGCATAAGCCAAATATAAATCTGTTATCAAATTTGTATCTTTTCTTTCTCCATTCCTTCTTTTTTCTCCCCCTCCCTCCCATCCTCGGTTTTTTTTTTCTGTCACCTGTCTATTTTTCTACCTACCTACATATCTTTGTTATCTACCTATCATGTTGATATCTTATTATTAATGTAGATTTTATCTGTGATTTTCACTCAATATTCCATTATTTCTATGCTTCCACCTATGAAAACATTTAAAAAACTTTTTTACTTTGAGAAGGAAAACTACTATTTTCTACCTTAAAGATGTGCCAAAATTTGTTATTCATTTGCATAGCTAGGCTTAGTTGTCAATTTTCTCTTTTTGTAATGAAACCTTGACAAATATCTTAATAGTCATTAAAAATTCTTTATTGTGGACTTACTATGTGTAAGGCCATAGCACAATTGCTGAATTTAAGAATCAGAAAAGGAAAGGTCTAGAGAGGAATTTATAAAAAGGAAATTACATTATTCTGTGAAAAGTCCTGAGGGCATATGGTAAGTACCAGATACAATTGGAAGTCAGAAAACTTTAAGGAAGTTAAACTAGATTCAAAACTGAAGGGTGAGTAAGAGTTAATGGGATAACTGAAAATATTGGGGAAGGATCACTTTTCTAAATGTAGTGAACATCACATACAAAGATCTATGGGCAAGAAAAAGCATGATGATCTGGAAAAACTACAAGCAATTTAGTACACCTGGAACACTGGTTTCTTGAGAAGGGAGGTTGGGGCCAGATCATGAAAAGACTTTTCGAAAATCTTAAGGAGTTTGTTCCTTATCCTGAAGGCAGTAAAAGTCTTTAATGTGTTTTAACTGAGAGCAACAGAATTAGAAATGCATTGTGAAAGGTGACTGGTGGCTTTGTGGAGACTGCATTGGAACAAAGTAGACAGAGAAGCTAGTTGAGAAATTCTTTCCATGATACAAAGTCCAGATGATGATATAGTTGGACCTAGGTAGTAGGAGGGTGGGAATAGGATGTAGAAAGTGAATTTTTAAGAAATTAATATTGAAAAGATGATGACTGTACTCAGCAACTAAGGGAGAAGCAGCAATCATGGATGGTATTCATTGGAGAAATCTTGCTGCTATGTGCTTGAACAGGCAACACACAAGAAGCCAGCCTACAAAGGAGTAATGGTTTAAATGTGTGAGGTATTCCTGAAGAATAGGCAGATGGTTATGTGAAGTTTAAAAGAGAGGTTTGAATGGGGATAAAATAGAGACTTGAGCGTGAGAGATATGTCAGCTCTCATTATTTGATTAGAAGAGGATTCTGGAAGTGAAATTATTCATCAGTGTTTATTGGTGTATTTGACACAGTGATATTTGGAAAAGTCACAGATGTTGGCCTATTGGCACAAAAATTTGGACTTTGGACCCGTCACTGTAGTTTTAGAGACCTTTTGTACTATGGGGTTTATCACTTGAGACCAGGATGTCTCTTTTCCTCCATTTCACTGTTGTAGCACCAGAATGTCTACAGGAGGACCACTTTGCATCATGACTCATTTTTCTGGTCCTCGTGGGGCAGGAGGATGTTAAATGCTTGACATCTTTGAAGTGTTGTTTTAGCATTCTGAGCCTCAGCTGGAATATTTTTACCAGCAGTAAATAACACAATGGAAGAGAGATCCTTTTCAGTATCTGGCGTCCATTCAAATTGTAGACTCAGCTGTGATCCCTAAATATTTTAATTAATGTCTCTCAAAGGGAGGTTTTACTGAAGCAAACTAGAGGCACCTTGGTACATATCCATCTATGTACTGAGGCTTATGAGCAGGGGACTCTGACATTCCCTAAAGATCATACTTCTTATCTTGGAATAGATAATGTTCACCCCTCTGATGGTAGAACTGCATTCCTTCCACTATATCACTCCATTCCAGAAGAAAAGGAAAAGACTAAAGCCATTAATCGGATGATAGAGCCACTGAATGCTGGAGAATTGGATTTGCATTCAGATCTCTTTGGAATCTTTGAAACATATTCATATAATTACATAGTTTATTAATTTCCTGAGAGAACAGAGTGATGGGAAAAATATTAGATATGAGCCCACTGTAAATCCATTATAAGAAGATTCAATACCTAGAAAAATATGCTTTGTTTTGCTTTAAGTTATAACTAACCTTGGCCTTCCCAGGTGGCGCTAGTGGTAAAGAACCTCCCTGCCAATACAGGAGACATAAGAGACACGGGTTCAATCCCTGGGTCGGGAGATCCCCTGGAGAAGGGAATGGCTACCCATTCTAGTATTCTTGCCTGGAGAATCCCATGGACAGAGGAGCCTGGCAGGCTATAGTCCATGGGGTCACAAAGAGTTGGACATGACTGAAGTGACTTACTGATCTTACATATTGGATATTTATTAGGTACCTAAGAGTTAGGTTGAACACTTGACATGTGTGAGCCTATATCTAACTGAAAGTCTGCAGTATTTACATTATCAAGCTCATCATGGTTTAGCAAAGGAAACTGACTTTACTAGATGAAATATCTTGTTCAAGACCATACTGGGAGTAGATAGTAGAAACCGTAGTCAAACTCAGAGAATCTAATTCCAGAACATGAACTGAAGATTATCTAAGATTCGAACTGAAATAGTTCATGAGTGTCCAGGACAGAAACCACTCTTTGTTCTTACTCTGGGGCTCACAATAATAATCTCACAAAGGAAGGCATGTTTTAAAGAACAGGAATGGTGTCAGGGTGTATGGAAGACAAGACAAGAATTACTGTTTTGTAAAATAGAATTCAGAAGATATAAACCTCCTTATATGGTTTCTAGCAAGGAATGAGCCGACTGACCTTCTAGTTCTATCTCCTCTTACCCTTAATTAGCAAATATTTGTCTGATGTGAGCAGAAACTGAACAGTCACTGGGGTTTAAACAAGTCATAATCCACATGAAAAGAAAACAGTAATTTCTTTTGAGGAGGCAATGGGATTTCATTATTTGATTTGATTCTTAAGGTCTCAACCTAGGCAGTGGATAGCCACTGAATTCACAGTGGATCTCGGCTAAAGAGAAAGGTCAAACTCCCGTCCCTTGATTAGCACAGAGGTACTTCAGGGGGAGTCAGTGTGAACCCTGTGGGTGTGACAGGACTGCTGAGGAGGGCCACGGACAATCTCCTGTGCCACTGAACCCTTCATACTCAGCTCTCTGTTTGCTTTCTCTCCTTGATCGACCTTTGAAAAGGTAGTCATTTTCACATTCATATACGTGTATATTTAAACAATCTCAATCAGCACTTTTAAGAGGTCTTCTGTGGTGGTTGGTTCCATCTCCCATAGAATGAGCCAGCATTTAATCTCTTGATGTTTAATAATATTGATTAATTTCCCTGTAATATTTCAATATTCATCAGTAATGAATTTTTATAAGGGCTGATCTTTGATTCTCTCTTTGGGCTCCTAGGATAAACCTGAGTTGACCTGATGTGTCTGCATACGGAGGATGGTATTTGACATTTAAGGATGCTGAAGGTCAAACAAAGGAGGTTACCAACTGTGTTGATATATGGATGTACTGCCAATTGGTGACACAGCGCACTAAGACCACTTGCCCTCCTAAAGGCTAAAAACCAGAGGGGCTAGAAGTCTGGCTAATAAAAGGCAGTCCCCACATTACACTTAAGCGCTCATTTGTCAGTCTATGCTGGGGAGTCATGTGCTTCTTTCAGCTTAGCAGTGGCTCTAGGCTTCTCCGGTGGCTCAGATGACAAATAATCTGCCTGCAATGCAGGAGACCTGAGTTCAATCCCTGGGTCAGGAAGATCCCCTGAAGGAGAAAATGGCAACCCATTCCAGTATTCTTGCCTAGAAATTCCATAGACAGAGGAGCCTTGTGACTACAGTCCGTGGGTCACAGAGTTGGACACTACTGAGCGACTGACACTTTCACTTTCAATAGGTTTAGTGGCACAATTACAATTAAGCCAGGGTCGAGCTGTTGCAAATGCCAGTGCTATTTGTGATATTTTTTCAGTCTGCCTATTAAAGGCTAAGTAGCCCACCAGAGAATGAAATTGTTTAGACTGGCATGCCTATTTTCTTAGAACCAGTTCTTCACTTGGAATCTAATATTTTAAGCAGCACTCAGGAAAATTATATAACATTTGCAGGCATGGTCACATAGGAATTTAAAAGTGTGTGTGTGTGTGTGTGTGTGTGTGTGACTGGGGGTGGGGGCTTCCCCGGTGGCTCAGATGGTAAGGAACCTGCCCCCTGGGTTTGATTCTTGGGTCAAGAGCATCCCCTAGGAGAAGGGCATGGCAACCCACTCCAGTATTCTTGCCTGTGAAATCCCATGGACAGAGAAGCCTGGCAGGCTACAATCTGTGGGATCACAAAGAGTCAGACACAACTGAGTGATTATTGAGGGGGTGTTTTTATGTTAAAATAAGAAAAAAGTAAAAAAAATCCTTTGAAATCAGAAGAACTCAACATGGAATTACATCCTACCATTTGCTAGTTGGGCAATTTAAGCAAATCTTTTATCTGTGTTAAATAATTCTATTTGCCTACCCAACATCCAGGTCCCAATTCTTCATTCTTTCGTTACTTAATTCCTTCCTTTCTTCATAAACATGTCACTTACTAGGAGTCAGATCTTATTCTAAGCACTTTGCCCAAATATTACCTCGTTAACTAATTCTGATTTTATTTAGGGCTGCAGTGGAGTTTAGGATATTCTAAATATTCAATTCAGTGGTTTCCCTTACAGAGATAGGTGGTTATGTAATGTAGTTCTGAGCAAGAAGATTAAGCTTTGGGTATGGCTTTCAGAAACTCTGTTATCCTTTTGATAAAAAGGGACAGATTTGGTTGGCATGGTTCTTTTCTGTTCACCTTTTGCTCTTCCGTCTTTCTTTACCTCCCTCCCTGCAATGTATTTACAATGCTCAGAGGTCCAGCAGACATGCTGAAAGAATAAGGATAAAAGCCACATGCTGGGGATGGTGTACCAGAGAGGCAGAAGGAGCCCGAGTCCGTGCTGGCCATGTGGACTCTTTGTATGAGCTTCTGCTGCCCACCCAGGCTTCCTGTTTCATGAGAAACAATGCTTTTCTTGCCCAAGCCACTGTGGGTCAGGTTTTCTGTAGCTTGTAGCTGAACGATTGTAGTTGTTAAACTGTCTTTGGGCTTCAGTTTTTTCATCTGTAAAATGAGAACTGTATTCTCTGAATGAGGAGATTGTTAGGATTAAACAAGATATAACATCTAAAATGTGAAGGACGTAACATTGTTTAATAAACTCTAGTTCTGCTGGCCATATGGACATAAGTTTTTCTCTGTTTCAGCATACATGGGGGTAGGGATAGGGGTGGGACTTTAGATAATCTTGATTGCCACTAACCTTTTACACTCTTTCGGTTAGCTTTTAAACTGTAATTGTCTATTCTTTTCTTTTTTTTTCGTCTTTATTGCCCCTATAGACATTGCTGTGAGGCACAGCAACTGCGCACTCAATGTGGAGTCCTGCCAAATTTGCCTCCTTTAATTTCTTATATTCAATAGCACCTATGATTTCTTATATTCAGCAGCAAGGGAGGGGGAAAGAGTCGTGTTCTGGTGAGACCAGAGAATTGACCCTGCTGTGTTTTTGGAAATATGTGTTTTGATGATGGAATGATTTTTTTTGGTCCCATCTCTTCAGTGTATAAACTGTGTGACCATATTGGCAAGTTGCTTACTCTTTCTGAGCCTCAGTTCCCCACCTGTAGGTAGTGAGATTAAAACCCATCTCTCAGGCTCCTTGTAAAGGTTAAATAAGTTAATGCCCTTGGATGCCAAGTGTCTGGCCTTCAGAGGGGTTCCATAAAAATTCCTTTCTTTTTGCCTGCTTCTCAGTTGTTTTTTCCCCCCTCAGTCAATAGTTAGGCTCTTTTTGCTCCTGTCAATGTCTGTGGCACAGTTCCAAGAATTTCCTTAGCTCACACTTTTTCAAGTTGCCAGAGAACACTAGAATGTCTCTGTGTTGGACATCTGCAGATGGAGCTCCATTATGATAAAGCTTAAATACTGCTATCATGTGTCTCCAAAGGGATTCACTCCAAGTGATGTTTTGCACTGTGGGGCTGTGAATTTCATTTGTCAGAGAAATGATAAAAAGCTCTGAGCATCAAAATTTTCTTTTAGATGCAGGAACCTAATAGACACTACATTCTGGAGAGATTGAAGTTTAGGAAACAAAATGGAAATGCAGGCAGGAAAAAAAAAATGACAGATTTGAACCTCTCTCCTTCTGTGTCACCCCTCATTGGCTTAAGTGGAGATTTGCCCTGTCCAAAATAACCACTGGCATGGCAACACTTGCAAGTGAGTAACCTAAATGGATATTGGAGAATGGCATGTTTATCTTTAAGCTGTTTTCCTCGCCTGTAGTAGTGCATGGGGCATGGATTGAATGACAGAAAAAAGTGGTTGAAATCACATCAAATGATGAAACTTCCAGAAGCTCAAAAGATTACAGATTTCTGGTCACTTACTGAAATTCTGAGAGGCAGCAGATATCATCTGTGTTACCTTAAGAGGCAGTGGCCACATGCGGTTCCCAAAATACCCAGGGACAGAGAGAAATATTTAGAACTATCTCCAGATGGGAAAGCTGCTTCTGAAGAAAGTGGATTGTTTTGCATCAGAGGAACTGTAGAGGGTATCTTTGTCATATTGATTTAAAGGATTGCTTTTGATTTTCTTAGCAGATGAGGGTCTGTTCAGGGGGCGCCTTCTCTAGGGTTGAGACTCTGAGAGCCACTTTCAGTTAGATAACCACCCCCCCTCCCCCACTGGGAAGAGATTTCTGGAGCAGAGTTACACATGCAATCCAAGCCAAGTGGAATCAATCATGTTCATTGTCTGATAATTTATAGTATGAAAAATAAAGACTAGAAAAGTGGGCTCTGAGCCCGGGTAATGACAGATTTCTAGATGGAAGGTCTATTGACCTCTAAAGCTGAGGTCCTTGAAGACTCTCACCTTTTCTGAGACTTGTCATAAGAGATCTGCTTGATGCGTTCTCCACTTGTGTGCCACACAGTTATACTTTTTTTGCAGAGGTTTTGGAAACAACTCCTTCATGGTTTCTGCAGCCTTTGTTTAAAACAAAAATTTTTTTTTTATCAGAGTATAGTTGCTGGGAAAGATTGAAGGCGGGAGGAGAAGGGGAGGACAGAGAATGAGACGGTTGGATGGTATCACCGATGTGATGGACAGGAGTTTGAGTAAGCTCCGGGAGTTGGTGATGGACAGGGAAGCCTGGGGTGCTGCAGTCAACGGGATTGCAAAGAGTCGGACACGACTGAGCGACTGAACTGAACTGAACTCACCTGATAGTTGCTTTACGATGTTGTGATAGTTTCTCCTGTAGAGCGAAGTGAAGCAGCCTTACATACACATTTGTCCTCTCCCTTTTGGATTTCCTTCTCATTCAGGTCTCTACAGAGCATTCAGTAGAGTTCCCTGTGCCACCCAGTAGGTCCTCATTAGTTATCTGTTTTATCCATAGTTTCAGTGGTGTGCGTGTATCAGTCCCAAACCCCCAATCTCTGCAGCCTTTCTTCTTGAGGGGAATTTCAAAGAGAAGGAGGCCAATGAGATGAACTATAACTCCTTCCACTGCAGTTGATCTTGGGGCTGCCGCTGATACTCACTTTTGGCTCCTTTATGATCGCTTCTTGAATTCTCCTGACTCTCACTTTGCTCATGGTCATTCTGAGGCCAGAGAACACCTGGGGACACCCAGTGGGTTACGGTGGCTGAATATCCCACTGAGGAGGGTAGACTGCCCTGCTGGTATGGTGCCTCCTCGTTTCCTCTCCTGGCCTCTGGGCACAAGGAATCCAGATGGCCCTGGAGCAGGCTGTATTTTGTAGTTCAGAAGAATGATCCCTGGTGCTGTCTGCAGAAGAGAGGGTAAGACTTCCACTCTTTTTTAAAAAAAATATTTATTTATTTGGCTATGCCAGGTCTTAGTTGTGGTGCATGGAATCTTCCATCTTCATTGTGGCACACGAGATCTTTTTTTTTTTTTTTCTCCAGATGTGGTATATGATATCTTTTTATAGTTCTGCATGTAGGATCTAGAGCCTTGACCAGGGATCGAACCCAGGCCCCCTGCATGGGAGTCTTAATCACTGGACCACCAGGGAAGTCTCAGGCTTCTACCCTTTCATTCCCTAACCCATGTATTCTTTCTGTTGGAGAGACAGTGTCACACAGAGATCTCTAATTTAAGTAAGTTTACACTGTCTTGGAGGATGACACTTCATCCCTTTTGGAGTGTTTCTTTCAGGCTGGCACGTTGTGCCTTTAGAAACTCCATTCCCTTTTCCAGGGGATCTTCCCGACCCAGGGATCGAACCCGGGTCTCCTGCATTGCAGGCAGATTCTTTACCATCTGGGCCACCAGGGAAGCCCTCACTTTCACTGTCTAGTGTTCTATGAAGCTAACTGGCTGCCTTTGGATGGTGCAGTATGTGCTATGACCTATGACTAGTAAATCCCATAGTCACGGGCCCATGCCTCCACCTCTTTTGCTGTAAGTGAGTCCTGTCTTTGGATGCTGTGCAATATGGAATTTCATGCTTATGGACTAGAGAGTCCACAAATCCCCAGGGAGCAGTGCTGAAATAGGCTCTCTGTGAATGAAAGGCAGATTCAGACCTGAAATAGTTGTCTGTTTCTCTAGGCGAGGCACATCCTTACGTTTGCCACAGCTTCTTAACTTGGATTTTGAAGCTCCCAATAATTAGTCCCAGACATTTTTTTTGAAGCCCGTTTTTCCACTGCTGTATTTCATGAAGTCTATATCCTGGTTAGGCTGTGGACTTTCCAGCTTTGGGCCTCAACACAAGTTTGGTAAGAGAAAGAGAAGAAATGTAACTCACATTTATAGTATGCCTTATGAATCAGGATTTAGTCTTACCATCCTTTTTATTTACTTGCTTACTTGTCTGTTTGTTTTACAGGTAAGAAAACTGAACTTAAAGAAATTCTGCTGTATTAGAGACTTGCATGTCAAGAAGCTATGTAGAGTTATTCAGGGTGAGATAAATAAATGCATTCCAATAACTCTCATAATCTTGGCTTTGTGTTTTATAAGGTTATTCAAAAGAAGCTTGAAGATTTCTCTTTTTTCTTCTCCTAGAGAAAATAGATCTTTTCCTAGGTAAGAACTTTGAAAATTTTTGATTTGCTTTTTGCATGCAGAGTTTTGGAAAACTGGTCAACTGAGGTGAGAGTGCAAAAATCTCTGTGAGTCATGGAAAATGTTAACCCAACTCTGTATGGAAATAAATGCACATTTTCTCCAGAGTTCAAAGGATTTACCATATGGTTCAATCTGCAGAACTAAATTGGAGGAATATCGCCTCTTCTTTTACCCCCTTTTTTCTTCCATACTTTTGCTATATGTAATCAAGCCCTGAGTTTTGTTTTGATTTAGCTCTAATTGGAGCCATGCTTTTACTGAATCTAATTTCAGTTGGAACTAATTACAGGGGAAAAGGTCATTGCTGAGCTGAGAGTATTACTCTGCTCGAAATATATTGGCATCATATAATATTAACTCTTCTTTTGTAGATGTACAAATGAAGATAAGAATAAACTACCAAAACATTCTGGATCTTCCTTTTGTTTAAATCACTAGGGAAAAATTCATACATAGTTATTGACAAGAAAACCTTTCTTGGATATGAATAAATACAAGCTTTTCAGTTGATTTGTGTCTATTTCCTGACAACAGTCTGGGAATTGCCAAATAAGAGATGTATTTTGTGTCTATTGAGCTTGAAATGATGATACAATTGTGTTTCAATTGGTGTACCATACTCACCTATATAAAATGCTCTTTTATAATAATCTGGCAGTCTGTAGGGAGAAAAGAAAAAGACAAATACCATTCATTTTGTTGAGGAAAAAAGACGTTTAAATGCATGTGTGAGAGAAACATTTATCCAAACTGAGAGTAAGTCTTTGACTTCTAAATATCAATAGTTATGTGATACCTTGGCTAATGCTACTATTATCTTTCAGTCCAGATCAGATTCATTTTCTTCACCACACTGGGTTCTTACTAATGTGCATCTCATAGGGCATTCTTTTTCTCTATTTGCTCATGCATGGTTACCGTTCATCTCTGGTATTTTATACAAGTCCGTGTCAATTAGTAATACAATAACGGTGTCAGGGTACGAGTGTTACGAGATACAAAGCAGCATCCGAAGATACTGTAGTTTCTGCAGAAATTTGTTTTCCTCTATTCTCTAGCTCTAAGTGGTCATGTAGATAATTTTCCTGCGAAAATCTGACGTAAACATGTTTAATGATCTGCCTCAGTTTGCCAGTGTGATGGGGAGCTGATACAGTATGAGAAAACCCAGATCAGATAAAGCATGCTTCCAAACCTCTATATGAAAGTGTTAGTTGCTCAGTCATGTCCAGCTCTTTGTGACCCTGTGGACTATAGCCCACCAGGCTTCTCTGTCTATGGAATTCTCCAGGCAAGAATACTGGAGTGGATAGCCATTTCCTTTTCCAGGGGATCTTCCCAACCCAGGGATCAAACCTGGGTCTCTTGCATTGGAGGCAGGTTCTTTACTGTCTGAGCCACTGGGGAAGCCAGCCTCGACGCAAATTCCTATCCTGATCTCTTTTGGTGGTGTTGAGAGCACTTTTGTCAGAAAGGAATGAGAAGTTGGTGTCCTTGACTCT
This sequence comes from Dama dama, assembly GCF_033118175.1. Taxonomy (NCBI): domain Eukaryota; kingdom Metazoa; phylum Chordata; class Mammalia; order Artiodactyla; family Cervidae; genus Dama; species Dama dama. Next base: position 32,499,045 of record NC_083684.1, read on the forward strand.
CAAGTACCAAAGGCAAATAAACTAAAGTATCAGTGACTTCCAGCAATGTACCAGGGTTGGGTATCACCTGTCCTGGAATGTCAATAATGTATATACTTTTAAGGAAGTGTATTAATACTAGAGGCTGCATGCAGGCCCTGGGATACCCATTTAAAAAATCATTACTTTGATCTAAATATAAGTGATAAAATATTTTCCTTTAAACTAAGACTTCACTGTTTTGAAAATATGTATACAGTTCAGATGTCAGGTCTATTCACGCTTCTGAATGCCTAGATAGTGAAGACTAAAATATGTGTGATGGTGGAAGGAATGGAGGAGCCATCAGAGTCAAATATTGCCATGCATTCTTATGAAATTGTTAGTGAAGAGCCCCATTGCTTTGTAAATTTATTTGTATATTTGTTTGTTTAATTTTGCCCACTGCTCTACATTGCATGTCTAAAAAAGGGAGTATTACATATGAGGGATTAACGGACCTCGAGCCGCCACCCACCCTCACTACTTGAACATAAGCAACTAGTTAGTGGAACGACTCAATTCTCTCTGGGGATCTGATGTTACCTTGTTCCTATATGGAGCATATTTAACTCCAGGCAGTCAGGTACAGCAATCACGCCCTGCCGTAGTTCAATATATACAGATTATCCTGGGAGGTCCCTTTCCTTCTGAGTCTTCTGGTCCATAGAAAACTGTGAGATATAGTTTTTTTATAGTTCAAATGAGCTAACTGCTATCCTCTGGTTATAGTGAAACCATTTAGTTTAGAAATAACTAAACATATTTCTAGTGATTTCATCAGAAAGGGCAAACTTATGAGAGAGTAATACTCCACCAGGGTCTTGTAACCCCATCTTCTCTCACTCAGCACACTGACATTTTGTAATGCTAACACAAATAAAGAATAATCATAATACTTAGCATTTATACAGCTCTTAACAAACATCAGCTAATTAGTCCTCATGCCACCTCTGAAAGGCAAGCACTCTGTCTATTGTTATCCACACTTTTCAAACCCTGGAACTGGAAAAATGTTAAGAGATCCTCAGAAAGGTTAAGAGACTTGCCAAAGGTCACAAAATAAGATAGTGATAGAAGTTAAATTCCAGCTGAGATATCATACCATGCAGACATGTGGCCTCTTGAAGGTCCGAGGACCCATTAGTAATACAAGGCCAGCCTGGACTATATGAAACATCCGGTCGTATTGTGGAGAAAATACAGTTCAGTAGCCGGAAACAGGTGACATGCACCCATCAATACATGATCGGAAGAAAGAAGCAATATGATCTCCATTTCTCAGGCTACCCTTGTCAGGAGAGCATGTGTCCTGCATAGCAGTTTCATTCTCTTTTCTTCTGAAATTATAGGGTGAAATGTGAAAGCTCTTAATAACTGCCTAAAAGTTTGGAGACTCTCAAAATTTCACTGCTCTTCTCCGACTAGTGTCAGACTACTAGATGGACCCCGCACCCCATCCCCACTGAGGTATAATATGGGAGGAGTACCAAGTTTCACATTTGTAGCCTGTGAAAACTCAAGAGGAATGATAATTATCTGCCTCATATATCCTACTAGCAAACACATACACAAAAAACAAAAGCAGCAATGAAAAAACCCCCACCAAACAACAAAAAAAATCCCCTAAAGTTTCAAATGTGGGAAATTGTCTTGATCTAGAGACTGTGCTGTTTAGGGACTTCTCTGGTGGTCCTAAGACTCTCTGTTCACGATGCAGGGGGCTCGAGTTTGATCCCTGGTCAGGGAACTAGATCCCAGATGCCGCAACTAAGAGTTCGCATGTGGCAACTAGTAGATCCTGTGTGTCACAACTAAAGATCCTGCCTGCCCCAACAGAGACCCAGTGATGTCAGATAAATAGTTTTTTAAATAGACTATGTTTTTCAATGATTGCCAATTCACATGAACTAGTAATAATGATCAAAACATTCTAAACTATAAAGCTGTCTTTCAGAGGTACAAAGGTGGAGATCAAGCAAAGCCTGAGCTCATTGAGGAGCAAGAAGATGTTTGTTAAATTCGTACAAAGCCAGCGTTACAATGAACATATGAGCGTCTATGGGTCTGCCAAATAAAAACCCCAGACTTTACTTTCTCAAAAATAATTTTTTTCTACAGTTCATTACCATTATGAATTAAGAGTCCTGGAATCAAAATTTTCAGTCTGATGTTCTGAAAAGGAAAACTTACCTCCCTTAAAAATACTAATACCTAGAGCACAGATAGAAGAAACAAAACCTTCAAATTGGGAAGGTCTCCCTCTTGAGATATGAGATGTTGTCACCGTACTAATTTCCGGAGAATACTGCCTGCTACCCTGGCCCATGTTCTGAAAATGCTTAGTACGATGTGTCAAAACCCCTTAGTTTGTAGAGCAAAAATGAGATAGCCTGAGATTTTTTAAAAGAGTAAGGGAAAGCAGAGACACATTAAAGCATGATACTATAGGAAGGAAAAAAATCCACCCACTTTTCAAGCTACAGTGACATTAAGAAAACTCAGCTGAGTTACAAAGCCCTAATGCTCTGTTTTGTGGCCTTAAGTAATTGGCACATCTCTTCAGGCATTTTGCCAGCATTTTATCTCAGGATTACATACTTATGATGAGGTAGGTCTGAAACTACTTTCTCAAGCGATCTTGGTTAGTAACCCACGTTATCATCTATTCATCAACATAGAGATATTTATTCTTAGCAGAATCTAATAAAACTCAAGTATTGAAGTGTTTATTGCAATCTATTGGTCACTCCTTTATAAAAGAAATATTTAGAGTGACATTATTTAATGAATTTTTCACTAAAATGGCATTTTTTTGGTTTCCTGGAGATTGATAAGACATCTTAGAAAAAGGACTGGATCTGGGAACCGTAGTCCACTGAGCTTGGTGACCGGTATAGGAAGCCAAGCATATCACGGGCTAAACTACAGTGCTTGCTTGGTAGTCTGACAAAATGCCACGTAAGAATAATCATACTAGCATCAGGAGAGAAACATACAAGAAGAAACTCGCAGTGAATTCAGATGTTGATGGCAATCTTGAATTGTTGGTGGTAAACTTTTATTTTTCTTTCTTCAAACATGGACTGCAACTTAGAATGACTTTAAACAAGACAGTTGTGATTTTGTGTGAAATTGTAAATCAAAACAGTTCCTCTTAGGTATCAACACACAGTCTTAATCATCTTGTAATAAATCACTCAGAGTTGAAGGGTAAAGGTGACATTTTATAATCAAATAATAAAAGATTGCTTCGTCTCCCAACATGTTCTGTATTAACCAGCATCCAACTTCCTGGCATGTAAGTGCTTTATGGTGCTTTCCTCTGATTGGACAGAAATGTATTTGAATTATTAGCATTCTTGGGCTGAAGGCAGCAGGGCGTTCACTTTCAATTCTGAAAAGGCTGTCTCTCAAAGGTGACATACATTCATTATGTTTTGATGCCTTGCCTATGTAAATTAGTAATCAAATATTCTAAATGGGTAATGGAAAATAATTTTATCTACTACTAGCATCCTAAATCATAGTCACAAGGTTTAAAAAGTCTGATTGGGGAGTTTGGTTAAAATATCTTCCTAAGTGTTGTTTTGGTACATTTTCCAAGTTATTAAATCTTCTGTAAGCATAAGAAAAAAATCTCTATATATACACATACAATTTATTTAGAAGGCAAATCAAATTGGATATAAAAATCTTTATGCTCAATTTAGTCAACTTCTTCCCGAGATGAGCTTGTAGAATAAATGAACTTTAATTAACTTATTGGCTCCTTGGTCACATGATTGTGGTGTTAATCATTTTAATAGGTTGCCTTCTAAGGGTGTTTTTTTAAATAAATGTTAGAGAGAATGAACTAACAAATTACTTCCTAATAATTCTCTGTACAGCATTTCAAATGGGATCCATCTTTCTTGGATATTTAATTACTGTTGTATAAAAGTATGAGTAGAGGATGCAAATGCTTCTTTGTTTCTAAAGAATTTGAGAGAAAATTAGTAATTTAATGCTAAGTTGAGAAGATTTGGGAGTAAAATTAAGGAGTTCTGAATTTTGGCAAAATGCAGTCATGTAACTAGCATCACAATTAAGATATGTGACAGCTTCATCACCCCCCAAATTTCCCTCATGGCCTTTGTGTAAGTTTAAACTGACTGTTATTTCAGTCTCATGTTCTGATTTATAAGGTCTTCACAGGTGGCAATGCAGGAGATGCAGGAGACGCAGGTCCAGTCCTTGGGTCGGGAAGATCCCCTGGAGAAGGAAACGGCAACCCACTCCAGTATTCTTGCCTGAAGAATTCCATGGACAGAGGAGCCTGGCAGGATATAGTCCACAGGGTTGCAAAGAGTTGGACATGATTGAGCATGCACACACACACGTTCAGAATAGATCAAGTTAGTAGAGATTTTTAGTCAAATGAGAGCTTTAGCTACAGAATTATCAGAGCGCCTCATTATAAATAACTATCACCTCCAAAGTAGTCCCAGATGGGTTACCTCAAAAAAACATCGTGGCTATTTTGTATTCCATTACTACTAACTCTATCTTTATTTTCTGCTGTGTTTTGGGCATTGTGCTAGTTGTCTGGCATTCAGTCTCTCATTTAGCCCTAACAAAAACTCTGAAAAATTGGTATTGATATCTTCAGGATATCACAAGGTTTAAGAGTATGAACACTGAAGACTAACTGCCAGGGTTCATATTCCAACTCTGCCACTTGCTGAATGAACACTAGCAAGATGTTTAACCTCACTTAATTCATTGCTTCACGTGTAGAATAGGGAAAATAGTAACAATATGATTTAGCTGTTATGAGGTTTAAATGAAACTATTCAGTATTATGCCTTGGCATATTTTCTGGTGCACTGTAAATACTACACAAAGTTAGCTATATTTTCTGCTATCTTACAGATGAGGAAATGGAGAGATATGGAAACAAATGCATATGAGTAATATTTTTGTTGTTGTTCAGTCTCTAAGTTGTGTCCAACTCTTTGTGACGCCATGGACTGCAGCACTTCGCTACTTCTTGGAATTTGCCCGTCGAGTCAGTGATGCTATCTAAGTGTCTCATCCTCTGCCGCCCCCTTCTCCTTTTGCTTTCAACCTTTCCCAGCATCAGGGTCTTTTCCAATCAGTCGACGATTTGTATCAGGTTGTCAAAGTATCGGAGCTTCAGCTTCAGCAGCAGTCCTTTCAATGAATATTCAGGGTTGATTTCCTTTAGGATTGACTGGTTTGGTCTCCTTGCTGTCCAAGGGACTCTCAAGAGTCTTCTCCAGTACCACAATTTGAAAGCAACTAATATATGTCAGAGTTTAATCTAAGCATAGTTACTTCCTAAGCAAGTCTTCCCTTGCCTATCATGTTGCTGTTATATTATGTTCTGATTAGGAAGAGGATATTTTGCTATTAATAGTGTCATCATATATCTAGCTTATGCCTATTGTCTTAGTGCAATTACCAATAGTGCCCCCTTTAACTCTCATGATTGTCCTTTTTAGATGATAAATTATATGATCACTCTACTAATAAGCCCCATTTTATGTTTCAGTGAAAAATGATTTTTTTTTTTTAATTTGTAAACTTTCCTGTGATCCAAAGGGATTTCCTAGTGGCTCAGGTGGTAGAGTCTACCTGCAATGTGGGAGACCTGAGTTTGTGCCCTAGGTCAGGAAGATCCCCTGGAGAAGAAAATGGCAACCCATTCCAGGGTTCTTGACTGGAAAATCCCATGGACGGGGGAGCCTGCGGGCTACAGTCCATAGGGTTTCAGAGTCAAACATGACTGAGTGACTTCACTTTCACTTTTTCTGTGATCCTGTAACACACAGACACACAGACACACACACACACACACAGACACACACACACACACACACACACACACACTCTAGCTCAGGGTAGATTTTATAAGGAAGTTGCAGATGCTATTTTTTTTTTGCATCCAAGACATCAATCACCATTTGGCAACTTGATGGCTTTATGCAGAGTAAAGATACACAGTTGTGAATCTGTTTTTCAGGTTGAGAGCTCCATACCGATCCCACATGAACGGGTACACCTTGAAACTGACTACCATTGAAATGAATTTGGGGTATTAGTAAAATGCTGTTGGTTGTCCAAACCAGAAAAATATGGTCTAGTAGACAATTAGAATCTATGAAGGGTTTCTGAGTGTGATTCTTTTGTGAGGGCTTGTTTCTTAGAGAGAAGAAGGTAAAGGTTGTGAGTTACTTCTAATGTAAGATTTTGCCCCCTAATTCAGTTCATATCTGACTTTTTGTATTTTCTTAGTAGTTCTATAGATCAACATATATTAGTCCTTTAAATAAACATTGTGAGAATAAAGTATCTTCCTTTGTTGCTTTCCCCTTTAAACATAAATATAACTGAAGTGTCTGTGCAATATGCCATAACTGAAATGTTTGCATTAGTGAGACTCCAAGTGAGAGCCAAGAATTCTCTGTTCCATAGATACTAAACGTTCATAGAGACCCAAAGTCAAACAATTTTATTTTTATTCCTTTGTGGCTTGGCGATACTCACACCTTTATATTCCTTATAGCCAGTATTTTATGTTTCAGTCTCCAGATAGTTAAATTAATTCATTTTATACTACATTTTATGAACACATTTTTTTCAATTGTCATTGGAGGCCCAGCTATAAGCAGTGTGTTTAGCCTTCTGCTCACCCAATCATATTCAGCAAAAAAATAGACTTTCATCGGAAGAAATTCCCTGTGGAGTAGGAGACACAGCTGTTTCATCCTGCTAGACAGCCTGCAGAGAGATACTATTTTCCTTGGGGGACAGGACACTCAAGTTTTGAGAATCTAGGTACTGCACTATTGGGGAAAAAGATGAAAAGAAAATAGACCATCTTTTTTACTTCTATTGTGCAGAATATAAAGAAAGTCTTTGTTCGGATTTCACGTCCTCCTCCTCCTTTTGCAATCTTTAGTCTTTTAAAATTCTACCCTTAACTAAATGGGTAAGCTGCAAAAAAGATTAAACTTAAAAATATACTAGGAATACAGAATGAAGAGAGGTGATTGATCTCTGAGTAGGTATCCAACAGTGCAATGAAATTCTCAAGCAGGTTCCTTTTTATTTCAAAATGGGTTTGATTCAGAGGGATTTTATAGCTGCTAAATCATGCAGTTGGCAGAGATTGTGCGTGCTTCTCACAGTTACTTTGAAAGATGTCAAATTTGGCAAAGGCAGTAAAAATACTGGGATTTACTGAGTTTGCTTTTTTTTTTTTCTCCTCTCCTCTCCTTGAGAACGCTCTAAAATTCAGCGTGCTCGGAAGTAATACAGTACAACCAAAGTGTGCAGAATCGCAGATTTCACAGAAAGAGCGTGGCTTTCTCGGTCAGTGCGTTGTGACTACGTCTTTGGCAAAAGGATGGAAGCCGATGCTAGTTGTTGCGAAAGGCTCCTCTTGACCACCAGGATGCTTGGTTTCAGTATCATTGCCTTTGGCGTCTGAAAGCTGCTGATTTCTAGCATGATAGTTCACGAACAGCCTCACTTTGTTTATCCAGGGAGAAGGAGGTCTGAAGCAGCACCTCTGGTCAGGTAGGCATGCCTGCAAAGACCGCCACCCTGTACAGTATACTCATCACGAGTGTGGCTTTGGCTTTAGAATGCCTTGGTTAGACTGTCAGTTCCATTAGTGACTTGGATTACCTTTCCAAGCCCTAGCTTTACTAAGTGTGAATGAATGGAGGGAACAGACGATTTCATTAGGGATTAAGTGAGATGCAGAGTGCTTAAGACATATACATAAGTGTCAATCAATGCCATTACAACTATTGTCATTTTTATGTTCAGTGAATGGGGTTTATTATTATTATTAGATTATTACCCCCAGTCCAGGAGAATAGATTTTTAGGGTTCATAAAGTTCACATTTGTTTTCCTGACACAAGTGATGTAATTGTTACTACCATGTTTAAATACAATGCCTCATTTCTGTCTTGTCTGGAAGAAAGTGACACCTGCTATCTGTGAGTCCCTAAATGCTGTTCTGCTACTGATCAGATTCAGATTGCGATTTCTCTTTGTACATGAAAAAAATTAGCTTTCCAAAGAAAATGTTGTTCCTAGGGCCAAGCTTATGGCCCCTTTGATAGAGAAAACTTGTGTTAATATATAACAATATAAGCACTATAAGAGAAGGATGCTCCGACTGGTGTGGTCTAGGTAATTTGCTAAGAAACTGCTCATTCATAGCAGATTGTGTATAAATCCTTCCTAAAATCCATTGGCATCTGTAGCTCAGATAAGCCTTGATTATAGGACAGGAAGTCAGAGTAGTGATAGAATTCTAAGCACTTCAATTTTTGATATCCAGAGCTCTATCAGTGTGGCTTCTTAAAATGTATCCACTACGTGCTAGTCAGTGTGACAATTTGAAAATTTTATCTTCTAAGCGATCCTATGGTCCCTATCTCCAGATGGAGACACTTCCTTGTTCTAGAGGAGAGTTTTGTTAATTAATATGACCTTTGCCTTTAACGCCTTGAAATGCATTTATTCTCTTTCACATAGAAATAGCCTCTCTTATCAATTATTATAACCCTAGTGGCCAGCACGTGCCTGAAACATAGAACACATTCAATAAATATCTTAAGTGTCTACATAAATGCTAACATGGGTATCCTGAAGAACTATAATGTCTTCATTTTCTGTGTCTCTTTTGAAACCTCTCCCTGACTATAATAAAGTATACAAACCCCTGCTTCTTTGTAAGAATAGTGAGGGTAGATTAAGGTGGAGACCGAGACTGTTCAAGCTTCAGGGATTATCTCAAACTGTGACTAAGCCTCTATTGTAGGACTAAAGGGATTCAGGCAGAAATTAAACCACCAGGACAAGTAAGATGATGGAAGTATTTGACTAAATTTCCCAGCTCTGTCAACTGGAAGAAATATAAACAAGTGGGTCCAATCTTGCAGACTATTAATAGATAATTTAGGGAAGCTATTGTAGGCCACCTGTTTGCACCATAGAAGCTCAAGGAATATGTTTTAAAATTTAAATTGGTTTGTCCCATATCCTCACATAAAGTGCATCCATATGTTGAGGTGTTTTTAATATGATATAGCACTACTATGACCTATTGGGTCCTATATGATCTAGACCTTTCACCTCCAAACTATCCTCTCAATTGTATGACTCCAGTCACACTGCTCTTTGCATCTCAAAATCTTTTTCTTATTGTTCCCTTGCCTGGAGGCTCTTTTCTTTCTTGATCCTTCAATTTCAACTCAGATGTCACCCTTAGACCTTCCCAGACTAGTGCATCTAAACTGATTTCCATTTCCAGACTTTCTCTATCATAGTGCCTTGATGATTTCAGCTTGTGATAAATATAATGAAAGGAATCATCTTCATTCTGACTCGGTTTCCTCCAAATGAACAAAGTCAACAAATAAGTTTTGTGTGAATGAGGGACTTCTTTCTCCCTCCATATTTAAAGTTGGTAAAAGCCTAGAGTTTGGTATATTCTCAACAAATATCTGTGATGCATATTACTATCTGAAGAATGTAATGCTAGGTACTATGGAATGGTCTAAAATATAGAAGATTTATGATTTTGATGATCTGATTGTTCTTGAAATGACTATCGACGTTATACCGCTTGACTGTTAGGTACTGGTATCACAGCCTGGAAAGGTGTGTGCCAAAACCTGGACAGAGGGGACCAGCAGCAAATGAAATCTTGTGTTGGGGTTGAGAGCATTCAGAGCATATGGCCTGTCTGGACAAGTGCCCTGAGAGAGGATGGTGATGGTTAATTTTGTTTTACTTGACTGAGCCATGGCATGCAGATATTTAATCAAACGTTATTCTGGATTTTCTGTGAGGGTGTCTTTGTGAGTGTGTGTGAGTTGCTCAGTTGTGTCCAACTCTTTGCAACCTCATGGACTGTAGCCCACCAGGCTCCTCTGTCCATGGGGTTTCCCAGGCAAGAATACTGGAGTGGGTTGCCATTTCCTTCTCCAGAGGGTGTCTTTAGATGATATTAATATTTAAATTGGTAAACTTTGAGTAAAGCAGATTGCCCTCCTAAATGTGGGTGGGACTCATCCAATCAGCTGAAGGCCTTACTCAAAGAGAAGACTGACCTCCTATGAGTAAGAGGGAGTTCTGCCAGCAGGCAGCCTGTGAGCTTGAACTGAAACACTGGCTCCTGCCTGAGTCTTCAGCCTGCTGGCCTACCCTGCAGATTGTGGACTTGATTAGTCTCTATAATCATGTGACCAATTCCTTAGAATAGATCTCTATACACATTCCATTGGTTCTGTTTCTCGAGAGCCCTGAAAATTTGAGGATATTGAGGTGAAGGATCCCAAAGGCTCTGAAAAGTTAGAGATAATTGTAATAATCACAGAAGAAAGTTTACCACAGTTGGGGAGACATTGGCGATGTTTCTGTTTTGAAGTTCATTAGGATAGTGGTTGGTCTTCCCTGGTGGCTCAGTGGTAAAGAATCTGCCTGCAATGCAGGAGATACAGGTTCCCTGGTCAGGAAGATCTCCTGGAGGGCATGGCAACCCATCCAGTATTCTTGCCTAGAAAATCCCTGGACAGAGGAGCCTGGGAGGTTCCGGTCCATGTGATTTCAGAGTCGGACATGGCTGAAGTGACCGAGCATGCATGCACACACAGGATAGTGGTTGTACATGGGAATCTGTCCAAATAAAGCAGTGTTTCCATTAGTGGCTTCTCTTTTGGAAATGTGCACAGAAATCTTCAATTTAGGGAATGGTTGGGGACAATAAGTAGCAAGCCATCAGATGGAGATGAAATGAACCTATAGATTCACTGTTCCACTTTTCTAAGGAAAGATGAAATGGGAGTCTCTACTAGCAAAGATCATCAGGGGCATCTCCATGCCTTCATATGAACTATCTTACTTAATACCTACAAACAAGCTTTCAAGGTAGATGAGAATATTCCTGTATTACAAATGAGAAAACGGAGACTCTGGAGAGTGAAATTACTTTGTCCAATTCAAATAGCTAGTAGGTACTGGTTTTAGGACTCATACCCAAGCTTGCTGTTTGTAGCATCTGTCCTGGCTTGCCACGGCATTTCCTTTAGCCCTTTGGCTCTGAAAGACACTTGAAGGTAAGGGTTGTTAGAACTTTAGAACTTGGAAGGTTTTACAGAAGCATTGGATCCCTGGACTAAAATTACATTTCATATTTTAGTGTCTTCATTATTTAAACAATTTGTATTATCAAATGGGTATACCATCTCGAGTAATTTTTCCCCACAGTTGAAATCTCAGACTGTGTGAAATTCCATGCACTGTATTCCGCAACAGTATATACATTCCCTTCCACTGCCTTCTAGAAGATCTGGACTTTATTTTGGACTTGGTAGGAGGGTCATTGTGAAATTGTGAGAAGGGTGGATGTGATGGGAAAAATGATGCACACTGTGTCTCTCTAGGTATCAGATGTACTTGAGTATAAGAAAACATCTTTTTTAAGAGGCTCTGCATTCATATGAATCACCTCTCCCCATCTACTCTAATTAGACATTCTACTCTATTTCTTCATTGTGAAGAAATTCAGGAAGAATATGGGCAGACACATGCCGGTTCTAGAATTTCTCTCGATGGGAAAAGCTGTTTCTCTTTAAATGCTAGCACCTTTATCGCCATCCTGTGTGGCCTGTACCTCTGTCACTTTGTCACCAGCATGATTAGTAAGAGGTACAAGGAAGTTTCTTCAGCTTGGCATTTGTCTCAACTTGGTTATAAGCAGAAACACAAAATAAGGTAGGTAGAAAAGTATTTTTAAATCTTAAGTTTCAGATAAACAACACCTATCTCGATAATAGCCATCTGACTGCATGTGCTGTGCTGTGTTCAATTGCTCAGTTGTGTCTGACTCTTTGCAACCATGTGGACAGAGGATGAGCCTCACTACTCTCCTCTGTCCATGGGGATTCTCCAGGCAGGGATAGTGGAGTGGTTGCCATGACCTCCTCCATGGGACCTTCCCAACCCAGGGATTTAAACTTGTGTCTCCCACATTGCAGGCAGATTCTTAACTGCCTGAGCCACAGGGAAGCCCAAATGCATACCTACCATAAATTAGGCATTGTCCTGGCAGAATTAAATATGGTGTCACACCTAATCCTTACAACGATCATGTTTCCTCATTGACTTATTCCTAAATTGAGATTTGGAGAAGTTAAGATGGTACCAACGTTACAGGCTAGGATGGGGATCTAGCCAGCATTCAAACTCAAGCTTGTCTGTTCCTCAGACTCATGTTTTTTTTCACTGTGAATATGCATCTGATTTCCTGAAGTCTCTACAAAGACTTGTGCTGCCCACCGAGCCATGAGACAAGGGGAAAACCCCGTGCTATTTCTTAGAACAGCAGATCCTTAAGTAACATACAGTGTGAGAATCTGGGTATCAGAAATTCCAGCTGTGAGTGTGGCCAACCAGATGAGCTGAAGCCTCAGGGAGGCTGCACAAGAAATTGGACGTTTTCTCATATTTTAACAAGAAGCGGCAAATTTCCACACAAAAGGAGATACCATTTGACACATGCAAGACGCCTGTTGTTGGATCGGAAATTCTTCCCTGGGCTCTTCAGGCATCTGTTTCCCAGCTGCCCCTGGAGGTCAAAGGCCATTTTCCCTTCTGGTTCCTAAATCTACAAGACTGTCTCAGCGCTGCGTCTCGCCAGTGCGTTTCCAATTGAAACATTAAGCATATTTTCTCTCTTGTTGTCTCCTCATGCAGTCAGCTTCCTTCTGTTGCTAGCTTGAGGGGTTATCTCTTTTTAGTCACAGCAAAAGGGCGATGTTTTTGCAGTGTTATCATGGAGTCATGTGCCATGTTCTCTTTCATCCAACAAGTCTTTCTAATAGAATTATAATACACAAGCCAGTCTGTCTTGCCATCCTGATGCTGTATTTCATGGTGCATGAGACTGTGTGATGACTGGAATATTCTCCCAACTTGAAGACATGATGGTTCTGCAACTAGGTTTGATTTGTATAGAAGAAAAAAAAAACAATGCTGAAATGACTACTTGATTCCTCTTTTCCTTGTCTTTCTCTCTCAAGATTTCTCAACCTTGGCACTATTGACATTTGGGGCTGGAAAAGCCCTTATTGTGAAGGGCTGTTCTGTGCACTGTAGGCTGTTTAGTAACATCCCTGGACTGTAACCACTAGACGCCAGGACACCTCCCCATCCCAGGTGTGACAACCCAAAATATCTCCGTATATTGGCAAGTGTCTCCTGGGAGGTAAATAGCCTCTGGTTGAAATTACTGTTCTCTCTTTTTTTCTCTGTCTTCTCTCTCTCACACACACAGACACAGCACTTTAAAGGGAGAGTGGGACCAAAATTACCAGTCATATGCATGGTACTTACATGGTTTTGTGCATTTGCCTATGGAAGAAATCCTTATACATCTAAAAAATACATGGCTAGCTGTTTCTTCAAAGATAAAACTTGGAATTGTGTACATTCTCAGACCTCTGCAAAACCTTGAAATCATCTGAGGATGAGTCAGCCCCAAACCCTGCCACACCTGTCCATGGACTTGAAAGTGGATAGCCAGGAGAGTGGGGAGGAGGGGCAGGCCTTGGGAATCATCTCAACTTTACAAAAATGAAAGCTTAGAAATAAACTGCTTTTAGTTCCTGAACAATTCTGTCTTCTAAGTTTCAATTCAAGGCTCTAGTAAATGCTCCCTTCTGTGCTCTCCACCCCGCTGAATGGTGCAGGGTCAGACGCCACCAGGCAGGTTCCAGGGTACAGAAGGGCAGTTCACAGATTAGCTGAACTGATGCCAGACAGCGAGAAGGGTCTGGCTTCCCTTTGGATCTGGGTGTGAATGACAGCCCTCTTCCTCCTCCAGGTGGGATTTATTTTTTTTAACACATTAACGCAGGTTATGTATTTCAGAATATGTGACTTTCCCAGAAGTTACAGAATTTTAGGCCCATCATGGAAATGGCAACCCACTCCAGTATTCTTGCCTGGAGAAACCCATGGACAGAAGAGCCTGGTCTGCTCCAATCCACGGGGTCGCAAAGAGTCGGCCATGACTGAGCACGTACACACACACACCTACACCCACACACCCCCACCCTCCCCGCAACAGACACACACACCTGTGTACTTACCTACTGAACTCCAAGTAGTGGCCCTCGAGGCTTGAGTGTGAAAAAAGTTCTGCTTCTTGAATTCAAGTGGCTTGCATTCCATTTTAGAAGATAAAAACCTAATATAGTATATCCTCTGAATATTTTCTCAGTTTTCACAAAGTCACTTTCTCCCTCCTGGAGGTAATTCTGTGCTGAATAGCAGTCCTATTTTGCACTGTTCCCATTCTACTGTCAAATGTGTGTTTACCTGTCTGTGTTTCTATGAAGGCTAGAATGATGATGTATTCACATTCATATTCTCAGTGTCTTGCAAAGGTCTTGACATGGGGTTAGTGGAGCTCTCTGCTGCATTTAATGACAGAGAACAATAAAGGCTTTCTGAAACTTTTTACTCCTTGGAGTGAGTGTCACCCCTGCTTTTCTCTCTGACCTTACTTTACTTTTTTTGTTTCCTTGATGATTCCTACCCTCTAAAACTCTTACATACTGGAGTTCTATAGAGACTTAGATTTGATTCTCTATTTTACTTATCTTGCATAATTTCCCTAAATGATCTAATCTGTTTTAATTGGTTTAACTGTAGAGACCTGATTCTCAAACCTACTACCTCCTGTCCTAACTTCTTTTCCAAGTTTTGAGCAATTTGCTGGATATATCCACCTAGCATTCCAAAGTGAAAGTCACTCAGTTGTGTCCGACCCTTTGTGACTCCATGGACTGTATAGTTCATGGAATTCTCTAGGCCAGAATACTGGGGTGGGTAGCCTTTTCCCTTCTCCAGGGGATCTTCCCAATCCAGGGATTGAACCCAGGTCTTCCTCATTGCAGGCAGATTCTTTACCAGCTGAGCCATAAGGGAAGTCCATGAATACTGGGGTGGGTAGCCTATCCCTTCTCCAGTGGATCTTCCCAACCCAGGAATCGAACCAGTGTCTCCTGCATTGCAGGAGGATTCTTTACAAACTGAGTTCCCTGATAACTTCCCTGAGTTATTAAGGAAGCCCAAGAAGTTCCAATTCAGCACATTCAAGACATGGTAGACCTTTATTTCTTCCTCAACTACAGTTAGCCTCTTTATTATTATGGATCTCGGTTGATAGCCCTATCATCTTTGTAGCCATTCAGTCCAGAAACATGTGAGCCATCATTAATTCTTCCTTCTCCCTCCTGTTCCCCAATTCTATATTGGATTTTCCACCAAATTGCAATGCTTTTACCTTCTAAATTTGTTGCTGTAGTTTTGGGTTTTTTTTTTTTTTTTTTTGGTCAAGGCTATCCTCCCTTCTCTATTTGTGTCATTACTGTCATAGTAAATGTCATCATCATCTTGCAACGGTCTCTTATATCTCCCTGACTCTGGTCTTGCCCATCTTAAATTTAGCCTCCTCGCTGCAGCCAGGGTGAGTTATTCAAAATTAACTCCAACTCTGATGCATCTCTCCCTGCTCTTAAAACTGCTTTTCAATGGAATAAAGCCCACCACTCTTAACATGGCATGACCTGGCCCCATTTTACTTCTCCAGACTCACTTGTTATGATTTGTTCCAGTTACTACTGCTGTGTAACAGGGTGTCCTGTAATTTAGCAGCTTAAAATAGCCCTCTTATTGTGCTTACAGATTCTAGGGGTCAGGAATTCAGATAGGACCCAGCAGGGGTGGTTTTTCTCTGATTCACAGTCTGGGAATTCAGTTGGACAGACCTAATGGCTAAGGTGACTAGAGGGCTGGTGGCTAGAATCATCTAAAGGCTCATCTTATCTATTAGAATGACACAAAAGTTCGGACAAGCAATCAGAGTGCCTACGTGGGGGTTGGTTGGTTTATGGCATGGAGGCCTTGTGGATTGAGTTTCTTAGAGAATGGCTCAGAGCTCTGAGTATGAATGGTCTATTGAACAAGGTGGAAGGTGCATGGCTTGTTATGACCCGGCCTAGTGCATCACACAGAATCCCTTTAGCAATTCTCTCTTTGTGAAAGCATCACAAGGTCTGGTGTAATAAAGAATATATCTGGTCTTTGTCCCTGAATCTTGGCACAGAGCTTAAAAAAATCCTTGGAGTTTTCTGAGTGATTAGTGTCTTTTGTTGCTTGTAATGATTCCTCTTCAATTATATCTGAATTTATGCAGTGAGGTAACTGGACATGGAACAACAGACTGGTTCCAAATAGGAAAAGGAGTATGTCAAGGCTGTATATTGTCACCCTGCTTATTTAACTTATATACAGAGTACATCATGAGAAACGCTGGGTTGGATGAAGCACAAGGTGGATTGAAGATTGCTGGGAGAAATATCAATAACCTCAGATATTCAGATGACACCACCCTTATGGCAGAAAGTGAAGAGGAACTAAAAAGCCTCTTGGTGAAAGTGAAAGAGGAGAGTGAAAAAGTTGGCTTAAAGCTCAACATTCAGAAAACTAAGATAATGGCATCTGGTCCCATTACTTCATGGGAAATAGATGGGGAAACAGTGGGAACAGTGTCAGACTTTATTTTTGGGGGCTCCAAAATCACTGCAGATGGTGATTGCAGCCATGAAATGAAAAGACGCTTACTTCTTGGAAGGAAAGTTAAGATCAACCTAGATAGCATATTAAAAAGCAGAGACATTTCCAGTTTTTTAAGGAATTGCCACACTATTCTCCATGGTGGCTGTACTAGTTTGCATTCCCACCAACACTGTGATGACCCAGAGGGATGGGATGGGGAGGGAGGTGGGAGGGGGGTCCAGGATGGGGAACACATGTAAATCCATGGCTGATTCATGTCAATGTATGGCAAAAACCACTACAATATTGTAAAGTAATTAGCCTTCAACTAATAAAAATAATTGGGGAAAAAAAAGCAGAGAGATTACTTTGCCAACAAAGGTCCATCTAGTTAAGGCTATGGTTTTTCTAGTGATCATGTACGGGTGTGAGAGTTGGACTGTGAAGAAAGCTGAGTGCCGAAGAATTGATGCTTTTGAACTGTGGTGTTGGAGAAGACTCTTGAGCGTCCCTTGGACTGCAAGGAGATCCAACCAGTCCATCCTAAAGGAGATCAGTCGTGGGTGTTCATTGGAGGGACTGATGTCGAAGCTGAAACTCCAATACTTTGGCCACCTCATGCGAAGAGTTGACTCGTTAGAAAAGACCCTGATGCTGGGAGGGATTGGGGGCAGGAGGAGGAGGGGATGACAGAGGGTGAGATGGCTGGATGGCATCACCGACTCGATGGACATGAGTTTGAGTAAACTCCGGGAGTTGGTGATGGACAGGGAGGTGCTGTGATTCATGGGGTCGCAAAGAGTTGGACATGACTGAGCGACTGAACGGAACTGAACTCATAGTGGAGCCTCTAGATAGCTTTAGAGGACTGATTGATAGAAAAACCAACGATGCGGTTAGAGGGTTGGAATTTTGAGTCCCACCCCCTGATCTCCATGGAGGGGAGAGGGACTAGTGAGCCCCTTGGTTGGTGAACTTACTGATGCACTAGGAGGGTGCCATGCTCTGATTTCATGGGGCCAGAGGCTCCTATGCTTGAGACCTTTGTCCCAATTACCTGTTCAAATGGCTGTTCATTTGGATCCTTTATAATAAAGTGGTAATGTCAATATAGCACTTCCTTGAGTTTTGTGAGTTGTTCCAGCAAATTACTGAAACTGTAGGGATTCAGGAAAACTCCTGAATTTGTAGCCAAGCCTACCAGTCAAAAGTGTGGTAGTCCCCAGCACCTGTAGCTGGGATCAAAGTGGTGACGATCTCATAGCACTGAGTCTTTTAGTCTATGGTTGTTGTTGTTGTTCAGTTGCTAAGTCGTGTCCAACTCTTTGTGACCTCATGGACTATAGTCCAAGGGACTCTCAGGAGTCTTATCCACACCACAGTTTGAAAGCATCAGTTCTCTGGTGCTCAGCCTTCTTTATGGTCCAACTCTTATATTTGTACATGACTACTGGAAAAACCGTAGCTTTGACTGTACAGGCTTTTGTTGGCAAAGTTTCTGTCTGTTTTTTAATATGCTGTCTAGGTTGGTCATAGCTTTCCTTCCAAGGAGCAAACATCTTTTAATTTCATGGCTGCAGTCACCATCTGCAGTAAGAATCTAATTGAATTGTAGGACACCTAGTTGGTTTTAGAAAATTGATGCTGGGAAGCATGATCCCACCCAGATTCAAGGTAGGGGACATGGACCTCCCACCTTTTATTTATTTATTAGACTGTGCCAGATCTTAGTTGTTGCATGCGGTGTCTTTAGTTGCGGCATGCAAACTCTTAGTTGCAGCATGCGAATGTTTAGTTGTGGCGTATGGGATCTAGTTCCCTGACCGGAGATCAGAACCTTTCCTACCAATCTAACTTCTTCCTCTGACTTAGTCCAAATGAGAATTAATTTTCTTTTTCGCAGAGACAGAAATAGAAGTAAGTAGAGGTAAGCTCTAATGCCATCTCCTATCTTTTTCCTTTTTGGATCTCAGTAAGTTAAGAAATAGAGGAATTTAATGGTTGCTTTCTCATCTCTTCAGGTAATGAGTGGTAGCAAGGAGCTATGCTATGAATAGCAGCATGGACTGAGTTCAGGATCTGTTGCTTTAGGATTCTCCAAAGAGAGAGAAGGTCATTGGGCTTTTCCTCCATGAAGTTCACTGAATGTTATCCTGACTCCTGTTGGAAGGACCAGGAAGTAATGACTAGGCTTCCTGAGTCTATTAAATGTAATTACAGATTTAGGAACTGCACCACTCAGGCACAAATCCTTTAAAAAATATGTATTTAAATAAATCTGTTTATATATTTTGTATTGGCTATGCTAACCCTCTCATTTCAAAAACAGCATTGTCGCCTCAGCTCAAATTGCTCTATTAGAATCAATGGCACCGAGCAACTTTATATTCAAGGCTTATGGGTTTCAATTACTTCAGGAGACAATCTGGTAACTGAAGATAGAAAGCCTCACTTCAAAGTGGCATTCACTAAGAGTTTCATTCCATGGGGGAATAGTCCAGAGGAATCTTACCGATATGCTTCCCTGTCTGAAATATGGGACACGCGCATAGTCAGTGTGTGTGCCCATGTGTCTGTGTGTGTAGTGACTAACATTAAAAAGTGCAGGCATGGTACATTTAGACCCTCTCTGCTGTGTGCATAAAGCACCTTATGCGAGTGTCTGTCAGAGCGCTTATACTGATGGAATTCTTACTCTCGGTGTATCTGTTCATTTTCTCAGTCTTCAGCTTTTAGAGCATTGTGCTAGTAGTAGTGTTATTAACAACAACTTATTGAGAATGGATCCTGCGCCAGATGCTGCCCCATCTATACTTATTCACTTATCTTGTCCTTACAACTGACCCTTTGATGTATGATCTGTTGGGCTGGCTAAAAAGTTCTTTCAGACAGAGGAATCCAAACGAAGTTTTTGGCCATCCCAACATAACATAGCAGCAGTTGAGGAAATAATGAAGATAGTGGTAATTCTCATGGACAGAAACTGGAATGGGCATAGGAGAGTGTGTCTGTAGGAAATTGATCGTCCTCCAACACTCAGACCTGATTAGCTGTATACATAAGTTGAAAACTCAGGTGGCCAAGAGTTGTTAAGTCTAGAGCCAAGAGGTGTGGGTAGAGAAGTAGTGTGTATATCTGAAAGCGTGTGATCATTAGAGTTGAGCAAATCTGGTTTTAAGTTTTCTTTTGAAGGCTGGAAATAAAACTAATGTGTGAAAGAGGCAAATATTAGAAGCATCTTGTAGAATTGTTACAAGAATTAGGATGCCTGTCATTACTAGTTGATACCAGTTATTAGTGGGTTAAGAATCTTTTAAAGTTGTTTCCATGAATGAAGATATAAGAGAGCAGAAGGCCAAGGACTCAGTTGTGTTACAGCTCTCCTTGCATGGAATAGTAGGAAGAAGGGGAGATGCAGATGGGGACAAAAGGGTAATTAAAGAGGCAAAAAGAAAAGCAGAACAGGAATTTGTTCTGGAAATCTAACTCTCTGGTCATGGTTGTCAAGGTTGAGAAATACATAAGCCAAGGTCATTGTGAAGAATAAAATCACCTCCGAGAGGGAGGACCATTCTGATATAATTGGGACCACAAAGACAAACTCAGAAAAATTATTCTGATTGTCTCACAGACCCAATACAATAAAAGACCAGGAGTCCTAGGAACCAGGGCTCAGCAGTGTTAACTGAAGTGTGAAGTTACATAAGGGGCTGCCCTGATGAGTCAGATGGTAAAAAATCTGCCTGCAATGCAGAAGACCCAGGTTCCTTCCCTGGCTTGGGAAGATCCCGTGGAGAACGGAATGGCTACCCACTCCAGTATTCTTTCCTGGAGAATCCCGTGGACAGAGGAGCCTGGTGGACCACAGTCCATGGGTCACGAGGAGTCAGACATGAGTGAGGAACTTAGCACCTGGGGAGTAAATGGCAAAGATAGAATTTGAACTCAGGTTTGTCTGGATTCACATTCACAAAAATTGGGACTTGCAAAGCGAAAAATCCAACAGTGAGAGATGTGAAAATGATTTTTCCCCTTTCTTTAGAGGTCATGCCTAGCTATTGAGGTCAGCAACTATTATGGAACTAACATTTTGGCAAATTCTTTTGCGTCTTTAAAAGGCATAGATTAAACAGGAAGAGATGCTACAGATCAATAAATTTACATATTTTATAATTCCTGGGTCTCTGCTGTATTGTTCAGTGAATACAAATGCAGTCAATACTTGGTCACAGATCACATTTACATAACTATAGGCTGACAATGCAGAGAGTCAGAAAGTATCATTTTCTGTACTTTAAGAATTACATGGAAATGAATAAGCTTTTTCTTTTTTCACCAACAGTGGTTATGTAAAACAAACATTTATGATAATTTTAAAAGCTTGTTTCAGTGCAAAAATAAACAATTTATAAGACAAAGGCGATAAATAGCTAAGACAGTTGAATGATTACAGTGTACACACACAGACACACACACGATCAAAAAGCATGGTTAAACTACACACTGAAGTCATGATAAAGAGGAGGATTTTATTGCCAAATAATTAAATCTCTCTGTAAGTGTACTTTTTCCCCTGTGCAAGCAAATTTAAGATCTTATGGAACCTTTTTGTTTTTCTCAGAAAAAATATTTGCCAGATTAAGTCTATCCTCAGCAGGCAGAGTTTTCATAATTATTTGGCTCTTTCTGTTTATAAAAATGTCCTATAGAGGCCATGGCTGAGTTTGCAGATCTACTCTTATTTATATGGTGTGGGCAGGCAGGTGAAGGAGGGAAGTCATGAACTTTTGCAGCTCACGGAATAGTAGTCCTAGTTAACATTTACTGAGCATGTACTAAGTGTCGGGGCTGTGTGAATGCTTTAAGTGAACTGTCTACTTCAATTAACTCAATGAATTAAATATGAGAAAGCTGAGATGTAGAGAGATTAATCTAATTTCCAAGAATCAAATAATTAACCAGTTGGTAGGCTAACATTCAAAGCAGCTAGAGTCTGTACTCCTAATCAAGGGTTACATTCTTCATTTTCTTATCAAATCAGACACAAATTGTCAGTCCAGGCCTTCACACCCACTGGTTGCTAGACTAATGTAAACTTAACATTGGAAAAAATCTGGTACCTCTTAAATTTACATCTATGATATTTTTCCCTGATAGATTTGACTTTTCTAACAGTAAAAGATATTTTTTAATGAGCTTATGCTACTAGTAACTGACAGCTTTGTAATAAGATTTTTGTTATTATTAACCATAAAGGCAACAATAACAGCATTAAAGAACAAGACAGTGGCACCTGATATACATGGAGCATTTACATATGCCAAGAGTGACAGTTAAAGAATATCTGTGACTTTTGTTTTTCCTTTGGGCATTTGCTACTCCAACCAGTCCAAGTATTTAAAATGCCTGTCCCTCTCCTCTCCCTATCACATCACTTTGGTCAAAGGGGAAAGACCTGACCTAAGCTCAACTAATCAATGTTCCTTTCCTAGGAGTTAGAATCTTGAACATAAAGATAGAAGATAATCGGAGTTATGTCATTCAAAATAACCCCAGAAATGGCCTGTGAATTCCCATGTCTGAGACACCCAGAAGTATTCTATTTCTGACTTTCCTGTGACCAATAAGCTTGTGGTTGTTTTCTTTTGTATTGTTTTGTTGTTAGCACAATGCGGAATTTAGACTTATTTGGCTGCAAATGAAAAAATACAGTTCTGGCTCAGCACTTGTGGTTGGGGTTATGATCGCAGCATTCAAAAGACAGAACTGCACAGAAGTACAGAACAGACTTTTGAACTCTGTGGGAGAAGGTGAGGGTGGGATGTTTTGAAAGAACAGCATGTATATTATCTATGGTGAAACAGATCACCAGCCCAGGTGGGATGCATGAGACAAGTGCTCGGGCCTGGTGCACTGGGAAGACCCAGAGGAATCGGGTGGAGAGGGAGGTGGGAGGGGGGATCGGGATGGGGAATACGTGTAAATCCATGGCTGATTCATGTCAATGTATGACAAAACCCACTGCAATGTTGTGAAGTAATTAGTCTCCAACTAAAAAAAAAAAAAAAAAAAGACAAAACTGAAGCTCAAAAAAGGCCAATGGCAAAAGAGACCCAGACATATCAGATTCTAATGCCAAAATTATTACCCAGTGTCCACAACAGTGAACAGTTTGTGATTTTATTCTACTTGCAAGCTAGCAAGTTAGTCTGCATAGTCTCACGGACTGACTGAAGACACGAGACTCCTAGCTCAGAGACAAAGGATGCTGTTCCTCACAGGAGTGGTAACCAAAGCTTTGTGATTGTTTGTTTTGGTTCCCCCAGCTTCTCCCTTCACCAAGTCTGAGGGGTTGCATTACAGGAGAGAAATTCTGGATTATGGGAATCACCACTGTCATAGTAAGTGGAAGCAAGTCTGCTTTGTGTTAGAGGCATGGAGGGGGTGGTTGTTGTTCAGTTGCTCAGTCGTGTCTGATTCTTTGCAATCCCACAGACTGCAGCACTCCAAGCTTCCCTGTCCTTCACCATCACCTGAATCTTACTCAGACTCATGTCCATTGAGTTGGTGATGCCATCCAACCAACTTGTCCTCTCTTGTCCCCTTCTCCTCCTGACTTCTGTCCTTCCCAGCATCAGGGTCTTTTCCAATGAGTTGGCTCTTCGCATCAAGTGGCCAAGGTATTGGAGCTTCAGCTTCAGCATCAGTCCTTCCAGTGAATATTCAGAGTTGATTTCCTTTGGGGTTGACTGGTTTGATCTCCTTGCAGTCCAAAGGACTCTCAAGAGTCTTCTTCAGCAACACAGTTCAAAAGCATCAGTTCTTCAGCACTCAGCTTTCTTTAAGGTCCAGCTCTCACATCCATACATGACTACTGGAAAAACCATAGCTTTTTTTCCAGTGGAGAGGGTAGAGAGATTATGTCATTCATCAAGGTTGCTTTCTGCTCACAGGAATAAAGGATTTAGGTAATGAGAGCTCAAGATCTTGCATTCTTGGCATCCCCAGCGAGTATGTGCAGGGATGATCTGGCGGCATGGTAGATGGCCCCTCTCAACACTAGCTGTGCCCTGCTACTTTTCAGACTTTGAGGTAGCTTAATTCATCTTCCAATAAATTATAAATTTCCCACCCCTCTTTCTTCCTGTGTCCCACTCAGTTTTTTCAGAAGCAAATTGAGTTAGAGGATACAGGGAAAAAGTCAATTAGTAGAGGCACTAGCTCTGCTTAGAAATATTTCAGGAGCTTTTCAGGACAGTTAATAGGCATAGATTTGGTGAATAGTGCAGAGAGCACAAGAGAGAGACTGGAATCATATTTGGTTTAATATGCTAGTGTTTTGATGCCTTAGACAGAAACAACACAGGAACCAAAACCAAAGTTGATGTATGTGCACGCATAGCTGTGTATACTCACTGGGAATAAAAAGCATAGTCACTATCAATGAGTATTTCATTAACAGGTGTTTATTGAGCATTTGCTTTAGTCCAGGTACCCCAATGGGTGTGGTAGATGTAGGGGTGATCTAAATAAATTTGGCTCCTGTGCTCAGGGGGCTTGTCATCTTTGTGATATTTGTGGAGGAAAACTCATATTCATGGAAGACTAAACTAATGTGTGTGTAGCCCTTGACAAGGCAAATCCTTTCATGCCCACTCACGTAATCCCCCAAATCATCTAGAGGTGGCAGTGTTAAAGGAGCTGACAAATGAGGAAGCTGAGGCTTAGACTAGTAATTCATTTGCCAAAGTTTGTACCTTTAGCAAGTAATTGAATCAATACTCACAGAATACGTCTCAGAAATCTCATTTATTCATTCAACAGATACTTATTGTCCTCTGTGTGCTAGCCCCTGTGCTGTGTGCTGAGGACACAAAGGAGATGGCTGTTTGGGCCTCCCATGTTCCTTAATATCATAAGATACTTTCTTATGTTGTTCAGTCCACATGGGATGGTTTTCTTTCCTTCACCTGGTAAATCTTCTATCTTCCAGATTCAAGTTGATGATCCTCGGCACAGCCTTCCCAACCCTCAAATGGCCTCCACTAACTTCTGCTTTGCTCTAAGTAGTATCGTTCATCATATACTTTTGTGTCTATTTCTTAAATATACAGATTTCAATTGAGCTGGGTGCTCCCTGAAGGGAGACGCTGTATCTACTTTTGTTGACTGCATTTTTTCCAACATGTAGCAGAGTTTCTATCCCATATTAAGCACTCAGCAAACTGTTTGAATGAATAAACGAATGACTTGTAAAAGTGTTGTAAATATGGTCTGTGGTAGTTATCGTTTAGGTTGCAGATGGTGGTGGGTGTTGTTAAGCCCATTGTTCAGAAGGGGAAAACTGGATTCAGGATGCTTCCCAGGAGCCCCTGATGTGACACAGCTAACAGACAGAGCTGGAGCTGGAGCCCAGGGCAACGTGGTATCCAAGCCGGTACTCCTCACAGCCACGAGAGGGGTTTTATTTGTTTTCTCCAGGAAGTAATTTTTCTCTGAGAGACTTTTATCCCCACCTTTGCATCCTGCACGCACCTTGCATGGACCTATAGACTGTCCTTTTCGCAGGTCTGTAGCCTGATTCTCAGCTTCACGCTTCCCTTCCTCCCATTTCCAGCTGAACATCCAAGCAGCACACAGCAGGAGGTGATGTGGGAGGAAACGCTGGCAGGGGAAGAGCCTGTAATTGAGCAAACAAGCTATAGCAGACAGTATCCACGGGCACTGCCACCTGGACTGACCTTCTAGCCAATGCAAATGTGACCTTCTGGAGGCCTGGGTGTTGGGGGGAAGTGGTTAGAAGCTTTAGCTGCTGCAGCAGGAATCACCTGGGGGAGACGTGGGGAAGACTGGAGAGAGACGACTTTGTTCATGGGAGCCGTTGTTCCCTGGGCAGAGACTGCAGGCCTAGTCTTCAAAGGCCTGCTGCTGTTTTGTGTGTTCAGAAGCAATTTGGAAAATGCCATCATGTCAACTTTATTTCCTTGCTCTCTAGGGGTACTCTGTGGTTGCCCATAAATAATCCTATCTGAGGCTGAAAGTTACAGTAAGGTGTTCACTGCACTGGGCTTAACTTCAAACGTACAGGAGCCAGAATTCTGATGAACTTTATAAAGCTCATTGATTTTCTTTAATTATAGAAGAAATACATACTCATAGAAGAACTTGAAATTATAAAGTATCAAGCAAATGAAAAAAATACCTCTAATCTAGGTTTTATTGTATATTCACTACATGATTTACCTCAAATTTCTTAAAATATATGCTCGTCTGTCTCTTGTGCTCGCCTGTCTCTACTAAAACGTAGTGTTTTGTTAGGAGATTTGGCACTTGAAGCATTAGGTACCTTATGAGGTATTAACACTCTTAAACTCACTGTTGCACTCTGTCTTCTTCTAACTCCAATACAAAGTAAAATCTTGGTGAGTACAAGTGCTGAGACTACTTTTTCCAGAATCCATGAGTTCCAAATCAAGATTCAAATTTATTCTATTCTTCACTCTCTCATAGACTTGCCAATCAAGTCTTTTCTAGGACTTTGTACATAATTACACCCTTTAAATAACTAAGACTAGCTCTATATGAGGATGTTATTTACTATGGGGAAGATCTGCTGAACATCCAAATGGTCAGGAAAAAGCCACTCAAGGAAAGAGTTGCTGAATGAATGAACGGTGTGTGAATGGATGTATGAATGCTTTTGGATCTTTAGTAGGTTTACCTTCACTTTAATTTTCCCCTTAGTTTATTGAGCAGGTGTGGAATGTTTTCACAGTGGTTCTCGACTTAGGGGTGATTTTGCAATATGGCATTTGACATTTTTGTTTTCACAACTGATTGGGGGGTGTGCTTCTGGCATCCACTGCATAAAAGTCAGAGATGTTGCTAAACATCCCACACTGCACAGGTTATTCCCCCTGCCTCACGTGTGCCGTGCCCCACAACAAAGAATTATCAAATTGTTCACCACTGAAATGTCATGAGTGCTGAGAAGCTGAGAAACATTCATTTAGCATAAAGGTGGGTGTGTTTCATTGGACTCAAAGGGGAGATCCCTACAGGTCAAACCTGGAAGAGTCTTGTGTGCAGATAAGCAAGATTATAAACGTGACAATAAAATGATGCCATCTCTTCTATTAGGAAAAAAAAATCATCTTTTCTTGGTACAGATGGTCTCATGCCTGTAAATCTGCCATTCTTTCAGTAATCACATGAAGCAAACGGATGATTTAAAGCAGTTATAAGCTTTATCTTGCAGAAGGAAAGTGTGGGTGTCTGAAGAAGAATAGTAAACATAAATTCTGTTTTATATCCGAGAAGCAAAGTCATTTAGAGTATAACACAGCTTCCATCTGAACTATGGCAGAAAGAGAGGCGTAGGATGTGATCAATGATTTTAAATGATTTATGAGTATTTTTGTAAAAGAAGTACAAAGGCCTGGGCAGAGCCCGGCCTTTCTGATGTGCCGTAATAGAATTTTATGCTGTTTTTCTCACAGTCTAATAAAGTTCAGTAGTTTAGGTAGATTGTTACCTTGTATTAGTACTTTCTAGGCTGGCTGTCAGAATGTTTTATTCAAAGAAACAGATTTATATTTCACAAGGAAATGATTTCTAAAGCTCTCCCATTAATAATTTTTTCATTGAGAGAAAAGCCAGATTCAATCATTCCACCCATAGATTCAGAGATTAGCCCAGAATGAGCCCTTACATGAAATACTTTTTTGGTATTTAAAAAGGGAATAGTATTTTAATGCCATGAAAGGAGAACATAGAAAAATGACGGGTCTCTTTACAGAAAATTCTACTTGTGATTTCCTTTCCTTTTCCATCACCAAGAAATTGGCTGATGGAGAATATCCCTAACATTTAATGTTGCCCAAGTACATGGTTGCCAATGCAGTGAACTTTCCCTCTATATGTGCGGGGTATCCAGAAGGTACCTAAGCAAAAAGACTCATGATTAGCAAAAAATAATATACTGTTTGCTTGGGAAAATTTTTCTTTCTTCTCTCTCTCCTCATTATCTTACTGCTTCAACAAACCATTATAGAGCACCCACTGTATTCCTAGTACTGTTTTAGGATCAGAGAACATAACTGTGAAAGGCAAAGCAAATAAAAACTGTTTCTGTTTCCATGTGCCAAGCACTGTCCAGGGTGCTGAATGGATGGAGTTGACAAGTGCATGTGTAAAGAGAATTTGTATGTGGAGAACGGCATGTTAGAACAGGACAGGATCAGAAAATGGGACCCTGGCTCTTATATGTTATTATGGCTCTTTGGCTCTGTGACCTTGACTAAAAACTTTACTCTTTCCTAAAAAATTATTTTCAGATGTAAAGTCAAAATCCTATGTAAGTGAGATTACTTATGGAATGAAAGTGCAGCCTGCCAGGCTCCTCTGTCCATGAAATCCTCCAGGCAAGAATACTGAAGTGGGAAGCCTTTCCCTTCTCCAGGGGATCTTCCCAACCAATGGATTGAACCCAGGTTTCCCGCATTGCAGACGGAGTCTTTACTGTCTGACACCAGGGAAGCCCAATAAAAGTGTGGCCTCCAACAAACATTTAATTCAATGCAGCACATTAAGCATTCATGAAGTAAGTATAGTGAACTAGTACATATCGAATGACAGTGAGGACTGAGATACAAAATGGAATTCAGCCCTTGCCATCAAGGTATTAACAATTAGAAAAATAAATATACAAACTCATTATTTGACTGTTAAGCTAAAGGAAACCTGTTGTCATGTTTGATGTAACAGATGAAAACTTTATGCCTAAGTCACTAGTAAGCATGTATATATTTATATGTTTCTATACATGTATACAGAAGCTAACCTGCTTAAATACACTCTCAGTGAAACATTTTCTGCTTACCTCTCCAGATCCACTTTCTATTTTTTCCCTTCTTGTCTTGTGCCATGAGAGGATGACATGTAGACTATATACGTGGAAAGAAGGAGGGTGGAGAGTGAGGTTGAGGGCTGTAATCTCCCAGATTGTTACTGCAGCTTGCTGCAGGCTTGTTTTCTCTTGCAACTGAAGTTCTCAGCGACCATAGAATGGGTCTCAGCATACAACCTTGTCCATTTTGAGCAAACCCTCCCCTCTTTTTACCCTGTTTTGACCATAGGGTACTGTCATATCTTCCATGGGTTCTATATCTTCTTTTTTATGTTTTAAAATATCTTTGTGAAACTCCTCAAATTATCCTAGTTTCACAGTGCCACATATTTATAGCTGGGGCATCACTTGATAAGGTCTTCCCTGGTGGCTCAGATGGTAAAGAATCTGCCTGCAATACAGACTTGGGTTCAATCCCTGGGTCGGGAAGATCTCCTGGAGAAGAGAACAGGTACCTACTCCAGTATTTCCACCTGGAGAATTCTATGGACAGAGGAGCCTGATGTCAGGCTACAATCCATGGGGTTGCAAAGAGTCAGACATGACTGAATGATAAACTCAATAAACTCTGTATCACCTTGTATTATTATGTTACCGTAAGAAACCATTTATTGCACATTTACTATGAGTCAACCTGTACAAGTACTGTGCAGATTTCAATATTCTATCAAGAAATAATAGTTTCATCATTAGAATCTATGTAACTTTACCAAAGTCTGCAAAGTTTATGATATTTCCACCAACTTTTGCTCACAGTAGAAATGATGTCATATCATAAGGCTATGAAAAATTCTGGGGCAATGGAAAGTGAGATGGGAGGTGGGCAGGGTTCTAATTATAATCAAGGTGATGGTGATGATGATGGGGTCACAGAGTCGAACACGACTGAGTGACGGAACTGAACTGAAGTCACATAGCACTTACGTCAGCAGATGCTCTATAAATTTTCAAGTTCTTTGACCTCTGTCATCACTGTCAGGATCATCAGTGTTGTCATCATTATCAACCATCATCATCACCAGCACCTTGATCATAATTAGAACTCTGCCCACCTCTCATCTCACTTTCCATTGCCCCAGAATTTTTCATAGCCTTATGATATGTTGCTAATCTCATTTAATTTTCACATTGAACCTATGATGTAAGTAGCATTGATAGCCTCATTTTTTATATGCAGTTCCACAGACTCCTTCCTATACTTTTGTTCAGGGAAATAAGTCACCGTCTCCCACTGGTTTTCCCTATTCCACTTGACTCCTGGTCTTATCAGTATCAGTTTAATTTCTGTCTGTCCCTCCTGGAAATTCTCTTCAGTCCTTGAATATTACTCTCCTCAGCCTTCAGTGGGAACACTGAGAAGATGTTCTGGATACATAGACTGGCCAAGAAGCAAATTGAGTCACCTATTGAGGGGGTGGTATTTAAATTAATGAAAATAAAATTATGTAAATACCATTGCATGTATTTGTACAGGTAGCTTTAAAAATTGAGATGTAATTGGCATACAATGTTGTGTTAGCTTTTAGGTGCACAATATAATGAATTGATTCGTGATTTGATACATAGGTTGTTGTTGTTTAGTTGCTAAGTTGCGTCTGACTGTTTGTGTAGCTTTTGGTCAAAACTGTCACTGTAAAAAAAAAACAATCCTTTTAGAAACTGCTAGTGTTCTTGCCTGGAGAATCCCAGGGATGGCGGAGCCTGGTGGGCTACCGTCTATAGGGTCGCACAGAGTTGGACACGACTGAGTGACTTAGCAGCAGATATGATTGGAAAGACCAAAAAAACCCCACCCAAATCCTTGTACTTGGAGAATCTGACTCCATGTTTGATGTTTGTGTAAAGCCATCCTTCCCACAAATATTTTTACGTATTTGGACTACAGAGGGCATGACTGAATTGTATAAAAAGCATGGGCTTTGAAGTCTCAGCCATAATTTTAATTTAGTAATATCTGTCACTGCAACTGTGTGACCTTTGGTAAGTTACTGAATGTCTCTGAGCCCCAGACGTTATCCCTTAACTAAATCCTACCTGCTAAGACTGCTGGGAAGATGACACGAGGTATTGTATTAAAACACTTAGCACATAACAGAAGCTCAAAAAATAGTGCTGAAAGTTTCTGCTTCCAGAATTAATTTATAATCATGCAGAGGTAAGAATTAAATAGTTTTGGACAGTAATTCAGCCAGAAAACACCATGACTTTCCCTCAATCTGACTGAACTTCTCATGAGTGGATTGTTTTGAATGGTACAGACAGGCATAATATGAGGCTGGTCAGGGCAGGGCAGTGGGTAAGGCACTGGTTTAGAATCAGGCTTCCTGGCTAATCTTGGGCAGATCACTTAACTCCTTTGTGCCTCAGTTTTCTAATATATAAAAGAAATATAATGAAACTATAGTAAAACTATGTAGAGTTGCAGTGAAAATTAAAATAAAATATGAAATCAGTCAATGTGTGTAAATAGCTTAGGTTAGAACATTGTCCAGATCTTATAAAAGCTCAATTAATGTTATTTATTACTATCATTATTACTAACCCCTTTCATAGGTAATAGGATTAGAAAAGCTATGTTAAATAAAACAAGAATGCTTATCTAAAGACACTGGGGAAAAATGACACTATATAATTATCAATAAGACTGTAGGAGGGAAAGGTAGAGAGTGTGTGTTTAAGATTTTATAGTATTTTTCATGAATCAATGAAGAAAATGATCATTGGCTTTACCAATTTAATAATAAAATGATTACTTCATCACCTATTGACCTTGTGGTCATGAGAAATCCCTTTAAATTTTTAAGATGTGAGTTATTTCATCAGTAAATTGACATAATATATATCTGAGTATTAAATTAGGTAATGTGTACATCTGGAATATTTTTCTATATATCTTTATCATTCTTAATTAATTCCTTTTATTACTTACTTCTTTAGTTCTTAGCTATTATTTTCTCCCAGTCCCTCTCCATAGCAGAGGATATCTGTAGGAGCTGTTGGGCGGATGTGGCATTGTGGAAAAGTACTAAAAGCCCATAAATGACTCAAAATAAGAGAGCAGGAGTCAATGGATACTTTTTCTTTTGTGTCTCCAGGGAATAGTCCAAAGGGTCCAGTGGTATCATTATAGCCAACTTGATGATGCACTTTTTAACAAGGAAAAATGCCTTTCTCCTTTATTTCATTCTTTCTTGCCCTGATGCCTGCTTCCCATGCATGCTAAGTCGCTTCAGTCATGTCTGACTCTTTGTGAGCCTGTGGACTGTAGCCTTCTGGACTCCTCTGTGCATGTGATTCTCCAGGCAAGAATACTGGAGTGGGTTGCCATACCATCCTCCAGGGGATCTTCCTGACCCAGGGACTGATCCTGCATCTCTTATGTCTCCTGCACTGGCGAGTGGGTTCTTAACCACCACTAGTGCCGCACTTCCCATGGTCACTTCCCAGATAAGCCAGCTTGTACAACAGCTCCTTTCCCCGCATGTACAGCTGAAGCTAAGAAAGAAGTCTTTAGAGTCATTCAGAATATGAGCATGGGCTTGCCTGATCTATCCCATATTTAGTATTCTCTAACATTATGGGAAAGAGATAATCAGGAGTTAGTAAATCTAGGCCTTATATCAGTTCAGTTCAGTTTAGTTGCAACCCCATGAATTCTGCAGCATGCCAGGCTTCCCTGTCCAACACCAAGTCCCGGAGCTTGCTCAGACTCATATCCATCAAGTTGGTGAGGCCATCCAATCATCTCATTCTCTGTTGTCCCCTTCTCCTGCCTTCGGTCTTTCCCAGCATCAGGGTCTTTTCCAGTGAGTCAGTTCTTCACATCAGGTGGCCGAAGTATTGGAGCTTCAGCTTCAGCATCAGTCCCTTCAATGAATATTCAGGATTGATTTCCTTTAGGATGGACTGGTTTGATTTCCTTGATGTCCAAGGGACTCTCAAGAATCTTCTCCAACACCACAGTTCAAAAGCATCAATACTTTGGTGCTAAGCTTTCTTTATAGTCCAACTGTCACATCCATATATGACTACTGGAAAAACCATAGCCTTGACTAGATGGACCTTTGTTGGCAAAGTAATGTCTCTGCTTTTTAATATGCTGCCTAGGTTGGTCATAGCTTTTCTTCTAAGGAGCAAGCTTCTTTTAATTTCATGGCTGCAGTCACCATCTGCAGCGATTCTGGAGCCCAAGAAAATAAAGTCTGTCACTGTTTCCTTTATTTCCCCATCTATTTGCCATGAAGTGATGGGACCAGATGCCATGATCTTAGTTTTCTGAATGTTGAGTTTTAAGCCAATTTTTTCACTCTCTCTTTCACTTTCATCAAGAGGGTCTTTAGTTCCTCTTCGCTTTCTGCCATAAGAGTGGTGTCATCTGTGTATCTGAGGTTATTGATATTTCTCCCAGCAATCTTTATTCCAGCTTGTGCTTCATCCAGTCCAGCATTTTCATGATGTACTCTCCATATAAGTTAATTAAGCACGGTGACAATATATAGCTTTGACATACTCCTTTCCCAATTTGGAACAAGTCCATTGTTCCATGTCCGGTTCAAACTGTTGTTTCTCAGCCTGCATACAGATTTCTCAGGAGGCAGGTCAGGTGGTCTGGTATTCCCATCTCTTTCAGAATTTTCCACAGTTTGTTTTGATCCACACAGTCAAAGGCTTTGGTGTAGCCTTTTAGCCCCGAGAGAATATTAGAGATGGGGAAAGGCAGAACCCAAAGGTTAGGGTAACAGGCAGATGGGATGCCTAACTCTGTTGTACATCCAGCATTCCTCTTTCATTGTTCTTTCATGACCTTCAGCAAGTCACTCTCCCGCTCCAGTGACCCATGCAAGAGGGATGAAAACAGCCAGGTTAACTTCATGTTACCTCCCAGCTCTGACTAACTTTTAAAATAGGGCCTGTAATTTTGCTGTTGCTGGATCACAAGTATTCTAGTTTTAACATCTTTCTTTCTGCATCAGTAGCAATTTATGCTTGAAATCTTCTAATGTCATTTTATTGGACTACTGGAAACATAACCGAAATGGCTAGCACGGCTGTAGTTTAAAAAGGAAAATTGAACATTGCCCATATGCACAGGTGGTGAGGTCACAGGTAGATGGCATCCATGACTTAAGATATATACAGTAGAGAAATGCTTTCCATGAATTAATAATTGAATGCATGAGCCTCTGGTATGTGATTCTGTTGTCTGAAGGAGAAAATTATCCTATTGTTTACTAAGGGAGTTGATATTTGAGAACATCAATATTGTTATTTTTTTAAATCAACTTCGCCAGCTTTCTCCAAACTCTTTCCTAAATGTTAGACCATCAGAATATAAACTTTGATATTTGTCTTGTCTTCAACACTTGTTAATTAATGTGATAGTAAATTGAATAATGTAAAAATGCCTTCTTTAAAATGGTGGTTAAGCATATTATTGCTTGGTTAACTTAATGTCTTCAAAAGGAAGTCCAAGTCCATCATTGTGTTAAGATGATAATGTGAAAGTACCCATTTTTATTTACTTTCAACATTTGATTAACACTTGCTAAGTTGCTTCAGTCATGTCCGACTCTTTGTGACCCCATGGACTGTAGCCCACCAGGCTCCTCTGTCCATGGGATTCTCCAGGCAAGAATACTGGAGTGGGTTGCCATGCCCTCCTCCAGGGTATCTTCCCAGACCGGGGACTGAACCCACATCTCTTAGTCTCCTGCATTGGCAGGCAGGTTCTTTACCACTAGCACCACTTGGGAAGCACTTGCTATTTGCCAAAACCTGTCACAT
The DNA here is from genome assembly GCF_033118175.1 of Dama dama. NCBI lineage: Eukaryota > Metazoa > Chordata > Mammalia > Artiodactyla > Cervidae > Dama > Dama dama. The sequence continues at coordinate 32,533,410 of NC_083684.1, forward strand.
GAGAACGACTTCATTTTATTCATTATCGCCTTTTTCAAACCAGTCACAGTACAGGTCATCCCCATAAGAGGCACGTTCCTTTAGTACCTTCCCTTGTGGTGTCTTTCTCCTTTTTTTTGCCTCTCTTCTTGACTCCTATGACACCCTAGATCTCCATTGCATTCAATTCTTCTTTAGGTGGATTTATCTGAAGTTTCCTATTTAAAAACAGGGGAATGGCTGGTGATTTACTACAATGATTCTATATGTATATACACATATATACATTTTAAAAAATTAGCAATGAGAAAATATAGAGGACTCACTTTTTTTTTACCCCAAGCAGTACTTGCATTAATTCTGGTTCTGAATGTGCTCATTCCTTCTGCTCTTTTCAATTGAACTTAACGATGGTTTTATGTCTCGCTTTACCTATGCATTCAGCTGCAGATGTTCTCATGCCCCTTTGAAGCCAGATGGGGCATAAATCTTAAATAAATAAATAAGTAAAAAATATGATAAAAGATCACTACCCTAGTTAGCTTTATACCATAAAAATGAATTCAATAAGCACGTAAATATATGTGAATTCGGAAATAAAATACCATCTGCTTTGGTAGGAAAAAAACACATTAATTTTATATCACAACATGTTATCCTGTGGAAATTCAATTCAGTGATATAAATAAAGAAAGTATCTAAATATGTGGAATGCTCAAATTATCTTCCTGCTCTTGCCAAATTAAAAAAAAAGACAACTTTTTTTTTTTTGCAATAATGTGCACTTAACTGAGTTAGATTTTAAACTATCTGGAACTGGCAGATTTCCCCAGAGTTGCATCAGATATCAGAATCAAGGGTTATTAACATTACAAAGAGCACCACTGTCCTACAGTGTCCCCTTTATCATTTTGAGCAGCTGCCTCAAGGCAGCGTATTTAACCTTGGGAAATGTGATAGAAATTCTGGATAGTCAAAACCTGCCAGCACATTTCCTCAACTGGGATCTACTGTAAAGCTTTATTTAGCTGCAACACAGGAGAAAGATGAGCCTCTTATTATCATTTGATGTTTATCACTTCCATTCATCCCTTCTAAGTCCCCTGAATATTGTTACTTTTACTTACAAACAGCAATATTCCATTTGCTGGCAGGACATTGTTTTCCCCACTGAGAATGTCATTAAAAATAAAGGCCTCTGAGAAAGGAGTGCAAATATTAAAAAATAGATGCCCTGATTATTTCCTTCCAGGTGTTTTAGAGCAAGATGCTAACTTTGACTTTTTTTTCGGTAGAACTTTATTTTCTATTTTGGCTGAAGAAAATCTGTTGCTTGCATGATTACTTACTTAAAGTTAGGGCTGGTGACTGAATAGCGAATGGCCATGCTTAGAAACAACTGGTGACATAACCATGGACATAAATCTTTAAAAAAGTGTACTTGGCAAGACTTCATAATAGACTTGAAACCTTTTGTAGCTTTGATCCAGTAATTTCAGTTCTGGGAACCCATCTTATGGAGAGAATATTGTTTATTAAGAGAATGAGCTATTATTTTATACCTGGTGCTATTATCTCTTTTTAATTCTTCACACAGAATGAATTCAGTCTTACAAATAAGGAAACTGAGGCACAGAGAGAAGGGAAACCAGAGATTCATGTATTCAATACTGGGATCTAACATCAGTGCCTGAACACAAAATCACTAAAATCTCAACCCTTTGTGTAATGTCTGAAAATATTTGTTGTCTTTGTATTTATGATGATCCAAAAGTTAAAAGCAGTATAAGGAGAATGGCTAGGTAAATTATATTATGCAAAATATTACAAACAAAGTTTTTTATATTGACCGCTTTTAAAAATAATCCTAAATCTAAATGTATGACAAAACACACTTGTTTAAGCTACAATTAACAAACAACAAAAACCCCCAAACATCAAAATGTCAATAGGGATTGTGTTCACATATAAGTTGTACAAATATGTTCAAATATTTATCCCAATTCTACCTTTTATTTTATACCTCTATATTTTGTTTTTCTCCATAATGAGTATATTATTGTAGAAATAAAAATGTATTCATTTTAAACTGACATTTAAAGATGTCTGTCAAGGACATTGGAAACATTTATCTTTTAAAGTTAAGGATTTCCTCTACTTTCTTTTATAGGTCATTCCATAGTTGCAAAAAATAGTGAAAATATTGACTTTCATCCTCATTTTTAGTTGGTGTATCAAGAATCATAGTACTTTCTGATACCAGGTCAATGTACTAATCTGTCTGGAAGGTTAGAGAGAATAAATTTTGCTTCGGATCACAGAGATTTAGATTTACCATAATTTCAGGTTATGTATACTTAGTGACATCTGGTGTCACATTTCATGCTAAATATAGGATATAAAAGCTATTTTATCACTTCCACCTTAGCAAGCAAGCCAGCGTAAGATCATGATTGTATCTGTGAACTGTCTGCCTACTCAAATTAAGAAATTTAAGAGAAAATACATTATTTGGCACTTAATTCACAGTAAAATTTGCAAGCCCTAATATTTGTCTTAAGAAATGAAGCTGATAGAGCAACCTGATCAATTAGCCAATTTATAGTATATTTTATTTTAGTTCCATTAAAAAAAAAAAACAGAATTTTTTAGGCAGATGACAATCCCTCACCTTGAGTGGCATATCTCTGATCCCCAAGTCTGAGATTAAACTTTGACTCTATATGTCTCCTGGGCCCTATGTTACAGGTCCCATTTCCTCATTCCCCAGTTCTAACCTTATCTCATACTTCTTTCTAGTATAGAAAGATTTATCCATGAAAAGCTGATCTGTTTCCTGTCCTTAAGACCCTGTTGGTGCAGTATTCACTACCCTCTCCCATCAGAAAGTTTACTTTTTCCTTTTGCTTTTCACTTCTGAATTTCTCTATTTTTTCTGGTATGAATAGTATCTCTCATTATTTTGCTTGCCAGACTAAGTCTTAAAAATATAGATCAGCACTATCCAGTTGAACCTTCTGTGATGGTGGAAATATTCTATATTCATGTTGTCTAGTAAGGTAGCCACTAGCCACATGTGGCTGTTGTCCACTTGAAATGTGACTTGTGCAGCTGAGGAACTAAATGTTAAATTTTGCTTAATTTTCACTTACGTTGAAATGAGCGCATATAGCTGATGGCTACCATATGAAACAGTACAGATGAACATACACTTGTTGAGTAATGGAATCTAATCTATTGTTATGTTCACAGAGAAAATAGAGCAACCGGAGCATTCATGTATTTTCTCATTTCATTGATAATCTCTTTCTTCTATCACCTTTTCATCTTTTCACCTTTCTTCTCCTCCTTCCCTTTCAGCAAGGATCTTTAATACTTGGTTGGCCATGTAGAGATAGGAAATTTTGAGGACGCATGTTAGAAATGGTGATTGTTTGCTCACAACAATCGAACGGAAGGAGTTGGCAATGGGAAAAGCTCAAGATTTTCCTTCTCTTTTAATCAACTTCACCTTCTAAGAGGAGGAATTCTATCTGAGGAGAAAATCATGTAAATGTGACAGGAGTGTCCACTAGGGTATCTAATATTCATGAACCCAGATCGGCTAATAAGTTCTCTTTACTGTGTAAGATAATCTGAAATTGGTTTCTGTCTACTAAAAAAGTGCTCCCTAATACAGAAGGTTAGCATGAAGATCATTTGAATGCTGGATGTGGAGAAGCATTGCACAGAAATTACCTAAAAAGTATTATTTTCTTTTTTCCTCTGAACCTCATCTGATACCAGGCATAGTGATATATACTCTTTTACTGGATCAATTCTTCTAGCGCATTCATGGAAATCCTGTGAATCTCATGTCTTTGGAGACAAGAAATGTATCATAGAGCCCATGGTGCTCCCACATGCCCTGCCCTCTCTTTCTCTTAAACACTCTGATACATGTGAGTTGTGTTTGGATCTTATTGATATCTTCCTTTGGCTCGATGCCATGAGACAGGCTGTAAAGTTTGCTGTGGTTTGGTGGTTTCCGTGCTGGGCACAGCCGTCAGTGTCTCTTTTCTTCATTTCAGAGAATCTGATGGTATTGGCAAAACATCAGAAGGCAAGCCAGAGAATAACTGGGGTTTCTCTTTAGTAAAGGAGAAATAGAAAGATCATCTCCCAGACCTTTCCTCTACCCCAGCTGTTTTTTCTTTTTGGTCAGTGTCTCCATTTCACTGATAAAAAAAATGAGATTTTTTTTTTCTTTATTTTTCCTATTCACATGTCCCAGTGCACAGGGGGAAGCCGAATTGTCCCATTTTTATTGCATTACTTGCTGTTTTAGCACAATACTGTGCTTGAAGTTATAGCACAAAGAGACAGCTGTTGCACAGAAGGCACACGCCTTGCCTGCTGGGAATAGACTCTTTGGATTCATCCCTGAGCCGTGGACTGTGAATCAACTTATTAGTCTCTTCTAAAAGGCAAATGGAAGTGGAAGGACTGTCCTCTTCAGTTATTCAGTTGACTAATATTTGGCTCATTAATATGGTTTGGAATTGCAGTGCAGCAACCATTGGAAGGACCGATGTTGAAGCTGAAACTCCAATACTTTGGCCACTTGATGCGAAGAACTGACTCATTGGAAAAGACCTTGATGCTGGGAAAGATTGAGGGCAGGAGGAGAAGGGGACGACAGAGGATGAGATGATTGGATGGCATCACCGACTCAATGGAGATGAGTTTGAGTAAACTCTGGGAGTTGGTGATGGACAGGGAGGCCTGGCATGCTGTGGTCCATGGGGTCGTGAAGAGTCAGACACGACTGAGCGACTGAACTGAGCTGAACTGAACCAAGCTGAGATCTGTCTATGCCGTGCTGTGCTCAGTCATGTCTGACTCTGTGACCCTATGGCCTGCAACCCACCAGGCTCCTCTGTCTGAGGGATTTTCTAGGCAAGAATACTCGAGTGGGTTGCCGTGTCCTTCTCTAGGGGATCTTCCTGACCCAGCGATCTAACCCGCATCTCCTGTGTCTCCTACTTTGCAGGCTGATTCTTTACCTGCTGAGTCATTGGAGAAGCCCTTGAAATCAGTCTGCTTAATAGCAAAGGGTAGAACATTGGAAGGTCACAAAAAGGGAGAAGGAATGATGCTATATGAGATCGAGAGGGGATAAATGTGAAAGTACTTCAAGTAAATAAGAAGTGAATGATTAAGATAGGGGAAATACACTTTATAAATGGCCAAAAAGCCATTGGAATGCTTGTTGAATGCTCAGTATAATAGATACTAATATAAAAGCCAAACAATCTAATATGTCCTTGAACAATGTTGATAGATAAGTAAGGCCCATAATGTTGATAGTAGTGAAATGGGGTTCACTTTCCTGTTGGTGATACTCAAAGTTTAGTTTGAACTCTACTCTGTGCTAAGTGATTTGCTAACATAATCTTATTTACTCACCATGATAATTTCAGGAAATTGATATTTTTAAATCCCATTTTACATATGAGTTAACTGAGACTCAAAGTAGATGAAAACCTGACCATGCTCATAAAGAGTTGGATTCAAACCCAGGAGTGTCTGAAGCCAAGCTCATCACCTTAAGCCACACCTTGACGCCACTCTGGAACGGCAGCCTGTGAGTGGACATTGACTAACAATACTGCCCAATTGGCTTTCTTTAGCCAACAGGCTCTAAACGTGAGCCTGATAATCTCCAACACATTTCCTATCCTTTATCTTGTCTCTCTACCTTATGAGCTTCCCCTTTTCTTTGCCTCTTTGCTGCCTTACTCTGGTCTCACACAGACATGGGGGAAGACACACTTGGGTTCTCAGAGTAAGGCCAGGGCCTTGCAAAGTACTTGAAAGAGTCGAATGGATGGAAGGATGGGAGGAGAGTTAGAAAAAGTTGGCAAGAGCTTGATTTATGTAGAAGTAGAGGGAAGACCAAGCTATTGGAAGTGAGTAAATAATGATAAATTTTTTTGAAAAGTATTTTAAGTAACATTCCTTTTCTTGGTTTTATTTGCTGTAAATAAATATTGGCTATTTTATGGGCATTAATAACTACTCAGGAATTTAAAATAATATTGTGCCATCTCAAATTAGTGTTCTTAAAGTATTTTTCAAAAAAAAAGTATTTTTCAATATTTTATGAAAATGAAGACATACCATGTCTTAGAGCAGTTCTGCTGGAAGCAATTTGGGAAAAAGTAGCCCAGGGTTTTTTTTTTCTTTACTGTAATTGTTTTATTAGAAGAGGTTGACCTCTTATTTTTGAAGCAAACTATTCAGTTTTCTCCCCTTCCATTTCTTGATCTCTAAAAGAGTAAATGTTGGCAATTTTCAGAGTAGTTTGATTTCAGATGAATGTTCTGAGGCTTTGGAATTGAATTTAGAAAGGATTTCTGTGGGCCAAAGATCCTGTTAGTAATATTTTTGTGTCTTTTAAAAATTGAGGTAAAATTTACATAACATAAAGCTCACCATGTTAACCATTTTAAAGTGTACGGTTGATTGGCTCTTGGCACGTTCATGATGTTGCACAACCATCATAACCAGTTAATCCTAGAATATTTTCATCAGCCCAGAAAGAAACCCTGTACCCCTTCCAAGCTTCCCGCTTGCCCACAGCCCCTGGAAACCACCCATTTGCTTTCTGTCTCTGTGTTTTCCTATTCTGGACTATTCATATAAATGGAATCATAGCATATGTGACCTTTTGTGCCCAGTTTCTTTTACTTAGCATAGCGTTTTCAAGGTTTAACCATATTGAAGCATGTAGTTTTATGTTTTAATAGGCTTGAAAAAGTCCAGATTTTCAAGAGTTTGAGAGCTAATGGCATTAACTTTCATGTAACCTTGGATATACTTAAGGAGTTTTCTTATTTCTTTCATAACACCTGTCTTCATCCAAGACATCTCTTACTATGGGTTGGCGCCCCCCCCTCCTTTCAACCTCCAAGAAGTCTTTCTGTGCAAGTGTAGTCAGGAAGGTCTCCTTGACTTCAAAAATGAGAGATAAATGGTCTTTTATCTGAGCAGGGCTCAGCTCCTCTCTCACTCCTGCTACGTTGGAGTATCTGTCCACAGGGGATGACCTCTGGCTGCTTAGCCCGAGGCCCATCTATTTCCTGCCTTGACATTTAAACACACTGTAATGATGTATCTTAGTAAGGGACCACAGTATGTGCAGGATTAGGAATCGTGAACAAAGAGTGTGCTCTGTGTAGAGGGCAGGCTCGCATCCCGCGGGCTCCTGTCATCCTTTCATAGATAACAAGCCAGAGGGGGAAGGAAAAGCCAGAGACAGGTCACAAGATTCACTCAGGGGCACCTTGCTGTTTGTTTTCAGACCTGTGACTGACCACTTTTTCCCTCTGTCTCTAATCACTGGCCTTATAATCCAGCTTTTGTGGAAATATCTCAATATGCATCATTCTGTTTAGTGTAGACAGCCCTTTATATTAGTTACTAAGGTGCTCACTTTCTCCTTCAATTGTCCCATCGCAGCTCTGCTCTTTTTTACCTTGGAACTGTTCCTCCACCACATTTTTCTCAAAATAGAGCCTGACAGATTTTGGATTCCCCACACATTGATTATGGAATAAATATAATAGCACATAGTGAAGTGGTTAAAAACTTATGGTCTGGAGTCGGACAAAGGTCCATAAAGTCAAATCTATGGTTTTTCCAGTAGTCGGGTACAGGTGTGAGAGTTGAAACATAAGAAGGCTGAGCACCAAAGAATTGTTGCTTTCGAACTGAGGTGTTGGAGAAGACTCTTAAGTGTTCCTTGGATAACAAGGAGATCAAGTCAGTCCATCCTAAAGGCAATCAACCCTGAATATTCATTGGAAGGACTGACGCTGAAGCTGAAACTCCAATACTTTGGCCACCTGATGTTAAGAACTGACTCACTGGAAAAGACCCTGATGCTGGGAAAGATTGAAGGCAGAGAAGGGGACGACAGGGGATGAGATGGTTGGATGGCATCACCGACTTGATGGACATGAGTTTGAGCAAACCCTGGGAGATGGTGAAGGACAGGGAAACCTGGAGTGCTGCAGTCCATGGGGTCATAAAGAGTTGGACATGACTGAGCAACTGAACAACTAGGTTCTGAGATCCTTATGACGCATACCAGACTCTACCACTTGTTAGCTATATACTACCTTGGCCAAGTTAATTAGCTTTTATGAGCTTCAAAATTCTCATCTGTAAAATCAGGATAAAAATCAGCTTATTCTATAAGGACACACTAGCATTCAATAAGATAATGCTTTTTATCAAATGCCTGGTTTATAGTAAATGCTTAATAAGTTATTTCCTACAACTACATACATTACTGTAACTGAATAATCCCGAAATTCTCTGGACTATTAGAGCCACTTCACGGATAGGATTCATTAAGTCCAAGTTTAATTTTTCAATTAGCTGCAGAATTTATTTTCTCTTTTAGTTAAGTTTTTATTTATATTTTTCTGGAATAATAGAATCCTAGCACAGTCTCCCTTGTTATTATAAAAATAGGCAAATGAAATTATATACTTATTCAATGATTGTGTATTGAATATCTGTTATGTGGTAGGCACTGTTTAGTTACTGAAGATGCAACAGTGAACACCACAGATAAAATTCCTGCTCTCTTGGATATTGTATCCCAATACTTAAAATTGCTAATATGTATAAAGAAATTATGCTGTGTCAGGAATTTCCCAAGCACTTTATAAATATTACCCTCTTTAGTCATTTAAATGACCTTATGAGATAATATAATTATCCACATCTTTACAAATAAGGAAACTGAAGCACAGAGACACTATGGATCTATTGTGATGAAGTAAGTGACATAGCTGAGAATTTAACTGAGGAAGTTTGGCTCCAGAGCTGTGCTTTTATGCTATATATATGTATATATATATATATATATATATATATATGTAAATGACTTTCAGGTAGTGAAGATTTGGTGAAAAGGCAAATATGGGGAAATAGGACAGATTTTTGCTTAACTAATATTGACCATCATCAATTTGATACCAAAGGGTAAACTAGAATGGAGAACTGAAAAGAAAAATAGAAGTACCTTGTAATCAACATAGCTAGAGAGTATTTGCCTTAAAAAATAAGTTAAAGGCCATAAACATCTAGGCCCTTTCCTCCAATGCCTCTGAAAGATAGTTAAAATTCCAATAATGTTATTTTTAAAAGTGTAGAAAACATTTCCAAAAAGTACCGAGTACTACGTGAGAGTGGAAGGTGGCCATTAAGGTAACTGTCCCAGATGTCGCTGCATGAGAGAATGTCTTCAATACACAGTTGTCTTTCCAAGACTTTTTCCTGTACTTTTCTGGTGGTCTAGTGGCTAAGACTCTGTGCTCCCATTGCAGGGGTCCCAGGTTCGATCCCTGCTCAGGGAACTAGATCTGACATGCCTGCAACTAAAAGTTTGCATGCCTCAACTCAAGATCCAACATGCCTCAACCAACACCTGGTGCAGGCAAATAAATAAATAAATAAAGACTTCTCTGCTGGTTTTTCATCATCTATTGTGCATTGGGAAAAACCTCTGAGCTTCAAAAATAGGATTAAACCTGCTCTGAAAGTAAGCCCACAATGGAGTCTCTGTCTTTTAACTAGCATTTCTATGCAAACTCTGTTAATTGTCAATGTAAATTACATTGACACAGCAAAATGCCTGTGGCAGGATAGGTGCCTGATAGAAGTTTATCTTTTATTTTGAATTTTAGGAAAAATAGCATTTTATTGAAAGAGTAATCAAGCATTGTGATATTTGTACCCTCAACCCTTCTTTGAAATTATATTCTTCCCACCTTTCATGGTAATCTGTCATTCCATCATTTTAAAAGATTACTAGAAACAAATTTTATTACAATATGTTGTATGATTTAATTTTCTTCCCCTACCAGCCCACACCTATATACTTTCCCTTACATCATCCTCTCCCTATTTATTGCATATTTATCACTCCACCATTTTTAATGTTGTGCTCAAGCCCTGCTTAGTCACAAAAAATATCCCCGACAAGTTCAGGTTCAGGCAGAGTTTTCTCTTTAAACCCTTAGCATGATTACCTAGGTTTCTTAACAGTCAAATGAACATGTCTAACGCGGGGTGGGGGGACATGTGGGGAACAGTTGTAAAGCATAGATGAAAGTGACTATGAAGTAGACTCTTTAGGCTTAGCTCTCATCAAGGAATTAAGACAAATTCATAAAGGAATTTTTAGAAAACAGCACTTGATTTGATTTATACATATGTTACTTGGAAGCACATTAGATGCCAGAAAGGTACCACCTTTAAAGTTGCTCTCAGGAATTAGCAGTGTAAGCGGGAAACCTGGCTCAATTCAAAGGCAGAAAAAAACCAGAGGTTACAGAAAGTCAAGTGACACAGGGGCAACACGCAGGTGGAGGCATGTGGATGCCCTCCTCCTTTTTGTTTGCTGTTAATTCCCTTTACTTCTGCATTTCAAGAGCCGTCTAGAGCCTAGTGTTCAGTGTCCACTCTTCTTCTTGGTCCTTCTTCACCTTCATTGCACAATGAATAGAATGTGTGATTCTACATTGACAGGCTCCAAAAAAACCCTCAGTTCTGTTGGGTAACTTTGAGCAAATCACCTAATTGCTTTAATCGTGTCCTTTTATTTGCAAGTAAGATACAAAAAAAAAAAAAAGAATTTCTCTTACAGTTTTGGTGTAAATATAATGTTTGCATTGGACCTTCAAATGTTAGATTATTTCTGTAAATCAGTCATGAGGCCCTCTGGTCCTTTGTGAAAAGTACATGTGTTTAAGCAAAAAGTAAGTAAATTGTGTCATCACTTCACATATGCTTGTCTTATCCCTAGAGAGCTTGCTAGAGCTCTCTGGGAATAGAAATTATGTTCTGTTTCTTTTTTCCTTTTCTACCTCGGGATTCTTTGTATACCATGGATACTCAATATATCTTGTTTGGTGATGATTGGCAAGAACAAATTCAATTGCTCTGCTTCACCTTTAAGAAAGATGCTTGCCTCCACTTGAATTCTGCATCCATTAACTGTCCCCTCCCTTCTGGGAGTTGTAGTGAAGCTAAAATCTAAATAGCTGTCTATTTTGCAATTGCTTGCCATATTTTATTTCTGGAAGATATAACAGACTATATTTTGGGGGAGTGGGGAGAAGGTAAAGTCCTTCATTCTGGTACATTTTTCTCTCCTAACTAACCATTAAGTCATAAGGACTGAGTTAGATTCCATTGCCTTAAAGATCCCTTTTATGCTTTTGGTTCAGCTTAATGGTTTAATGAATGTCAAGTCTCAGCATTCTACCTTGTACATTCTTTTACCTTTGCTGCACCTTAGTATTTATTGGACCTACCCATCTGACCACTCAGTTCACTAAAGAAAAGGTGATTTCAAAGCTGTACGTTCTCTCCACTGAAATCCCATGTCCTGAATGTGAAAAATAATGAGAATTATATACCCCAGGGGATATATAATTGGGGAAAATAATACCCTTGGATCAGACACAACTAGCTCCAAATCCTAGCTTTATGATTTACTAGCTGTGCTTCTCAGTTATTATTGCCCCAAACCTTAGTGCTTAAAAAAAATTACTTTGCTCATGATTTTGTAGGTCAGAAATTTAAGTAGGGTCTGGATGGGAAGTTCTCACTTGAGATCTGTCATGCAGCTGAAATTGTATGTTGGCTCTTGCAGTCATCTGAAGACTCAGCTGGGCTGGATGTCTAAGATGGCATACGTACATGCTTAGCAGTTGATGTTGGCTCTTGCCTGAAAACTCAGCTATGGCTGTCTACTGGGGCATCTACATGTGACCACTCCAATGAGACAGTCTCAGAGTGGTGGAAATTCATATATGGTACCTAGCTGTCATCCAAGGAGAATGAGGCAGGAGCTGCCTGACCTTTGTAACCTAGGGAACTATTTAGCATCACTTCTGCCATACTCTGTTGGTTAGAGCAGATTTCCCAGAAAAATGGAGAGAGGGTATAGGCTTGACCTCAAGGTTGCATTGTTACAGAAGAGCATGTGGAGGTATTGGGGTGACTGTCTTTGGAAAATACCATCTGCTGTATCATATGATTTTTATTAAGTTATGGACACACTTTGAGCCTCAGTTCCCTCATCCCTAAATTGGTGATAACTTGTGATAGCTTATGGTGAACAATGTCGGATTTGTGATCTCTGAAGAAGAAGACCAGGAACCAGACTTGATTACTCAAGAGCTTTTGTGTAGCCGAGTTTTATTAAAGTAAGAAAAGGGACAGAGAAAGCTTCTGACACAGACATCAGAAGGGGGACAGAGCATGCCCCCCACTCTAGTGTTAGCAAGGAAGTTATATACTTTTTAATTAGCTGTTAAAATAAATCAGAAGAATGTCTTGAGGTTGTAAAAATTTTACCAGGCCCACTCCCACAATTTACATTTTAGGATAACAGAATTAGAACTTAACAATAGAAAGATCCTACCAGACCCACTCCCATAACATACATTCTTCGAAATCAGGATTAGTCAGAAGGTTTTCATGAAGGAGAAACTGACCTCAAGCAGGATGTATTGTTGTTATATAATCCCTAGTACAGAGTTTAAACTGAGTTGTGTAATCATCAGTTCCAGGCTTAAAGAAAAAAAAAAAAACAACTGTTTTATGTAACTAAGACTAAGGAATGTAGAGAAAAAAGTTTGTACTTTCCTCCTCCTGGAGAACCCCAGACCCCTGTCTCCTCCTCAAGAACCCCAGATCCCTTTCTCCTCCTCAGGGACCCCAGACTTCTTATCAACCTGCCTAGGAATTGACTCCCTCACTTGTAGGGAATTTAACAATAATCAGATAGATAGGTACATGTTTGCTAAATACTTTTTCTAAGTTTGACATCTTACATAGTTATTTTGCATCCCCAAATCTAGTCTATCTGCAGACATTTTTGACCTTTAGACATGTCTATAAATGCATGTCTCAGCAAAGATAATTCTGAGATTATATCTGCATTTTCATACAGAAAGGACTTTCAAATCCACTGACTTGAATATATTACAGTGACTGTAATATATCCAAATACTTTAGTTCTCTAATGGAACAGTCCCTAACAGACTGTCATATCTAGTGTAGTTAACCATCCAAATTTAATTATTATTCAAGCAGTGAGACCTAATATTCATTTTCTTGCAAAGAACTTGGCTTTGGTACCTATTGATATGTGCCAGGAAAAGGTTATTATTGAAATGGAAAAGGAGTCCTGACTCCCATCCTGGTTGCAGGATGGAACATTTATAGTTTAGGATCATGATTGCTGGATTCATTTTGAGTGTTGAAATTTAAGCTGACCAAGCCCAGGAATTGTGCTTTCAGAAACCAATCTCCCCACTCCCATTTCCACCTCAATTAGCATCCCCCAGAGCCAGCTCTCTTCTTCAGTTATTATTTAGAGGAAAACCAAATGGTGCAAATTTATAGTGATCGTTTATGTCATATTTATTTTTTATGAATTATTCAGTGGTTTACCATTCAAATTTAGTTAACATGTTTGCTAATATGAAGGTGGGGAGGACTCAAACCTTCACATTTATTTATCTAATGGACACACCTAACTGAAAATAAAAGGTTTTTTATATAAGGGTTCTTTACTGTTACCAACAGTGGGTAGCAGAAAAGGATCACTATTTCTTGTATTATATTATTATAACACTCATAATTGTCAAGTTGAATAAGACTATAAAAGGAGGAGGCCTGAATAAGAGAAAACTATGCTTTTGTAAAATAATAATGTGGGTCAATTTTTAAATAAGTCATGCAAATATGGATATTCAGGAAACTTTTCCCACTGGACTCTCCCAGGCAACATACTGAAACTTTGTCACTGCTTATCAAGTAACTATATTTTAGGACCTCCTTTAATAAAACTGGCAGAATCCACCTGAAATAGAAGGAAGGAAGGAGCTAGTGTTTTACACCTGTAGCTCTGACTGAGTTCATCCCTTTGTAACTGATGTAGATTTGCAGAAATTAGAGTTTGGAGATGCCATCACACTGTGCCCAGTTTTCTGTTAAGTTTTACAAGTAGTGAAAGCATGTCTGAAAGGATCAAAATAGAGATGAGTATGTTCTACTCTAAAAATATATATTTTAAAAAGTTTCTTTTCTCAGATGCTCAACATCATTCATTATCAGAGAAATGCAAATCAAAACCACAATGAGGTACCATTACACGCCAGTCAGGATGGCTGCTATCCAAAAATTTACAAGCAATAAATGCTGGAGAGGGTGTGGAGAAAAGGGAACCCTCTTACACTGTTGGTGGGAATGCAAACTAGTACAGCCACTATGGAGAACAGTGTGGAGATTTCTTAAAAAACTGGAAATACAACTGCCATATGACCCAACACTCCCACTTCTGGGCATACACACTGAGGAAACCAGATCTGAAAGAGACACGTGCACCCCAATGTTCATCGCAGCACTGTTTATAATAGCCAGGACATGGAAGCAACCTAGATGCCCATCAGCAGATGAATGGATAAGGAAGCTGTGGTACATATACACCATGGAATATTACTCAGCCGTTAAAAAGAATTCATTTGAATCAGTTCTAATGAGATGGATGAAACTGGAGCCCATTATACAGAGTGAAGTAAGCCAGAAAGATAAAGACCAATACAGTATACTAACGCATATATATGGAATTTAGAAAGATAGTAATGATAACCCTATATGCAAAACAGAAAAAGAGACACAGATGTAGAGAACAGACTTTTGGACTCTGTGGGAGAAGGCGAGGGTGGGATGTTTCAAGAGAACAGCATTGAAACATGTATATTATCTAGGGTGAGACAAATCACCAGCCCAGGTTGGATGCATGAGACCAGTGCTTGGGGCTGGTGCACTGGGAAGACCCAGAGGGATCAGGTGGAGAGGGAGGTGGGAGGGGGCATCGGGATGGGGAACACATGTAAATCCATGGCTGATTCATGTCAATGTATGAGAAAAACCAGTACAATACTGTAAAGTAATTAGCCTCCAACTAATAAAAATAAATGGGAAAAAAAAAGTTTCTTTTCTCATATCTCTAAATTACCAATGGATTGCTTGCTAGAAAGTTTGAAAATTAAAATGAAAGGTATATTAAATAAAAGTGCAAGCTGTAATCCTGTGCATGTTTGGTCATTTGTGGGTATGTGTACAAATTGTGTTATTGTGGCATAGATCTTAAATGTCATGATTTTTGTAATTTATATGGAAACACAAAAGACCATGAACAGCCCAAGCAATCTTGAGAAAGAAAAATGGAGCTGGAGGAATCAGAATCCTTGACCTCAGACTATACCACAAAGCTCTGGTCATCAAAACTGTGTGGTATGGGCACAAAAACAGAAACATAGCCAATGGAACTATGGAGCTACTCTCCAGTGTAACAAGATAGAATACACAGAGATAAACCCGTGCACCTATGGTAACTTAATCTATGACAAAGGAGGCAAGAATATACGATGGAGAAAAGACAGTCTCTTCAATAAGAGGTGCTGGGAAAACTGTACAACTGCATGTAAACAAATGAAATCCAAACACTCCCTATGACCACTCGCAAAAATAAACTCAAACTGAATTAAAAGTAAGATCAGATACTATGAAACTCTTAGAGGAAAACATAGGCAGAGAGCTGTGACATAAATCACAGCAAGATCTTTTTTGATTCTCCTCCTAGAGTAATGAAAATAAAAGCAAAAATAAGTAAATAGGGCCTAACTAAACTTAAAAGCTTTTGCACAGCAAAGGAAACCATAAACAAGATGAAAAGACAGCCCTCAGAATGGGAGAAAATATTTGCAAATGAAGCAACTGACAGGAGATTAATCTCCCAGATATACAAACAGCTTATGCAGCTCAGTCTAAAAAGCAAACAAACAAATGAACAGCCCAATCAAAGCATGGGCAGAAGATCTAAATAGACATTTCCCCAAAGAAGACATACAGATGGCTGAAAAGCACATGAAAAGATGCTCAACGTCACTTATTAGAAAAATGAAAATGAAAACTATAATGAGATATCACCTCACACTTTTTCAGAATGGCCATCATAAGAAAATCTACAAACAATACATGCTGGAGAGGGTGTGGAGGAAAGGGAACCCTCCTCTTACACTGTTGGTGGAAATGTAAACTGGTGCAGCCACTATGGAGAGCGGTATGGAGGTTCCTTAAAAAACTAAAAATAGAGCTACCACGTGATCCAGAAATCCCACTCTTGGTTATGTATTTAGAGGAAACCATAATTTGAAAAGGTACATGCATGCGTGCATGTTAAGTTGCTTTAGTCATGTCTGACTCTGCAGCTCCATGGACTGTTGCCCACCAGGCTCCTCTGTCCATTGATTCTCCAGGCAAGAATACTGAAATGGGTTGCCATGTTCTCCTCCAGGAGATCTTCCCTACCCAGGGATCAAATATGTGTCTTCTGCATTGGCAAGCAGATTCTTTACCACAGAACCACCAGGGAAGCCCCCTCTAGAATGTTACTCAACCATAAAAAAGAAGGAAATAATGCTACTTGCAGCAACATGGATGAACCTAGAGATTGTCATAATAAGTGAAGTAAGTCAGACAGAGAAAGAGAAATACCATATAACATTGCTTACGTGTGAAATCTAGAAACAAGGATAGAAATGAACTTATCTATAAAACAGAAATAGTTACAGATGTAAAAGACAAACTTATGGTTCCATGGGGTTAAGGGAAGGGAGGGATAAGTTGGAAGATTGGAACTGACATATACACGCTAGGATGGGGCTTCCCTGGTGGCTCAGTGGTAAAGAATCCCCCTGCATCCCCTATGCAGGTTCAGTCCCCTAGAGAAGGAAATGGCAACCCACTCCAGTGTTCTTACTGGGAAAATCCCACGGACAGAGGAGCCTGGCAGGCTACAGTCCATGGGGTCGCAGAAGCATCAGACATGACTTAGCAACTAAACAGCAAACATAGAGAATAGATAACTAATAAGGACCTATTGTATAGCACAGGGAACTATACTCAATACTTTGTAGTGGCCTATATGGGAAAAAGAATCTAAAAATGAGTGGATGTACTTATATGTATAACTGATTCGCTTTATTGTACACAAACTAACACAACATTGTAAACCAAATATAGTCCAATAAAAATTATAAAAACGAAGTAAAATGTCATTTTTTTGACATTTAATACGATAGAGGAGATCTCTCATCTTCATTGCATTACCTGCCTTCTTGGAATACAAATCCAAAATGGCAAGTTTAAGAATGCTTTCTAGAATGAAATTGTGTTTTGTGAGCCTGGATCATTTATACAAATTGGGCTGTATGCTGTGAGATGCATCTTACCATGATAAGATATTTTATTTTATTCTCCCTAAAACAAAAATCTTAAATTTAAATCACTCAGAATGAGAGGTTGGTTGGGGATATTTTCCAGCTGTTTAGTTTTAAGACAGAAAGGGAAGTGCAGTTTATGGGCAGAAAAGTGAAAAAGGCATTTAAAATTCTGTTTCCTCATGAATGATGTCTCTGGGTCTTAAATGAGTAAGAATATGTTACATATTTAATATCCCTGATGTATAGTGTGAGGATAAAGTAGTATATGTCAATCCAAATTATCTTGTCCCGTGATATAGCAAGAATGGTATTACAATTTCATAGTTTTCTTTTGTTAAGAAGTTGTCATACTTATTTGAATGTCTTTTCTGCCAACCATTGTGCTAGGTGCTCTAATTATGTTTTCTCACTTAATCTTCGCAACACTATAATAGCAATTTTTGCAGCTGGCAGTTTAACAGGCTGAATTCTAAAACATAAACTCAAGAATAATAATTTCAGATTTAATTTTCTTCCTAGATTAGTGACACATTACACTTAATTAAATTGTTAAGTTTATCTTAAAATTATATTTTCTTTCCATGGAAACCATTTCACTTAGAGAAATAGGCACCTCCAGTTCTACCTCCTGAGTTGCCCATGCAAAGTTTTATTTGTTAACTTGATTGAAATTGTAAGCCTATGAAAGCCTTGGCTAGAACTGGTCCTATGTGAATTGAGAGAAACATGGAATGCAAAGCTTTCCAAAGAAGCATAATCAATTTTAGAGGCAATTAATACAGTTGGACTAGAAGTTAGCCTGGGAAGATTGAGCAATACTGAAACAATAATTATAGCTCTGTGTACTCACAACGTGTTTAGCAGTATTAAATATATTATTGCTAATTATCATAAAGCCCCTGAAAGTTAGGTATTGTTATTCTCATCATATAGATAAAAAATGACCTGGAGGGATCAAGAATTTTGTTCGGGGTCACACAATTGGTAATAAACTTAGCTAGCAGTATACAGCTTCAATGGAGAAGGCAATGGCACCCCACTCCAGTACTCTTGCCTGAAAAATGCCATGGATGGAGGGGCCTGGTGGGCTGCAGTCCATGGGGTCGAACAGAGTCGGACACGACTGAAGCGACTTAGCAGCAGCAGCAGCAGCTTCAAGGATCCTTTACTGTCTCCCGTGTTTGTCTCCTCTTCTTTCATTGGTTATTAGTGGGAACATTTATTTTAAAAATAGAGATAATCTAGTCTTAATATTTGACATAACATATTGCAAAAACAGTGAGATAGACTGAGGATGAGAGAATCAATTCAACTTATCAAAACTCTGTTGAATGTGAAAATGGTAAAGCAAAAATCCAGTGATATTACAACTAGTCCCACTGAGAGAGGTAAGGACTCAGGAGAGATTGAAGTTGTAATTTGGCAGTTGTAGCACCGACACAGATGAAATCCGGTCCCTATGTAACTTCATGCCTTGAATTATTTGATTTGCCGTCTATTTTGATTAAGTTATATCAAACAATTGCCAAATCTCTTCTTCGGTGTATGCTGCACAGACAGCTCGAGAGATAAGACTGGACAAGTGAAGCACTGAAGATAAATGATTGGATCTGGTTTCTACCCTGTCCATGAAGCAATCTGGTTAACTGTGTAGAATATTTCTGCTTTTGTGATCACTGGGTTAGTCCTGGTGAAAGTCGCTCAGTCACGTCCGACTCTGTATAGTCCATGGAATTCTGGACCAGGTAGCCTTTCTGTTCTCCGGGGGATCTTCCCAACCAGGATTTGAATCCAGGTCTCCTGCATTGCAGGCGGATTCTTTACCGGCTGAGCCACCAGGAAAACCCAAGCATACTGGAGTGGGTAGCCTGTCCCTTCCAGGAGCAGGTGCTATAAACACAATACAAACTCCTAGAGGATACGTGTGGTTAATACAAATACTTGAAACATGTTGATGCAATGAATAGGTGTTAAGCTGTAGGTACTGTGACTGAGCACCACAACTGCTTATTTACATTGCATTGTAAAACATGATGTGGCATAAATGCCGTGTACCATCTTTTTTTTTTTTTTTTTTTAAGTATCCTGGGGAACGTTGCCAAACCACATGTTTTAATTTGGATTACTCTAGAAGCAGACCTATGACAATATGAAGCACCTGGAAGGTGATTCCAGGAGGCACCAGTAGTGAAGGGCAAAAGTGAGAGAAAGGAGAAAATGTAGGGTGCATAAATCAAATGATTATGGTTAGGAGTCCTTGGATAAATCTCACTAAGAAACTCTGGATGATGTTGTGGGTAACCCGCAAAGCTGTCCTCCCACCCCCGCCCAAGATCTGAGAATACGAAGTTATTTTCCTCTAAATCCTGTTGTCATTCATTGAGGGCTGTTTTTAGTGATATTACAGACTTAGCACTAACGGCTTACCTGTGTGGGTCAAGAATCTTTGTGCAATGAGAAAAATCTTTAGGCAGAGAGTTGCACGTGTTTGGCATTGGAGAGTAAGAAGCCAAGAAGTGATGGCCCAGGGCTCAGGAATAGGGCACCAACTACATCTGAAAGTCAGTTATTATTACTCCTCTGACACATAGGTAATGTCTAGTAAGTCTTTTATTTGTTACATATTTATTCAAATATGTTACATTTCAAAATTTACTAAGAACTTACCTATCTCCTGTCCCCAGTGAGCTGAATTAGGTGCTGGGAGATTAAAAGCAAAGAAGAAACATTCTCTGTCTATAAAAAAATCACCAGCTATAATAGTCCAAAGTTCCCTGGTGGCTCAATTGGCAAAGAATCTGCCTGCCATGCAGGAGATTCTGGTTTGATCCCTGGGTTTGGAAGATTCCCTAGAGAAGGAAATGGCATCCCATTCCAGTATTCTTGCCTGGGAAATCCCACGGACAGAGGAGCCACAGTCCATGGGGTCGCAAGAATCACATACAACTTAGTGACCAAACCACTACGAGACCTAGAATAGTTGCTCATTTTTTTTTTTTTCATTCTTCTGTCACATGATCTGAATTAATTTGAACCAAATAAGTGGTAGGGTGGTGTTTTAGACAATGTCAACATGTCACATCACCAGTAGGATTTCTTGAATCAAGGGCAAAGAGTTACTGCTACTTTGCCATTGAACACTGCATTACATTCTCTTTCTCTCTCCTTTTTAAAAATTACATTCAGAAAAATGTGTTTTTTCCCTGACTTTAAACTCCTATGCAATTATTGCACCCTTGTTGATATTTCACTGTTACATCCACATACCCCAAAGAATAATTACAAAAATACAATGTGAAAAAAGAGAAACATCATTGTTTTAATTGGTGGGGGTTAATCAAATCATAAACCCACTACATATTAACCTCAATGAACTGTTTCAGACTCTCACCTCCAAAGTTGATGGAAAGGTAACCTGAGCTCTCCTGTGAGGGCTGTTCATATCCATTAATTGTTACAATACAAGATACACAGGGTCTCAGCTGGTTGCCATTTCTTCTGTATTTGAAATGTGCTTCTCAGCAGAGATCCGAGAACACCATTGGGACTCATTTGAGTCTGACTTTCACATTAATTTTGCTGTGCTGTGAAGAGCAAAGGCAAAATCAATGTCCATCAGTGATTATTCAAGGTAAAATATCTAGTGATATTGAATACCAATGGCAGCACCAGGCATAAAATTTACTTAAGGTTTGTTGAGTTGACAGCCATTTATTCCAGTCCTGCTTCATTTTCCACATTGCACATATTTTTTAGGAAAATAAAACAGTTACAAGGAAAAAAAGAAATTCTACTTACTGACTCAATTTGCCAAAAACCAGATCTATTTCAGAATGGTAGAGAAAAATTAAAGTTGTAGGATTTTATAAACCTAACTAAGAATAATATCTTTCCAACTGGTAGAAGCCAAGTATTTCAGAATGCATATTGACATAAAACCACGTGGCTCAATTAAATTTTCATAATGAAGGTTCTTTGTAACTTGTGACTGAGCATGAAAAAAAGAAGAGCCTAGAGCTATTTCTTGGTTCTTGAATAAATATTCTTAGGCTAAACACATGCTCATGGCAAAAGAGTAATAATACATCTGGGTTTAAAAGTTTGTTTCAACTGTTAGGTTGAAATTCAAATATGTTCTCAATGCTATGTTATGCTTTTGAAAAAATTACAAATGGAAAACAAAGAATAATAGTGGGGCTTCCCTGGAGGTCCAGTGGTTAAGACTCCGCACTTCCAATGCAGGGGATCAGGGTTCATTCCCTATCAGGGAACGAAGATCCCACATGCCAAATGGCATGACCAAAAAATAAAATAAAATATAATAAGAATAATAGCAAGAAAATATTAAAACCTTCTTTTATTTTATCAAACCTGATGCTCCAGTGCAACATTTTGGTTAAGTGACGGTAGAAGAGGGATGGGAGGAGGGTCTGCAATTAGTGTTTGGGCCACTAGCAACTTCCAAGGCATTCTTTCCAGTCATGTTGGTGGATCAGATTATTACATGCATCATTTCTGTTCTTTCCATTATCTCATTCAACACTGTTGCACAGGAGAGAAAAGGAAAAAAACAAACAAACCCAAAACATTCAGGCTTTTCTTTGTCTTTCTGACAGCAAACGATCAGTCTGAGTTGTCTGTTTTTTAATGGCTATTCTGTCACAGTGCGTGCAATACTTGGCATCTTGTATGAGCATTATCCTACATGATATTATCTTCCAAGATATAGATTCCAAGGATTATCTTCCATTTTCACTGCACTGTATTTTGTAATTTCACAAGAGAAATTTAGAATTTAACCCTGAGGAATATCTGCTTCCCTGTTTGTTCAGGTGACTGGCTCCAGGAGGCCAGGTGCAACATGCTGAAACAGAGACAGCTTTATCCTTTCCACGTTACCTCCTTCTTTCAAGAGCCTGAGGTTCGACCTAGAAATCATCTAGGTTGATGCAGTAGGGATGGCGATGAACTCGAATGGGTGGTTCTGAGGTCATGGGAGAAAATCTGAAGTTTAGGAACTCTGGTCTATTTCCAGATCAATGTATGCCTGTCCTGTGTTAGGTCTAAGCCTTCAGTGGGGCCAGTATTCCTTCAGAGCATACGATATATATGGCTGTTGTTGTTGTTTAGTCACTCTGTCGTGTCCGACATTTTACCCCACGGACTGTAGCTCTCCAGACTCTTCTGTCCATGGCATTTCCCAGGCAGGAAGACTGCAGTGGGCTGCCACTTCCTTCTCCAGGGGAGCTTCCCGACCCAGGGATTGAACCCATGTTTCCTGCAAGTTTCCTGCATTTCAGGTGGATTCCTTACCACTGAGCCTTGGGGAAGCTCTGTATTTGGCTATAGAACCCATGTGTTTGGCTATAGAACCCATATATTTGGTGCACACGCGCTTGAGTGAGAAAATAGCAGTAGATGATGGAAGGGGCCCAGATTACCAGGCACAGTGTAGTGTTCAGGCTACAGGCACTTGGGGATGTATGCTCAGTTGATACTGAGATGAATGAAATAATACTCTGCCTTCAAGGAGTTTACCACACTGTGAGGGAAACAAGTAGGTGCTAAAATAGCTATAGCTTAGAACAAAAAGGTAATGACAACTGCTACCTATGATAACGAGAGAAGAAATGAATTCATAGATTTCCCAAAGCCTGGGAGACTTTACTTTGGGGAATGAAGTGGAAATATGCCAGAAAATGGCAGCCTCCTTTCACACGGCTGCATTTAAAGGATAGACCTTCAGCCTCTGTATTCTTCTTAGAAAAAATTATGACCCAAGGACTGAAGTTGTTGCTAGGTAGATTCCTGGGTAAGTTTAAAGTCAAGGTTTAAAGGGGTGATATGAGCAACCTATACACTATTAAGTTTTATTCTACACACTATGAATCCAGTACATCTTTTTTGCAAAAAAAAATATATATTTTTTTGCCTTCTATGCTTGATTGTCAGTTAGGGCATGGGGCAAGTTTATTTTTATTATTTGATTTTCATGCCTAGCAGAGCACCTGGAATAAAGAGAAGGCTCCATGAACATGTAGTCACTGAATAAATAAGAGTCAGAAGGAGACAGTTTATGTCTGGGAATTCACATCTCAGTTTTGTTGCTAATTATTCTCGTGACCTTGCCAATCTGCTTTAGCAACTTCGGTTTTCATTATGTGTAAAATGAGGGGTACAACTATTTGTGTCCCAAGTAGGAGCACTATTCAATAATTTATTGCATTCATTTTGCCTGTTCTTGGAATTCAGTATTACTAGAATCATAGTTTGTACTCCTTTGTCTCTGACTTTTTTCTTAAAATGAAATTTTGAGATTCATCTGTGTTGCTGATGTATCAATAGTTTGCTACTTCTTAAAATTGCAAAATAGTGTTCCATTGTATTAATAAACCATAATATATCAAACTGTGTGAATATGCTATTCATACAATGTAAATCAGTGTATGAGTCAGTCAATAATTCATACAATGTATATTCATGTGTGAATATGTCATTCTTCTGTTATAAACATTTGAGTTGCTTCCCACTTCTTAGCTATTATATATAAATCTGTACTAAATGTAAATGTATATATGTATATATATATGTCTGTGTGTTTGCATATTTTGTAAGTCTCTAAATGCCTCCTCAACTTACTTTTGTCTGACTCCCCAAAATTCAGTCTGTTTGATATTGGAGATATTTACTCTGCAACCCCCATTGCCACACAAACATACAATGTCTATTCTTTTCTCTGAGTTTGTTCAGATAAAATTTGAATACATGGACTCTCCATCAATTAAACAAGTGGACATGATTACTTTTCACTCAAGACATATTCTGCAGGAGAAACACTGCGTGTGTTCAGCAAAGATAAGCTCTTTCTTGTGACAGCTTCCATCAGGTTCTCATCAGATAGCTCTGTCTTCTTGTCACTGTTGTCAGTTATTGATGGTTCAGCATCCAACCTTCTTGGAGGAGCCAATAGTAGGCTCAGTGGCTGGCGTGTAATATTTATATGGAAACTGATGTCAAAGTTTCTGACATTGGACACTCCAGCAGTTTCTTTGTGGAATCTTACTACAGAATAGAAAAACCATGCCACCAAAAATACCCCTTGGCTATGGTCTCATAGATCAGAATAGGCATGAAGTGTAACTGTTCCTCCAATAGCTATCAATAGAAGAGGGAGTGAAAAGGTAGACAATTGGCTAGAATTCAAATGACTGGTAAGCTTTGAAGTAGGTGGATTGATCGTTATATCAGTCTGAACTATAGATTGATATAATGAGAGGGTGGACCATTGGAATTTAAGATAAAGTATCATCTATAGGCCAGAATAACCACTGTAGATTAATACTATTATGTTGTCTTGATTTTTTTCTTGAGATAATTCTCTAATATCTTCTACATTAGAAGCCCATTCATATTCTTGGTTCCAGAGAAGTTTTGGGGGACAAAAAGTAGGGAGGGTATAACATCTAAATTCTTTACACATATAAATGTTTAGCACATGTATATCCCCCTCATCACACATGGACATTCATGCAGAAGCTGAAAATTTGTCAAGTGTCTGCAACTTGTTTGTTAATGACCACAATGCAGTGGGCAGCATGGTTGCTGAAGTCTGTGCCAAGTCTGAACTTGTTTATTTTTTTTATTTTTATTTTTTAATTTTTTTTCCATTTATTTTTATTAGTTGGAGGCTAATTACTTTACAATATTATAGTGGTTTTTCCCATATATTGACATGAATCAGCCATGGATTTACATGTGTTCCCCATCCCGATCCCCCCTCCCACCTCCCTCTCCACCCGATCCCTCTGTGTCTTCCCAGTGCACCAGCCCCGAGCACTGGTCTCATGCATCCAACCTGGGCTGGTGATCTGTTTCACCCTAGATAATATACATGTTTCAATGCTGTTCTCTCGAAACATCCCACCCTCACATTCTCCCACAGAGTCTAAAAGTCTGTTCTGTACATCTGTGTCTCTTTTTCTGTTTTGCATATAGGGTTATCATTATCATCTTTCTAAATTCCATATATATGTGTTAGTATACTGTATTGGTCTTTATCTTTCTGGCTTACTTCACTCTGTATAATGGGCTCCAGTTTCATCCATCTCTTTAGAACTGATTCAAATGAATTCTTTTTAAAGGCTGAGTAATATTCCATGGTGTATATGTACCACAGCTTCCTTATCCATTCGTCTGCTGATGGGCATCTAGGTTGCTTCCATGTCCTGGCTATTATAAACAGTGCTGCGATGAACATTGGGGTGCACGTGTCTCTTTCAGATCTGGTTTCCTCGGTGTGTATGTGAACTTGTTTATTTTTGATCCTTTATTTTCCTCTTTGTTTCCTCAGATATCTATTAATTAGTCAGTGCAAAGTCAAATAAAATAACCAGGGAAACCCATGTAGTTGTCTGTTATTAGCATGTCCAGATAGAGGTCTGTCTTCTTAACTAAAATATAGGTTCCCATAATGTAGAAACTTGAGCATAGTAGGGCCTGAAGGAATAGTCTGGCCATGGTGTTCATCTCTATATTATTATTATTATTCTTCCCATCATCACCTTCTATCACCTCTCCCCACATCCTTCCAAAGCTGTAGAATTGGAGCAGTCACCATCTATGAAAACTATAAGCTCCAAGCAGAGGCCGGTAATGCCAAGGCAAGTTTCCCAGTCCTCACTTAGAAAAACACAAAATGACATTGTTAATTGAGGAGTAGATATCTGGAAAGTTGTGCCAATATTCCCTTATCTAACTGGCCTTTCAAAATTGAATGCACTCGCTGGAACGGCTGGATCAGATACTGTCAGCCTTCACATTCTGGGGGAGATGATTTCAGGACTTTTCAGTCAGTCTCTGTTCAGCTCCGATTATATCAAATTTAAAAGAAGATGAAACCAACCACGTTAGTTTCATTCCACTTCATTGACTGATATGTGAACTCCATTATGACAATCTCCTTTATTTTTCATCTAGAAATTTTCATCAGACTTAAGGCAGAGCTAATCAGTTCCTAGACAAAGCAGTTAGTTACTGTGAGACTCTAAGATGAAAGATGCTATAAAAATGTATAATGATAATAATTAGAATCATAATGTTAATGATAGTGGAATTAACACTTCGACCTTCATCTTCTTCTCCAACAGGTAAAAACATCAGAATCTGAGCATCATCCCTAAAGGTAGAGCTGAAAAGAGTTTTTCCAAACTTTCTCAAAAGCAATTAATTTTTACATCAGAAAGGATGATTAGAATTCACAATAGTTTTAGAATATAATATTAATTTTCAAGGAAACCCTGGCCAATGATTCAAAATAACTCTTGAAAGTTACTACTGACATCATCTTACTATTCTGTAGAGGTAGGTGGCAAATGGTACTTCATTTGAGTTTTTTGATAAATAAATGAACAAGCAATGATGAAAGTATCGAGTACATACTTTATAGTAGCATTTAAGTGCCTAAAATGTTTGCTCTTAGCATTCACATTGTTGCAAATTTGGAAGACAAATATTAGAATACATTACAAAAGAAAAATCATCATAACCTAATTTACTGTTCAGAAGAAACTGACAAGATGGCTCATTTCCTTCTAGCCTTCTTTTTCCTAAGCATATTAAAAGTAATAATAATAATAATAACTGTGATAAACTCAGTACAGTTTTCTATACTGCTTATTCTAGTTAACCAGTCTTCAATTGTTAACTGAGTTCTTTGGATCCTAAGGATCAGAAACCAATTCAGTTCACTTAAAGGAAGCAAGACAACCAACAAAAAACCAACAACGACGGAGGTTTTGCATTCTTGCCTGGCAGCTTCGACCTGGATTTGGAACTGAGAGCTGTCAGAGGTTGAGGAAGCACTAGCCAGTTTTTCTGTCTCTGTCTTAACTTTGCATTCTATGCCTTCTCTTCTTTCTGTGAGTCTTCTCTTTCCCCTTTATCACCTGGCTCGTCCTTGTGATGGTCTCTAGAAAAAGGCCCAGAAGAAGTCAGTCTGGTTGGCATGCTTATTTACCATTTCCCTCATTGAGTAAGAGAGAGATACCACTTGTGTGCTATCTAGCTATTTATGGGTCTCCCTAGGATCAAACTCCATCTCTAGTTCAGATTGCCTGATGTGATTTCATTAAGTGAATATGTTTGGCCAAGGCACTTTCTACTAAAAGACAAATTGAATGGATATGTTCAGTATATATCATGTATCAGGTCATTGCAAGTTTTTTATTAACATTCATTCATTCAGCAAATATTTATTGAGTATCGACCATGTGCCAACATTGCTGTAGGTGCTGAGGATACATCAATAAATAAACAAGAATCTTGATTTTCATGGGCCTGAGATTCTACTGGGCAGAGACCAATAGTAAGCAGAATGAATGAATGAATAAATAAATAAATAACATAGTGTGTTAGATTGTGATGAGTGTTAAGGAGAAAAATAAAATAGGGTAAGATGTTATGGAGGAAAAAAGGAGGGAGAAAAAGTGCCTACATTGGTGAGGGTGGGGCAGTTGTTTGCAGTTATAGGTTGGTCAGGGAAGTGTTCTATGAGATGAAATTAGACTCAAGATTTGAAGAAGGTAAAGGAGTGAGCCATATAATTTAAATTATATTTTTATTGCTTTTGTTATAATGATAAATATAATGTAATATACCTTTGTACCAATTATTAAAATTCATTAAACAGTTAGGTTCCCAGGGTCATTCTAAGCATCCTCTGCCTATTTCTCAATTCTCAGGCCACCTCCCTTAGTTAGGTGCTGTTACTCCTCTGTTCCACAGGCTTCCCAGGTGGCGCTAGTGGTAAAGAACCTGCCTGCCAGTGCAGGAGACATGAGACGTGGGTTTGATCCCTGTGTCGGGAAGATCCTCTGGAGGAGGGTATGGCAACCCACTCCAGTATTCTTGCCTGGAAAATCCCACGGACAGAGGAGCCTGGCGGGCTACAGTCCGTGGGGTCACAAAGAGTCAGACCCTGATGTGACTTATTATGCATGCACTCCTATAGGAGGAATTGAAGCAGAAACAGGCTTGGCTGCTTGCCTGTCTTCAAGTTAGTAAATGAAGGAGCTTGAATTTAATGGATTCTGGAGCCCTGCTCCTACAAGCAACTGCTGCTCTTCCAGTGACATACTATACTATTCATTGTTTTAAACTTTTTGTTTTGTGTTGGGATAAAGCTGGTTAACAATGTTGGGTTACAGTGTTCTTGTGAACAGTGAAGGGACTCGGCCATGTGTAAACATGTATCCATTCTCCCTCAAATTCCCCTCCCATCCAGATTGCTACATAACATTGAGCAGAGTTCCATGTGCTATCCAGGTCTTTGCTGGTCATCTATTTTAATTTGATGACATACTAATTTAAAAAAATCAAATATGTCCACAGCTGTACAAAGAAGAAAGATAAATGCAACAGAAATTTTCCATCCTGGGTATGCAAAAATGGTGCATTTTGATTAATATCCTGCTCAGATAACTTTCTAGGTCTTCTTAAGCATATCTAAGATGGTGCACAGCTCACCTAAGGAAAACAGTACTGTGTATTCTGTGCTGTAAACTGCCTTCCGGCTCAAAATTACATCGTGTACATATTTCCAAGTCAATAAATATAGATCTATGTCATTATTTTTGTAGAATTTTGAATATTTCATCTTATGGATACATTGCTTTTTAGTCAGTCAGTTTTTTCCATCACTGACCATTTAAGTTAGAGAAGCCAGTCTGTGTTCATATCTACCCTCACTCTTTCTCTACCCCTTTGAACAGCTGATATGAATTACTAAAAGAACAATATGGCCCTTCAGCAATTAATACCCATGGTGAAAATCACTAGAATGAAGAGATGCAATTATCATAGATTCCTACAGGAATAAATGCTTATGACTCCCATAACCAATGTTGTAGGAATTTTTTATTCAGGACATAGAAGTTGACTTTTCCATTTGTAGAATATGTTGATTCCTGTTATGGGGTTTGAGCAATTCAGTTGATGGTAGGATATTGAAATGGAGTGGCGCATCACCTCCTCTGGAAAACATTCCAGGATATCTTCATTAAGGTGGTATCTTTGCTTTCCTGTAACTCTCTATGTTTACCATCCCTCATCCTTCACATTCCATACTTTAGTTACTTCTCTTCTCTGTTCTCTCCACTACTGATGAGATCATTAAATGAAAAACACATTCCCTTAACTTCTGTGTCTTCTGCACAAAACTCACTATTTCTGGTATCTAATACAGGGAATGCTCAAACTACCGCACAATTGCACTCATCTCACACGGTAGTAAAGTAATGCTCAAAATTCTCCAATCCAGGCTTCAGCAATACCTGAACTGTGAACTTCCAGGTGTTCAAGCTGGTTTTAGAAAAGGCAGAGGAACCAGAGATCAAACTGCCAACATCTGCTGGATCATTGAAAAAGCAAGAGAGTTCCAGAAAAACATCTATTTATGCTTTATTGACTATGCCAAAGCCTTTGACTATGTGGATCACAATAAACTGTGGAAAATTCTGAAAGAGATGGGCATACCAGACCACCTGATATGCCTCTTGAGAAACCTGTATGCACGTCAGGCAGCAACAGTTAGAACTGGACATGGAACAACAGGCTGGTTCCAAATAGGAAAAGGAGTACATCAAGGCTGTATATTGTTACCCTGCCTGTTTAACTTATATGCAAAGTACATCATGAGAAATTCTGGGCTGGAAGAAGCACAAGCTGGAATCAAGGTTGCCAAGAGAAATATTAATAACCTCAGATATGCAGATGACAGCACCCTTATGGCAGAAAGTGAAGAGGAACTAAAAAGCCTCTTGATGAAAGTGAAATAGGAGAGTGAAAAAGTTGGCTTAAAGCTCAACATTCAGAAAACAAAGATCATGGCATCTGGTCCCATCACCTCATGGGAAATAGATGGGGAGACAGTGAGAGATTTTATTTTTGGGGGCTCCAAAATCACTGCAGATGGTGATTGCAGCCATGAAATTAAAAGACACTTACTCCTTGGAAGGAAAGTTATGAATAACCTAGACAGCATATTAAAAAGCAGAGACATTACTTTGCCAACAAAGATCCGTCTGGTCAAGGCTATGGTTTTTCCAGTGGTCATGTATGGATGTGAGAGTTGGACTGTGAAGAAAGCTGAGCACAGAAGAATTGATGCTTTTGAACTGTGGCGTTGGAGAAGACTCTTGAGAGTCCCTTGGACTGCAAGGAGATCCAACCAGTCCATCCTAAAGGAGATCAGTCCTGGGTGTTCATTGGAAGGACTGATGCTAAAGCTGAAACTCCAATACTTTGGCCACCTTGTGAAGAGTTGACTCATTGGAAAAGACCCTGATGCTGGGAGGGATTGGGGGCAGGAGGGGACAGAGAATGAGATGGTTGGATGGCATCACCGACTTGAAGGACATGGGTTTGAGTAAACTCCGGGAGTTGGTGATGGACAGGGAGGCCTGGCGTGCTGTGATTCATGGGGTCTCAAAGCGTCGGACACGACTGAGCGACTGAACTGAACTGAATACAGGGAAGGGGAAGGAGAAGGTGGGACAAATTGAGAGAGTAGGGCTGACATATGTACACTATCATGTGTAAATAGACAGCTAGTGGGAAGCTGCTGTAAGCACGGTGCTTTCTGATAACCTAGGTGGGTGAAATGGGGGATAGGTGGGAAGGAGGATCAAGAGGGAGGGGGTATATGTATACCAATAGCTGATTCACATTATTGTACTGCAGAAATTAACACAACATTGTAAAGCAATTATCCCCCAATTAAAAAATAAATGAAATGTTTTAGAAGAAGAGAAAGGAAGACTTCAAGAGGAGATGAAGAGCAGCTTAGCTTAGTTATCAGAGATGAACAATAGGCTGAAACTGAAAGATGGAAGAAATAGCAAAGATTAAGGAGAGGAGAGAAGAAAAGCTGGAAGACAATATATGTGACCAAAAATACTGATATATTGATATTGTCAAATGAACAATATCCTTCCAATAAAGTGCATTTAATATAATTTGAGAAGAATAAAATATTTATGCAAAAGACAATATATCCATTTACTGAATTGCAAACAATATTAAAAAAACTATTTACAGAGTTTTTATAGACATTTAATATCTATAAAAAGGCTGTCGTCTCTGACTTTAAAAGCTGTATATTCAATTTCATGATACTGTGGTTATATTTGATTCCTTTAAGGGTCTACTCTTTGTATACCAGTGATATATTAGATAATGTGAATACTTCAGGTCTTTCTCTCAAGGAGCACACAGTCAGATAGGATATTGGAGTATGGTATGAGAAGTACAATAGTGGAAACATGTTTATTATACAAATCCATATATTGTACAAGAATCTCAGAGGAGGGACTTCTTCAGAAGTGCTCAGAAGCTCTTGATAGAGTTGTAATAGGAGTATGTGGCAAGGAGAGAGAGAAAAGCAAATGAGCCTTCAGGCGGCAGGTGACAGGTCGTGGAAGATTTCCTGGACCAAGTTTGAGCTCTACCCTGCAGATGGATGATAAAAAGTCAGAGAAGGGATGACTCTTAACTTCTTAGAGCCTGTTAGGCTGACTAGACATTGGTACATTAGAGGAGGGACACAGAACAATTCGACAGAGCAGCTACTTCTTTATGCCAAACGAACAAAGGGAATCTTAACATAAAAAGAACAGAGGTGCCCAACTGTTGAATTTCCCTCACCAGTACAGGTTGACATCTTTGGCAGGGTGGGTGGGGGTGGTCTACAAATTAAAAGGTCTACAAATGATACCTCTGAAGCCCAAACTGGTTAAGTGAGAAAGGCTGGACTTACTTTGGGGTAAGTTTTATAAGCTCACTTACCGTCAGGGCTGAAGGCTGCCCAGTCTATAGACTGGTCTATAAGACCCCAGCCTAGAACAGGCTAGGGAGGGGCTCCTTCTCACCCAG
This sequence comes from Dama dama, assembly GCF_033118175.1. Taxonomy (NCBI): domain Eukaryota; kingdom Metazoa; phylum Chordata; class Mammalia; order Artiodactyla; family Cervidae; genus Dama; species Dama dama. Next base: position 32,565,680 of record NC_083684.1, read on the forward strand.
GCAGGTCAGCTGCTTCTAAGAGGGTGCATCTCAATATGAGATCATTTCAGAATTTAAAAAGTTATATAGGTTGAGCCAGAGTACTGTTCAATCTAATATCATACTCATTGGCTTTAGTTCTTTCTTCCTGAAACTCATAGCTCATAACACATTTTGTTCTCCAGGATAAATGTCCCTAGGTCCTTCAGTTATCATGGTGTCCCCTGGTTTTACATTCTCCTTCCATCTTTGTTTCTATGACCTTCCCTATGACTTTCCTCTGGTTTTGTCTTGTTTTGGTCATGTGCCTTTTAAATAGTGAGATCCAGAATAGGAAGTTTAAGATGAAAATTTTTACCATCATTGGACATCTTCTCCCAGGTGGGCTTTTGGTCCCTGGATGATAATGCCACAATTATGTGACCCCTGGGAGACCAGTATCCGGAAATCTGGGTAGCAGCAGGGACTCCCTTTTAAAAAGCCCTAGGCAGAGAGGGGACCAGTTATCTTGACCCATTTCAGTGAAAATTGTTATTTCACGGCTTTCTATTGCCGTGAAATAATAACCAGAAGCTGGGATAAGGCATACGACTTCCCCTGCCCAGGTGTCCAATGGCAGCCCTGCAGAAACCAATTATGCTAATAATATTTTCATACTAAAAAGAAAATGTGCGATTGCCGGTTATTTTGTTTTGAGCGGATGCCATTTTATTCCATAGGGAAAATTTTTCATGCAATTTTGTTGTTTCTCTTTCCTCAAAAATGGATCTCAAATGACCCTAAGTCCCAGGTACAGGGCTTTTCTGGTGAGTTTTGAAGACGAGAGTGTAGGTACCAGCCTTTGCCCTAAGCTGCTTTCAACCTCTAGCGAGTTAGCCCAAGTGCCGGGAATTCAGCTGCCCCATCTCATCCTGCCCCAGCCTCACCGAGCTCCTTAGTCATCTTCAGTCTGTAACCAGACTTGGAACGCAAAGGCTGGTCCTTTGCGGCTCAGCATCGCATCCTGCTGATGAACTTCTGGTGGGATCGTTCAAGCTGAGGCTGGTTCATACTCATGCACCACCATCGGGGGAAGAAGCTTGCTCCCCTGTCCAGGTGTTAGCCCTGTCAAATCAAAAGACGCCAATTCAAGCCCAACACAAAACAACCTCCGCACTCTCCCCACCTCAAGCCCACTCCCACCCCTTCAGGAGTGACGCCGTCACCATCAAACGCCTTTGCTTCCTCAGAGTGATTTCCAGTAACCTCCAGAGCCATTTTTTTTCTAGTTTGAAAAACCTCATCTCATCTAGCTTTTTGATCAGCACTTTGAAGCCCCTGCAGATGAGTCTGAAGGATTTAACAGCAAGTCCTCCTTGACCTCACTTTGGCAGGTAGGTGGCAGTGTTTGGAAAATACTCAGGCCTGGCTTACCTCTTCCCAGCAAATTTATTTTAAAGTGGCCCCCTCCCAACCCATTGAATGACAAAGGAGGTTACACACAAATGATATGAATTTTATATGTGGAATACATTATCACCTCCCAATAATGGAAAAAAAAAATCTACCTGTGGGGAAAACAGTGTCCAGAGCAGGCAGCTTTTTATTACTTTCTAGACAAAGAAACAATAAATTTGCGAGGAACTGGTAGGACAAAGAAATGTAAACTTGGGTGTTTAGTGAATCCACGGTTTGTATAGATAGACTTCTTGGGCTGAATTCCCCATCTCTTCTTCCTCCCTACCCTGCGGGGAGGGTGGTTTTCTCATACGAGGTTAATTTCCTGCTTTCAGGGAGACAAAGGAGAAGGTCAGAGTAGCCCTCTTGTGTTGACCATTTCTTAAAGGAAAAAAGTGTTAGTCTCTCAGTTGTGTCCAACTCTTTGTGACCCCATGAACTGTATCCCTCCAGGCTCCTCTGTCCATGGGATTTCCCAGGCAAGAATACTGGAGTTGGTAGCCATTCCCTTCTCCAGGGGATTTTTCTGATCCAGGGATCGAACCTGGGCTTCCTGCATTGCAGGCAGATTATTTACTGCCTGAGCCACCAGGGAAGCCCATTTCTTAAATAACCCTATTTTGAAATGACCAACGTGCCATTTTTGCTTATTTTAGGACAGATTGCTCTGAGGCCCGACAGGTGGAACCCAGGTTTCTAGACAAGATAGAACTCATTAAATTCTCCAAATGATACAGGTGGCAGATTGTTCACAACTAGTTAATGATTGGAGGAAACTGGCTCATAGAAATTGAGGTGGCTAGCTCACGGTAACATGGGAAGACAATTAAAATCAAGAATCTAGGTCTTCTGATTCTTGCTTATGTGTCACCATTTCTATGAGCGTACTAGTTATATTTTTCTTCATTCCTAGGGTGACTAAATGCCTACTTTTGCTTAGGACAGTCTTACTTAACACTTGTTTTGTCCCAGAATAATCGTGAAACACCCCTTTTCACATTCAAAAGAGAAGGGTCTGGAAAATTAAAACTACTTGATCAATCACCATCTGACATGTTTTTTGTTTATTGTTTATCTCACCCACTAGAATGTCAGATCCAGATGGCTGGGACTTCGGGTGTTTTGTTCACTGCTCTCTTGTCAGTACCTTTAACTGGTGCTGACATAGTAGATGTTCAGTAAATATCTGTTGGTTTAATTTAAAAAGAATATTACCATTGTTGGCATGAAAGTGAGACATCCACAACCCGCAGGGGTTAAGAAGGAAAAATAAGACGTTGCTACATTTGCATGTTGGATATAGATCTAAGGAGAGAGGAGCTTTTCAAAGGTAATTTTCTGTGCGGTGTTAGCCTTTGTTCGATGCTGACCTTTGAGCTATGGGCAATGAGAGGCAGCTTTTATAAGTCTCCCTTCCGTAAAGCTGATTTTTCTAGGCATGAAGTTGCCAGCAGGGGCTGGTAAATAACAGCCAAGCTTTTCTCCTATTCCCTTCACTCTCCCTGACATCTCACGAAGCACTCTCTTGTTTGATCAATTTTTTCCCACCTAGTAAGGAAGAAACCCACAGAGGCTGCCTCAGCAAGACTCCCAGAGGCTCCAAATGAATATCGAATGGCTCCCTACAAGCTCTCTAGTCTGGTAAAACGTAACATGAGTCAAAAAGTTCTGAGAAGGTTGGCAAGAGGAGAAAGAGAAGGATCATATCCCGGGTTTGGGGCAGATTTTCATTTGGGCCACATTTTAAAATTACATTCTAGTGGGACTGCTGCTGCTGCTGCTAAGTCGCTTCAGTCGTGTCCGACTCTGTGCGTCCCCATAGACGGCAGCCCACCAGGCTCCCCTGTCCCTGGGATTCTCCAGGCGAGAACACTGGAGTGGGTTGCCGTTTCCTTCTCCAATGCATGAAAGTGAAAAGTGAAAGTGAAGTCACTCAGTCGTGTCTGACTCTTAGCGACCTCATGGACTGCAGCCTACCAGGCTCCTCCTTCCATGGGATTTTCCAGGCAAGAGTACTGGAGTGGGGTGCCATTGCCTTCTCCTCTAGTGGGACAGTCTCAATCAAACTTCCAGGACATGTCTTAGGCGGCATTATTTGCACTTATTCATTTGCATTTGTTGTTTTTGAAAGCATTCAGTTTTTGTTTTCAGGTTCTTTTTCAGTCATTCAGTTCAGTTCAGTCACTCTGTCATGTCCGACTCTTTGTGACCCCATGAATCGCAGCACGCCAGGCCTCCCTGTCCATCACCAACTTCTGGAGTCCACCCAAACCCATGGCCATTGAGTCAGTGATGCCATCCAACCATCTCATTTTCTGTCATCCCCTTCTCCTCCTGCCCTCAATCTTTTCCAGCATCAGGGTCTTTTCAAATGAGTCAGCTCTTCGCATTAGGTGGCCAACATATTGGAGTTTCAGATTCAACATCAGTCCTTCCAGTGAACACCCAGGACTGATCTCATTAAATATGTTTATTTCTCCAGCAACTACTATGTGCCAGATGCCATGACAAATGTTTAGAATATAAACATCTCCCTCCCTCCCTTCCTTTCTCTTTCAAAACCATAAAGCTGTATTAGCAATTGATATGATTGTTTATGTAGAGAAACCCATGGTATTTACAGAAGAAACCTTAGACAAGTGAGTTTAGCATAGTTCTAATGTATGCACTAAAGATACAAAAATCATGATCCTATTTTTGTAGAGAAAATTATATAATTTTAAAAAGACCAGAAAAATGTGGTTCTCTATGAGTGACTTTTGCTTCTTTCTTTTTAAAATTTTGTTCTTTGTCTATCTGTTTTTAATGCATCTTTCTCTATTCACTATTCTTGACACTCAGTGGGACTTTTCAATCAGAATATTCTAGGATTTTTTAGAAACTGAGGTTCAATTGGCATATAATATGTTGGTTTCAGGTATACAACATAATGATTCAGTATTTGTCTATAGTTGACCTTTGAACAACATGGGTTTGAACTGTATTGATTCATTTATATGCATTTTTTTCAATAAATACAATATAGCATTGTACTGTATTTTTATAAATTGGCAACTGAGCTTGACTGAATACATGGATATGGAACTGAGGATACAGAGGACAAAATATAAAGTTACACTTGGTTTTTCTACTGTGAAGAAGGGTTGATGTTCAGAATCTCTGAGTTATTCAAGGGTCAACTGTACAGTGCAAAATGGTCTAGTTAGTTAACATCAATCATCATATATAGTTGCAAAAAAATTTTTTTTCTTGTGATGAGGACATTTAATAAGACCTACTCTTTTAGCAACTTTCATATCCTTTCTCCCGTGGATCTTCCTGGGTCTCTTGCATTACAGGAAAGATTGAGGTGGCTGAATCTTTACTGTCTGAGCCTTCAGGGAAGCCCACAATGTTCTCAGCAACTTTCAAATTTATTATTATTAACTATAGCACCATTCTGTACACTGCCTCCTGTTAAGAGGTACTTTTTTGGGGAAGAGAGGGAGATTAGCTTTATTTATTTGTTTCTTTAACTTTTATTGGAGTATAGTTGATTTATCATGTTGTGTTAGCTTCTGCTCCACAGCACAGTGAATCAGTTATACAGATAACTGTATGTTTTTGTTTATGTAAGGTTCTTTCCCCATATAGGTCATTACAGAGTATTTTTTACATGACCACTTTAATTTTTTTAAACTTATTTATTTTTGCCTATGTGGGGTCTCTTTTGCTGTGCATGCCTTCTCTAGTTGTGGAGAGTGGAGGCTGCTCTCTAGTTGTGGTGCTCAGTCTTCTCATTGCAGGGGCTTCTTTTTTGCAGAGCACGAGCTCTAGGGCGGTCAGGCTTCAATAGTTGGGGTGCATGGGCTTAGTTGCTCTGTGGCATGTAGGATCTTCCCAGATCAGGGATTGAACCCTTGTCTCCTGCATTGGCAGGTGATTCTTTACCACTGGGCCACCAGGAGATCCCCAATGCATAGTATTGAGTAGAGTTCTCTATGATATACAGTAGGTCCTTATTAGTTATCTTTTATATAGTAGTCTGTCTTTGTAGAGAGGTACATTAGTTGGGATGTTGGATAATAACAAGCTGAGCCTGAGGGATGAAAAGAAGACAGCTCTACAGAGATTAGCGTGTCCATCAGCAAGGACTGCTGTAACAAAGGACCACAAACTGAGTGACTTAGAACAACAGAAACGTATTGTTTCACTGTCCTGAATTCCAGAAGCCTAAAACCAAGATGTCGGCCTTCTGAAGGCACCAGGGAAGGATTTGCTTCAGGCTTCCTAGCTTCCTCAGGCATTCCTTGGCTTGTAAAGCACCATCTTCTCTCTGTCTCTTCACATCATTCTTCTCTGTGTGTGTGTCTGTCTCTGTGTCCAAATTTATCTTTTTTTTTCCTAAGGACATTTGTTGTATTGGATTAGGGCCCACCAAATGACCTGATTTTCACCCGATTAACTCCTTAAAGATCCTATTTCCAAATAAAGTCACATTCTGAGATATTGAGGTTTGGACTTCAACACATCTATTTTTAGGGGGCCAGGGGGTGGGCACAAATTAACTCACAGCAAGTTGGATCAATAGTGTTCCAGGCAGAAGACCATGTGTTCAAGTCCCTGAATTAGAATGAAGGCTGGGGATTTGGAGAATCACAAGACTGATGGTCTGAATAGAGCAGGCAGAGTGACAGGAGGAGACCAAGGAGGGGGATGTATTGGCAACTACAAAGTCAGCAGTATGGATGATTCATTCATTTTTGCTACTAACACCTGCTGCCATAACTCAAAGGGGATATACAGAGAGACTGCTGAGATAGTTCTGTCTTTTCCTCTCTGTAGTTCATGGAATGCAGCTAAGGAAGAGAGCTCCCCAACTGGTCATGGTAGTTGCCAATGTAGAAAAATTAATTTTTCTTGCAAGTCAGATTGTCACATTTGTGTCCCTGGCTGGACCAGGAGCTACAGGAACCACCCGGTGAATCATCTCCAAATAAAACTGCGAAAGACAGCGGGACATGGACTTTGCACCATGTCAGATTCCGATGCCAAGGGGCTGCCTCCAGGGATCACACCACTCTTCTGGCTGCTAGATTTGCATCAGGAAGGCTGGGTATTTAGTGGAGTGAGAGAGGACACAGAAGAGGTGAAAATAAACATTGTTGAATTATGATCTCACATCAACCAAATTGCTTTGGGTTTAGTGTATTTAAGATATTGGATTTTAGGCCATCTATATTTTTAGTTTGACCACCTTTATCCCCTGAGCCTTTCATATGAAAAAAAAAAAAAAAAAACATTTGCATGAATCTGTATTTATCTTCTAGATGATGTTATTTCTATTTCCTTTACCCAGTCTTAATCTACTGTCAAGTATGGGAGCTTATAGTTTTATTTTATCTTGCACAATTAAGCCCTGGGTCATTGCCTTCTCATTGTAGTGATTAAATGGAACTTACTTTTAATTTTTTTTCCAAATTTCATGTATACATTATTGCTTTAATCCTTAAACAGCCTTCCAAGGTAGGTAGGTTAATTGCATTTTAAAGATAAGGAAGCTGAAGTATGGAGAATTTCAGTGGTTGTGGCAATATACGGAGTGTTATCAGTGTGAAACTAGGAGCAGCCTGCCTGGATTCAAATTCAGACTCTGCCGTTAATTGGCTTGTATGACCATAAACTAGTTATGAAACCTCTTTGAGTCTCAGTCTCCTTAACTATAAAATAAAGGTGGTAATAACGACTCACAGAGCTGATTTTTTTTTTTGCATTTTATTTTGACTGAAGTATAGTTGATGTACAATATTATATAAGTTATGGGTGTACACTGTAGTAAGTCACAATTTTTAGAGGTTGTTCTCCATTTATAGTTATTAAAATATTAGCTGTATTCAAATACATTTGTTATTACAAAAATAATGACATATTGTATGCTTGTTTTATTTTTCACAATTAGAGTATACTTGCTTTGCAGTGTTGCGTTAGTCTCCGCTGTGTGGTGAAGTGAATCCGCTGTCTGGATACATACATCCCCTCGCTCCTTCCCCACCAAACCCACCCCTCTCGGTCATGACAGGCACTGAGCTGAGCTCCCTCTGTTAAACATCAGCTTCCCACAGGCTATCTGCTTCATCCCTGGTAGTGTATATATGTCAATGCTTCCCTCTTAATTCATCTCACCTTCTTACCCACTGTGTCCACAAGTCTGCTCTCTATGTCTGTGTCTCTATTCCTGCCCTGAAAATAGGTCCATCTGTGCGTTTTCCTAGATTCCATAAATATGCACTAATATGCAATATTTGTGTCTCTCTTTCTGATTTACTTCACTTTACGGAGAAGGCAATGGCACCCCACTCCAGTACTCTCGCCTGGAAACTCCCATGGATGGAGGAGCCTGGTGGGCTGCAGTCCATGGGGTCGCGAAGAGTCAGACACGACTGAGCGACTTCACTTCCACGCATTGGAGAAGGAAATGGCAACCCACTCCAGTGTTCTTGCCTGGAGAATCCCAGAGACGGGGGAGCCTGATGGGCTGCCGTCTGTGGGGTCACACACAGTCGGACACAACTGAAGCAACTTAGCAGCAGCAGCAAGTCTTTAGGTTCATCCATATCTTAACAGAGAACCCAATTTTGTTCCTTTTTAATGCTGAATAATATTCCATGATACAAGCATTAAATGAGTAAATGTGTATAGGGCTTAGCCTTGCTCTGGCACATAACATGCACTGAGTTGTTCAACACTAGGTGTGAATCTCAGTTGTAGAAATTACTAGCTGTGTGCATCTGGGCAAATTCTTTCACTTTGTTAGATCCTCATCTCTAGCATTCCCTCTGCCAGCTACTCCACTGAAATGAAGCATTGTCTTGATGATTAAGGAAGATGTTCCTTGTTGGATATTTAGCACCATTTCTGACCTAATGCATGTTACATGAGTTAAAAGTCTGATAGAGAAATGCTGTGCGTGGTTTTGTAAATCAGAGTACAGAGTTTGTATTTTACTTTGTAGGCATAGAGAAACCTTAGAGGGCTGTGAGTGGAGAAGTGACATGACTATGTTTTAAGGCTTTAAAAGATCACTTCGGCAGCAGTGAGTTAATGGAGATGTTGGGAACGTGCAGTGCAATGAACAGCTAGGAGGCTATTTCAGGCATCCACTCAATAATTGTGGTGGTCAGGACTTTGGTAAAGATGGAGGCTAGGAGAAGCAACTTGATTTAGGATCTGTTTTTGAGGTAATAGGCTTCCATTGTGGCTCAGCTGGTGAAGAATTCACCTGCAGTGTGGGAGACCTGGGTTTGATCTCTGGCATCAGAAGATCCCCTGGAGAAGGGAAAGCCTGCCCACTCCAGTATTCTGGCCTGGAGAATTCCATGGAGTCGCAAAGTCAGACATGACTGAGTGACTTTCACTTTTGAAGTAATTTTGGATATATTTGTTGATGGTTTGGATGTGGAAAGTGGAGAAAAGGTAAGAAGTTGGTGCTAACACCTGGAGGATGATGGGGCCATTTATTGGGAAAGGCAAGGAGGTGGGCGGTTTGAAGGGGTGACAGCATGGATTCTGTTGGGGGCATTTTGACTTTCAGGTTTTATGCTTGCTAGGGGATGCTGCCTGATTCTTAAATGAGTGTTTAGTATGCCCCTGTGGGATTTATTTAGACTATTGTCCCTACCTCCCCAAAAGTTTTCATTGCTATTAACATTGACAAGACATCTATTGAACTAGTAATAAAATATCAGTGTCCATAGAGGGAGATAGAAAGTCAGCACTCCAACAATAAAGATTTACAGAGCTCTGACGGAATATGTGGCTTACATTTCAGCCTCTTCAGAAAGAAATTCCTGACCATTCCCAACATTTGAGCATCTGAAATTCAGAAGCTCACAAACCATTCGCACCAGGAAGAATGTGATTTTTGAAATGAGTGGCAATAATGAACAACGTCTGCACCAAGAATTTCAAAGCAATTCGGAAGCAAATGTTACCTGGCCATCCATTTGAAAACCTGTTATCATAAATCAAGGCTGATAGCATAAAAGAACAGCCTCTTAATGTAGATGAGAGGATTCATGATGGTATCTCTTCTGTCTTTGAATCATGGGTAGTTGGCACACCTGCTGACAGTTAAACAAAAGTAAAGAATGGAGGGGGGGGGCAGCGACTGGACCATATGCAACGCCCTTCTCCCCATGACACTCACCTTGGAGATACAGTACAATCGACCAAAATTCACCAAAAACTTGGCATTATTAGAGTTCAGTTGGAACTAAAGAAAGTGATTAGCATCATATCCAGGGTGATATCAGGGTTAAGTGTGATAGCAAAAGCCATAGTGTTAGCTCAGTGATTAATATTTGTAAAACCATACTTGAACTTAGGAAATTCCCCAGGCTTCGTGTTGAACTGTGCCTCCCTCCTCCCAGAGTAACATGCTGAAGTCCTGTACCTCCGCTACTCAGAACATGACCATATTTGGAGATGGTTCTTTACAGAGGTAGTCAAGGAAAGGTGGGGTCACTGGGGTGGATGGGTCCTAGTACTGCATGACTGGTGTTCTAATGGGAAGGAGAATTTTGGATAATGATACACATAGAGAGGAGATGAGTGAAAGAAACGCAGGGAGAAGATAGACATCTGTATGTCAGGGAGAGGGGAACAGATCCTTTTCCAACCATCCTCAGAAGGAGTCAGCTCTGTCAACACCCTGATCTTGGACTCCCAGCCTTCAGAGCCATGAGGCAAGTCCCTGGATCGTTGAAGCCACCTCGTCTGAGGTGCTCGGTGATGGCAGCCCTAGTACAGTAATACACCCAAGCCATGGAATCCAGGTTCCAGCAATCCTGTTTTAATCTCAGGAGAGACATCGCCTTGCCACTGATGCTGGAGCCACATATAGTTTACCACAACCTATAGGCTTCTCAAACCCTATATGATTCCCTGGGAGATCCTTGCCACTGGAGATTCTAGGTCAGTAGGTTTGGGGTGGTGCCCAAGAATTTGTATTTCTAGCAAGTCTGAGGTCCTGCTGTTGCTGCCAGTCTGCAGTTCACACTTTCAGGAGCCTTGGGTCTAGCACAACGCAAAGGGCCTGGAAGGTGCTCGTGAATGCCTGCTCAGTCGTGTCCGACTCTTTGCGACCCCGTGGACTGTAGCCCACCAGGCTTCTCTGTCCATGGGATTCTCCAGGCAAGAACACTGGCGTGGGTTGCCACACCCTCCTCTAGGGGATCTTCCAGACCTAGGGAATGAACCTGCGTCTCCTGTGTCTCCAGCATTGCAGGCAGATTCTTTACTGTTGAGCCACCAGGGAAGCCACACGGAATATGCTCAGTGAAAATCAACTCAGTTAATTTTAGGAACTCTACTTTAGGTTGAGAATCAAATAGACACATGGCCATTCATCTCATGCAGTGATTCGTAATGGGGGATATGCATGGGATTTACAGAATTCAAATTGCTGGGGAGTGCGTTCAGAATATATGTATTTTGATACTGACTTGGTATCAGTGCTGTTGGTATACAAGCAAGGCACCATTTGAAGCAGACAGCTTTAACAAACTTATTCTGATGTTGTTGAGAAGGAAAGCGTTTCGAAGGATAGCAGTAATTGCCGCAGCCAGAGGTCTACAGGTGCAAGTGATTGACAACGGTGACTGGGTCAGAAAATGCTAATCATCCGTGAAGTGGGCTCACCACGACTCTGACGCCGTGTCTCTGGGAGCACTCTGCGGTAGGTGCATCTTTGCTGAATAGATACAAAGTGAACTTGACGGGAAAGGAGACCTCAGCAGTCTCACAAAGGCAATTTTGCAAGCTGTCTGGCTGTGGAATTAGTGGAATGTTTGCTCAGGAAGAAACAGCTGACGTCAACTTTGCTCTCTTTGTATCTCAAGGGCAGAGTTATCCACGCCTCTGGCCTGCACCGACACCTGCAGAGGGAAGCATGGCTTCCAGAGGGAAAGGTTAAAGAACAGGTCGGCTGGGCATCCACGCGCCCTCCTGTTTGTCATCTTTCTGGCAAGGTGAATTCAATGTTCAGTAATTCCTCCTGACTTTCTAAGAGCTATGGGACACACAAGTGTGAAAAAAGTCATCTGGGCTCTAAGAGGATTAGCTCAGCTTCGTAACCTAATCACTCTGGCCAAAGAGAATGAAGAGGAAAGCAGTGGGCTTGGGCAAGAAACATAAGGATAATGGAATTTCCATTAAATATCAAGGAGTGTGTGTGTGTGTTGTCTGACTCACAAAGGCTGTCCTCTTTTCCATTTCGGGGGGCTTGTTCAATTTGAAATGGAAACATGTCTTATCTCCACTTCCCCAAAAAAGCAGTCCTTATGTGGGGCACATAAGCTGCTCTGAAAGCTCTGCTGAATTACTCCATCAAGGCCATTCTGAGAGTATCTCGATAATAACAGAAGCAGCTATTAATTAGACAGGCAGAGTAGTGTGGCATCCTGAGGACCAGATTTGTGGATGGACATTAGGATCTATCTACTTCTTCCCTTAGCATCACTTGCTGGGGAATCTTGATGAAATCATTTGTTTTCCCAGGAACCTTATTTCAGTCTGGGTAAATTGAAGAGATTTGATGAATTTTTCTCCAGTGTTCTGTTGGCTGCCCACCAGTGAGCAGGATGTAATGAGTCAAGTTTTAACTGTGTGTAATTTTACATGGGTCAGTAAGATATGCCTCTAAGGTTTGGGTCCACCTGTGTTTTGCTTTGCAATTTTAGGTAATATATTGTCTTGCAATGAGTAGTCAGAAAATAAACAAAAAAATACATAGTGATTAAAGGATAGATCATGGAACTTAGCACTGGTATTTGACTCTTGTCTTTGTGATTCATTGACTGTGTGATACCTGGCAAGTTGCTTAAAAAAAGTCTCTGGTCTTTGGCTTTTTATTTTTATTTTTTTTGCCTAAAAATGGAGACATTGATAATATATAACCATATATTAGGTTATATAATTTAGGCACCATAATTCTTCGTTTTTCCTGAAGGAGGTGATGAGAGGGTAAAGTTTTTACGTGGGGTATCCTAGGAAAGTCCTGTGATAGATCCATTTTATTCATTCATTTAACAATCCTGAATGGACTGATTAATGTGATTCAATACCAAGATAGTACCATAGGACCTAACAAAACGTAAATTAACTCTATTCCAGTAACAATAAGTAAGATCATTAAAAGAAAGATATAACCCCTGTATTCGAGGAGCTTAGGGTCTAATAGAGGAAAATAAGTTCTCATACTTACTTTCTCTGAACAAATGTTTGAGACTTTCATGTGTAGAAAAATTACCTAGTCTCCCCATATTATAATATCACCATGTGCAGAGGTAGGGGTGATATAATTTACCTCCTAGACCAGACACACAGCGCAAGTCACAAGGAATCACACTTCACGCCAGGGTTTTGCTTTTCTCTTTGGTGCTTCTTCGTCTGGTTCATAGGCCGTGTCTTCTCATCTCAGTACAGGCTTGAGAAGCAGTGTGAGGAAAGGCCGAATTTATTTAGTAAATAAAGACCAATGCATTGCGTGTCTGAGAGGGAAATGACATCAGAAACAGTTTTTGACCAGATGGTGAGCAAAAGATGTGGGGAGAATGGATGCCATGTCAAGTGGTTCAGTTCAGTTCAGTTCAGTTGCTCAGTCGTGTCCGACTCTTTGCGACCCCATGAATCTCAGCACGCCAGGCCTCTCTGTCCACCATTAACTACCAGAGTCTACCCAAACCCATGTCCATCGAGTCAGTGATGCCATCCAGCCATCTCATCCTCTGTCATCCCCTTCTCCTCTTGCCCCCAATCCATCCCAGCATCAGGGTCTTTTCCAACGAGTCAACTCTTCGCATGAGGTGGCCAAAGTATTGGAGTTTCAGCTTCAACATAAGTCCTTCCAATGAATACCCAGGACTGATCTCCCCCAGGATGGACTGGTTGGATCTTCTTGCAATCCAAGGGACCCTCAAGAGTCTTCTCCAACACCACAGTTCAAAAGCATCAATTCTTCGGAGCTCAGCTTTCTTCACCGTCCAACTCTCACATCCGTACATGACTACTGGAAAAACCATAGCCTTGACTAAACGGATCTTTGTTGACAAAGTAATGTGTCTGTTTTTAAATATGCTATCTGGGCTGGTCATAACTTATGTCAAGTGGTTAAAGTATAGCTTTTCTAGAGGAGCACATTGTACATGTCAATGTGTAATAAGTAAGTGTGGAAAATGCTTCCTATTAGTACTAGTGAACTTATGTAGGCCACACATTATTAAAGAAATGGAAAAATAGAAGAAGTTTTGAGTATGAGGGGACCTTGAGATCTGCATGTAAAATTAATTAAAGAGATTGACTAGTAATTGACTGGCAGAAGTGACTGAGGTTTACTTCAGGATAATTTTTTTTACTGCGTTCTTATGATAACATTTACTCATTTAGTCATCAGTTTTATTTAATGTCATTCCTGTGTTAGGTTTGGGTCTTGGATAAGAAGCAGAAAGAAGCATGTCAAAGTTTAGGAGCACATGATGATAAGACATGACAGTAAAAAATATGATTCAATGCTAATTATAATGAAGGTGTGTATTACAGGAAGATGGAAAGGATGAGTTGAGTAGTAAGATCAGATTTCTCAAAATGTGTAAGATTTGAATGTAAGATATATCTCTCTAAATGGATTATTAGTTATCCTAGAATCCCTATCTTAAAAGATAATACTTGGTGTGATTTCCACTAATCAAGCATAACTTACTAAAGAATCCACATGTTAAAAAAATTGACTATATATGGGGGGGGGTATGAGTAAAAAGCCAAGTTAGAATCAAGCTTCAATCTTTAGGAGTCTAGATTGTGTGTACATATATGTGTGCACATGTGTAATATCTTTTCCTTCCTTCCTCCACTCCTTCCTTCCTCGCTCTTTCCATCTGAGATCTGAGAGTCCTTTTCCAGGAATGCTTTGCAGAATTCAGATCACATGCATTTCATCAAAGTAGCATCTTTAAGATAATCTCCAAATCTGTTTTTGCAGGAGATGAGAAGAGGATAATGTGCAGCTTTTAGAATGACTATGAATGAATCATAGATTCTGACTTTTGCCTAGTTTGTTTCATTATGAACATTTTGTGGCTATTAAAAAGAAACAACAAAAAAGGAAGTGTTGTACTGTTGGAAGGCATAATGCAAGAATATATAATTTAAGCAAAGCTCAAACTAAAACATTGCAGGCTTATATCTAAGTTTTTCATTACTAAGAAATGTAAACTCTTCTTAATTTTTCTTTCCAAATGGAAGATAGCAGATGTTCATCTGTTACCGTGAAAGTCTATTTTAATTGGCAGTTTTGGTCTCAGAGTAATTTTAAATTGCTACCAGGCTGTCACTTTTGCTTTTGCTGACTTGCAAGGAGGTTTAATGCCTCCCCCACTGGGCTAGACTTTATCCTTCTAGTTGGAGCTGTTGGATCACCTCAATTTACGGCAAACAGAAGAGATTTAAATAGTCCACAGAAATGCAATGAAAATGCCTCAGAGTAGACGTGTGATGTTCTAAAAGCTCTCTGAGATCCAGAGATAAAACTTGTTATGAGGAGACAGGTGCAAAGAGACAGAGACATCCAGGGTAAGGAAGAATAAGGCCCTTTGGTCAGATTGAATTATTTTTAATACACTCATAAAACTGGTTAACAAGCAATCACCTCTCTATCAAATTTGATCTTTAGAGTGGCTGATGGAATTGGAATACTGCACTAGTTTTCTGTCAGTTTGCTTGCTTTGTCCATTCTGACAAATGCATGGAGAAACTTCTGTGACAATTCTATGTGACTTGGTGTTAATCAGGGTATGTATGTTGGGAGAACTGGGATTGGAAGATTGCATAGGACAAAGGCAAATGAACGGAGCTGGGAACCAGAGGATCTGGAATTTAACCTCGCTCTTCTGCTACTTGGCCACGTGGTGGATGATTTGTTTTGTGAAGGGTTGGGAAAGGTATGGGGCAACTTGATTCTAGAGATTTTCTCCAGTAAAAAGAATTTATACTTTTTATTCTCACTTCATACACTGCATTTTTCTGGCTTTGTCCCTTCTTTCTCTAGGGCTTTTTGTTTTCTCCAGATCTGTAGTCACAAATGTCTCATGATTTTTTTTGAGAAATAATCTTGTGCATAGTACAGGGACATTAGAGCAAGATGGATCCTGGACTTTGGGGAAATTGTTCTGCCTTCTCTGAACCTGCTTTTTCCTCGCCTATAGAATGGTTATGTATGCCTCAGAGGATTACTGTGAGGACTAATGTAAAATGCTTAGGAGAATGGAATTGCCTAGTGATAGAGTGTGCATTCAGCATTAGAGTTGCCTGCCTTCTTTTTTAATTTGTGCCATTCTGGTATAGTATTGTTTCATCACATTTTATTTTAATTTTAATTTTCCTGATGACAGGAGAAGTTGGGCATCTTTTCATACAACTGCAAGTCACTTGTGTACCATGTTATGTGGATTTCTTTTTCAAGTATTCTGCCAGCGTTTCTACTGATTGTCTCAATGATATAGCTAAAAGAGCATTTATTAATGCTTACAATTTTTTTTATTAAAGAGGTTTTATTTTATTTTTAAAAATTTTGGCCATGGCTCACAGCTTGCAGGATCCTAGTTCCCCGACCAAGGTCAAACCCAGGCCCCCAGCATTGGAAGTTCAGAGATCGAACCACTGGACCACCAGGGGATTCTCTAGAAGCGAAGAGTGTACTTTGAATGCAAGTCCTTCGTAGATCATGTGTTATATTAGACTCCTACTGCTGCTCTAACAAGTCACCCAGACTTGGTGGCTTAAAACAGCAGAATCCCATTCCCTCACAGTTGTAAGGCCAGACATCTGTGATCCAAGTGTCGGCAGAAATCGAGGAGCCCCCCTGGAGGCTCAGGGGGAGTTTCCTTTCTGGTTTCTTTTAGTTTCTGGAGGCTAGAGGTATTCCTTTGCTTGGGGCTACAGGACACCAATCTCTGCCTCCCTCATCATGTGGATTGTCACAAGACCTTTCCCCCTCACTCTATGTCCCAAATCTCCCTCTCTTTTCTCTTAGATGGACACCAGTCACTAGATACAATATGGGGCTCTGAATCTTGGATCCTATTTCCAAGTGAGATCATATTCACAGGTATCGAGAGTTAGGATTTGGGCATATGTTTTTGGGGAGATACTGTTCAACCTAATACATATGTATTAAAACTATGTCCTTTAGTCTGTTTGCCTTTTCACAGTTTTAATGGTTACTTTCCAGTATTCCGGCCTGGAGAATTCCATGAACTGTATAGACCGTGGGGTCCCAAAGAGTCGGACATAAATGAGTCACTTTCACTTTTGATGAACCAAATTTCTTAATTTTAATAGGGTACAGTTGAATCTTTTTTTCCCCCTTTATGGTTAGAAGTTTTGAGGTCTTGCTTAAGAAGTATTTGCCTATCCCCAAATAATGAGTTTTTCTCATATGTATTTTATTAAAAGTTTATTAATTTTTTCCCTATATATTTAGGCCTACAATCCATTTGGAATCAACTTTTGTGTATGCTGTGAGGTAGAGGTTAAGATTAAGTTTTTTTTTCTTTATGACTCTAAGTGACCTAGCATGAATTGTTGAAAGAACAACTCCCCCCACTGTACTACATAAACCTGTTGAGAAAACAGATGACATTGTGTGCATCTGTTTTTTGATATTCTATTCCAGTGACCAGTTTGTATCATTTTGCATCAATATGGCACTATCTTAAATACTGTACCGTAAGTTTCGATATGTGGAAATGTAAATTCTTCAGTCTGTTGTTCTTTAAGGTTGTCTCAAATATATTTGGTCTTTTCAAATGTCTGTGTAAATTTTAGTGTTAGCTTGTCAGTTTCCACACACACATTTGCTCTCTTTCACTCATGCACATAAACCCACACACCCACACGTGTTCACACACACACACACGTCGACACACACACACACACCCGCACACCCCTGCCAGGATTTTGATTGAGACTGGATTCAGTGTATAGAATCCAGGTAGATTTATTTATTAATCTATAGATCCAATAGATTTATTGTGAGGAGAACTAGCATCTTAATAATAGTGAACTTCCTAGTCCCTGAACATTTTCTATCTACAATTTCTTTGTTTTCTTTCTTTCAGTAACACTTACTGTTTTCAGTGTATTCCACATCTTTCGTTAGATTTGTCTAGGTAGTTAAAACTTTGGAAGCAATTATAAATGATGTTCTTATACAAACTCACATTTATGTTTTCACTGCTGTGTAATTTTAATACAATGACCTCATATCCAGTCACTTTGCTACGTTCACTTGTAACCTTTACATTCACCTATTTTGATAGCTTGCTTATAGATTGCGGTCATGTCATCATGAAAACAGAGTTTTATTTCATCATTCCCAATCCTGTAAAAATAACTGTATTCGTTTATTTATCGTTGGCTGTGCAGGGTCTTTGCTGCCGCGCTGGCTTTTCCTGAGTCGCCGAGAGCAGACCCACTCCCCGTGGCTGCCCACTGCGGTGGCTTCTCTCGGGCGGCACCGGCTCTAGGCCACGCAGGCTTCAGGGGTTCTGGCGCGGGGGCTCAGCAGATGCAGATCCTGGGCGCTGGAGCACGGGTCAGTAGTTGTGGTGCAAGGGCTTAGCTGCCCCGTGGCATTTGTGGTCCAGCCAGCCCAGGCATCACACCCACGTCTCCCGTGTTGGCGGGCGGATCCCTCACTGCTGAGCCGCCAGGGAAGCCTCGGTCCTGCGCCTTTTGCCTTGTCCTAACTCTCAGTACAGTGGCACATGTGTGTTGATGCTCCAGTGGTTGTTTTTAGGTGACACTTTTTATTCAGTGTTTTTCTTTCACGACATGATGCCTTTTTAGGACTTCTACGTCTTTAAATGTATTCTCCCTGCTTACTTCCCCAGTTCTTCTTTTGGGGGGAGGAGAGGGGTGACCCTGCCACCTCCTCTTTGCCCAACTCAAAGCCTCGGAGCTCTGAGCATCTCCTCTGCCTCTCACACCTCACGTTAGTTACACGGGTTCTGTTGTGTCTCTTTTCTTCCTTCTTTCGTCTCACCCCTGCCTCTCATCTGTACCTTCTCTTGCCTTTCAGTAACCTCCCAAAGGACTCTGATACCTGTAGTCTCTCTGCTCTCCAGTGATTCCTGCTTTGGCATGGTTTGGCCATTTCAATTTCCTTAAAAAACATAAATAACTTCTCACCGAAGAAAGAAAGAAATCTATATTCCTAACACAGCATTCCTGGCCGTCCAAGATGTGGAGAGACAGTGTGGACTGGTGATCAAAACATTGATTCACGAGCACATTGCCTAAATTCTGACTACCCACTTACCAGCTGGGTAATGTTGGATATGTGGTTTCACCTCTCTCTACCTTAGTTTCCTCATTTGACATAGTAATATTAATTGTATCTATGTATCTTACGGGGTTGTATGTAGATTAAATAAGTTAATGTATGTAAAACACTCTTAATAAGTTTTACAATACATTTATTAGTGTGTTGCTAAAGCTTTTTTTCAAATAATAGTAATATTGATAACATATGATAACCAGTATTTATTAAACACTTAGTATTTATATAAACCAAGAACACTGTGAAACCCTTTCATTGACGTATCTAATTTAATCAATGATAACTATGCTGTGAGTATCGTTATGCTCTAGGAATAAGCAATGGTAAGTGATGTATCTTCTGACCCTTCCCACATAAACAATTCCTAAACACGCTCTTGACTCCTGTACCTACAATTTTGCCCAAAGTTCCCCAGTTCTTCTAAGGCCATTCTGCTTTATTATCTCAGGATAATCCTACCCATTTTGCAGGGGGGCTCTCTGCAACTTCTCCTGTTCCAGGGTGAAATAAAATGGAACAGACAAAGAATTAGATTCAGACTCACTAAGCACATTTGCTGTAAAATAAAAGTTTTAATTCCTTTCTCCTGCAGGATCAAAAGACAGCCTTACGTGAGTGAGTTGGACTTTCCTGGCCCCTCCATTAGCCAGGCTGATTCTTTACAAACGAACTACACTGACCCTCTGGCTCTTCTTGCAGTTTTAAGACAGCTTCAACTTGGTTCTTCCAAGTGTCTCATCAGACTGAGCTGAGTTAGTGCAGAGCTTCCAGCCAAGTAAGCCCTCTCAGCACGAAGTGTCAAACATAAGACAGCTAATGCTAGGAGCCAAAGGAAGAAGGCTCTTCTTGACCCTGCTCGGAGACTAGTGCAATTCACAGAGAAGTGGCTGGCAGGCTCCCTTTTGATGCAGTGAACAATGAACAGCAGGGATAAAGTCTTACCATATCCACCTCATGCTTTTGTGTGTGTGTGTGTGTGTGTGTGTGTGTGTGTGTGTGTGACATGCGCACTTTAGCAAAAGACAATGTGGAAAGTCTATGACCTATTATATGAAAATAATCCACCCAGGATCACAGAGGGGCAAAGAGATCCCACAAGTCAGATCCCATATACCATTGGTAAGTGGTACAGCTCTATCCTTAGAGTTCATTTTACATATGAGGAAATTGAGAGTAAATGAAGGGTCCTAGTTTTACATTTGTTTGTTTTTGATCTGTTTTCTCAGTTTTGTACAGTGTGGACATTTGGGTACCAGTTTCACAAACCATGATTGCATTTTGCGTCTTCACTGAGTTCTTCCTGAGTGGAATAGTGGTGCTCATTCAAACCCAGATCGTCAATATGAACATAATCCTTCCTTTTACAGTTTCTATAATTCAGAGTTCTTTTTGGACAGAATTTCTCATTCTGGAGATTTCTAGACTGAGAGTCACATGTTTAGAGATATAGACCTGTCAGCACAGTGTTAAAGACAAAAAAATCTAAAAGTTCACACATTTTGAAGTAGGGCATATACTCTCATGTTTCTGCGGAACAGCATTACCTGTATAATTTCTAACCAGGTTTTCAAGTTTTTCTTTCCCAAGTTTATTTGTCCCATCTGACCCCTGATGAAATATGAATTTGTCATTTCTGCTCCAGATGCTTCATTGCTACCTGTATTGGCCTTAGAATCACAAAATCAAAGAGGCCTTAGATGCTAAAACTTAGAGTCAAGTTGCTGTCAAATTTGATTTAAAAAATTTTTGTTATGAGTTGGATATTTGCTTTAAAGATAATCTTGAATGGAAATCCAGTGTATCATACCGATAAAGGTGCTGTTTGAAGGTGTATTGTGGCGGTGGATGGATAGGAATGGGATGGCTCAGAATATTATATCACTTGGTTTCTTCCTTGGCCCCCGAGGCACCTCTGTAGACAGTAGGATTAGGAGGCACCCAGTTTGAAAACCACCGGTAGAATATATTTCTTCACTTTATAAGGAAGACTGGGGCCTGGAGGTAGCTTGGATGGAATTCCCAGGCAGTGTTCTCTTTCTCATCATATGTCCAGAATTGCCTAGTCAAACCTTTATAAGTAGCTTTATAAGCCGCCAAAGTCATGGAGTTTTAATGATCAGGATCAATTAAATAATTTCCATCATGTTGATAATTCATAGACATGCAATTTACAAATGAAATTTATTATTTAAATGATTTAATGAAAATTTTATGATTTATTTTCTAAATTTGATTTGTAAAGTTTTAAAATATTTCTTAGAGTAGGAAAGAGCATGAAGATTAGGGGCAAGGAGCACAGTTTGAAATCAGAGTATAGGGTCTTCTATCTGTGTGACCTTGAAAGCTATTTTTTTTCTTTTGGCCTCACTGCTTGGCTTGTGGGATCTTTATTCCCAAAACAAGGATTGAACCCGTGTCCCCTGCAGAGGAAGTATGGAGTCCTAACCACTGGACTGCCAGAGAATTCCCTGGAAAACTGTTTAATCTTATCAAGTCTCACTTATCTCTTTTTAAGAATAACCATCTTAGTACCTTAGTGTCTATGGGGCTTCCCTGCTGGCTCAGCGGTAAAGCATCTGCAATGCAGGAAATGCAGTTTTGATCCCTGGATCGGGAAGATCCCCTGGAGGAGGAAATGGCAACCCACTCCAGTATTCTTCCCTGAAAAATCCCATGGACAGAGGAGCCTGGCAGGCTATAGTCCATGGGGTCACAAAGATTTGAACACAACTGAACATGTACACATGCATACATACCTTAGTGCCTAATGTGTTTTTTTTTTAATATTAAATTATATAATGTCATGGGTTCACTCAGTGTTTGGATATAGAAGGCAGGCAGTGCAAATTATTTCTACTCTACATATACCATGATTGTGAGGGTTGATTCCTCTTTGAAGTCACCTATGTACCCTCTGCATATGTTAGACACTCAGGAGATGTTTGTGATTGATAAATCAATATTACTGAAACAGGAAGAATGTGGCATTCTTAAGACTCAAGCAGTATGTATAGCTAGCAATTTTCCTATGTTCAGAATAGAAGAGGGTGGTGGGGAGTGAATATGTGAATTCTGCCTGCCATACAATAGGCATATTACAGAGTAAAGGAGGCTATCTCAGAGGAAGGAAACTTTCCTAAATAGAAAAAAAGAAAGATGAAAGATCTTTCTTTCAACAAAGAACTGCTAGTACTTAACTTGTCAGGACAGGATTTTGAAAAACAGCATTCCCAAGAATACCTTTGTAAAACACCTTAAAAAGAAGTAATGCAAACCTGGTCCCCACTAGCCTTTTATTATTTCTCGTTGATAATGGCTTGCCAGAGTCTCATTTTAGAAAACTCAACACACTACTGTGAACATGAAAAGCAAATCTGCTTTCATAAAACTGAAGTTCCATTGGGTAAGGGAGGACTCAACCGTAGTATGGCCAATTATAGATTCTGGCTGTGTTTTCTCTATGCCCAAACAAGGGAAGGAAACACAAAAAATCCAACAGAAACATGAACGTTTTTTGAAAAGGAAGAAATAAACTCTTGCTTATATTGAATGCAATCACAAAGCGCACATAACTGAATCCTTTCCTCCAATACATATGACTATTTTTTTTATGAGAAAGGGAAACACACTTGATCAGAATTCTACAATCTACAGTAATCACTGACATTTCCGAACGTGAACTGATAAGATTCTTAAATAACTCATAGATCATCAAATGATATTTACATAGTCTGAAAATTGATGGTTCATCAACTTATTCTTCAAATATTCATTAAATATTCAGAGGCCAAGTAGTGTTCAATTTGCTGGTGATATAGAAGTGAATAGAACAAAACCCCTTCTCTTATGGAGCTTATATTTATATTATATTAAGAGTAATTGAAAACTAGTTCCTGGGTGTTTTGGAAAGAGTACTAAATTAGGTAATAGAAGACCTTCATTATAACCCCAGGCCTTGTTACATAGTAGGTACTTGTAATATTTGTTAACAGAATTAGTTTTACTGATGCTTGGTTCTGTGATCTTGTGCAAATCAATTAAATTCCAATTCTCCACCTTCACAGAGTATGAAAATTTGTACTAAAAAGTCTGTAAGGAAGTTTCAACTTTAAAATTCCACAATAATGTGGATATGATTTCATTGCCTAGAACCTTGTAATTTTCATTCTAAAAACATTCATTAAAGAGATCACACATGACAGAGTGCTATGTTCCATGGGAAATATACAAATAGAGAAGTCATGATGTTTGTCCTAAAATAATTAATAATCTGTCGAAGATTAATCTTTAGCAGTTGTTGGGATGATTGGAGAAGAATGGAGGCTGGGATAGCAACAGGAAAGCTTTAGAATGCAATGAAATATCTCATTCCCAATTAAATTTTATAATTGCATGTATATGATTTATTTATATTGTTTATTATATATATATATAATTTATTGTCTCAAAGTCAACTAGTAAATAGAATATTATATGTATTGTATATATGCAGATAACCTCCCCTACCTTTTTCCTGTTCTTTGTTTATCTTCTGCTGCTATAAACTTTTCTCCTCCCAGTGAACTTGCTAATTCTCACCCAGTTTCTCCTGAGGTAGAGATATGGCCTACATATTGAGACTAGACCATGAAAAATGGGCAGAGGGCTATATTATAATGAGCAGAAGGCATATGCATTTAGAGCCAGAAGAATTCTCAAGAACCACAATGTAGTTACCACATTGGCTGTGTGCGATTAAGAATCTAGGGATGTCTGGCCCTATTGTTGGATGACTGCAGGGTTCTTTTCTGTTGGTATCCGGTTCAGTGCCTGAGTCAATGGTTACTCGTGAGTTGGAAACTCAGTCTTAGGGGACCTTGCTCTGAAATCTTGGTCTTAGGAAATCCTTGTCTCTGAATCCTGGCAACAAATTTCTCTGCTAGATGTTGTTGAGCATTCTCTGCATACCATAATATATGTTAACTATTCTTGAATTGCTAACTTGAATGGTGTACAGGAAAATTTTATTTGAAGGCAGATAAAGTTTTCCTCCCAATTTAACAATGGTGGTGGTTTAGTTGCCAAGTCGTGTCCGACTCTTGTGACCCCATGGATTGTAGTCTGCCAGGCTCCTCTGTCCATGGGATTCTTCAGGCAAGAATACTGGAGTGGGTTGCCATGCCATCCTTCAGGGGATCTACCTGACCCAGGGATCAAACCATGTCTCCTGCATTGCAGGAGACTCTTTACTGACTGAGCTACAAGGGAAGCCCCTAATTTAACAATGCTCTATGTATATTTAGACGGGTTTCTTGTTTTTATGAAAATCAACTTATTTTCAAATGAGTTGGTAATGATAGTTGTCTCTTAGAATTAGTTATATGCATTCAGTGAGATAAGAGATACCAGATGTCTAGCATCAGTTCTGGCACATAATTGCTGCTTCATTATGAGTCTGGAATGTTAGAACCTCTCCCTGTCCACTGAAATCTTTGTCAAAAAGCTTAAATTAACTTACTGTGGGTATTGATTCAGTCTTTGATTTTATCTCATTTAAACTTTGTAAGGTGTAAATGGTCATAATGGAAACTCCTGTATGGCTGTTGGTCAGGAACTTAAGCTCTGGTACAATCCTAGGAGATGTGGGTGACAGATGGTTAGCTTGTTTGTGCCCTCTGGTTTAGTTTGTGCTCAGTCTTGCTGTATCTTCTATATCACAATGTATTTTTACTTAGCCTGTCTTATCTTAATACTTTGCTAGTCTGACAGGACCTAGCTCATGATGGGCATTCTGATTGTATGGACTGTGTTATACCAGCACCAGGCACTTTTTCTCTCTACCAGAGCCTGGAAGCATGCTAGGGTTTATTTTTTTCTTCTCCGAAAATGTGTGTGATTCTTTTCTTCAGTTAGGTTGACCCCACTCCAGAGACTTAGGAGTTTTCATTGTGATTTTTCAGTTTGTAGCTTGTTATAATCCCCCACAGCATCTTCTTCACCACTGGTATGTCTAAAACCACATGTTCTCCTGGCTCAAATATCCCCTGAGGCAAAGTTTTTGCACCGCAGTCTTGGTTTGCTGTTCAGTCCTTTCGTGCTCTGGTCCCATTCACAGGTGACACTTGGTATATGGATGAGTCATAGTCCCAGCTAATGAACATGTTGTCTCTAGAACCAAAAAAACGCACTGTGTGATGTTTCCTTTTCTATGGAGTAAGGTACCAAATATAATATTTAATCCTTTGGAGGGGTTATCCCAGAACACTCCTAAACACTGGATTCCTAAACATTTTACTCAAGTGGCAGAGCTTTGAAATTTTGTTTGGTTTATCTTCCCCATCAATAGCACACAGGACTTGCCAAGGCTTCTAACTTGATAGACCCTATTTTTCAACTGTTTTTTATTACCTTGATAATTTATGTAATGGAATAAGATCCAAAAGTATGAGACTGTTTCCAAGTAATTTATCTATGTATCAGAACAAAGCTTTATTATGTTTATAGAAATACAAAAAATATTCAGCACTAAAAGGTAAAATACCCATTGTTTATATCCAATTAAAATTTATCAGGAATGCAAAAAATTCTATCCATAATTAGTGGCAGACAAGACATAATTAATAGACAAAGACATTAAAACCATATAACTGAATTCCAGATGTTCAAGAAACTAGAGGAAATGTTGATCATATTTGTGGAAGATACAAAAATTGAAATAAAACACATAAAAATTACTACTACTGAAATAAATGGATGGGAGTAATAGCAGTTTAGAAATTGTGAAAGAAAATATTAGTGTACTCAAAGATATAAAAATGCAAACTATTTAAATGAAATGTAGAAAATATAGCTAAAAAACCCCACAATGCCTCACTAAGCTCTGGGAAAATTTCAAGGACATGTGTGTTTTTCTGTGTGTGTGTGTGTATACATATGTATACAAAAGTTCTATACTTAGACTTTAATTTCATATTTAGAATTTTTATCAAACTAGAAAGAAAATTTTTGCCACTCTTTCATGAGATAAGATAAAGTACCTCTTTATTTTCTGGGACTCCTAATATATTAATGCAAATTCTAAAGCCATGATAACAAGAAACTCAATGAACCTGAAGCACAAGAAACATGAAAAATATTACACCAATGCACATGATAATCAACTTGCTTAAAACCAGTGACAAAGAGAAAAATCTTAAAGGAAAAATTATATGTATACAGAAATGAAAATAATGGTGGAAATGAATTTCTTGTGGAGAACAAGTCAAGGAAAATTACCAAAGGTGAAGATAAAACAATAGAATGGCTACAGATCTTACTACAGATGTTGAAAGGATAATATGGGAATATTCTGACCACCTTTATGACAATGAATTTGACAACTTAAATGAAATAGTTAAATCCCTTGAAAGACACAACCTACCAAAATTACTTGAAGAAGAAATAAATAACGTGAATAAACCTAAATCTATAAAAGATACTGAATTTATAAAATAAACTTTTTTTTTACAAAGATCACTTCAAGGTCCACATGCATTCATTGGAGTATTCAAACAGTTAAGGAAGAATTAATATAGATTCTACACAAGCTGTTCGAGAAATTTGAAGAAGAAGGAAAATGTTCCAACACATTCCATAAGGTCAGCATTACCTTCGTAATAAACCCAGGAGAAACTTGCAAGAGAAGAAAGCTGCAAAGCAATCTACATCATGAATATAGAGTTAAAAATTCTTAAAATTTTAGCAAATTGAATCCAACAGTATATAAAAGTGTGATATATGACGACCACAGTAGAGTTTATTCCAGGAGTGCATGCTTCCATTAATATTTGAAAACCAATCAAGATAATTACCTTTTTAAGAAATGAAGAAAGAAAAGAACATGATCATCTCAATGTATGCAAAAAAAAGAAAAAATTGAAGTAAGCCAACATAAATTCCTGATAAAAACTCTTAAGTAAACCTGAAATCAGTTGGAACATCCTCAGCTTGATAAAGGGCCTCTACCAAAACCCTGCTGTTCTAAAATACTTAATGGTGAAATATTGAATACTTTCCTCTTAAATCAGGAGCAAAGCAAGAATATTTCCTTTCACCACTTCCATTCAACAGTATATGGACAATCTAGCCAGAGCAATAAGGCAAGAAATTTGAAAAGCCATCCACATTGGAAAAGAAAAAGTAAAACTGTCTTTTATTGCAGAAAATATTTTAATCTATGTAGAAAATTAAATCGAATATGTAAAAAACCTATGTGTGCTAAGTTGCTTCATTATGTTGGACTCTTTGTGATCCTATAGACCATAACCTGCCAGGCTACTCTGTCCATGGAATTCTCCAGGCAAGAATACTGGATTGGGTTGCCATTCTCCTCTTCAGGAGATCTTCCTGACCTAGGGATTGAACCTGCATCTCTTATGTCTCTTGTAATGCAGGTGGGTTCTTTACTAGTGCCACCTGGGAAGCCCCCCCAAAACCTATAGAACTAGCAGTTGAATTGAACAAAAATTCAGGATAAAGGATCAATGTGCACAAGTTAGTTGTATTTCTATGTATTGGCAATGAAACAGAAATTGAGATAAAAATCCAAAACCACTTACAATAGTATCAGAAGTATTAAATAATTAGAGTAAGTCTGATGAGGTATTAGAGGTATGTACATTGAAAACAAGAAAACATTGCTGAGATAAAGATGAACTAAGTATGTGGATTAGAAAACTTTTATGTGATGACAATTTTCCCAGATTGATCTAGCTTTGTTGAAATCTTAATAAAAATCCCAGAAGTCTTTTGTTTTCATAGAAATTGATATACAGATTCTAAAATTTAAATAAAAATGTCAAAAATTATTTGAAGAAATTTTGAAGACAAATGATGTTTGGAGACTTTTTACTTCCTGGCTTTAACATTTATTATAAAATACAATAATGAAGACAGTATGATGCTGCCATTTTAATAGATAAATAGATCACATGAGGAGAATATAATCTATAAATTGACCCATACACATGTTGTCAATTTATTTTTGACAATGGTCCACACACATTGCACCAAATACAAAAGCTAATAACAAATAGACCATATATTTAAGTGAAAAATTGAAAATGAATCTCTCGAAAAAAAGATCAGAGGAAATCTTGTGACCTCGGGTTAGGAAAAGATTGGCTAGTGCAACACAAAAATTATGTTCCATAAAATTAAAAAAATTATAATTTTGACTTTATTAATATTAAAAGCTTTTGCTCTTTGAAGACATCATGAAGAGAATGAAGAGACAATTCAGACAGACAGAAAATACTAGAAATCTTATATGAAAAAAGGACTTGTATCCAGGATATACAAAGAATTCTCAAAAACTCAGTAATATCAACACAACTCAATAAAAATGGGAAAAATTAAACAGACTCTCCACCAAAGTAGATATACATATATCAAATAATTACATGAAAAAATGCTCAGTATTAATTATTGGAGAACTACAACCACTATAAGATGCTGCACCACAAATATTGATAAAAAGGTAGGCAATGGAACTCCTGTTGTCTGTGGTGGGAATGTAAAATTACAGTGGTACAACCACATTGGAAAACAATTTGACAGCTTTTAACATTATTAAACATGTATCTTCTGCATTACTCAGACATTTCATCCCTACATATTTTCTCGGGAGAAATCAAAGTGTGGATCCATTCAAAGACTTACTCTCAAATGTTGTAGCAGTTTTACCTGTAATAGTCAAAATCTTCAAAGCAAACCAAAATCCCATTCAGGTGAATGGATGAAAAATATGGTCCATAAAATGAGAAAATATGCAACAATGAAAAGAAATGAATGCATGCGGTACTAACACATGCAACAACATCAGTTCAGTTCAGTTCAGTCACTCAGTCGTGTCCGACTCTGCGACCCCATGAACCGCAGCACACCAGGCCTCCCTGTTCATCACCAACTCATGGAGTTTACTCAAACCCATGTCCATTGAGTTGGTGATGCCATCCAGCCATCTCATCCTCTGTCGTCCCCTTCTCCTCCTGCCCCCAATCCCTCCCAGCATCAGGGTCTTTTCCAATGAGTCAGCTCTTTGCATCAGGTGGCCAAAGTATTGCAGTTCCAGCTTTAGCATCAGTCCTTCCAGTGAACACCCAGGACTGGTCTCCTTTAGGATGGATTGGTTGGATCTCCTTGCAACATAGGTGAATCTAAAAATAAATTATGTTGTCAGACACGACTTAGTGAATAAACCACCGCATGTTGTGAAAGGAGCTGAAAATTACATACCATATGATTTTAGTCATTTAAGATTCTAGAAATACAAGCATACCTTGTTTTATTATGTTTTGCTTTATTGCATTTTGCAATAACTGCTTTATTGCAGTGTTTATAAATTGAACATTTATGGCAACCCTCTGTTGTCAGATAATAGCAGTTTTTGGTAATTTTCAAATTAAAGTCTGTACATTTTTAAAGACGTAATGGTATTGCACACTTAATAGACTATCAGTTCAGTTCAGTTCAGTTGCTCAGTTGTGTCCGACTTGTTGCGACCCCATGAATTGTAGCACGCCAGGCCTCCCTATCCATCACCAACTCCTGGAGTTTACTCAAACTCATGTCCATAGAGTTGGTGATGCCATCCAGCCATCTCATCCTCTGTCCTCCCCTTCTCCTCCTGCTCCCAATCCCTCCCAGCATCAGGGTCTTTCCCAATGAGTCAACTCTTCGCGTGAGGTGGCCAAAGTACTGGAGTTTCAGCTTCAGCATCAGTCCTTCCAATGAACACCCAGGACTGATCTCCTTTAGGATGGACTGGTTGGATCTCCTTGCAGTCCAGGGGACTCTCAGGAGTCTTCTCCAACACCACAGTTCAAAAGCATCAATTATAGGATAGTGTAAACATAACCTATATGCATTGAAAGTGAAAGAAATTGTTAGTCACTCAGTTGTTTCAGACTCTTTGTGACCCCATGGACTGTAGCCCACCAGGCTCTTCTGTCCTTGGAATTTTCCAGACAAGAATACTGGTGATGGTGGTGGTTTAGTTGCTAAGTTGTGTTTGACTCTTGAGATCCTATGGACAGAGGAGCCTGGCAGGCTACAGTCCATGGGATTCTCCAGGCAAGAATACTTGGGTAGCCATTCCCTTTTCCAGGGGATCTTCCCAACCCAGGTATCGAACCCAGGTCTTCTGCATTGCAGGCAGATTCTTTACCATTTGAGCTACCAGGGAAACCCCTATACACAGTGGGAAACACCCAAAATTCATGTGACTTGCTTTATTCCGGAATATTCATTGGAAGGACTGATACTGAAGCTGAAGCTCCAATACTTTGGCCACCTGATGTGAAGAACTGACTCATTTGAAAAGACCCTGATGCTGGGAAAGATTGAAGGTGGGAGGAGAAGGGGACGACAGAGGATGAGATGGTTGGATGGCATTGCTGACTCAATGGACATGAGTTTGAGTAAACTCCAGAAGTTGGTGATGGACAGGGAGGCCTGGCATGCTGCAGTCCATGGGGTAGCAAAGAGTCAGAGATGACTATGGGCTGAACTGAACTGAACTGAACTGCTTTAGTGAGATATTCACATAATGGCAGTGATGTAGAACTGAACCTGCAATTTCTCCAAGATGTGCCTCAAAAAACTGATCTGCAGTAGATTGGTGGTTGACTAAGAATGTGGTGGAGTGGAGTGGGGGCTTGTAAGTGTGATTACAAAAGGGATAAGGAAATTTTTTTGTGGCTGATATATTTATCTTGATTGTGGTGATGGTTTTGGAGGAGTGTACTTATCCAAATGTACATTTTAAATATTTGCAGCTAATTATATGTCAATGATACCTCAATAATGCTGGTAAAAAAACTCAAGTTGTATACCATAATTGGTGAGACTTATCATATGTCAATTTTACCATAGCAAAACTGATTTAAAAAATCTAAAAGTTACAGACATGGTTAAAAAAAACAGAAAGAATTCCTTTTTCCTCTGATGAATTAGAGTTTTTACATTTATAGGGAAAAATGGCTGCTAATATGGCTGCTAATGTTTGAAGAGCCAAGTTTAGTTGTCATTTGTGGATGTTCTCACATTTTATTGTGCTTCCGTGATTGCTCAGTTAGTAAAGAATCCGCCTGCAATTCAGGAGACCCTGGTTCGATTCCTAGGTCAGGAAGATCCACTGGAGAAGGGATAGGCTACCCACTCCAATATTTTGGGGCTTCCCTTGTGGCTCTGCTGGTAAAGAATCTGCCTGCAATGAAGCAGACCTGAGTTCAATCCCTGGGTTGGGAAGATACCCTGGAGAAGGGAAAGAATACCCACCCCAGTCGCACAAGCGTGGGTGGCTGCGATGGCGCACAAGTGTGGCTGAGAGGAGCTACCCCACATCTGAGGTCAGGGGCGGCAGCCAGGAGCAGCCAAATTCAGACTGAAATTGAAGAAAGTGGAGAAAACCTCTAGACCATTCAGGTATGACCTAAATCAAATCCCTTATGACTATACAGTGGAAGTGAGAAATAGATTTAAGGGACTAGATCTGATAGACAGAGAGCCTGATGAGCTATGGACAGAGGTTCGTGACATTGCACAGGAGTCAGGGATCAAGACTATGCCCATGGAAAAGAAATGCAAAAAGGCAAAATGGTTGTCTGAGGAGGCCTTACAGATAGCTGTGAAAAGAAGGGAAACAAAAAGCTAAAGAGAAAAGGAAAGATATTCCCATTTGAATGCAGAGTTCCAAAGAATAGCAAGGAGATATAAGAAAGCTTTCCTCAGTGATCAATGCAAAGAAATAGAGGAAAACAATAGAATGGGAAAGACTAGAGATCTCTTCAAGAAAATTAGAGATACCAAGGAAACATTTCATGCAAAGATGGGCTCAATAAAGGACAGAAATGGTAGAGATCTAACAGAAGCAGAAGATATTAAGAAGAGGTGGCAAGAATACACAGAAGAACTATACAAAAAAGATCTTCACGACCCAGATAATCACGATGGTGTGATCACTCACCTAGAGCCAGACATCCTGGAATGTGAAGTCAAGTGGGCCTTAGGAAGCATCACTATGAACAAAGCTAGTGGAGGTGATGGAATTCCAGTTGAGCTATTCCAAATCCTAAGTGATGATGCTGTGAAAGTGCTGCACTTAATATGCCAGCAAATTTGGAAAACTCAGCAGTGGCCACAGGACTGGAAAAGGTCAGTTTTCATTCCAATCCCAAAGAAAGGCAATCCTAAAGAATGCTCAAACTACCACACAATCGCACTTATCACACACTAGCAAAGTAATGCTCAAAATTTTCCAAGCCAGGCTTCAGCAATACATGAACAGTGAACTTCCAGATGTTCAAGCTGGTTTTAGAAAAGGCAGAGGAACCAGAGATCAAATTGCCAACATCCTCTAGATCATCAAAAAAGCAAGAGAGTTCTGGAAAAACATCTATTTCTGCTTTATTGACTATGCCAAAGCCTTTGACTGTGTGGATCACAATAAACTCTGGAAAATTCTGAAAGAGATGGGCATAACAGGCCATCTGACCTGCCTCTTGAGAAATCTGTATTCAGGTCAGGAAGCAACAGTTAGAACTGGACATGGAACAACAGACTGGCTCCAAATAGGAAAAGGAGTACATCAAGGCTGTATATTGTCATGCTACTTATTTAACTTATATGCCGAGTACATCATGAGAAACACTGGGCTGGAGGAAGCACAAGCTGGAATCAAGATTGCCAGGAGAAATATCAATAACATCAGATATGCAGATGAGACCACCCTTATGGCAGAAAGTGAAGAACTAAAGAGCCTCTTGATGAAAGTGAAAGAGGAGAGTGAAAAGTTGACTTAAAGCTCAACATTCAGAAAACTAAGATCATGGCATCCGGTCCCATCACTTCATGGGAAATAGTTGGGGAAACAGTGGAAAAAGTGGCTGACTTTATATTTCTGGTCTCCAAAATCACTGCAGATGGTGATTGCAGCCATGAAATTAAAAGACACTTACTCTTTGGAAGGCAAGTTATGACCAACCTAGACAGCATATTAAAAAGCAGAGACATTACTTTGCCAACAAAGGTCCACCTAGTCAAGGCATGGATTTTCCAGTGGTCATGTATGAATGTCAGAGTTGGACTACAAAGAAAGCTGAGCATAGAAGAATTGATGCTTTTGAACTGTGGTGTTGGAGAAGACTCTTGAGAGTCCTTTGCACTGCAAGGAGATCCACCCAGTCCATCCTAAAGGAGATCAGTCCTGGGTGTTCATTGGAAGGACTGATGTTGAAGCTGAAACTCCAACACTTTGGCCACCTGATGCGAAGAACTGACTCATTTGAAAAGACCCTGATGCTGAGTAAGACTGAGGACAGGAGGAGAAGGGGACGACAGAAGATGAGATGGTTGGATGTCATCATCAATTTGATGGACATGGGTTTGGATGGACTCTGGCAGTTGGTGATGGACAGGGAGGCCTGACGTGCTGCAGTTCATGGGGTCGCAAAGAGTCCGACATGACTGAGTGACTTTCACTCCCATTTTATTGAAAAGAGTGAATTGAAAAATCTTTCATGCACACAACTTTTGCTACACCAGGCCTTACACATCATCTCTATCTATCTGTAGTAAAAAGCATCATTTGTAAAAAATTAGAATATTAGCTAATCTGTCCCAGTTTATATTTCATATACTAAATTAGAATGTGAGATGTATATGACTAGTGGGTTCTCATAGTTTGAGAAACAGTGATTTTTGGAATTTCTTATAACTGCTGTGCTAACCACAAGCACCCCCAGGTAGACAACATTAAGACAAAGACCTACTAATTGGGCTACTTTAATTTGCTTCCACTCTGCAATATAAGAATAAATGCAGATGTCTTTCTAGCATTGATTTCTATCTACACGGCAGAATTTCATTAAGGATGGCCAGCCCCATTTCAATCAAGCTCCCTGGGATTGGGGGCAGGAGGAGAAGGGGATGACAGAGGATGAGATGGCTGGATGGCATCACCAACTCGATGTGCATGAGTTTGAGCAAACTCTGGGAGTTTGTGATGGACAGGGAGGCCTGGCGTGCTGTGATTTATGGGGTTGCAAACAGTCGGACACGACTGAGCGACTGAACTGACTGACTGACTTTGCTTGTGCACTGTCTGTGCTTTTGGCCCATCACAACAAGCACTTCGTCAATTACCTATTTTATTAGCCAATTGATTTTTGCTATAAGTCCCTATAGTTAGAAATCATCATGACAGATAAATAAATTGGTTCCTTTCATTTCTAAAAAGCAGCAGTAAATAATGAAACATTTCAAACAAGGTTTCTGTGAGGAACCTAAACACATATAAAAAATACCTGCCATTTATCCTGGAATGTGAAACCTGACTGCTTGCAGCAGCCCTGTATTTGAATAAGTCATACTGTCTCAGTGACCTTTATTGATATACTCTTTCCCAATTTAAAGCATCAATCCTGCTGCTTAAAAAACCTTTTGTTGTGCAAGACCTGCAGATCCTTCAGGTAACAAAACAATGATTTGCTATCTCTGGACTTTGTGAATCAGTAATTTAACAAGATCCTTAGTAGCTTCCTTTCAACCCCTCATTCCACCCTATCACCTGTGTTTGCAATTTCAGTTATTCAATTTACTGATATCATTAGAAACCAAAGGAATGTTATTTAACTGAGGGAAAATGCGATGTATGGCATTTAGCTTCGCAGGATAGCACTCATTTCTAGGACATACTATATGGCTTAATTTAGCCCAACACTCTGGAAAACAAAGGGTGTAATTTGATAGATAATTTTTCTTCTAAACAAAATTTCTCCAAGGTGAATCAAAGGGCTCAAACCCAATGCACACTCCTCCCTCCCTCATTATTTTTTTTTGTGTGTTTCTGTGTTAGAGTGGTTTATACAGATATAGTAAACTTAAGGTCAGTGTTGGGATAAATGGTGTACTAATACATGGAAATTGGACCTGTTTTGGAGTATGTAGTATGCTTATTTACCCTAAAACATAAAAATACATATTCAGAAATGAAAGGCGGATGAAGAACTATGTCCTCCTTCTCTTACAACAACTGTTCTTACTGTCAACATACTTCTCATGGGAAATGGCATTCAAGATGTTGATTTCCTAAGGACTCAGGACTAGGACATGAAAGTCCTATATCGGAATTCTGACAGTTTTACTAGCGATCTGTTTTATCTGAGGCAAGTACTACTTACCCTGTAGAAACCAGTTGCTTCATATTTATTTCTGAATATTTTATATATACCCTGTCTAACTTCAGAATGAACTCTGGCAATACTAGTAATAGTAATGGTCCTTCTTTATTGAGCACCTAATATGTTACAGGTACCTTATAGATGTTATCTGGGCTTCCCTGGTGGCTTGGTGCTAAAGAATCGACCTGCCAATGCAGGAGCCACAAGTTCGATCCTTGGGTCGGG
Source organism: Dama dama (assembly GCF_033118175.1). Classification (NCBI taxonomy): domain Eukaryota; kingdom Metazoa; phylum Chordata; class Mammalia; order Artiodactyla; family Cervidae; genus Dama; species Dama dama. The sequence continues at coordinate 32,600,894 of NC_083684.1, forward strand.
AAGATCCCCTGGTGAAGGGAATGGCAACCCACTCCAGTATTCTTGCCTGGGAGATCCCATGGACAGAGGAGCCTGGTGGACTACAGTCCATGGGGTCGCAAAGAGTCAGACATGACTGAGGGACTGGATAACAACAATAGCAACAACATAGACATTTTCTACAACTGTTACTGTGTCATATGATTTTCATGCTCACTTTCCAGCCAAGGAATCATAGGGGCATTAGGAAATTTGCTTAGGGCTCCTGGGCTTACATAGCAGAGTTGAATTGAAATCAGAGTCTACCATCCCCTGTCTCTGGCCTCTTCCACTCTGCCACACAGCTTTTCCATGATGTAATGTCTAAAAATGCAGTGTAAAAGCCAAAGCACAAGACAGATGCTCAGTGGGATTAGAGCCATTATAATGATTAATAGTCATCATGAAATGTAGGACCTGACACCCAGAGGTGATTTTGCCCTTTCCGTGAATGGGAGTTACACTGTGGCATTAGACAGATAATTATAGTGAGATTTTTCAAAGGCAAATTTTTGCCACTGTCTTCATGCATGGCCTTGCTAGCTCTCCAGGAGAAGCAAAAAATAACAACGCTGATTGATTTCCCTTTGCCACTTGCTTCAAGTGGTTCCCATTTTAATGCCCTTTCCAATTGTAACTTCATTGTCATTCGAAGCTGCTGAGATTTCAGCCTCTACACAGGCTAAACAGTTGGGCTCCTCAGCAAGTTCAAAAGTCTGCACGACAGGGGGAAAATACAGTATCTTTTCTAAAAGCTGTTTTGGTGGTTCTATTAGGAGGCATAGCTCTTCTGCCTTTATAGTCCAGGAGGCAATAATCTGCCCATTCCTTCCATTGGCCACCTCCCTCCATAAAAGAAAGACTTCTAACTGATGGAGATTCTCAAAGCTTTCTGTGACCAAACTCAAATATCACAATAACACAAAGTCCAGCTGACTTGAATCATTATATTCTTTATCATAGTCTAGCCATGAATTCCAAATACTATATGGAATCCATTTTGTAAACTGCACACACTCTATGCCAAGACAAAGTAGAAAGATTTCATAGAAGTTCCACAAAATGGCTGGTAGAGTGTAATAGTGTTACCTGTGTGTGTGTCGCTTAATCGTGTCCAACTCTTTGCAACCCCATGGACTGTAGCCAGCCAGGCTCCTCTGTCCATAGAACTCTCCAGGCAATGCTGGAGTGGGTACCCATTCCCTTCTCCAGGGCATGGGTTGAACCCAGGTCTCCTACAGGCAGGTTCTTTACTGTCTCAGCCATAAAGGGAGCTGCAGTTACCTAAAGCTGGGAAATGATCCAGCTCTGGTTTGCATCCCGCAAACCTCCATACAATTTCCTGCGTGCTTAAGAAGGCGGCCTTGGATCTCAGGGATAGTGAGATTTCTTTCTCTAACAAGTGGGATGCCTCTCCTGAGGATCCTAGATGATTCTGGATACTTTACTTTCTTCTCTGGTGAAGTCAATGAAACACTGAACCTTTGTTTTGTATACACTATGACCCAGGCATTAGTTATCAACAGAAGGTCACGGGGTGGAGCTCCCTGTTTGTATTCATATTACTTACCATGTAATGTGCTCGATGAATGTTTATTAAACTGTGTGGTTTAGTACCCAGCATCTCACTACCCAGGCCCAAAGATGGACCATGCACTGTATGAAGCCAGAGGACACACTTGGGTTAAAATAAGAAAGCTCACCATGGAAGTGGACAGAAGGATATTATAGTTCCCATCTGTCCTCCTCTAACAAGTAAAACTACAAGCAGTTCAATTTATAAGTGGATTAGGTTTTTTCTAAAGCTGTCTTTATAATAGGAAGAACAAGACTTCACGCTTTATTAACTACTAACAAATAAAGCAAAAAGACATAAAGGCAAAAAAAAAAAAAAAAAAGAGTCAAGTTGAGGAGGAGGAAAAGTTACGTGGTCTCCTTTCTTCTAAATCAAATATGCAATATTTCATAATAGATGAAAATTAAATTATCTGTCAGAGCTCCCAAAGTTTAGTCCCCTTGCTCAATTTCCTGTGATCTTCAATTCCAGTGCTCAGAAATATGGACTCATTACTGACTGTTGAACCGTCACTGAAATACTCCACTGTGCTTTACCTGGACTTCCAAGTGCTCAATGGCACCAAATAATTATTTCCTAACCCCAACTGAATTTTTTATCCTAACATTAGAGCAGACATAAGTTAATATTTAAGAGAGCGATTTTTATTAAATTAATTCATGTCAATATATAAATGATTAATATCTTCTTAATGGTCCAGCAATAGTTTCAGTTTTAAAGATGAATACCTGTTATCACAGAGGATTTCCCAGAGATGTACAATGAAGGAGACTTGAGGTAAAGCAACACAAAGTATTATATGGCAGGAGGACAATATCAATTGAGGTCATTAGCACCTGGGAATCTGATCCAAATGTTTGTCAATAACTCATTTATTTATTCAACCAGAATTTGCTATGCATGAGACAGTGAGCTGGAAAGAAAGTATACAAAAAAAATCACCTATTTGTAATTTTGGTTTAAAGAATTTCACCTTCCAATAGAGGAAATAGATCTTAAATTAATGAGTGATAACTACAGCTGTAGAGATACCAGAAGACACTTGGCATATATTTCAAAGATTTTTTCTTCCAGATGACCTTTGTGATTTCTTGGGTTAAGTGAGTGTCAGAGGATGGATCTGAGATAGCCATATAAAGACAGTGTATAGGTCAGGGTCTCAGCAGGCAGCACACTCAGAAGCGATGATCAGAAACACTTTAATGAAGGAATTATTTATTAATCTAAATACTAGGTTAAGGAAAATCAATAAGGAATGATGATGCATTCTCAGGTCAAGTAAAACTGGAAGCTCTTACCACTGTTATGTTTGAAAGGAAAAGAAGAAAGTGCCATTATCTAAAAATGAGCAAGACACATAGCCATGCCTCCAAGGAGAAATATTGCCCTTCATCAGAGAAACACAGTTATTGCCAAACCATATCCTGACTGGACAAAAGCCAAGGAAATAAATACCCTGACTTCCCTCTCCTCCAGCTCTTTGAAGTTTTTAATGGGAAAATGTGTAGCAAAATCCAAAGGATATTGGAACCCAGTTCTTCTGAAGCAAGAGAAAAGTGGAGAATGAAACTGGAGATGCAAAAATAAAATAACCAGATCTGGTTTCCTCAGTGTGTATGCCCAGAAGTGGGATTGCTGGGTCATATGGCAGTTCTATTTCCAGTTTTGAGGAAACCAGATCTGAAAGAGACACGTGCACCCCAATGTTCATCGCAGCACTGTTTATAATAGCCAGGACATGGAAGCAACCTAGATGCCCATCAGCAGATGAATGGATAAGGAAGCTGTGGTACATATACACCATGGAATATTACTCAGCCATGAAAAAGAATTCATTTGAACCAGTCCTAATGAGATGGATGAAGCTGGAGCCCATTATACAGAGTGAAGTAAGCCAGAAAGATAAAGAACATTACAGCATACTGACACATGTATATGGAATTTAGAAAGGTGATAACGATAACCCTATATGCAGAACAGAAAAAGAGACACAGAAATACAGAACAGACTTTTGAACTTTGTGGGAGAATGTGAGGGTGGGATATTTCAAAAGAACAGCATGTATACTATCTATGGTGAAACAGATCACCAGCCCAGGTGGGATGCACAAGACAAGTGCTCCGGCCTGGTGCACTGGGAAGACCCAGAGGAATCGGGTGGAGAGGGAGGTGGGAGGGGGGATCGGGATTGGGAATACATGTAAATCCATGGCTGATTCATATCAATGTATGACAAAACCCACTGGGAAAAAAAAAATAATAATAAAAAAAAACAAAAACAAAAACAAAAACAAAAAAAAATAAATAAAATAACCAGCATAGTCATGAAGATGGAAAACAACACTGTACATTTTCTGTTGCTGGAATATGAAGTGTGAGGACAGTATGGTGAGAATAAAAGATAACTGTGATCATATGACTCTTAATGCTTGAAACCTTTCCATGGATTTCATCACCTTCTCAAAAAAGCTTGTAACGTGTCATGGAAACCTCATTGCTTCTAGCTCCCTCTGCTTGTTCAGACTTACAGATGGTTCTAGCAGCCCTGATGAGGAGAAAGAGGAGCTTGCCTGGAGGCAAGCAGAACAATTTGTGGTTTAGGAGAAAAATGATGACTCCCTGAACTAAGGCAATGGAAATTAAGATGGTGAGGAAGATACAGTTTTGAGAAATATGATGGAAATAAAATCATCAGGACTTATTAGCTGAAGTATGGGAAGGTAATATGCAGGCAACAAGGGATAACTGATGTATGGTTTTATTCACAAGATGGATGGAGCTCACAAAAATTAAATGAAAATTTAGAGGAAAAATGGGAGGTTTTACCAATGTCTATTTGCATATCTGTAGCAAATACTAAAGTAGAATAAGGCTGACACATTGGTAGAGATTTGAGTTGGGATATGTATTTCAGAGGCCCTCATGAGAGGCTCTGTTCAGTGTTCACATTCCTAGGTTCTTGAGCTATTTGGAGATGGTGGAGTAGAAGCAGACCATGAGAAACAGAAAGGAAAAATAATCTCCCTATACAAGGAGGATGAGAAGGGTGAGAATGGTAAAAATCCTGTTGGGTGTATCAGTTATTAATAAGAGAAAGCCATTGATGGCCTTTGGAAAAAGCACTTCATTTGGAACAGGGAAATAAATGATAATGGAAGTTTGAGGGATGCAAGAGGGCTTAGGACATACAGACAGTGAGTGTAGACAACTCTTCTGGGAAGTTTGGCTAAGTGGGAGAGGAGAGAAAATATGTGTTGGTAAAGGAAGACTCAAAATCAAGGAAAAGATTGACAGATTAGGGAAGGAGAGCTGTTTATCACTGATGAAGAGGAACAACACTGGAAAGTGAATTTGAAGTTATAGGAAAGAGAATTCTACTAGATGAAGAACTGAATTAAGGATTGACTTATCAAACTTAAGCATAATTTAAAATTGAAATGGCAGTTGAGATTTCTATTTTTTTTTTTTTTTGTAAATTGAATTTGGGGATTGCCATATAAATCATTCTTGAATAATGAGATTTTTTTTTCCCCTATTCTTTCTCTAGGAGTGTAAGTCCAAAAACATTGTGGAAAGCAATGAGACATATTTCTAGAAAAAGTAATTTATTATTATTATTATTATTGCTAGTAGGCGGCCAGAGTATGGAAGTAACTCGTCTGGGATAGCATAGATAGATAGAGGCAGGCAAGGTCTAGCACTGACCACTACCATTTCTAAATGTGTTCACCACAATCCTGCTAGTCCTTAACCTTTATTTCAAAATCAGCTTAGGTTTTACTAAGTCAAATCATTTCTCTCCCTCTTTCTAGCATTAGTATTTTACTCTTCTTGTAAACAGACTTTTAAATTTTATTTCTTTTTAAAAAAACATTTATTTTTTGGCTGCGTGGGGTCTTAGTTGCAGCACATGGGGTCTTCATTGCAGAATGCGGGCTCAGGAGTTGTGGCTCGTGGGCTCCAGGGTGTGCGGTCTCAGGAGTTGTGGTGCCTGGGCTTCGTTGCCCCATGGCATGTGAAATCTTAGTTCCCTGACCAGGGCTGGAACCCACCTGCATTGGAAGGTAGATTCTTAACCACTGAACCACCAGGGAAGTTTCTAAATTATCTTTTATTTCCTTTTACAAAGTGCTCATTAGAAATATGAAGCCATTCTACTCTGACCACTAAATACATGAACAATGTCTAACTACTTACTATTGGAATCAAGTCATGGTTCAGAGAACAGGCTCTAAAGTCAGGCTGTATGGGCTGAAATCGTATTTCAGACACTTAATGACTATATAACTTTGGGCAGTACTTACTGTCTCGATGCCTCAGTTTCACCATCTAAATAGTAGGATCAGCATATGAAATCATCATAACCATAAGGGGATTAAACACTAAATGTGTGTGATGAACACAGTATTATAACACACTTGACCAAAGGAAAAATCATCTGATTTTCGTTAGTGCTTTCCTTTGTAGAAACATTGAAAGTGTACCAGTCATAGTCAAAGCTACTATTGACTAGAGCAGTAATTCAAGTGATACTTTACTCAAGTAAATATTCAATCTTATTAAATAAATAATCCCCTGATAACCACATAGTTCATATTCTAAGCAGACAACCCCTTTCAAACAGTGAACATCCAGCTAACCATAATTGTAAGATGCAGTGAAAAAGACATGGAGGTCTAGGTAAACAAAACTGCATTTCTATTATTATGTTAGAAAAGTCTTTCTCTGGAATTGGGCAATGATATTTATCACCTTGTGTACCCTGCCTCAACCAGGGCAGAAGAATCCATAGGCCTAGGTGAGTAACTCAGGGCTCACCACAACATACATGCCTCTCTAAACATGAAGCTCTGTGTTCATAGGGACTTAAGATTTGCTGATCTGATGTGGCTGTTGTTCATGCTGGTTAATATAACTGCTTGGGCAGCTAAAACATACTTATTCTCTTAGCACTCTTTTTTGAGTAGAAATGCCTGTGTTGAGGTGTAAATTCTATGTTCATGATTTCACACGCTCTTATCATTGGTATCAGTGAAGGTGAAATATAAATGGTGATGTGTATTAAACAATTTGAATATTTTTTGCAAAATTAATCTCTGTATCTTTTCACTAGGCAATACGTGTATATTTGATAGCTTCTCTGCTCTGGCTAAGATAAGTTTTGACTGATACTCTATCTCCCTACATCTTGTAGGTATGTGGAGGTGGGGTTTTTGCTGGAAAAACTGTCATCTAAAAATGGGATAAATGACAGTAAGCTTTCCTGCTTGGCCCTGGAATTTGAACATTATGTATCCTGTTTGAAAAGGATAAACTGTATTTTATATTTGGTTTTTCAAAGATTCCACAGATTTTGGCTATGCCAAAAGAGACTTATATTCTATTATTTAAAATACTTGATAAAGTGCAGAAAATTGCCATAAAATTAGCTAGAAAAATTAGGGACAGAGAGCTCTAGAGGATTGCTTTCAGAACAAAATATAAACTCTTTAGAAGAGAAAATACAATGCAATCTTTCCCAAAATGTATTCTTCAAAGCACTAATTCTTCTTCAGAGTATGGATGAAGGGAAATCTACGATGAAATCAGTTTAGGACACGTAGTGCGGTAAATACTCAGTTCAGTGAATATTCCTCTTGTGCTCAGTTCTTGTCATGTCTGACTCTTTGTGACCCCATAAACTATAGCCTGCCAGGCTCCTGTGTCCATGGGATTTTCCAGGCAAGAATACTGGAGTGGGTTAACATTTTCTCCTCCAGGGGATCTTCCTGACCCAGGGATCAAACCTGCATTTCTTGCATCTTCTTCATTGGCAGGCGCCCTTTTTACCACTGAGCCACCTGGGAAGAATATTCCTCTTAAATGTATATATAACACAAAAAGATGAACTATGTTTACTATGGCTGTTTTTAATTGTTACCCAAAACACTTATTTAAGATTTTTTTTTGAAGTCGCACAGATTGATATCCCATGGATCAATCTAGAGTTCTGTCGAAGGCACTTTGTGAGGTGCTTAGACTGAGAAAGTCTCTGTCTGAGGTGTGTAGATGGTAGGAAGCCACTGCCTCAGATTTTCAAAACACCCTTCAACAGAGTTTTCTAGGAAAACTTTCACTGATGAAGTTTCTTCATTGATTTCCATTTGGTTTAGTATCAAACATGAATCCTTCATCAACAAGAATTCTGAAAAAGAAGATTAAGGTGGGGCACACACCCTCTTTGAACTAAAAGTTTATTAAAATTTGGTTTAGGATTAATTTACATTTTGTATTTGAAATTTTGTTATTATAGTCATATTTTAAAAAATTTTGCTCTGACTTTACTTGTCTGAGATATCCTTTTGATTTAAAGAGAAAGGTGTATAATTACAGCAAAATTTACTGGTGATGATGGGAGTATTTTTTGCCAAGTACATCTTGGCAGGAGAAATGGTTTTAGAATCACTGAGATGGTAGGCAGATTTTTCAGGTAGCAGAAAGTAGAGGAGAAAGCTGAGTATTCAGAGTCAGACTCAGTTGTCTCTGCTGGTTTTGAATGGTGAGCCCATAGGCATATTATTGCATTAGTTGGAATATCAGTTTCTCTACCTGTAAAGCAGGGACATTATCCTACCTTAGAGTGTTGTTGGAAAGAGTAGAACTAGAAAATAGAGATAAGTACAATACTTGGAACATGCTAGTCCTCATCAGACATTGGTTCCTATTTTTGCCCTCCAAGGCAGTGATTCTCAACCAGGTGCAATTTTTGTTCCTCCCGGGGGCATCTGGTAACATCGGGAGACATTTTTGGTTGTTACAACTGGGGAAAATGCTGTTGGTATTTAGTGGATAGAGGCCAGTTCAGTTCAGTCGCTCAGTCGTTTCTGACTCTGCAACCCTATGGACTGCAGCATGCTAGGCTTCCCTGTCCATCACTGACTCCTGAAGCTTGCTCAAACTTATGTCCATCAAGTCGGGGTATAAATAACACACCTTGGATAGAGGCCAAGGATACTGCTGAACAGCCTACATACATAGGACAGTCCCCACAACAAATAATTATCCAGTACAAATGTCAACAGTGCCGAGACTGAGAAGCCCTGCTCTAGCTTGAATGTGATGAGGCACTGCGCTTTCCCAACTCTGGTATTGGGTTCTTTCAGCACCAGATGAGGGCAAGCAGAAGCGTGTCTTAAGGCAAAAAAAATAATACTGTGGAGAATGAGAAACATTCAAAACCATGCAAGTTTAAATTATGAATACTGTATTCCCTGTAGTCATCTAAAGTTAGCAGGAATGAATATATGGTGTCTATTTATAAACCAAAGTTGGTGACAAAACACACACACACACACACACACGAAAAGAAAAAAGAGATGAGAAAATGTTCTGGCAAATATGGAAAGGTAAAAATGTCGAATCACCTTTTCTTCTTGTTGACTGTTAAATAGGTCTTTTCCCCTATGGAATTTGGGGATTCAGCAGTTGGTTTAAGGAAAAGATCTACAATATTATATAGCTAAGCTGTACTTTTCCTGCAAGAAAGTCAGGAGCTAGAATTCATACCATGGAACTTTGGGAACATGCTAGCATCCAGCACAGGTATGTTTATAACATGGGACATCTTGAGATGCCATGATTCTTACCAGGAAGCTGTGATGGGGGATTAAGAGACAGGAAGTGTGTGTGTGTGTGTGTGTGTGTGTGTGTTCTCCTGCGTGCATATATGGATCTTTTTTATTATTATTTTTACTTTTTATTAAAATATAGTAGATGTACAACATTATGTTAGTTACAACATATTAAAAATTGTCATGAGGATAAATCTAGTAACCATTTGTCTGACATACTTATCATATAACTGGAGGTTTATACCATTCTTAATCCCTTCATTTATGGAGCTGAACAGGTTGAAGTGACAAGAGAACCAGGACTCGGGTGGATGGGAAATGCTGACTTTTTGCCTCTGACGTACTCTCATAACTTAAGCAGTTTAGGAAATCTAGAGAGGTGGTGAGGTGTGTGTATTTTTTAAAAAATAATCAAGCAAATACCAAACCAACCAACCAAACAAAAAACATAAAATAAACACACAGAACTGTTCTTTCCAGTTGGTCCCATGAGAGTTTTCTTCCTTTGGCTTTGAAAGGCTCATTCTCTTATTATTATGTTTTAGTCATCTGACTTGAAATTAAGGCTGCAGCATTTAATACCTAAAAAGCAAATAAGAGGGCTTCCCAAGTGGTGCTAGTGGTAAAGAATTCACTTGCCAATGCAGGAGATTCAGGAGACATGAGTTCAATCCCTGGGTCAGGAAGATCCCCTGGAGGAGGAAATGGCAACCCACTCCAGTATTCTTGCCTGGGAAATCCCATGGACAGAGGAGCCTGGCGGGCTACAGTCCATGGGGTCCCAAAGAGTTGGACATGAGTGAGCATGCTTGCAGGATGCAGGGAAGCAAGTAAGAGAGCCAGCCTACCTGCTTTGTCTGAAAGAGAACTGAGGACCAAGCTGCTGGTCTCCATCTCCCGCTTACAAAAGAAACAGTGCTTTGTCTTGGCATCAGTTACGACACCAGCCTTGGAGGCCTCAAGGTGCCAGCAGTCTCTCAAAAGTTACACATGGGGCTTTGAGATGACGTAGTCATATCTTGCCTGGAAAATCCCATGGATGGAGGAGCCTGATAGGCTGTGGTCCATGGGGTCACTAAGAGTCGGACACGACTGAGCATCTTCACTTTCACTTTTCACTTTCACACACTGGAGAAGGAAATGGCAACCCACTCCAGTGTTCTTGCCTGGAGAATCCCAGGGACGGGGGCGCCTGGGGTGGACTGCCGCCTATGGGATCACACGGAGTTAGATATGACTGAAGTGACTTAGCAGCAGTCGTATCGTAGTCTCATTCAAGTGGGCTGCAGTTCACTTTGCAAATAATTTGGAAAAACTGTAGGAAGGACTGGGATTTAATTTTTGTAAAATGTTGTTAGTTACAAGCAAAAGTAGAGAGGCTACCTGTGAGCACAGATCGATTTACCTATAATATAGCGCTCGTGAGGCTCTGAGTTAGAATGTTGGTTTCTTCTTAGAGGTTTGAACTTCACAAGGAGTTTGAAAGAAACAAAAGTAAGAATCAAGGTGAAGAAGAAAGAGTATCTTTTTAAATAGATAAGCATTACTTATGAGGAAGTGTTTCTTTTTGAAACACTTGATAGATACATAGAGAAGCCCTAAGGTACTCAGAGAAGATATAAAAAAACACATGTCAATGTTTGAAGGAGAATAAGAAGATAGCAGGACTCAGTAAAACCATCCTTCCTTAGTTCCTGATACGAAAGGCCAAATGTTACAGTTCCCCAAACCTGAAATCCAGGGACTGTCAGTACAGTTGTTGGTGACATTCTCCACCTCTAGCAAGAAAGACTTGTTTGTTTGTTTGGATCCCAGTGTCTTTTCCAACCAGGTTTCGTTTTGGTCTTTCCCTAGCTTGTTAGATCTGAGATTACAATAAATGGAAATTTATTCACTTAGGCCTAGATGTAATACCTTTCCAGTTAATGTTAATTTCCAGTTCAGTTCAGTCGCTCAGTTGTGTCCAATTCTTTCTGACCTTGTGGACTGCAGTACGCCAGGCTTCCGTGTCCTTCACCAATTGCGGGAGCTTGCTCAAACTCATGTCCATCGAGTTTGTGATGCCATCCAGCCAGCTCATCCTCTGTCATCCCCTTCTCCTCCTGCCTTCAATCTTTCCTAGCATCAGGGTCTTTTCAAATGAGTCAGTTCTTCATATCAGGTGGCCAAAGTACTGGAGCTTTAGGTTCAGCATCAGTCCTTCCAATGAATATTCAGGACTGATTTCCCTTAGTATTGATTGGTTTGGTCTCCTTGCAGTCCAAGGGACTCTTTTAATAGTCTTCTCCAACACCACAGTTCAAAAGCTTCAATTCTTCGGAGTTCAGCTTTCTTTATGGTCCAATTCTCCCATCCATATCTGACTACTGGAAAAACCATAGCTTTGACTAGATGGACCTTTGTTGGCAAGGTAGTGTTTCTGCTCTTTAATTTGCTTTCTAGGTTGGTCATAGCTTTTCTTCCAAGGAGCAAGTGTCTTTTAATTTCATGGCTGCAGTCACCATCTGCAGTGATTTTTGGACCCCAAGAAAATAGTCTGTCACTGTTTCCATTGTTTCCCCATCTATTTGCCATGAAGTGACAGAAATGGATGCCATGATCTTCGTTTTTGGAATGTTGACTTTTAGCCCAGTTTTTTCACTCTCCTCTTTCACTTTCATCAAGAGGCTCTTTAGTTCTTCTTCACTTTCTGCCATAAGGGTGGTGTCATTTGCATATCTGAGGTTATTGATATTTCTCCTGGCAATCTTGATTCTAGCTTGTGCTTCATCCAGCCTGGTATTTCACATGATGTATTCTGCATATAAGTTAAATAAGCAGAGTGGCAATATACAGCCTTGACGTACTCCTTTCCCAATTTGGAACCAGTCAATTTTTCCATGTCCAGTTCTAACTGTTGCTTCTTGACCTGCATACAGATTTCTCAGGAGGCAGGTAAGGTGGTCTGGTATTTCCATCTCTTGAAGAATTTTCCAGTTTGTTGTGATCCACAGAGTCAAAGGCTTTGACATAGTCAATAAAACAGAAGTAGATGTTTTTTTGGAACTCTCTTGCTTTTTCTATGATCTAGCAGATGTTGGCAATTTGATCTGTGGTTCCTCTGCCTTTTCTAAATCTGGCTTGAACATCTGGAATTTCTCAGTTCACGTACTGTTGAAGCCTGGCTTGGAGAATTTTGAGCAGTACTTTGCTAGCATGTGAGATGAGTGTAATTGTGCGGTAGTTTGAGCATTCTTTGGCATTGCCTTTCTTCAGATTGGAATGAAAACTGACCTTTTCCAGTCCTGTGGCCACTGTTGAGTTTTCCAAATTTGCTGACATATTGAGTGCAGCACTTTTTCAGCATCATCGCTTAGGATTTGAAATAGCTCAACTGGAATTCCATCACCTCCACTAGTTTTGTTCATAGTGATGCTTCCTAAGGCCCACTTAACTTTGCATTCCAGGATGTCTGGCTCTAGGTGAGTAATCACACCATCGTGATTATCTGGGTCGTGAAGATCTTTTTTTGATTAGTTCTCTTATGTGTTCTCTCCACCTCTTCTTAATATCATCTGCTTCTGTTAAGTCAATACCATTTCTGTCCTTTATTGTGACCATCTTTGAATGAAATGTTCCCTTGGTATCTCTAATTTTCTTGAAGAGATCTCTAGTCTTTCCCATTCTATTGTTTTTCTCTGTTACTTTGCACTGATCACTGAGGAAGGCTTTCTTATCTCTCCTTGCTATTCTTTGGAACTCTGCATTCAGATGGGTATATCTTTCCTTTTCTCCTTTAACTTTAGCTTCTCTTCTTTTTACAGCTATTTGTAAGGCTTCCTCGGACAGCCATTTTGCCTTTTTGCATTTCTTTTTCTTGGGGGATGGTCTTGATCACTGCCTCTTGTACAGTGTCACAAACCTCTGTCCATAGTTCTTCAGGCACTCTGTCTGTCAAATCTAATCCCTTGAATCTATTTGTCACTTCTATTGTATAATTGTAAGGAATTTGATTTAGGTCGTACCTGAATGGTCTAGTGGTTTTCCTTACTTTCTTCAATTTAATTCTGAATTTTGCAATTCTAATGTTAAGTCTTCATCATTGTAGCTAGGGGAATGTGGAAAAATCACTTAGCCTTTCAGTACCTTATTTTCTTCATCTGAAAAAATGCGATAATAATAGTGGCAGTCCATGGGATAGTTTATGGGAATTAAATGTGAAGCTATGAGCACAGTGTCTGCCATATGCAAGTTGATGTTACTTGTTATTGTTAATATCTTTAGCATTATTCTTTTTTATGACTTCCAATTACCCCTGGGTATGGGACAGTGTCATTCATTCACCAAACATTTGTTGTTATATGATGACATTCCACAACATTTCCTTAGCCATTAAAATTAGAGAGCTGATAAATCAGTTTCTGTCCTTAGGAGTGTAAAGTTAGGGATTAAGGCCGCATGGTTGTATTATCATGCACAAGACCATCTGACTATCAGGCTAGTAGCAAAAATGGGTTTTAAGGAAGGCCTGCAGGAGGCCTACCTGAACCAGATCATGCCCTGCAAATAGCAGTCAGTTAGAAGTGGGTTAGGAAGGGTGTGATATGGCGGTGGAAGAAACAGCATGGAGAAAAACCCATGCTGTCTACAGGAGTATTAAACTGCCATCGGTTGATGTATGTCAGCTTCAATTAATTGTGAATGAGCCCAATGACTGTCCTTCCCTTTTATATGACAGGTCCAATGTTCCAACGTGACATGCATGACTTCTTTCAGTCTACATCATCCATAAAATTATTTGTTATTATTATTATCATAATTTTACAAATGTGGAAACTGAGGCACAGAAAGAGCAAATTTTTTACCTGTGGGCTTACACATACAGAGCAGCAGAGCCAGGGTTTGAGCTTACCAGTCTCTTTTCACAGCCTCTCTCTGTAACCTATTTAAACAACACAAAACCCTGGGATTGAGGAACTGGTCCATAGTTTTTAACTGTGGCTACAGAAATCAAACCCAGTTCTTTCTAGCATCAGTAACTTGGAAGTTTGATGCAGTAGGCAGACCATCTGTTGTGGGGCTATCAGACCAGGCTTTATCTCCATCCTGCAAGCAGGATGAAGAACCATAGCAAGCTGCTGAAGCTCTTGACTGTACCAGCTGGACCTTTTCAAAGACTGCCCAAAATGTCAGAGGGCTTCCGGTCTTCATAAGCATACCGTCACACATTGCGATGTCCCTCATATGCTCAGCTGCCGTGAGTGATCTGCACAAATGATCAAAACAACACACACTTAAGCAAACATCACAATTAGCCAGGCATGCATTCTTGCTTGCTTTCTGCTGTCTAAATAAAATGACCTTTCAAGTTTCTTCTACATTGTAGTTTATGGAAAAAAGAAAGACTTGAATTACCTCTATATCCCAACTCTTCCATGTAAAAATGCATTATATATCTTAAAGGAATTTAATTTTAAATTTAATTTTAATTTCATTCTCTCAGCTAAAAAAAAAATTCAGAGAGTCCTTATTATGAGTTAGAGAAAAAGGTGTCATTGACATCAAATCAGCTTGTAGGAAATGCAGCCATAGGTCCCATAGAATCTGATTGTGACACAGTCTTCTGGTGAGTCACACGCACTTTAAAGTCTGAGAAGCTCTGAAAAAACTATTCCAATTAACTCAGGTGTTTTACTGTATTACTTTTTGCAATCAGAAACAAATTAAAAATTCATCTCAGAAATATGTAACTCCTTAGAAGTATCAGATCAATGGGAAAACAGTTGAAAGTGCTAAAAGCCCTCAAAGTTTTTGACCATGAAGTATGGAGACTGTAAGTAGCAGAGCCAATTGTGTTTTCTGTAATTATTAGTCCTATCGAGAAAGGAATTTGTTTTTAATTTTCCTTTTCAAGTTGGCCAGCCTTATTTATTTTCTGATGTACATACCATCAGCAATCAGTTGCAAGAACAAAAAGACTGTTTTTCTCCTTAAGAGTGCTTTCTTCCATTGCCAAATTAGCATGGTAACCCTAGATCTTGGTGGTCATGTCATTATGACTTCTAAATGGAGAGCTGTCACAATCAAATTCCTGCCTTCCTAAAAGCTTTGCTGTTAGGCATCAGTGTCTTGTTTGGCAATACATGGATGGTGTGCCTGCTACTGTTTAGTTCTTTAATTATAAGCATTTTCCCTTTGGGGGAATAACTAATTGGACCAGTGCTTAAATTAATCTGAGTGTGCCATTTTTGATAAAAATTTTCTGGCTGTAATAAACAGGACAGTGTGGCATTGGTACAAGGATTAAAAAGAATAGTAAAACAGAAAAGATTAGAGAGTCTTGAAGTAGGCTTATTTATATACGTTGCAGTTGATTTATAAAAAATGTTCTACTGCATGTGATGAATGGAGCCAAATCAGTTCCAAACATAGATCTATTAGATCATTTAGATCTTGAATACCAATCAATTAAGATCAATTAGTTAGCATTCAAACACATGGGAAAGTAGTCACTGGATTCAAGGAAAATATTTCAGAGAATCTGGAAGACATAGTGCTTTATAATGTTTACCTTAAAGAAGTGCTAATGTGGGCCAGAATTCTTCGATGCATAGCAAAATGTTGGAGTTTAGTCCCAGATTTGTCATTCTTCCTGTTCCCATCTAGCATTTTTCACTTATTATTCCCCCATTGCTAAATTAGGCCATGCAGGTCCATCTCTTTGCCCTGTCTCCTCCCATCTTTTAAGTTTCACTATCCAGTTATCCACTCTGGGTTTCCCCATTTTACTTGAAAATAATTTGAAAAGTGCATCTTTCCCCCTCATGTTTTAAAGTGGCTGCACACCACTCTCTCCAGTCTGGAAGGTTGGTCAACCTTCTGACTAATCTTTCCCATAGGTGACCTTAATGTAAGGTCTCTTGGGGTAGAAAGATACTCTGCATAGAAAATTCAGTTGGAGCTTGAAACTGTGAGAGCAAATGATTGTGGTGGAAATCTGTCATATTCCTGCTGGAAATCTCCCTGGGGAATCAAGCTTTGCCTACTGTTAAACTAAGCTTGTGGGAGATTGTGGTAGTTTCTTTCTGTGGGAGAAGTGTTCCATTCTTAGGCTCTGTTTTGCAATTTGCTTTGGCCAATTAAATGTGGGGAGAAGTAACACATGCCCGTGCCAAGCAGAAACATAAAGAATTATTTACAAGCAAGAAATGCCTTTCCCTCTACCTTCTGTATCGTCTTGAGATGTCCTAAATTGTCATTGCTCCTTCAGCCTATATCCTGAAATGGAAAAGACGTGTGTGGAAACAGCCACAGTCTACCCATGACTGCTAACCAATGTGAACGAGAAAGAAATCTTTGTTGCTGCAAGTGGAGGGTAGCAAAACTTGATAGCTTAAATGTCTCTTTGGCATGTGGATTGTTTCAAGCTGAAAACCCTCAAGTTCTAGAAGACTCAGAAAGAAACTTTGCCCATCCTCCTAACTTCCTAAAAGAATTTAGATAGAGCATTTCTGGAATATTGTTATCACCAGAGATATCTGAAAGAGCATGGGTTAGGGGTGGTGGGGGAGACTCTTAAGAAGGGCCTAGTGATCAGGATCCACTCTGTGTCCCATTGTCTCTGCAGGGCCCAGTAAACATGTGTTTACGAAACATTTGTTTTTTTCCATCTCCATGTGGTGGCTCAGTGGTGAAGAATTTGCCTACCAGTGCAGGAGATGTGGATTTGATACCTGGGTTGGGAAGAACCCCCTGGAGAAAGAAATGGCAACCCACTCTAGTATTCTTGCCTGGGAAATCCCATGGACAAAGGAGCCTGGCAGACTATAGTCTGCGGGATCACAAGAGTCAGACACAACTCAGAGACTGAATAACTCCATATAATGATATGATGTCCCAAACCACTAACCCCAGCATCTTTTCTATTGTCTTTAGCTTAAGATGGTATTTAAGGTGGGGTCTTTGGCTATTTGGGTGAGTTACTCTGTTTTCCATGGTCTCTCCCATGTATGTATGTTATTAAGCTTTTGTTTGATTTCTCCTGTAAATCTGTCTCATGTCAATGTAATACTTAGACCAGCCAGAAGGACCTAGAAGAGTAGAGGAAGATGTTTTACCCCTCTGACTCAAGTCATGGTTTTAAAGTCTCTGTTTTTGCAGGATAATCAAGCCAAATCTGACTAACACAGTGGGTTTTGAGTGAAATTCACTGCACTACCAGGTCTAGGAGTGAACATATAACCCAATCCAGGTCATACATGTCTCTTATCTTTCTGGACACAAGTGGTTAGTTAGGTAATAGAAATTGGGAGCTAAGTTAGGTCGGCGGTATTTAATATTGGAATTCCTGTTGGTGCTGTTCAGATTAGGCACCTGTTTTTACTCAGGGTTTATGGAAGCAACATTTTGTACACGTAGAGTTTCCAGACCCTGCAATGAAGGAGAAGCCTGTCTGAATGTGCAGTTAACACACAGTAGAATGTAGAATCAAGAGATGGTAAATCAAAAAGACAATTCTGGGTAAGACTGTGATTCAAAAGTCTGACCTAAAATCTGTCCCAGAACTTTTCACAGCAGTTAAGAATACTGACTAATAGTACAATGTGTGTGTGCGTGCATGCGTGCGTGTGTGTATGTAATAAAATTTGGTTACATGAGGTGCGAACTGTCAAATCATAGCTACCAGGCATGTGTATAATCTCTTTCTTTAAACTCTTTCTGACCCCACGGACTATACAGCCCATGGAATTCTCCAGGCCACAATCCTGGAGTGGGTAGCCATTCCCTTCTCCAGGGCATCTTCCCAGCCCAGGGGTCATACCCAGGCCCCCTACATTGAAGGCGGATTCTTTACCATCTGAGCCACCAGGGAAGCCCAAGAATACTTGAGTGGGTAGCCTATCCCTTCTTAAGGTGATCTTCCCCACCCAGAAATCGAACCAGGGTCTCCTGCATTGCAGGTGGATTCTTTACCAGCTTAGCTATCAGGAAAGCCCCTTCTTAGGTTCAGCTTTAATTAAACCATAACTTGGGAGACCTAAAAATAACTAAACAGGGTAGAGTTTGTGTAAATTATTTCAAATTCTGGTGATCATAATCAATCTGATTACTGAAGTTTATCTTTTCTGTTTAAAAATAGTATATTACGGGTGACATATAATAAAAGTCAGTCAGTCAGTTCAGTTGCTCAGTCATGTCTGACTCTTTGCGACCCCATGAACTGCAGCACGCCAGGCCTCCCTGTCCATCACCAACTCCTGGAGTTTACTCAAACCTGTGTCCATCGAGTCAGTGATGCCATCCAACCATCTCATCCTCTGTCGTCCCCTTCTCCTCCTGCCCCCAATCCCTCCCAGCATCAGGGTCTTTTCCAATGAGTCAACTCTTCCCATCAGGTGGCCAAAGTACTGGAGTTTCAGCTTCAGCATCAGTCCTTCCAATGAACATCCAGGACTGATCTCCTTTAGGATGGACTGGTTGGCTCTCCTTGCAGTCCAAGGGACTCTCAAGAGTCTTCTCCAACACCACAGTTCAAAAGCATCAATTTTTTGGTGCACAGCTTTCTTCACAGTCCAACTCTCACATCCATACATGACCACTGGAAAAACCATAGCCTTGACCAGACAGACTTTTGTTGGCAAAGTAATATCTCTGCTTTTCAATATGCTATCTAGGTTGGTCATAACTTTCCTTTCAAGGAGTAAACGTCTTTTAATTTCATGGCTGCAATCACCATCTGCAGTGATTTTGGAGCCCCCCAAAAATAAAGTCTGACACTGTTTCCACTGTCTCCCCATCTATTTCCCATGAAGTGATGGGAGCAGATGCCATGATCTTAGTTTTCTGAATGTTAAGCTTTAAGCCAACTTTTTCACTCTCCTCTTTCACTTTGATCAAGAGGCTTTTTAGTTCCTCTTCACTTTCTGCCATAAGGGTGGTATCATCTGCATATCTGAGGTTATTGATATTTCTCCCGGCAGTCTTGATTCCAGCTTGTGCTTCTTCCAGCCCAGCGTTTCTCATGATGTACTCTGCATATAAGTCAAATAAGCATAGTAAAAGTAGGACAGGGAAATGAAAATACAGATATTTTATTCACTGGATTCATTTATGCTTAAACTTTTCCAGTTGCATGAAGGTAAATAATTTAGAGGTGGAATATTGCATAGAAAGATTTTGTGTTCAAAGTTGACCAATGTACCTTTATGCCAAAACACTGTGGATGAGCTGTGATCAATGTTGAGGATTTTTTTTTTTTTGCTACTAAATGTTTGGCATTAATAGTTATATTAAATGTATAGTGAGATCTTAAATATTTTCAAAACCTCATTTTTTTAACATTTCAAAACAAATACCGTAAACCATATTGGCGCTTCTTGTTGTTGTTCAGTTGCTAAGTCGTGGCTTACTCTGCAACCCCATGGACAGAGGCCAGGCTCCTCTGTCCTCCACTATCTCCCAGAATTTGCTCAAATTCATGTCCATTGAGTTGGTGATGCTATCTAGCCATTTCATCCTGTTTCCCCCTTCTCCTCCTGCCTTCAATCTTTCCTAGCATCAGGGTCTTTTCCAGCGAGTTGGCTGTTTGCATCACATGGCCAAAGTATTAAAGCTTCAACTTCAGCCTCAGTCCTTCCAGTGAATATTCAGGGTTGGTTTTCTTTAAGATTGAGTGGTTTGATCTCCTTGCTGTTCATAGAGCTCTCAAGAGTCTTCTCCAACACCACAATTCAAAACATCAGTTCTTTGGCACTCAGCCTTCTTTATGGTCCAACTCTCACATCCATACATGACTACTGGAAAAACCATAGCTTTGACTATATGGACCTTTGTCAGCAAAGTGATGTCTTTGCTTTTTAATATGCTGTCATGACTGTAAACTAATTCTGTGGATGATTAGACAAAAGTATTTTCTTTCAGTAATAGTTAGATTTAAAGTACAATATATGAGGAGGGATGAAAAAATACTAAAAACTTAAGCAACTTTCTAAGTTGCCTTAATTTCCTCTTCCGATTCAATTAATTCTGGCCTAAATACTGCCATTTTATTCTCCAGGCATGCACATCCCCACAACTACAAACAGTTTGGTCTCAATTAATGTAAAATCACAACCCACTTTGGCTGGAATATCAAGATATTGGAGGGGAAAGGTTTCTAAACTTTAATAATCTAGATAATTGCTTCAACTCTCCACTTTGCTGGGGAATCTAGTTGTAATTAACCAATTAAATCACATCAGCAGTTCACTTTTCCCCTAAGCATAGAATTTGGAAAGATAAAAGAGAAAGAGGGAGAGAGACTGGAGAATCTATCTAAACATAAATGTCATTCCATTATAGAGCCTTATTAAATATATTTAAATGTTTTAATTTCTAGCACTCTGTTGTTCATAATGAACTCTGCAGGGATTGAAAATGAATTTTTATTCTGAGATTTTTGTCCCTTTTGAATTGCAAAGATCATTCCTCTTGAATTTCCACTAGATATAATGAAACATATTTTAATATTGCATCAAGCTAACCCCCTGAAGAGACAACTGTCAAAAATCCATGGTATCTTTAAATCACTTTAGTAATTACATTTTGCTCCATGCACAGTAATAGGTAAGAAACCATTTGTTTAACTTTATTGTTGCCCTGGTATTTTCCATACTGTTGTGTTACACTCTCTAAGCAAGACTGAGTAGTTCAGTAAGATTGGAGTTCAGGGTGTATGGAGATATATAGTAAGAGATGGATATGAAAAGAAAGGTTCAGACCAGGATATAAAGGTGATTAAACACAACTGAACAAAAATAGCAACAAAGAGACCATGTATAAAGCTTTAACATTTAGGGACTAATATGGTACCTAATAACAAGATAACTAGAATTAATTTAACTGGTACTAGTGTCCTATAACATGTAATATTACATGTTTTGCATTTATACACATTATTGCAATTAATCTTCCCAACAGATCTTCCAGGCAGGTGCTGTTATTATAAACATCATCTCATATATTTAGAGACTGAAGCTTAAAGTGTTTAAGATCACACTCAGGCAAATAAGTCAAATTCATATTGTCAGACATCAGTATGTACTTTAAATACTTTGTAAATGATAAAATTTGAATTGATAGTAAGACATTCTTTAGTGTATGCTTACTGGAGAAATGGAGTCAGAAGAACTCGTCTGCAGTCTAAAATTAGTGGTGGCAGTTCCAAAACAACACATAGAGGAAAAATAACTATGTGAGGTGGTGGATGTGTTAATTTGATTGTGGTAATCATTTCATAATACATACGTGTAGTAAGTCATCACCTTGTGTTCACCCCGAATGTACAATTTTTATTTGTCAATTATACTCAGTGCATGCACGCGTGCATGCTAAGTGGTGTCTGACTCCTTGTGACCCTATGGACCATAGCCTGTCAGGCTCCTCTGTCCCTAGGATTCTCCAGGTAAGAATACTGGAATGGGTTGCCATCTCCTTCCCCAGAGATATACCTCAGGAAAACTGGACGAAAATAAAAATGTAGCAGTCACAGAAGTAGAAATAGGGGGAAAGAATAATTAGTCGAATGTCTGGGATTCTGGTTTAGCTTCATCTGAGACCAGTTCTGGGATGGATTTGTGTCTAGGGAGCTGTGAAGGCTTGTGAAACGAGGAAGTCCTTCCACCACTGGGCTTAATGGACCTCTATCTCCCATCACTGTGACCCCAGGAATGGGGGCAACCCAGCCAGCTGTCATGCATTCTGAGGTAGACCTCACCTCTGTTTTTCAAAACTGCACATTGTCACCATATGTAAGGACATTTTTCACTTCACCCCTTTTAGATCCAATCTGTCAATCTGCCAATCAATATGATATCCTCTATCCCCAGTATCATCTCAGAAACTCACAGGTAATTGTTCACCAGAAACCTTGTCAAATGTTTTTCTTGTATCTATTGAGATGATCATGAGATCTTTTTTGCCCATTATTCTATCAATGTTGTATAACCTGGGACTCTCCCAGTGGCTCAGCAGCAAAGAATTCACCTGCAATGCAGGATATACGGGTTCAATCCCTGGGTGGGGAAGATCCTGGAGGAGGAAATAGCAACCCACTCCAGTGTTCTTGCCTGGGAAATCCCATGGACAGAGGGGCCTGGTGGGCTACAGTCCAAAGGGTCACAAAGAGTCAGACACAACTGAGCAACTGAGCTATGGTATAACACATTAATTGAAATTTGAATATCAAATCAACCTCATATTTCTGGGAGTAATTCTCCATCATAGAATATCATCATTTTTATATGTTACTGAATTCAGTTTGGGATTATTAAGGATTTTTGTGTTTATGTTCATAAGGAATATAGATTTTCTTTTGACTTATTTGTTTGGCTTTAATGAAAGCTAGTAATAATGCTAGTTCCACAGAAAAAATTAGAAGTGCTTTCTTCTTTTCTATTTGCTGAAAGAATTTTTGAAGAATTATTTTCTTCTTTAAATATTTGATAGAATTTGTCAATGAAACTTTCTATGCTTTTCTTCATGGGAAGATTTTTAAATGATTAAACCAGTTGTTTTACATGTTATTGTCTTATTTAAGTTGTTTATTTCTTCTTGGGTCAGTTGTGGTCATTTGAGTCTTTCTAAGAATCTGCTTATTTTGTCTGAGCTAAGTTGTTCATAATATTTCCTTATAACCTTTTAATTTTTGTAGACTCATTAATGATGTTTCTTTATTCATTCCAAATTTGGTAATTTGAATCTTCTCCCTTAATTTCTTGGTCAATTCGTATAAGTCAAGTGACCTTTTAAAATATAGTTTTTGTTTTCATCCATTTTCTCTGTTGTTTTTATGCATTTTATATTATTGATTTCCACTGTTATCTCTTATTTTCTTTCTTATACATGCTTTAGGTTTAATTTGAGTTTGTTTTTATAGTTTCTTAAAAGATTTGATAACTTGATTCTCTTTTTACATATGTATTTAGATCTATAAATATGACTCATGATGAGTCATTTTCTTTTAATGTTCTTGAAGATTTTCTCTGTGTGCTTATGATATGTCTGGATAGAGATCTTTTAAAATTTATCTTACTCTGAACTTCTTGGATCTGTAGATTAATGTTACTGAGTTTTCAACTCCAGAATTTCTATTTTTAATGGCTTTTAAACTGATTTTAACTCTTTCTTTGAGATTCTTTATTTACTGAGTTACTATAATACTTTAAATTATTTAAACATGGCTTATCATGTAGTTTGAATATATTTAATAACTTCTTTGAAGTCTTTGCTGAATCCAGCATCTGAAAACACTTAGTGACAACTTCTCTTGACTGCTTTCTTTTTTTCTATGTATAAATCAGAGTTATTTATTTCCATGTTTCATAATCTTTTGCTGTATACGGAACATTTTAGATGACAACTCTGGGTTCTTTTTTCCCTTTGAGAATTGTTGCTGTTCCTTTAGTAACATGCCTGAACGAAATCTGTGAAGTCTTTCCTGTAATGTGTGGCCACTGATGCCTCTGCTCAGGTTTTGATTTTTCTTGCTTTTATTTTTGTTTGATTCCTAGGGCTTGCCTCTATGTCTGCAGAGCTCAGTGAACCATCAGAAGGTGGCCAGAGGTTGTGTTCAAACATTTGAATAAGCAAGCTTTTATTCTATGGTAGTGGGTTTGTGAGTGGGCTCAGGACTACATTCCGACATTAGGCCATATTTAAGTCTGGCCTCACTTACCGTTTCTACTGGGCTTTCTACTGCATCTCCTTTGTGTGTGCAGCCTCGTCCCATCAGCCAGGGATGTGAGCAGGTTAGACTCTCTGCAGTCTCTGGGATATGTGCACACATCAACCTGGGGCATGGGACAAGCTTCTCAAGCCCCTGATGGCTGCCTTCTGTTTTTAACTCCCTCCCGCCTCCCCTCCTTTCTTTCCTTCTCCTTACTCCCTTCTCCCTCCCTTCTTTCCTTTTTCTTTCCTTGATAAAATAAAGCTTCCAAATCAAAGTAAGTCCTCTTCTCTTCCAAGATAAATGTTGAACAAACGTTTGTGAATTTCATGGTACAGGTGGATATTCTGCAACGAGCACCTGGCTTCCATGGGCAAGATCAGAGTGTTGTCTTGTTTGGATCACTTGCTAGTTTGTGATTTTGGCTAAGTCATTCAACATTTGAGAAAGTGTGAGTACATATTATGGTGGGAAAGAGATAAATGGAAAATAAAGGTGAGCACGGCTGCCTCCTATGTATTTATCTAGGATTCTTACAGTGGTTCCCTTGTACTGTCAGGTTCACATTAGAGCTAGAACTTCAATCCCAGTCTTTCACATCAGTCCCGTTGTCCTCTCATTCTTTCAGTCTTCAGTATAGTTGTGGACCCTTTGCACAGTAAAATTTTAAGAGTCAGTATAATTTAGGGAGTTTCAATATACCTGAATTCAATATTTCCTCAGGGAGGAAAGAAAGGGTAAAAGTGTGAGTCGTTGGTCTCTTTCTCTCAAAATCAACCAGACCCATGTCTTCAGCTGATATGTTTTATGTATTCAGTTTACCTTTAAAATCATGTTTAATCAAATGGTGACTCAACTAATCTGGACACCACTCTGTTTGCACCAGGCTGGCTTTGCAGGGTCTCTGGGAGCCCAGGGGGACTACACGCTTCCTTGGAAAGATGGATGGTCAGCTGCTTTCTGTCCATGATCTGGCATAAAACATGATATGATTGAAGTCCTAAGCCAGGGAAGGGTGGACACCATTGTTTCCAAAGGATGACCTGGAAGGGAGCAGATTGCTGGCCGACTGACTTGGTACCACCTTTCTCACTGGCCTTAACTCCAACTCATCCTTCTGCTCAATGTAGTCAGAAAATCTCTAGTGATTGTATTTCATTGTAAGCAGATCCTGCCTGGGAAGCCTAAGTGATGCTCAGAAATAAATGCCTACCATGGACAACTCCCCAAACAAACTGGGCATTTCTTCATTTTAGTGATGTACAGCACACATCATTTTATTGTATTATATTTATAATAGCTTTATTGCTCTGCTTTTGGTTTAAAAAGAGGTCTGCTTATTCGAAGGGGAGAAAATTTCTTCCTTGTAACTTATTCAGCAAGCATGTTTGCTCCATTGGCTGAGCACTTACCCACCAGGGGAGGAGAACTAAGAATATAATGGAAGTGTAATATAGGGTTGGGATTATGTATCTGTAGAAAGCTTCAGCAGTAGAGACTTAGGAGCTGCAAGCTGTCCTTCAGCATGTTCTTATTCCTCATATGAAGTGAAGTGAAAGTTGCTCAGTCATGTCCGACTCTTTGTGACCCCATGGACTATAGCCCGTCTGTCCAAGGGATTTTCCCAGCAAGAATACTGGAGTGGGTTGCTGTTTCCTTCTCCAGGGGATCTTCCCAACTCAGGGATCGAACCCAGGTCTCCCACACTGCAGGCACCTTCTTTACCATCTGAGCCACCAGGGAAGCCCAACCATTCTTCATATACTGTTTACGTTTCACACGTTTTCTGTCTGTTTCTTCTTTGTTCCAGGCAAGGAGGATTGTGATATATTTATCCAACCCATGTCAGTTCAAATGAAGAATTCAGAGTCATCTGGAAAACACATACAAACTAGTAATTTACTTGAAAGCTCTTACTCTCCTCCCACTAAAATGCCTTTTCCAAATATCTTTTCAATTTATTCCTCAATTTCCACAGCTCCCACTCTTGTTTGATACTAAGGCCACTGGTACTGAGAGAGCCCTAAAATCAAGCAATTCGCAGTCACCCAACCTTTTCTCCATCACTTAGCTAGTTAAATGGCTATACATTTGCACCTCTCACATCCTAGGATGTAATTAAATAAACATTTTAAGCTGCCGGTTTTAAATTTCATAGGACAAAAGCCAAAAGCCGGTTTAGCTTTATAGAAGGAAAAAAAAATCAAATGCACAAGAGTAATGTTTACAGATGTTCAGAAACAAGGCTTGTCAGCTAGATGAAGTTGCTAAATGAGCCATTTTGGGCTGAATGGCCTATATCTGTTTATAATAACTTGGATTTTTCTCCTGTTAAAATGTCACTTGGATAAAGGAATAAATTCTAACAGCTGTGACAGGATTATCACTGCTAAGAAACTCCGCTACGGTGAATTCAAAGTCAGAGACATCTACTTCACTGTCTTTCATTCAGAATAATCCAAATATTCTCTTCCACACCCAGGAAGACTAACAATGACACAGAGATAAAGCCCATGATTCTGACATTTTATCCCCTAAGTTTGCTGTTAGATGAGACCAACAGTCTCTACTATTTTTCTGAGGAAGTTAGCACAGGGATTCTTCCTAATCAACGGATCGAACCCAGGTCCCGCACGTTACAGGAAGATTCTTTACCAGCTGAGCCACAAGGGAAGGGAAAGGCTGCCCACTCCAGTATTCTGGCCTGGAGATTCCATGGACTGTATAGTCCATGGGGTTGCAAAGAGTTGGACATGACTGAACGACTTTCGCTTTCACTTTAGCAGAGGGACTCAGGTTGAGATCACTGTTCTTCTCTCAATGCAGCTATTTCACAAACTGGATAGAATTCATGACAAACTTCAGCAAGAGTATTCCAAAGATGGTGATTTTATTTTGGCGTCACGAATTTCGGTATCTCTCTTTCTTAGCCTTTTGAAATTTGAAGTACAGTTAATTGGCAACGTTGTGTTAGTTGCAGGTGTACACCTAAGTGATTCACATTCTTGTTCATATTCTTTTCCATTATAGATTAGTACGAGATACAAATAGAATTCCATGTACTATACAGTAGGTCCTTGTTGTTTATTTTATATGTAGTTGTGTGTAACTATTGTGATATATTAAAATGGAGCATTATTGCTGTTGTTCAGTTACCTGGAAATGTCTGACTCTTTGTGACCCCATGGACTGCAGCACACTAGGCCTCCCTGTCCTTCACCATCTCCCAGAGTTTGTCCAAGTTCATGGTCATTGCATTGGTGATGCTGTCCAGCCATCTCATCCTCTGACGCCCTCTGCTCCTTCTGTCCCCAATCTTTCCCAGCATCAGAGGCTTTTCCAATGAGTTGTCTGGATCAGATAACTGATCAGCTGGCATCAGATAACCAAAATAGTGGAGCTTCAGCTTCAGCATTAGTCCTTCCAGTGAATATTCAGGGCTGATCTCCCTTAAGATTGACTTGATCTCCTTGCTGTCCAAGAGACTTTCAGGAGTCTTCTCTAGCACCACAGTTCAAAGGCATCCATTCTTTAGCATTCTGCCTTCTTTACGGTCCAGCTCTCACAACTGTACGTGGCCACTGGGAAGACCAGAGCCTTGACTATGTGGACCCTTGTCCACAGGGTATTGGTTCTGCTTTTCAACACATTGTCTAGGTTTGTCATTGCTTTCCTGCCAAGAAGCAATCGTCTTCTGATTTCATGGGTGCAGTCACCATCCACAGTGATTTTGGAGCCAAGAAGAGGAATTCTGTCACTACTTCCACCTATAAGTAACACTGACAAATAGAAAAATAGTGGGAATGTTGGATAATCAACAGAAATCAGCATGTGGGGTATGAATGAGAAAAATGACTCAAGGCATCCTAAGAAATTAATAGGAGACAACAATTAGCTGGAAACCTAGTTATTGCTGATAAATGTCCTTTAACATGTATCTAACCCGATCTTATAAACTTCATTCATTGATTCATCTGTCCATTCATTTGTTCATTTAATACACATATGCTAGGCACTGGAATTAACACTGGCCATAAAAAGATAAATAAGCCATGGACCATACTTTCAAGTAGATCATGTTTTAGTGTACAATATTTGTGCAACTAACATATTATGGGAAGTGCCATAGTGGAAATGGATTTAAGAAACAATAGCGGTCAAAAAAGGGAAGAGATGAACTGTATATGGGAAGGTCTGAGGATAAATCACAGGGGAAGAAAATTGAGCAACATTTTGAAAAATGAGCAAGAATTTGCCAGGTGGATAAAGCAGAGATATATGGCTGTCCAGGGAGATTAAACAGCATAAGAAAAGCCTTGGAGGGTTGCGAATCCCATAGCAACAGCAGGGATTAAATCTGATTGGTCCAAATCAGTTCATGTGAGCTTCCCTAGCCGATCACCAGCCTACATACCAACATGTAAGGGAAAATTGCTATGATGGCCCCTAGTGTTTCTTCATAGAGATGCAGCCCATGAAGATGAAATGAGCTGGTCTATAGAAGGCAATTGGTACAGGGGCTGGCAAAACCGACAAGTTTGTTCTTATTGTTATGCTTAGTTATAACTAATGTTTTAATAAAGAAGCCAAACATGTGGCCATCGAGCAGGACTGTAGACCCTCATTGGGTTTCCTCTTATGCAAGTTAAGATGAACATAGTGAAAGGAAAGCCATGGCTACACACTGTTCAGCACATCCTCGGGAAGCCTTTCCAGGACTTGCTTTTCCCAATCCTGATTGGGTTGACTCCTTTGTGCTTTATACATAGCTCCATCTTATCCTATCATATTGTAATAGAAAAATCTGTCTCATTAAACTGTGAGTTCCTCAAAGGAACACGTGTATCTTATTCATCATTTTATCTCAAACACTTGAGATAATGTAGGTACTAAATATGTCTGTTCAAATAACTTATGAATAGGCAGATCACAAAGAACTCTTGATGATAGAGATTATATCTGAGCTGGGCCCCAGCGGACAGGGAGGATTTTTGAAATGCAGAAATGGGAAAAATCACAGCATGGAGAAAGAGCAGCTCAGAATAAGTGTGGGGATGGAGACATGTCCATCTTTCTTGAAAATGTCAGTTAATATGATGCAGTCGAAGTAAGCAGTGAGTGAAGCAGGTGTAGGGGTGAGAAGGCAGACTTTAGCGCAGGTTGAAAAGGACTTGGAAAGCTGTGGTAATGAGATTAGATTTTGTAACCTGTGGAATAGAAAGACCAGGAGGTTTTCTTCTGGGGACTGATATGGCCAGAATGCATCTCTCTGTCTCTCCTGGGCATGTGCACATACTCATACACACATTCACTCACAATGCAGGGCATTAATTTAGGCCTGGCTTAGAAAATAAAAGTTGTTTACATGGGTTAAAAAGCAACCTGGCTTCCTTGGTGGCGCGGGAGACCCAGGTTCAACCCCTGGGTCAGGAAGATCCCTTGGAGAAGGAAATGGCAACCCACTCCAGTATTCTTGCCTGGATAATTCTGTGGGCAGAGGACCCTAGTGGGCTATAGTCCATGGGGTCACAAAAAGTCAGACATGATTGAGCTACTAACACACAGAAAATAGAAAATTGGTTACATAGGTTAAAAAGCAACATGGACCTCTTCTAAATAATATTCACATTGAAATCTAATTCTGTTTCTTAAAACAGTATCTTTCCTTTGATTTGGTGGAACAAGAGCTCTAAAAATACCACTAGAGTTAAGAAACAGAAAGAAACACATTGTCCTGATGAAAATAAAGGGAAGGGCTCCCAGACAGCTCAGTTGGTAAAGAATCCGCCTGCAATGCAGGAGACCCCTGTTTGATTCCTGGGTCGGGAAGATCCCCTGGAGAAGGGATAGGCTACCCACTCTAGTATGCTTCCCTTGTGGCTCAGCTGGTAAAGAGTCCGCCCGCAAAGCAGGAGACCTGGGCTGGATCCCTGGGTTGGGAAGATCCCCTGGAGAAGGGAAAGGCTACCCACTCCAGTATTCTGGCCTGGAGAATTCCACGGACTGTATAGTCCATGGGGTTGCAAAGAGTTGGACATGACTGGGCAACTTTCACTTTCACTTTTGAATTCTAAAATTACAGGATTTTGAGTTCTAGGTTCTAGTCTTCCTCAAGGACAATTTTACTCATCCCTCTGCATTTTCTTTCTATAGCCAAGTGAATGTTCTTTTTGCTTCAGCAAGTTTGAGCTAATTATCCTGTCCCTAGCAATGGAAAGTACCTGGTAGTAATATTTAAATTACCATTTTACAGATATGAAAATTGAGGCACACGGAGCTTAAGGAACTTGTCCAAGGTCATAGAGCTTGTGAAAAATTATACCAACATTGAAATTAAGAGCCATCTAACTTCAGAGTATAAATCTTTTGCCAGGGATGCAAATACATCTTAGTATTTCCATTCTAAAGGAAAATCATCGAGATAATGGCTATGCCTTAATCGTGCTTTTATCTTACACAGCCACTAACACATTCCATAATATGTACATATTTAATGTATGTGCAATTCTTAAAGTGTAAAGCTATAAAAATTCCAGATGTACTGTATTTTTGTGGCTAAGAAATAAATAACGATATTCCTATCACTCATGTAAATATTTCTTCATATTGATTCATAAACCAAAATATTGTTTATGTATGCTATAATTGATGGGTGCAGAGAAAAGCATTTTGTAGTCAACTCTTACTGTGCTTTCCTGCTTTTCTGTCCCTCACCATTTTTATCTTTGATCAGCAAAGTCTCCTCTACTTGGAGGAAACAATGAGCATTTTATAAACCTACCTTCGGCTGTAAAACATACACATACGTTTAATAGTGACAAAGGTATCTTTGGCACTGCCTCTAGAGTGAAATTTGCTTCAGAAATTTGCATTTAACTGACAAATGTAATATTGTTGAAGAACACAGAATTATAAATTCATGGACATTTGGGTACTGGGGATACTTTATAATCGGCACATCCATACTCTGACTCTGGGTTTTATAGCTGTGTAGTTCAAATTACCCAAGATGGAGAAAGCCATCACTTTCATTATTAACTGTATTTGAGGGGTTTGTAACAACTGCTTCATGAAAGCTCTTTAGAACAGGAAACTCACACAGGAAGTTGCAGGCCAAATGTGCTTTCTCCTTTAGGGTATGAATTTGTCACCTCTTGATGTAATTTTTCCCAAGTTTGATTGGTCTTGGAAGTATTCATTTTGCACAACATTCTAAAATTCTCCTGCTTTAAAAATGAAAAATTGCAGGTGATTACTTTACAGCCCATGTAATTGCATTTGGAGATTTTCTGCCCCTTAAAGTCTCCTGGATAACCGTGATAATGCTCTCCCCAAACACACTTTTGAACAGAGTTTTCTTATGGGTAGCACCTGACCTTTCAGCATAATTGCATGTGGTCCAAATTAATTGTTCTGTTCTATTGTGCCTTGAATAATAGGTGTTTGAAATGAGACTAATTATGTAGATACCTGATGGAGAAGAGAATCTTAGAGTGAGCTCTTTTGGGTGCCTGAAATTTGGAATCTAAGGTATAAAATGACACTTAATTAACTAATAAACCAACTGACAAGACTGACTCCACAGGAGACTTCTAGTCAACACAATTCAGAAAATTAGGAGAGTCTTCCTTAACTGGAATATAATAAGGTAAGGCTTACTCACCAAACTAAATATTGCCATAAATTAACATGCTGGTGGGAGAGGCCTTTAGTATAGACTTTCTAAAGAAAACATGAAAAACTTCTGCTTAACTATTTCGATTGCTTGTTTAATACATTCTCCATTTATCTCTTGATGCCTTTTTGGAATATTTTCTTGGATGTCGTTGTGGTATTGAATAACAAGTACCAAAGTGCATATTCTAAACCTAAATTTGATGCCAATTTGCTGTGTAATTAGCTGATTTAAGGACCTCAGTAACTGTGTAAGTAAATCAAGCTCTTCAGATTGTTTATTTTTCTCCTCATCTGAAATTGCTTGTGAGCGTCTCTCTCTGCTTGTTTGTTAGAAGTATCTGCTATGGAAACAAGAGTAGAGAAGATGGTACATAAAATGCAGTGCCATGAAGTTGCAGGATGTGGGGAGAGGGTGCCACTGCTGCCCATCCCCACCCCACCTTCCCTGGTGTTATCCTGACCAAGATGGCCAGAAAACTGAGCTTGACTAAATTTTAGACAGTCTTCTTCCTAACCCTGGACCCTATACTTCTCTTTTCTTAGAAGATTTACTTTGGAAAACTTGTAAGTTCTTTCTCTGCTTCTTTGAGCTACATATAAGTCTTTTAAAAAGCCTCTTGCCAGGTTTTACAACCTGGGAATGTCTTTCTCAAGGACCAGTGAGCCATCTCTTTGAAAGTATCAGGGGATATATTAATAATATCCCTATCTTCCAGGTTCTGCAGGAGGGAGGGAGCCTTTCAGTGGAGGCCTTACTCCACGTTGTAAAACTACTCTCTGTCACAAAGAGAAGAATATTCTTTTCTTTTGGGGAAAGCTGGTTATATCAAATATTGATGAAACTGAAAGAAGAGAGTGAAAAAGCTGGCTTGAAATTCAACATTCAAAAAAACTAAGATCATGGCATCTGGTTCTATCACTTCATGGCAAATAGATGGGGAAACAATGGAAACAGTGACAGACTTTATTTTCTCGGGTTCCAAAATCACTGCAGATGGTGACTGCAGCCATGAAATTAAAAGACGCTTGTTCTTTGGAAGAAAGGCTATCATCAACCTAGACAGCATATTAGAAAGCAGAGATATTACTCTGCCGACAAAGGTCCATCTAGTTAAGGCTATGGTTTTTCTGTAGTCATGTATGGATGTGAGAATTGTACCATAAAGAAAGCTGAGTGCCGAAGAATTGAAGCTTTTGAAACTATGGTGTTGGAAAAGACTCTTGAGAGTCCCTTGGACTGCAAGGAGATCAAATCAGTCAATCTTAAGGGAAATCAGTCCTGAATATTCATTGGAAGAACTGATGTTGAAGCTGAAACTCCAATACTTTGGCCACCTGATGTGAAGAACTGACTTATTGGAAAAGACCCTGATGCTGGAAAATAATGAAGGCAGGAGGAGAAGGGAGGACAGAGGATGAGCTGGTTGGATGGCATCACCGACTTGATGGACACGAGTTTGAGTAAACTCTGGGAGTTGGTGATGGACAGGGAGGCCTGGTGTGCTGCAGTCCATGGGGTCACAAAGATTCAGACATGACTGAGTGACTAAACTGAACTGATTTATCAAATGCACACAGTCCAGGTTCTCCCTCTTACCTTACACTTAAAAATCTTCCTGCTTTTTATTTCAGTGTAGTTGAGCTCCACTTGAGCTCTAGCTTCTCTCCCTTATTGTAATAGCCTTAAAGTCTTCCTTGCCTGTGTAACTGTGATGCAATTCTTTTCTATTGTCAACAGGATGCTTTGTGACATACAGCCATTTCCAGTCACTTCAACCCTTTTATAGTTAGCCAGTAACTGTGTTGAACACATAATCTAGTGTGCAGAGGTGTTGTTGAACTTAGATATCTGGCTGTGTTTTTACCATGCCAGGCATACATCCTTGGTATGGCATATATCCTAGTTAGTTTGCTAACGGTCTTAATATGGATAGCTTAAGTCTTCATGTAAGGAAATTAACATTTGTGAAGTACCACGTGAACTGATTTGTGATCCACACACTGTATGGATTTCAGTCCTCTCAATATCTCTGTAAAGTGAGTGACATTAACTCTTGGTAGATTTGAAAACTGACTGGTTACGTCCTTGCCCAAACCCAATGACTTGAAAGTGTTAAAGACATTGACTTCAAGCACGGGAGTAGGACCTACAAACCTGGATTTGAATCCTGTCTCTGTCACTTAGTACTACCTAATCAGCTGGCTACTAGTTAGCTCCCATTTTACATATGAAAAAACTAAGGTTTATAAATTTTAGGTTTACTGTCCTAAAGAGGCACTATTGGTAATTATCTTGTATGGACTTTGTGAGCATGGAGTGAGGCAATGTGTAAGAACTACTTAGGAGAGGTTCCAAATTCGGTAAGGACCCAGTAAATGTTGAATATTATGATTTGTGGTTCACTTTACTGCCTCTTCTTCTGAGAGTAAGGAAACAGTTGGGGGAGCACGCTGACAATGACTTAGCATCCATGGGGGTGTCAGTTTGATTTGCTGATTTTTTGGGAAAGATTGTGGATCAAAATCATTCTTTATGTAGGGATGTCCCATGATAAGGAGCAAATACTTGCACTGAGTCGGTAAAAAAACTTTTGTAAGAACCAATGATGATGAAAGAGTATCTTGAGAGGATCAAGAAGGCTTCTAGAAACAAAGAAAATCAGTGTTTGTTGAATTGGGAGTTTCCAGTTTGGTTTTGACCCCAGTTCTGTTGAGCTGTAGTGTAGGGCTAGTATATGCATGGCTGAATCCCTTTGCTGTTCACCTAAAATGGTCACAACATTGTTAATTGGCTACACCCCAATACACAATTAAAAAGTTAAAAAAAAAAAAAAGCCTAGGGCTATGCCACTTACAAGAAGATTTTAAATACTTTTAAATGCATTTGCTGCAAGCATCCTCTGTTCATGAGATTTCCCAGGCAAGAATATTGGAGTGGTTTGCATTTTCTTCTCCAAGGGATTTTCCCCACCTAAGGATTGAACCCATGTCTCCTGCGTTGCCAGGTGGGTTCTTTAGCACTGAATCACCAGGAAAGCTGTTACATACATTAGTGGTATTGTTTTTCACTTTTAGCGTGTGTACTCAGTCGTGTCAGACTCCTGCGACCCCATAGATTGTAGCCCACCAAGCTCCTCTGTCCATGGGATGCTCCAGGCAAGAATACTGGAGTGGGTTGCCATTTCCTCCTCCAGGGGATCTTCCAGACCTAGGGATCCAGCCGCATCTCCAGTGTTTCCTACATCGGCCGGCGGATTCTTTACCACTGAGCCCGCTGGTATGTTTAAGGCTATTGATATTCCATTTTACAGATGAGGAAACAGTCACAAAGTCACACGTGTAGTGAATGGCAGATCCTCTAGCCCCAGCGTCTCTTGAGTGACATAATCTACAGCATGTGTCAGCATCTGGCAGGCCTCTTTCTCCAGCACCCTTCACTTTCAGGGGGGACCAGAAAAAATATTCAATTTAATTTACAGATAATAAAAATTACTGCCATGTTAGTTTCATTATTTAGTATATAAATAACTTTTAATGAATTTTTTAGCTCTATTTTGGGAATAACAGCCTAAAATTAGCTTAATTTCAATAATTACCTAATGACAACATGGAGATTTAAAAAGCATTCAAAGAATCTAGAACATGTCAGTGTATGACATTAATTTTTCCATCTGTAACACTTTCTCATGAGTTAATTAATTCCTTTCACCTAATAAACAAATTACATATGTATTATGGCATCTTAAGTAATGGACTCGATTCATTTAATTGTTCATAATGATCTCAGTTTTCTTTGGTTTTGTGACTATATAGGTTTTTCTCATTAGGGGACAGAACAAAGTGTTAGAAAAGAAAAACTGGGAATTTTAAGTATCAATTGAACCTATCTGAGAATTTTGCTATGATAGTTTTATATATTTTTACAGTTGATTAAGTTTGCTTAGTAATTGCCTGTGGTAAGATAATCATGCAACATCTAACAGAACAAAAGAGAGGGAATTGCTCCTTTCTTCCAGGACGGAATACCTTTTGTAATGCACACCAACAGAAAAGCCCATCGTTAACTCTTATTGTATCAGAAAACAATAATGTCATGAGAGACTGAATGTGGAGACTGAACTTTTTGACTTTTGGAGAGTTACTGAAATGTACATTTTAAAACTAATTCTGGTGTTTAAATTGTGTGACTACCTCTGCCTGCCTGGGAAATTTGATTGAGCTGAAGTGCTATGAAATGCATGCATTTATGCAAAGGTCAATTATGATATAGGCAATCTATTTTAGGGTAAGCTCCCTTGCACCTTTGGAAATGATTCCTTTTTTTAGCTAAGTGAGAGTCTCTCAAGGAATACAAAAATTAAAGGGAAAAATCAAGCAGTTCCGTCTTTACACTTTTTCTTCTAAGTCTCCCCAGTAGAGGCTGTCATCAGCATTTATTCAGCAAAGGCAGCAGCTTGTTGAGCCTAGGGTGCCTTTAGCAACCTCAGATGGGTGTATCCTTCTGAAAAGAGAGATTGGGAGGAACCTAAGGCTGAAATACAGTGATGAGGGGGATGCCGATATAGCATTAATAAAATAAAAGCAGGCTAGAAAGCATTATACTTTCAATTTTATTTTTAAAGATGTTTGCACATCTCTATGTACATTGCATTAAAAAAAAACACTGAGAAGAAATGAATCAAATTTTTAATGAGCTTTATCTCATAGGAAGGCTGGTGATTTCTACTGTTTATTTCTTAATTTTTTCATATTCTACTGATGATATTATATATCTTTATCTTTAAAAAAAGCAACGGCGTTACAAATTTTAAAAGCAAGTGTAATAAAAACCCAATCTCTGAAAAAAAGCGTCTAGCTACCATTTCAAGACCATGTTTAAACAGATTACCTGGGTAGGACATGTTTGTTTCTATTTTTCATTTTAATACTTATTAGCTCCTTATATGTGCAGCAAATAGTATGCAAGATGAATATTGACCCTATAGATTTCATTCATGTAGAAGATCTATATATTAGCATACATAAATATGTCTGATTTCAAGTGGTCTCAGCTTGCAGCATCTTAAAGCAGGGCTCTGGTTCCCGGCCAGAGATTGAGATTGAGTCATGGCATTGAGATTCACTGGTCAGTGACAGGACCCTAGCCCTTTGGTTTTGCAGAAAGGAATTTCCACAAAGATGGAACGTAGTGAAAGAAGTACAGTGTCTATTAGGAGGAAAAAGTATAAGTACGTATGGATAGACACATGGGCAGATTCAGAGGGAGAGTTGTGCCCTTGAGGTAGTTTAAATCACTTACATGGAGCATTTCTTCCGGGCTTCCTTTGGCCAGTCGTTTTGATTTGCCTGGTTCAGAGTCCACATTTGGTATGTCTCAGGATCCTCCCATGCATGCACACTCATCTCTACAGGCCTACAGGTAGTTAGCATCACTTAGCATCACTCCCCTTTTGATGTCTAAGGAGGCTTTCTGCACCTGTATGGTAGAGGAGGTCTCCTGACTTTGAGAATGAGAAATATGTGGTCTCAGATCTTCTATCCGGGCAGGAACCAGTTTCCCCTCTCAATTGTCCTGCTATTTTTGTCTTGGAATATTGGTCCACAGGGAACAAATCTCTAATAACTTTATCCCGGGTGAGGAGAGGCATCTGCCTCCTGTCGATTCTCATTATTCACAATTTTATATTTGTGAATGTACCTACTCATTAAAATATATTTGTAACCCCCAAATCAACACTTGAGGTGCTTCATCTGTCATTTGTGGACATACACAGGCTCTAAGCAGCAAAACAACTTTGAGTCACCCAGTGTGCACATTCCCCACTGAGGTGGGGTCCAGGCAGCAGCTCTGCCTTCTTGTTTCAGCTCTCATACTGTAAACAAGTCCTTTCTATGGTCTATTTAGTGCCACATTTTGCACAATTTTTATGCCTTTTGTTGTTGATGTCACTGCTTAAGACTGGCCCAGCCTTAGTGCTGAAGTGCTGTCTGGTGTTCCTAAAGGCAAGAAGTTTGGGTTGTTCCTTTGAGAGAAAATATACTTGTTAGATAAGCTTTATTCAGGCTTGAGTTATAGAGCTGCTGGTTGTGTGTTCAGTGTTAAGAAACCAACAACATATATTAAACAAGTTATCTTTAAAACAGAAATGCATGTCCAACAAGGTATGTATTAATCAGTTGATGGAACTGTTGTGTCAGGAGTCTCACAGGAACCTAACTTTGTGTTTACCTAAGAGCAATGGTCTAGTATTTGCTAATTCAGTATTTATGGAAATGTTATAAAACATAATTAAAGCAAATAACAAGAATAAACTGTGTGTGTATATATATGTGTATGTGTGTGTGTGTGTGTGTGTGTGTGAGAGAAACGGTTCATCTCAGATTGGGACTTGAACCTGGCCAAAACGCATGGTCTGCCAACTTATATTGCACACCTGGTTTCAGGACCTAATGAAGCTCAGGTTCTTAATGTCTCATTGCAGAAAGAATTCAGTGAGAGACAAAGTGATAGATAAGAAGTGGATTTATTTAAAAAGAAATACATTCTGCAGACAGACCATGGGCCATCTCAGAAGGTGAGAGTGGCCTTAGGAGAAACGAACTCCATAGACAGAGTGTGGGCTATTGCAGTGGGAGGATGATTCCAACTATTTTGGGGGGTTGGGTGGAGATTTCTAGGCACTGAGCCACCACTCACATTTTGGTCTTTGGGAGTCAGCCTTGGAGCCGTCCTGGCACCTCTGGTTGTGTCCTTTAGCTTGCTGATGTGCTGCAGTGAGAGTCTACTCAGGATCAAGGTCTAATGGAAGTTGACTTTTCTGCCATCTTGGACCTGTTTGGATCTAATCTGTTTATGTTGTGTCCTCAGGCTACATCTTTCTCTCAAAGGTTGTGCTCTGCCCCTCCCCTTCTGTTTCATATGTATCAAACTGTATGTGTATGTATGTGCATATACATATATGTACATTCAACTTTTGTCCAGTTTTTGCATTAATGGAATTCTCAAATATAATTTATTAATATAACCCAGTCACACATAAAATATCACATGTATTTCCACGTGTTTCTTTCTTCTCCTTCCTCCATTTCCCTCTCCAGTTTTCTCTGGTTCATATACAATACAATGACTTATGTTTGGTTCCTCAGTAACTGAATATTGAAATGTGAATACATGGCAGAGTCTTTGTCCTGGCTTTTTTCATCTACAGAAACTACAGAAGACTCTCCTATCCAAAAAATTTGAACCCACTTGAGAAGCAGCAAAAAAGATCTTCATGACCCAGATAATCACAATGGTGTGATCACTCACCTAGAGCCAGACATCCTTAAATGTGAAGTCAAGTGGGCCTTAGAAAGCATCACTACAAATAAAGCTAGTGGAGGTGATGGAATTCCAGTTGAGCTATTTCAAATCCTGAAAGATGATGCTGTGAAAGTGCTGCACTCAATATGCCAGCAAATTAGGAAAACTCAGCAGTGGTCACAGGACTGGAAAAGGTCCGTTTTCATTCCAGTCACTAAGAAAGGCAATCCCAAAGAATGCTCAAACTACTGCGCAATTGCACTCATCTCACACACTAGTAAAGTAATGATCAAAATTCTCCAGGCCAGGCTTCAGCAATATGTGAACTGAGAACTTCCAGATATTCAAGCTGGTTTTAGAAAAGGCAGAGGAACCAGAGATCAAATTGCCAATATCTGCTGGATCATCAAAAAAGCAAGAGAGTTCCAGAAAAACATCTATTTCTGTTTTATTGACTACGTCAAAGCCTTTGACTGTGTGAATCACAATAAACTGTGGAAAATTCTGAAGGAGATGGGAATACCAGACCACCTGACCTGCCTCTTGAGAAACCTATATGCAGGTCAGAAGCAACAGTTAGAACTGGACATGGAACAACAGACTGGTTGCAAATAGGAAAAAGGAGTACAGCAAGGCTGTATATTGTCACCCTGCTTATTTAACTTATATGCAGAGTACATCATGAGAAACGCTGGGCTGGAAGAAGTATAAGCTGGAATCAAGATTCCCGGGAGAAATATCAATAACCTCAGATATGCAGATGACACCACCCTTATGGCAGAAAGTGAAGAGGAACTAAAGAGCCTCTTGATGAAAGTGAAAGAGGAGAGTGAAAAAGTTGGCTTAAAGCTCAACTTTCAGAAAACTAAGATCATGGCATCTAGTCCCATCACCTCATGGGAAATAGATGGGGAGACAGTGGAAACAGTGTCAGACTTTATTTTTGGGGGCTCCAAAATCACTGCAGATGGTGACTGCAGCCATGAGATTAAAAGACGTTACTCCTTGGAAGAAAAGTTATAACCAACCTAGGCAGCATATTAAAAAGCAGAGACATTACTTTGCCAACAAAGGTCCGTCTAGTCAAGGCTATGGTTTTTCCAGTGGTCATGTATGGATGTGAGAGTTGGACTGTGAAGAAAGCTGAGCACCAAAAAATTGATGCTTTTGAACTGTGGTGTTGGAGAAGACTCTTGAGAGTCCCTTGGACTGCAAGGAGATCCAACCAGTCCATCCTGAAGGAGATAAGTCTTGGGTGTTCATTGGAAGGACTGATGTTGAAGCTGAAACTCCAATACTTTGGCTACCTGATGCGAAGAGTTGACTCATTGGAAAAGACCCTGGTGCTGGGAGGGCTTGGGGGCAGGAGGAGAAGGGGACGACAGAATATGAGATGGCTGGATGATATCACTGACTTGATGGGCATGAGTTTGAGTAAACTCTGGGAGTTTGTGATGGACAGGGAGGCCTGGTGTGCTGCGATTCATGGGGTCGCAAAGAGTCGGACACGACTGAGCGACTGAACTGAACTGAAGAAGCAACAAAAACAGTGATGACAAAAACTAGACTGATTTGAAAGCTTCTGACATTTTCTTGTGTGTTGTGACTAGAGAGTGGCCATCAAGGGACAAATGACCCAGTGGAAATTTCCCTGACGGGCCTCAGGGTGTAATTGGAAAGTATAATATTGAGAAAAAGGAAATTGATAACATTCTGCATAGTAATGTAAAATACTATCTCTGCTGATAACCAGGAAGGTAGTAGAGATTATGTTGTAGGAGGACCATATTTCTGAATATGGATTTTTTTGAGTCATTTTTTCAGAAGTCTAATGTTTGTTTCTAATCAAGTATCTGGGCCTTTGTGTATGGATGTGTGTTTCATCCAACTGATATGTAATCGAAGGATGACATGAAGAAAAGAGCAGTCACACATAAGGACAGATGTCTGTGTACAGTAACCCATTCTGAACCCAGAGTCCTTAACACATTTTGAAAGATAAAGGGACCCAGAGGAATCGGGTGGAGAGGGAGGTGGGAAGGGGGGATCGGGATGGGGAATACGTGTAAATCTATGGCTGATTCATATCAATGTATGACAAAACCCACTGAAATGTTGTGAAGTAATTAGCCTCCAACTAATAAAAAAATAAAAAAAAATAAAAATAAAAAACTGGAAATAGAACTGCCTCATGACCCAGCAATCCCACTTCTGGGCATACACACTGAGGAAACCAGATCTCAAAGAGACATGTGCACCCCAATGTTCATCGCAGCACTGTTTATAATAGCCAGGACATGGAAGCAACCTAGATGCCCATCAGCAGAAGAATGGAAAAGGAAGCTGTGGTACATATACACCATGGAATATTACTCAGCTGTTAAAAAGAATTCATTTGAATCAGTTCTAATGAGATGGATGAAACTGGAGCCCATTATACAGAGTGAAGTAAGCCAGAAAGATAAAGAACATTACAGCATACTAACACATATATATGGAATTTAGAAAGATGGTAATGATAACCCTATATGCAAAACAGAAAAAGAGACACAGATGTACAGAACAGACTTTTGGAGAAGTCTGCCTTCTCTGTGGGAGAAGGCAAGGGTGGGATGTTTCGAGAGAACAGCATCAAAACATGTATATTATCTATAATGAAACAGATGACCAGCCTAGGTGGAATGCATGAGACAGGTGCTCGGGCCTGGTGCACTGGGAAGACCCAGAGGGACTGGGTAGAGAGGGAGGTGGGAGGGGGGATCGGGATGGGGAATACATGTAAATCCATGGCTGATTCATGTCAATGTATGGAAAAAAAAAAACAAAAACAAAGAATTAAAGGCCAATCCTAAAATCTAAAAAAAAAAAAAAAGAAAGATAAAGGTGACTATTCCAGGCAGAAGAATGACACATGGAAAAAACCACAGATAAATGAGAGAGGGAAGGTAGTTCTTGGAACTGCAAACCTTGGAATTACACCCAGTACATCTATCATGTTTATTCTGAGTCCAAGGAGAAGCTGTGGAAGTCTGGAGAGTTTGCAACCGGACAAAGGAGGTTCATCCTGATGTTTCTGCCACAAGGCTTGTTCTTTATTCAGACAGCTGTGTGGAGACTGCAGACCCCTAAGCAGGCAAACTTGGTGAGATTTCTATTTCAGAGAGACTTCTCTGCAGTCTTGTGGTGGAAGTGGAGACAGAGAGACCACTTAAGAGTCTATTTCAGGATTCGGCAGGAGCTAACAGAGGCTCCAATTATTATCACAGAGCTTGTTGACTTTGAACTTCCCTGTGGGGTCTTGCGGACCTCTTTCAAGGCAGGGGGCTCTTCTTTCCTCTTGGGTCCCTGCCAATCTCATTCCTCCCACTTCCTGAGTCAAGAGGTCCACTGGGGCTAAGCAGAATTGTCTAAATCTTGTATTTTGTGAATTCAGGGCCAAATTATTATTGGATCTTTCTGTAGATAAAGCTTCAAATGCCAGTGGAATATAAAAATATTTTGCCTTTTATTAATTTAGTCAACAAATATTTGTTAAGTGGCAGCATGTACCAGATAGTAAATTAGGCATCTAATGAATGAGCAGTGGTACAATGTAGAGAAATCCCACTCTTAACTGAGTTTTTATTCTAGTAGGGAGATAAGAAAAAACAAATAAAATAATTACATATTATTATTTCTGTTATGGAGGAAATAAACAGGGTGGAGGCTTAATTATGAATTAGGGAGGGAAGCTTTTTCTACAGGAGGGTGAGGGACATTCTCTCTGAGGAAATGATATTCAAGTAAGACTTGAAGGATAAGGGAAAAGCAGACATATGAAAAATTACAAGAAAAGAGTTCCTGAGAAGGGACATAAAATGCAAAACTGTGTGTGTATCTGTTTTCAGATTAGAATGTACTTGCAATTTTATTTTTTTCTTTTATAATATCATTTGCACCTTTTAGGATTTTTTCCTCTACTGTTATTGCCTGCAGAAAAGAATTTAAAATTCTTTTAATTTCTAATTTGAAAAATATGAAAGCAGCTTGACTTAAATTATATGATTTATTTCACAATGGAAAAAAATAGTCTTCTGATTTTATATGTATGTGTGTTATATATTGGCATTGAAAAATGGTTTTTTATTTTTGAATTTGCACTGATTCTTCACAGTGTGGGGCTTTGCTGGTGGCTCAGATGGTAAAGAATCTGCCTGTAATGCAGGAGATGCGGGTTCTATCCCCGAGTTGTGAAGATTTCCTGGAGGAGGAAATGGCAATGTGCTCCAGTATTCTTGCTGGGAAAATCCCTTGGACAGAAGAGCCTGGTGGGCTACAGTCCATGGGGACATGACTGAGTGACTAACACATCTTCACTGCATGAATTTCTCTGGAAATAGTAATGATGGCAGTAGATGATTTAATTGAGTCTCTACTAATTCCAGGCACTATTGCACACACATTAACATATTAACTCATTTAGTCCTCCCCAGATTAGTATTATAATTGTCTCCATTTTACAACTGAAGCCCAGGGAGGTTATATAGCTTGTCAAGGTCACACAGCTATTAAATGTCAGTACTATGATTTGATTCCAGGCAGTTTCTCTCTAGAACCCACTCTTTCAATCAAACAGCATAAATTTCTGACACTGGTAACCACATATCAAATACAGCAGCAATACCATTCTGCCATTAAACAAAAGAAAACTTTTCTAAAATTTCAGGACAATTTATACAGTGAATGAAATTTCCTCACTTGTACTTTTTCCTTTTTTTTTTTTTTTTAAATATTGCTATGTACAGTATCTTGCCTATGTTAGTAAATGGTTAATAAATATCAATAGTCAGGCACTGTGCTAAACACTTTCCATGACTTATATTATTAAATCTTACAAATGCTTTTCGACATAGTAGCTATTAGTATTGCCTGGGCTTGAATGTTGGCTTTGCCACTTCATAACTCTATAACCTTGGGCAAGGAGCTTATTTTAATGTGTTTCAGTTTCCCCATTTGCAAAATGCAGTCTGATTTCAGCGCTTGTGACTTTAACCACTTGCATACCATCTCCCAGTAATATAGGATGGTATTTAATTAAATAGGAATATTTTTTTCATTGTTTTTAAGTTTAACGTTTTGTAAGTTAGTATGTTTTATAGATCATCATAACTTTCAATAGTTCTATCAACAGAAAGATCAGAGAATCACTGACTAGTATCTTTTTGGAAATAAAGACACAAAAAGACTAGTGTCTTTTTGGAAATAGCTTCCTCAAATCTAGAACTTGGGTCACTGAGAAGCAGTGAACCTTTAACTTGAGTTATTCTTACTGTTAACACCTTGTAATTACTATCCGGAATTTACTGTGCATGAGCTGGGCCCCACAAGGTAACATATTTTAACTTTTCAGCATTTTAAATTGAGTGGCAGATATATTCATTTGTCGGTAATACCAATCTCAAACCCACAGCAAAACAATCAAAATATAAAATGCCAAATCCAATTATATTATCCAGAATGCAATTTTATTTCATTTTTTTAAGTTGAGCTCTATCTGTGCAATTTAAATAACCAGACCATGGTAGTTTAATGGGTGATTTGGCTTACCCAGTGGTCAAGTCAATGAACTGCAAAAATTGACTCTATTATGGCTCATGAAACCAAGTCGACCCTGAATATAAATTGGCAATATCTCTTTCAGAGCTTGAGCAAAAAGCAAATATTCTTCATACA
This sequence comes from Dama dama, assembly GCF_033118175.1. Lineage (NCBI taxonomy): Eukaryota > Metazoa > Chordata > Mammalia > Artiodactyla > Cervidae > Dama > Dama dama. Next base: position 32,645,472 of record NC_083684.1, read on the forward strand.
AAGGGAAACTGATTCAACAAATGAGATTGAGTCTTATTTTAAAAAATTATTTCTTTATACATACAAAAATAGATAAAAGTTTTTGTTCTGCCCATTATATATGTTTTACTAATTTATTTGGCCCATCTGAATAAGCTATTGAAAAGAATGATAACTAACATTTATTGAACTCCTATTATGCTCCAGGTACTATGTGAAGTGATTCCAACTCTACCAATTGTAAAAAAACCAAAATGTAATCTTCACAACTGTTCTCTGAATTATGGGTTATTATTCTCTTTTATAGAGCAGGCAACTGAGCCTCAAGAAGGCCATTTAGCTTCTATAAGCTGTCACAGGTCAAACTAGACCCCAGAGTTCTGCATAATTTTTAACCCCTTCCCTTCGAAAAGAGATTTTTCTCAAGACTCATCATTAATAATTAGACCAATGCATAAATTGAGCCAAAATATTTACTTTTAGATTTGAAGTCTAGAAAATGTCTTCTGTAGGGAACACCATTTAAAAAAGAAATGATTTTTTTCCAAATAACTGAAGTCGGCTGTCTCATGTATGATTCCCGAACCACCTGCACTTAGCTAACTTCCCATCCCAATCTGCAGACCCTCTGGTTTTTCTTGACTACTGATTTTGGTCATTTCTGAATCATTATTTCCTGCCCAGATCTCTCTAATGAGTTTCATATGTGTACCTCCAGCTGCCCACTGATTATGGGCCTACCTGGATGCACAAAAGACCGCAAAAAAAACATGTCAATTACTGAGCACTTTAATTGTCCTAGAAAATAGTTCTTCCTCCAGCCATGCTGGATTCAGAGGGTGATCTGGTGATCTTCCATTTACACAGTCAAGAAACTTGAACTTCATCCTTAATATCTTACCACATACTTCACTGAGTTCTGTCCATTCTATTTCCTATATATTTTCAAATCTTTTTTGAATATTCACAGTGACATGATTCTTCTAGATCAGTCTCTTGCATGTGTCCTATTACCAGATTTCAGATTCATCTTTGTGTCTTTTAAGACTCGCCTTCCACCTCTAGTTTCTTCCAATCCACTCTTTGCATTCCAAGAAGGAAACTCTTTGGAAAAGAAACAGGGGTAATGCTCTACTCTAATCTTTGAATGGCTCATCATAACTTTCAAAATAATGTCCAAGCTATTGAATATGGTTTGCTGCTTTCATAAGAACTTGCTTTCTTTCTTCTTTGATCTTATCTCTTGCCTTTCTTGCCTTCACTCTCTGATTCATCCATAATACCATACTTTATCAAAGGTGCATTTTATCTGGTTGCTCCCTGACTTTTGCATGTGTGTGAAGCACTCTTCCCTCCTTTTCCCCTTTCTGGTTAACTCCAACTCATCCTTTCAGTTTTAGTTTAGATGTGAGCTCCTCTTAAGATCTATTTGTGATTACACTGGCTGTCTGTGAGGTATCCGTCCATGTGCTCTCGTTTCACCCTGAATTTCCCCATCAGAGCACTTAGGACAGTGCATTATAGTTCATATATTCTCGTTTTATCTCCCTAGTAGATTATAAGCATCTTCAAAGGCAGGGACTCACTGCCTGGCATATAAAATATCCTCTTCTTTTCTGTCCCTCTCCCTGTCTTATTTCTCTCTCTGTCTTAATCGGGCTCTCACTCTCTCTACATATCTATTGAATCTTCAGTGCATATTAAATAATTCCCCTAATGTGCATAACTAATTTACCTTCCTTGTTGAACTGTTTTCCCTGTGATAACACTCAATCTGAAAATAAAATTTAGAATTAGGAAGGACTTTCAAATGAAATTTTCTTTATCTGACTGCTGGGCCAGTTTAATCATTTGTTTTCTACATCCATTTTGCTTTGTGTGGGATTTAGAGGCCATCTGTTTAAATCCTTCTAGATTGGGTTCCCGTATGCTTTGTTTTTTTTTGTCTACAATTTTTCAGAAAAATTGAAGTATAGTTGATTTATAGTGTTTCAGGTATACAGCAAAGTGATTGTTTATGTATATTTGTGTGTGTATATATATATATGTATATATATATGTATATATATATAAAATACTGTTTTTGATTCTAGGTCAATATAAAAATGGCCTCAGATTATCCATATGCTTTAGCTTATGTCAAGGCAAAACAACGGAAACACACCTTATTTTGTGTACCTGTAGTGTGCACTTTGCCATCATTTTGTCAACCTTGTTTCTCTTAATTTTGTTAATCATTTTAAATAAAGCCTGAAATAAAATCTCATTAAGTTTTATTTCAAGCTCTAAAGCTGTTCCAATGTTGTTATGTGTTTGAATGTAACCACTGGGATGCACAAAAGAACTCAAATAAAGCATTTCAATGATAGAGCACTAACTGTCCTCAGGAAGTAGCAGATAGTACATAAGACACTCATGATTAATAAGCAGTGTTGACTGTCTACATGGCCAACATGGTTATGTGTACTCAGAGAACTATATTTTAAGGTATTAATACTTTAAAGAATTGTCTTTGTTAGGAAAAGCATCTGTTTTCTCTTGGTGGAATGGGCAACAGTATTTCTATCCAGAGTAAAAGTGAAAGCATTAGTTGCTCAGTTGTGTCCAACTCTTTGTGACCCTGTGGACTGTAGCCCACCAGGCGCCTCTGCCCATGGAATTCTCAGGCAAGAATAGTGGAGTGGGTAGCCATTCCCTTACTCCAGTGGGTCTTCCTGACCCAGGGATCAAACCCTGATCTCCTGCATTGCAGGCAGATTCTTCACCATCTGAGCCACCAGGGAAGCCCATTTCTATCCAATGTCAACTTTTAATATATCAAGAGTAATCACAAAGATGTCTTTTCCTATTCACAGTGAATAGGAGATGAATAAGAATTACTGTTAGGCCTAAATAGAGTCCAGGGATAATGGACCATTGAAATCTTCTCCTAAATCAAACAAACCAATCCTTCAAATATAAAATTAATCATTTTATCAATATCAGCCTTCAATCCGTACTCCATTAAATCCTTAAATTCATGCTAGGCATGGCATAGGAAGCAAATTAAAACAGGATTCTCATAAAATGAGAAAGATAAAATTGTGCCTTCTGAAGAAGCAATTTAATCTTAATAAATTATTTTTAATATTCTTTTTTCAATGAGGCATCACATTGACCATAAAATGAAGTGTAAAAGGGCACTGGTCGAGGAAACTGAGTTACACAGAGACCACTACACCCTTGAACAGTTATACCTGCAATAATTTGCTTCATAAATTTTTATGCTGCATTTTACATTTTTTAAAAAAGTGAGTATTCCCAACAGTGTCATAATTAGAATTGTGACAGTATGAGAGCAAATAAAGGAAATTATATTTGATCTCTGGAGTATTTAGCTAAATAGTTTTAAATAGGAATTTGTTGCTTTGTTAAAGACAGATTAGAGTCAACACAGAAGATATTACTTGAATGGAAGGCCCATGCACTCAGATGGTCTACAGTCATAAACACAGCTTCATAGAAAAGCTGAGTGTCAATTAAGAAGCTCCAGGAAATGGAGATGGGAGATTTATGGAGTATTTACTGAAAGAAAGGGTTTTAGTCTTTAAATGTCAAATGTTAATATTGTATGCTAACCCTGTCCAGAAATTTTATTTTGCAGTGCTTTATCTCTGTAGTTTGAGAATCCAAAGCCCTCACTAAGAAGTATTCCTTCGAGACACATTCTGCATTTAACAAGCCTATTTTACACTTTTCTGTGAAGAATTACTGTACTGTCCATACCATAAGGATATTTTCCTGAAAGATAGACTGAAGCTGCTGTAGTTATCAAAATCCAGGTAGCTTTTGGAAAGGATGTACCTCGTTCTTAACCTAGCCAGCTTCTATTGCTTAAGCACAAACATCTCTTAGAAGCCTTTTTTTTTTTTTTTTTAGTTGGAGGCTAATTACTTTACAATATTGTAGTGGTTGGTTTTGGTTTTTGCCATACATTGACATGAATCAGCCATGGATTTACATGTTTTCCCCATCCCGATCCCCGCTCCCGCCTCCCTCCCCATCCCATCCCTCTGGGTCTTCCCAGTGCACCAGCCCTGGGCACTTGTCTCATGCATCCAACCTGGGCTGGTGTGATCTGTTTCACCCTTGATAGTATACTTGTTTCAAGCCTTTTTATTACCAACTTTGTACTGTTGAGGACAGTGCCTGGAATATGAGAGCTGCTCAGTTAAACAGCGTCTTTGTTTCCCTGGTTGCTCAACATATGTATTGTGTGATGAGGGGGCTGGGCTACAAGGGAACAGAAGTGGTGAGCATCCTTTTTGGGCTCATACCTGGGAAACCACAGTCTCCCTTGGCCATCAAGTCCATTGGCAGAAGTAACAGGAGCATAAACAAATAGTTAGGAGCCAGTTGTACAGAATGCTCCTCTGATCAAAGCAGAAACAGCATCAGATCTATGTAAATTGTGTAAATGTATACGATTTTCCTATTATGAGTCTACTCTCTCTTCATGATAAAAATAATAATATATGGAACCCTTGTCATGTTACTACAGTTGAATCCGGAATTTTTTTTAAACTTGATCACGGATGTTTCTCTCTGTAACTCTAGATATACAAAGCTGTGAAACAGTCTTACTGACTTTTTGAAGGTAAGAGATTGAAAGGCCACCCTCTCTTCTCTGGACTTGACAGCGAGCTCTTGCTTCTTTGTTAATAAGGATGGCTCCAACCTAGACGATGGTCAAGGAAAAGAAGGACCATCAGGAGGACATGGGATACATAGACTGGATCACCTAGAACAGCTCAAGGTACTAAGGTCCTGGAGGAGGGCAGTTTTGACCCAATGGGAAGCTAGAGTGGTAACTTCTTTGGAAATGAGTCACCCTGGTGCAATTGGACTTGGAGAGAAGTAAGTAGAGAATGTTAGAGCACATTGGAAGTCTTTTAATGTTTGTTTTTTGAAGTCCCAGCTTCCGTTAGCCTTTGACAAGCTTAGCTTTGAGGAAGAGGAATCATCTTGCAGGCTTGTTCAGAGAACTGTTTCATGGCAGTGGGAAAATATCATTTCGCAGGCCAAGAGGGATGGGAACTCATGCAGCCATGAGAAACAAAGTGTGGTGAACAAACCATATCCTTTACTCTGTGTGTGGGATTCTAGTTGACCTCCTTTGGCCTTGGTTCTCAACTATCTTAGTGGATTTAAAGAGTAGAGGAGGCTTAAGAGGTAAGATACGGGCCTCTTGCTAATAAGGCTCATGAAAGTTAGAACAATAATTAGATAAAATATTAAAGGAATGGCTTTTTGGAATAAGTTATAACTTGCTACATCCAAATATTCACAGTTATTATGTTAGACTAAAATATCTGCAGAATATCTTTTTATGGATTTCCCCAGGCACATCAAAATCAAGTCCAATGTGAAGTTCGACATCTTTCTTAATAACCAGCCATTTACTGTTTCTTCTCCATTCTTTTTTTAAAAAATATTTTAATTGATTTATTTATTTGGCTGGGCCTGATCTTATATAGTTGCAGCATGATGAATCTTCTAGTTGTGACTTGTGGGACCTAGTTCCCTGACGAGGGATCAAACCCAAGTCCCCTGCACTGGGGACACAGAGTCACAGCCACGGGACCACCAGGAAAGTCCCTTCTTCTTTTTGTTTATCTCCATCTTTTTAAAAATTGATGCATCATTTTTCCAGGTACCTGAAACAGAATGCTTACAGGAATTTGAAATGTGTTTTTCTATTTTGTATCTCACATCAGTCACGAATTCTAGCTGTGTTTAACCTCAAAAGTATCTCAACTCCACTGAGTCTTCTGCATCCCTGTGGCTGCTGCTGCAGGGCCATCCTCATGAGGTTTTGGTCAGGCCTTTGCAGTGATTTCCTAAGAGGATTCCATATGTCTAACCTGGCACACTCCATTCTGTTTTTTATCTTGCTACCAGGTATTTACATACTGTAAAAAATGTCCTCTCAGATGCTTAACGAACATTTCTTCCAGGATGAAGTTCCAAATCCTTAGCAGAGTACACAAGTCATTCCATAAACTGAACTGTGCCTACTTTTATCGCTAGGCTAAGATTTTTGCAGAAGGCTACATGTGTTTCTTGTTTTTTTTTTTTTAAAGTCTCTAGGACCTTGTGAAAGTGAAAGTCGCTCAGTCGTGTCCGACTCTGTGACCCCATGGACTATACAGTCCATGGAATTCTCTAGGCCAGAATACTGGAGTGGGTAGCCTTTCCCTTCTCCAGGGGATCTTCCCAACCCAGGGATCGAACCCAGGTCTCCCGTATTGCAGGTGGATTCTTTACCAGCTGAGTCACAGGGGAAGCCCAAGAATACTGGAGTGGGTAGCCTCTATCCTTTCTCCAGCAGATCTTCCTGACCCAGGAATTGAACCAGGGTCTCCTGCATTGCAGGCAGATTCTTTACCAACTGAGCTATCAGGGACCTTATTGGATGTTTTATATGTAGGAAACCCTCAAAGGTTTATTAAAATTGAGGTAATTTGTTAGTATGGAAAATAATACTTGAAAAAGCTGAATTTTTACTGTGTTCAGGTCCACTGTATAATAATTGTCTTTGGTGCCATTTCTGGCCTGTGATGTAGTTTTGCTCACCCTGGAGAAATTACCCTCATGCCTCCTCTGTCTCTGCTGGTGAAGATTATACCTGCTGCTACTTTATTCCAGAAATGGGATAACCTTCTGCCTTGTTTGTGTGCCAAGTGACCCTTTTGACAGACCCCGTGGCTCTGACCCTTTAAACAGTAGAAATATCCTGGTGTTTTTACTCTGCAGTGGATCGTGATATTTAGAAATCCCTTCGCTGAGCACCTTTGATTCTCCAGGGATGCCCTTAATAAATATTTGCATTATTAAAAGAGTTATAAACACAGTATAAAAAATGAGTGCACAAAGAAGTCACTACTTGGCTTTTGATGATGTCTACCCAAATGAAAAATGAATGAATGTGCAATTAATAATAAATGCCCTTGTGTTCTTGTTTTAATTTTAATTCATCAGAGGATGTTAAAATGAAAGTGGGGCCAACATTTACTTCACTGTTTTATTAAAGGCAGAATGTGGCCCTCATGTAACCGATTCATGCAACTTCATAAAACATAGCAGTCTAATATATGTATTGCCACTTATTAGCCGTTAACTTTATGCATGTTACTTATTCTCTATTAGCTTCAGCTTTCTCATTTATGATGAGAATAATAGTAATGTGTCTATCATAGATCTCTAGATAGTGTTAAAAGAAATTGTTCACCTGATATATAGTAACCAACAAACATGTATCAGGCTGACAGTTTTATTTGAGCCTTATTCATTGTGGGCTACACCTGGTGGCACTATTGGTAAAGAACCTGCCTGCTGATGCAGGAGACAGGAGACAACTGGGTTTGATTCCTGGGGCAGGAAGATCCCCTGGAGGAGAGCATGACAACTCACTCTAGTATTCTTGCCTGGAGATCCTATGGACAGATGAACCTGGTGGGCTGCAGTCCACAGGGCCGCACAGAATCAGATATGACTGAAGCCACTTAGCGCGCGCGCGCACGCACACACACACACACACACACACACATATTGTGGGCTAAGCAGTCTAGTATCTTTTTTCTCCTTTTAGAGATGAAGCAATGTTTTTATTAAAAATAATCTGCCAAAGAGCACTGACTCCTCTAAATCCAACTATAACATTTTTCTTTTATAGTTGAGAAGAATATGTCAAGGAAAATCTCTAACCTTAAGAGCTGGGGAGGATATTCTGTTTGTGGCTAATGATTGATAGAGGAGAGGGATTTTACAACTCCTGCCTCTATGGCTGTTCTCTCATCCCTTGACTGTCATGACTACAACTTTATTTTCATCAGAAACATTTTTCTAAACATATCTGAACTTCCATGCATATCAGCAGGTTGGCAATTGGCTCTGGCTAAGCCAGTGTTTGAGCTTGCTGTCCCTCAGTCTATGATGATCTTTGGAAATGTGATCTTTCCTAAGATATTATGCCAAAGTCATCAGGAGCCAGAACTCTGTGTTTCTCCATCTAGCAAGACCTTATAGGGGTGTAAACACTTTCCCATGGAATTGAGCCAGGTGGGAGGGAAGTCGTCATCAGTTTGGATAAATATTTAAGATGGATTGATCTAATGTGGTTCCCTGGGGATGAAGTATGGTGACAGGGGTATAAGGCACTTCCTGCTTAAAATTTCTGGCTGTCCATGAAAGAACTCATCTCCCAAATCAGAAGGAGCTACTCACAGAGGAACCATTAAGATGATTTAACTGCACTTGATGGCAATTTCTTTTCTCTGACTTTAGTTTCCAGGCTAGAGTTTACAGGACTGTGTAGGTTTTGAGGGAAAGGCGGTGTCTTTTTCATTTCTCTGTCTTTAGCATTTAGTGGTGCCTGAACCACAAATGATGCTTTGACGATTGGTGAGTGGATGAACGCTGTAGGTTTTCTTGCTGCTTCAAAGATAGTCTTCCTTTACTTGACCTTTCCTACACTATTTCACGTGGAAACTTGGGAAAAAGGAATCAGTGTCAGAAGGATGCTATTCTTATCTTTCATGAATTCTCACTTAGTTTGAGACTTATAACTAAGTTAATCTCACTTAGTTATTTGCTCATGGAGATTTAATTCTGCCTCCACATTCTGAAAACCAGTACACCTGTAGAAGAATGGAATCCCCACTCCCACCCAATCATGAAGCACTGGAGAACAGTTAAGATGTGAAAGTACCATCATTCTAGTAACTATATTTATGGGAGGACAACATGGCCCAGATGGTTGAAGCAATGCTTATTGTCACATGATGTTTTGATGTTGGGATTTAGTCTCTGTCTCATTAGCAAGAGTGAGGGGTTGAAATGCTCTGGATAGAATGGGTAGATACCATCCCATAATGAAAAGCAAAAAATATTGCCATGGCAATCAGTGTTTAAAAAGCAAAACATCGTATGTTGGGAGGGATTTCTTACTTTGTTAAAGTGGGAACTAGTAAAAGTCTCCATTTGTGGAAGGAAAGTATGTATGCTGTCAGAAAAGTTCTGGATTTTTTTGTCCCCTTCTCTCACACTCCTTAAACATCAAGAAACAAGAGAATGGTGAGTTTTACATAGTGTATTAGTTGTTTATTTTTTTTAAGAAATATATAGTCTGTATCCACTTTTCTGGTCATGTTACTGTTTATTATTTTAACTGTAGCCAGTTTCTAACAGCTCTCTGCTGGAGGATGGTACTAATGGCAAGATCCAGGTTGGGGAAAGAATCCACCTGCCAAGCAGGAGACACAGGATCGATCCCTGGATCAGGAAGAACCCCTGGAATAAGAAATGGCAACCCACTCCAGTATTTTTGCCTGGAGAATCCCATGGACTGCAGAGCCTCGTGGGTCACAGTCCATGGGGTCCCAAAGAATGGGATCTAATTTAGCAACTAAACAACAACGAAGGGTGAGAGGTAGAGCCCGAGGGCAATTTCCATGAGGGCAACGCCTTCTCTTACTCAGCTGCAAAGAAGGCTTGTCACCTAGAAAAGGAAAGCTACTTCCAGTTGTTTTTGTAGTAACACAATTTCAGGAGGAATCCATTAAAGTTTTTCCCTGCATAGGAAATCTGTTACCTTCTTCTAGAAGTTATTTGTCCATTTCTTAGATAAGAAAATTAAAATATTACAGATACTCTTTTTAAAAGGCCATAAGGCCCCTATCTTCATGTAAGTAAATTCCAGAATCAGGGTTGGGTGGCCTGAGTCGGAAAGGCAAAAAAAGAATTGAATGCTTTTGATCCTAGCAAAGAAGAACTGGTACCTCCGATGATAGGAAGGACTGAAAGAAGGAGGGAAGAAAGCAGAGAAAAACAGGAGGGAGAGAAAGAAAGAAAAGGAAAGAAGGAAGGAGGGGAGGAAGAAAGAAACAAGAAAAAAGAGAAAGAAGGAAAGGAAGAGACAGGCTACCAACTGGGGGAATTTTTGTAGAGAAAAACACCAAAGAGAGTAATGCTAGCTTGCCTCTAATTAGTGTGAAAAAAATGGAACAAAGTGAACATTTTTTTTTTTCCTTTTTGAACAAAGAAGGCAATACCGTTTGAAATTGGAACTGTTTACAAGACAAACTAAGTTACATGTGAACAAGACTATCAGCGTTCCAACACCCAGTCTCGCACCGCTTTGTGGATCCACTTAAGAAAAACTGGCTCCAATTAGGGGTCTCCTGTCGAGCATCTTATTTATCAGCTTCCAGAACAGCTGTGAGCCATTCAGGATGCCACCAGTTTTTCCTCATTACACTCTCCTTAGAATTACAGATGTGCCTGGCTCATCCCCAGGGAGCCACATTCTAGTAAACACATCCTTCTACGTTTCAGGGGCTTCTCTGAAACAAGCTTGGGAACGCAGGCTAACGTGGTCAGTTGAAGTTGGCTTAAGAGGCTTAAGGCTGTAAATACCCCCTGTAATTTCTTGGGAAAGGAAAGCTGGATAATGAAAGGGATTTAGGATGCGTGGAGAAAGGGAGGGAGCCAGTTAAAATGACACACTTTTATTTTTAATCAGCTTTAGCAGACAAGTTGTACTGGGTATTTGTGACCGAGAAGCCACAACTGGAAATGCTCACTTTATTGTCACAAGTTTATATAGTCAGGGGTTAAGGAAAGAGGCTGAGGCAAGTAAAAGAGAATGAGAGAATCAACATCCTTCAAGTAATGTACATATTTTTGCTTTGATAGTGCAAACAACTCTATTTTAAAATCTTGTAAAGTGAGTTCTCTCTGCTCCTGGAGAATGGCTTAAGAGGAGATGCATAGTATATTTAGCAGGCAGCCTCAAAACCTTATTTCCTCTCATCTTCTCTGTCACTGCTTCTCTCAAGAGTGAATCATTTAATTAATGAGCAAGTCATAGTTGTGTTTATCGTTAGCAAGGTACAAGAGTTCTCGTGTTAGCCAACTCAGAAGTATCTGTAACAATCAGGTATTAGATTTATTGAGAAATGAAAATGTAGTGAGGCTGCGGTGTGGATGTCTCGTTTGTTCACATCTCGTTGTTGACACATCCTTGGGTAATTCTTCTCACTTGGATTTTCTGGGTCACATGACCCACTGTGACCCATGGGACATCTCTGGTGCAAACAGACACTTGGTGAGAGCTTGCTCACTGAGGTCTTCCTTCCTCTGTTGCTCTTGGGAACCTTGCAACTAGCCTGGGAGGAATCTGCTCACCTATGAGGGATTCCAGTAGGGATGAGAAGAGAAGCCAGTCCAGACCAGAATGATCACAAGCAGACCCACGGTGAGCCTAAACTAAGTGAATAACTGTTGTTTCAAACTGCTAGGTTTTGGAGGTGTTATTCTAAACAGCAAGCTCGAACAAATACAGAAAGTCAGATAATGAAGTAGACTAGTGTGTGTTAGAGCCATTCCCATGTCTACATTAAAAGTCTATCATTTTGCACAGACCCTGAAAACAAGATAGTCTTCATTCTTTCAGTCTGTTCTGGAAGATGAAATTACCAGCAATTTCATTAGAGGGTTATACATATTATGAAAAGAAGAGACTAGCGTACAGAGATGGCACACACAACACAGGCCTGTGAGTTCAGCTGGGGAATGTCCAGGAAAGCCTGCGAAGCAGAACCCTGATGCTGTGCCGATGTTATTTAGGTAAAAGGGGACAGGGTGGGGGGATCAGAGATGGGGGCTGGGTGGGTCTCCAGACAGAGTAAACAATACACACGAAAGCCTTAAGCTGACAGCGAGGATTTTCTGATGGAGGAAAGAAAACAGGTCCAGAGCCCGATCTAGAACTAGCTTTCTGTGTCACACTTTTTATGACCTTTCACTGAACCTCACCTAAGGAATGTTCTGCTTCGTTTATCAAGATGCGGAAAACTTGCTTCAATTTTCCTCATGGTCTGTGAAGGTGATACCAGCGAGACTGTTAGTGACATGCAGCCAAGTGCATGCAGCTCACTGTGCTGAGATTTGTAACATCACTTTACATAAGTAGTAAGCCCTGGGGTATTACAAACCTGTGTTTGAGGGTCCTTGCCCAGCCAATGGCAAGTGCAGAGGGAAAGACAGTGCAGAAGGACATAAATGTCAGATGTGTGCTTCCCTGATGTATGTCTATTGCGAATAAGCACTGAAATGCTGGCAACCGAACTGCCCCGGGTACTTCACAGAATTGTTCTAAGAATAAAAAAATACCATAAGCATATAAAGCACTGATATAAGGTCTTAAAATGCAAGGTGGTATTATAACTATAATTTAATTGGATCTGATGGTTACTCATTATAATAACACTAGCTTGATTGGCCAAACAAATTATTTTAATAGATTTTTAGAGCAGAAATGAGTTAACAGTGGAAGTGTCTTAATGTGTTAAGTTTTAGAAACCTCGGCCTCCCACCACCATTTGTTTAACCAGTGTAATGTGTGGTATTTTTCAATTTGTAGGTCCCTGTTGTACATTTTCCCACATTCTCATTTATTTGCAAAAAGTACCACTAAGGAAAATTGGTTCATTTTGGACCTTTAACGCCAACATTTCTTTGAACAGAACATGTGGGTTTGTCCAGAACAGTGACTGGCACTCTGTTTTCTCACCCAGTTTCCTAATTCTGTATGTGCAACCAGGTTGAAGTTCTACATATTCTCCTAGCTTCGGAGGCAGAAATGCCTCTACCATATAGTAAAACTAATATTGCTGTTCATAATCTTCCTTGATATATCTTCGGTGCCTTGAAGCGTGCCAGGAAGAGTTCCAAGCATACACTTGGGTACAACTCATAGCATCCTTATGTGGTGGGCAGCACAGCATTTAATATATGTGTTTTTCACTTAAAGAGATAAAAATGGAGAAGACAGCCTCATTTGGTTACATAATTAGATAAGAATCAGAATTCATATCTAGCTGTGGAATCTTGAGCAAGTAACTTTATGTGATGCAGGAGTTACATTTGTAGGTAATTAAATACTTGAGGAGAGCCTAGTTGTCCATGCACTTGGGGCCTCCAACTCCACATCTTCATGCCCCACTGCCCTATGGGAGTATCTTTGGTGTGCAAAAGGCATTACATCATCATACGGGCTCTCTGAAGAATAGCAGTGAACTCAAATGGAGAAGAAAACTACAGCCACAAAGGCTGGTTTGTGCCTGTTGAAGACTGCCTCATTCTCAGAATCATCAAGGAGACTGAATGGAATGCCTTTAACTAAGAGATCAGACATACATAATCATTAGTAACAGTTCCTGATTTTAGTTTAGGGTCAACCTTTTAGGACTTTTGAATTTCATTCATTTATGGGTATTTTAAGGTAGCAATTCTCAACAGGGGATCACTTTGCTCCACTCTCTCTCTGGACATCCAGTGATGTTTGGTGACATTTCTGGATGTCACAAATGTGTGTGTGTGTATGTGTGTGGGTGTTTGGGAATGGGATAGTGTTCTATTGACCTATAGTGAGTAGAGGCCAGGAATGGTGCTAGACACAGCGCACAGGCTGTCCCTCACAATAAGGAATCATCCACTTCCCATTGTCAATGCCAACAGAAGTTCATAGAGTCAAAGCTATGGTTTTTCTAGTAGTCGTGTATGGATGTGAGAGTTAGACCATAAACAAGGTTGAGCACCGAAGAATTAGTACTTCCGAACTATGGTGCTGGAGAAGACTCTTGAGAGTCCCTTGGACAGCAAGATCAAACCAGTCAATCCTAAAGGAAATCAACCCTAAATATTCACTGGAAAGACTGATGCTGAAGCTGAAACTCCAATACTTTGGCCACCTGATGCGAAGAGCTGACTCATTGGGAAAGACCTGATGCTGGGAAAGATTGAGGGCAGGAGGAGAAGGGGGTGGCAGGGGATGAGACGGTTGGGTGGCATCACCGACTTGATGGATATGAGTTTCAGCAAACTCCAGGAGACGGTGAAGGACCGAGTAGCCTGGCCTGCTACAAGCCATGGGGTCTGACATGACTTAGCCACTGAACAACAACAATGTCAATAGTAATGGAATTTAGAAAACTTTTTTTAGGGATAACTTTTCAAAAAGTAGCACTTATACTATCTAATTACAAAGATACACATATTCATTATAGAACATTTGATGAGAAACAAAGAGCACAAAACAGGAAATGAAAATCACTCGTAATCCTATACCCAAAGATAACCTCCGGTAATACTATTTCTATTTTACTAACCCTTACTCTGTCTAATTATACTTTTTTCAAAGGGGGTTGTTGCCTGCATATTTGTTAATTTTGTAGCTTGCTGCTTTACTGTGCTTTAAATGCCACTCACTGTTGCCAAATAGATTCTGTAAAAATAGTTTGAAATACTGTGCTCTGATTTATGTTCAGGTAACTTACCACATAAACCATACGGTTTGACTTTTGGTTAAACCTGTTTCGACCTACAGTTTCCCACCCCTTTGCAACTGGATAAGGTAGTCTATCTTAAAGTGAAAGTCATTATTCTTGAAATTTATTTTTTTGCCTGATAAATGGCATTGCACAATCACAGAATATGCTTAGAAGCCCTTCCAGCACTGGCAGAGATTATTTGATATTTCAAAGGTAGCTTCCCTTGGTCCCTAGAGGACCTCCCTTAAAGAAATTATTGATTTATATCATCAAAAACCAAGTATTCAAGAAACAGTCTGAGACCCTGACTAAAAGCAAAGTATGTGGGTTTCCCAGGAGTCCCATCTGTAAAAGGATCATTGATTTTTGACCTTTGGGGTTGTTTCATCTCTCCCTCTCTCCTTTCTAAAAATTCTCCCAATGTTTTATTATGTGCATGGATAATAGGAAAAGGGAGAGAGTAAGACTGAAGGAGAAATGACAGGATTTCTCTGACTTTTGGTTGGTACACACTAAGGACTTCTCAGGTATGTTAGGTTTCATAGTTTAAAAAATTTAAACAAACAAAATGACTGTGTCCAGGAAAATATTCTGCTCTAACAATCAGTACAGGTACCCGGTTTCTTCTTGATTTTATTAAAACTTTCCAAATAGTAAGAGAAAGCTTCCTAGAGGCAGTTAGTTAATACAGGACCCATGTTCACAGAAAGATCTTCATCTCTGAAGTGTTAGACATGGTTCCCAAATTAGAATAAAACTTATTTATAAAATTTTAATGGTCCAGGTCTAGATTTTCAAAAGTTTCTTTAAAAATCTTTTCTCCTAAATGTACTTTGACAATTCTGGGGATGCTAGATAACTATCTATTTTGCACTTGCTGAATATCATCTTGTGCCTCTCAGACAGCATCAGTAAGATCTCAGACTGATATTAACTAAAGGCTGCAAAAATGTCACTTTCTAAACATGTAAGCCTCAGAAAGCTAATGGAGGAAAACAGAGAACCAGTCACCTCTATTCACTTGAAAGTAGTTTTTTTCTTATACTAATGCATCAAGTATTCATCACTTTTGATGTGTGACCTCCAACCTCAAGATCTCTGTGGCTTATAGCAGGAACTTACACTTTATTGCTCAGAAATCTGCATACCCCCTGATGCTCTGGGGTTTGGGTCTAGGCCGCAGCTGGTTTCAGACTTACTCTGCCTGTTTGTTCATTCACCTTGCATCTGCAGCCACCTGAATCATGTTCTGCTCAGGACAGATGGCAAAAGTGTGAGAGGCCAAGGCAAGCACAGTGAATTTTGAGCCTCTGCTCATGTTCTGTCTCCTAAGAGTACTTTACCCAAAGCAGGTCAAGGGACCAAGACTAACATCAATGAAAAATACCCTTTGCCTACTCTGTGGAAGGTGCTTCAGAGAGGCACAGCGAGTTTTAATTACTTGCCCAAGGTCACGGAGAAATAATGCCAGACCCAAGATTTATACCTAGACCACATTACACTGTCTTGATTTAACTTAAAGTGGCTTCTATGTAAAAAATCATAACGATCTATTCACCAACCTGTTCTTATGTCACTATTAAATAGTGAACTTCTCCAGGCAGAAATTTTATTTTATTCTTAGAGCCCACCTCAAGCACAGCATTTATAGTAGAAGTCTGTGAACTGGGTACTAATGAAATAATAGTTTAATAAATGTATTCAATAAATGCATTCTAGTAACAGGGAAAACCCAGCCAAATGGGTGAGCAGAGACAGTTTAGATCTTACCCTAAAAATGTAATACACATGTTTTCTTTCTTTCTTTTTAAAAATATTTCTCTATTTAGTTTAGCTGGGTTGGGTCTTAGTTTGCAGCACGTGGTATCTTGGTTGTGTCACATGGGATCATTTGTTGTGGCACCCAAACTTTCTAGTTGCTGGCAGTGTGTGGGTTTTGTTGCCTTGAGGCATGTGATATCTTAATTCCCTGATTAGGGATCAAACCCAATTCCCCTGCATTGCAAGGTGAATTCTTAACCACTGGATGACCAGGGAAGACCTGTAATACAAATGTTTTCTAAAAACAAAGAATTTAAAATGCCTATGCTTACAGTGCCAATGCTTACAGTTAGAACCCTGCATGGAACAAGTGACTGGTTCAAGATTGAGAAAGGAGTATGACAGGTCCATCTGGTGTCACCCTGTTTGTTTAACCTATATGCTGAACACACCATGAGACATGCTGGGCTGGATGAGTTACAAGCTGGAAGCAAGATAAGTGGGAGAAGCATCAACGATCTCAGATATGCAAGATGATACCACTCTAATGGCAGAAAGCAGAGGAACTAAAGAGCCTCTTGATGAGGGTGAAGGAGGAGAGTGAAAGAGGTGGTTTAAAACTGAATATTAAAAAAACTAAGATTATGGCATCTAGCCCCATTACTGCATGGTAAATAGAGGGGAAGAGGTGGAAATAGTGACAGATTTCCTCTTCTTGGGCTCTAAAATAACTGCAGTTGGTGACTGCAGCCATGAAATCAGAAATGTTTGCTTTTTGGCAGAAAAGCTTTGATAAACCTAGGCAGTGTGTTGAAAAGCAGATGCATTATTCTGTTGACAAAGGTCTGCATAGTTAAAGCTGTAGTCTTCCCAGTGGTCACATATGGTTATGAGAGCTGGACTATAAAGAAGGCAGAGCGCCAAAGAATTGATGCCTTTGAATTGTGGTGCTGGAGAAGACTCCTGAGAGTCCCTTGGACAGCAAGGAAATCAAACCAGTCAATCTTAAGGAAAATCAACCCTGAATATTTGCTGGAAGGACTGATGCTGAAGCTGAAACTCCAGTATTTTGGTCATCTGATGTGAACAGCTGACTCATTGGAAAAGTCCCTGATGCTGGGAAAGATTGAGGGCAGAAGGAGAAGAGGGCATCAGAGGATGAGATGCTGAATCTCTTTATCTGTGATGTTTGTATGCAACCACTTTAGAAGAGAAACTGCTGCAAAAAGAAGGAGGGAGGCACTTGAGTAAAATGAATCATTGTTAACTCCAAGAACTCTTATTGTAGCCTTTTCCTTTGGGACATGAGCTGCAGTCTTTTGATTTTTAATTCCTCTTGATTTTCAGATTCTTGGTCACAAGAATGACTCATGTGTTATTAGGACCCATCTAATATACAACTCTAAATGCAAGAGGAAAATGGAAAATGGTTCTGTTTTCCTGTATTTCTTTAAAGGTTTCAGTAACAGTATTTGGAAAAATCTATAGGTCTTCCCTGGTGTCTCAGTAAAGAATCTGCGTGCAGTACAGAAGACCCAGGTTCGATCCCTGGGTTCGGGAAGGTCTCCTGGAGAGGGAAATGGCAACCTACTGCAATATTCTTGCCTGGGAAATCCCATAAACAGAGGAGCATGGTGGGCTATAGTCCATGGGGTCATAAAGAGTCAGATATGACTGAGCAGCTATCACTTTCACATATTGTATATTTCATACCTTAAGAGTTAAAACTACAATAGACACCAATGTTATAGAAACACACACAGCTACCCGTGCTTGTCAAATAGTGAAAACACAAATATAAGCTTTCTGAGAAGAAACACAAAAGAGGAAATGGATAATGACTCTTTCTCTGCCTCCCAAGATGTGTTTGTCTTCATGCATGTGAAGATTTGGGTAAAAGTCTCTGCTATGTTAGACTTAAATCACTGAATGCCAACAAAACCTTTCAGCCTTGTGGATATCAGAGATAGTTGCAGGGATCCAAAGACAGTCTATACTTATATATCATAAAAATTATAGCTTCGGGATGCAGACCTGGGCTTGAATTCTAGCTGCATTGCACCTGTGTATTTTCAAAGATCACAAAGTTGGATTCTCTGAGCCTTAGTTTTTTCATCTTTAAAATGATCACAAAGGGCTATTGTAAGGATTTACAAAGATACCTAAAGCACCTAGTTTGATATGTGGCAGCAAGCCGTGTGCTAGATAAATTATGTTTCCCAAAATGGCTCCATTTAAAATTGAAATTTAAATATCAAACAAATTACATTTGTAGTTTTAGCATGAAAGCTAAAGTTGAAGTAGCACACAGAACCATCCCAGTCTGGGCATATTTACTGCTAATAAACAAACATATTAGTGACCTAGGACTTATCATACCCTTATAAAGAGATCACAAAAACCAGAATAAATATTTTTGTCCATGTTGCATAGCAGAAAATCCCCAGGCTTTTGAATCAGAAAGTCATTATTTACCAGGTGTGTACCCAAGACAAATTACTTAACTTTTTCAAACATTGATTTCCTAACTGGCAATTATAGTACAATTATTGAAAAATACTGTGTTCCAGAAGACTGTATTAAACCTGTTGACACACTAATTCATTGATTCCTTTATTTTTTGAGCATCTACAAAATGCTAGTCACTGTGAGAAATCCTGGGAATAGATGAATGTATGAACGATATTGACACCATCCCTACTTCTATCCTGGTGGAGAAGATGTAATTTTTTTCCTTAGTGGTGCTTTCTCACTTTAAATTATACCTCGATGTAAATAGGCAAAAAAGATACTGAAAGAGAAAAAGAAACTAAAGTGAGTCAGATACTTAGAGGTAAAAGATTAATCCTCTCAGCTGGTCTTTCTTTAAGTTAAGACTTGATGAATGGGATGCATCTAAGCAAAGAATATTCTGGACATAGAGGAGAGGATGTTTGAAGGCTTTAAGAATATTCCTTAAAGCAAAATTTAACTTTGTGTGTTACTTAAACTTGAAAAAAACCTCCTAGTGCTTGTGATTCCATGGAAAGCTGCTGGATTCCTAAAGGCTTTGATAGAACCCATGTTCTGTTTCTTAATAGCCTTGGATTATTCATTAGCCTTTCTGAGACTTTATTTTCCTCATTCTGATTCTCAGTAAACATTAGTTTTCTCCTCACGTCTGTTTCTCACTGTCCACTATAAGTTAAAATATAAATAATAATTTATAGTAATAATTTATAGATAAGAGAGGTGAAGCTAAGTCACTGATCATCAATCATTCCACTTAGTGCACAAAATCACTCAGAAATGTTAGATATTTTGTATAGTTTTACATTTTGCTCATGTTTACCATGGGCTTCCCAGGTGGCCCTAGTGGTAAAGAACCCATCTGCCAATGCAGAAGACACAAGAGACGTGGGCTTGATCCCTGGGTCAGGAAGATTCCTGGAGGAAGCCATGGCAACCCACCCGAGTATTCTTGCCTGGAGAATCCCATGGACAGAGGAGCCTAGCAGGTTACAGTCCCTGGTTCGCAAAGAATCAGACAGGACTGAAGCGACTTGGCACACCATCAATAGAGTAAAAACTTGGCTAGTAGTCTCCTTAATAAAATGACCTAGGTGCGTATCAGTCTTATTCATTTTCCTTAGCATAGAGGATGATTGCATTTCCAAGCCTCACCCTCAGTTAGACTGGGGTCATGTGATTATGTTCTGACCAATGAGATGGGAGAAGTACTGCATTCCAGTAAAAAACTTGGCCATAAACTTGTCCATGTGCACCTCTATGCCTTTTCATTCCATTCAGTGTCAACTGTGGAGGCCATGTGGAATGGACAGTACCCAGGAAAAGCCTGGATCTGTGAGTCATCACTGGGAAGAGTCATGAGAAGAACTAGTCCTTCTCATGTGGGCAGAAAATAAATTTGGACCATTGAAATTTGGGGATTGTTTATTGCAATAGCTAACACCCCATATCCTGCCTAACACACTAATCATAAGCATGTCAGAAGCCCATTATGGCCAAAAATACTTGACTACATTTTTGATATTTAAAGAAACCATCAACTTTTTTTCCGATTCTTTTTAACAAAGATGCATTGCAGTCTGTCTTTTCCTAATTAAAAATCCATTTCTGAGATTATTTTAAAATGAATCAGATGGGATGACTTGAGAGACAAAAGTACTTGTAATCCGTTAGGTTGGGATTTAACCACAAAATGATGATTAAAACCCAAGATATTCCTTTCTTTGTTCTTTACAAATAAAGGGAGATGACCAATGCCTCCATAATCACCTGAACAAAAGGAGTCCTTATCGATGACAAAGCAAGCTCCAGTACGTTAGATGTATTTTTCACAAAAGAATTAAAACACACCTACATACAGAGAGAGACACACACGTGCAAACTTTCTAAAGTGCATGACATTTCCACTGTCCTTAGAGCCAGCCTTTTCCTGGGAACATACAGTTATTAAAACCCCTATTTCAAGGTAAATATTTATTTTTATGCAAGCTGAGCACTCTTACTGGAAACCACTGGTGTAAGTTCACATTGTGGATGACCACCCATGCAATGAGTGTGGATATAGCGAAGGGCGTGAGGTCAGAACTCAACTTGGCCAATTGCGGTTTGCATCACTAGGTAAAGCATCTGTTTCTCCTTGTGCAAAGGGGAAATAATCATGCTTTCCTTCAGGATGGTTTTGAGCACTAAATAACCAGTCTGACATCTCTCTGCTTTTTCAGTGCTTACATGTGGCCTGCTGTGCTTTGAGAGGGAATTACACACTTTTGCAGATTTACTTTCTTTCTTTTGAGATGCACCCTAAGGGCTATTCGACAATTCTTCATAGATCTCTGGTCAGCTACCTCTCATGTGTCCAAAGCATCCATTCCCAATTTTAATCACTCCCTTCCAACTTGCTCTTCTAGTGCTCTCAGCCAAAGCACTGAGTTTTTCCTCCTCAGAAATGGAGCTTGTACAGCCTGTAGAGCCTGCTGCTACATCATGGGCTTTTATATTTCTGTAGCCTCATTCTCTACCCTCTGAGAAAGCGCCCTCTGTCTCTGGACAGAGGCTAATCTGCCTTCCTATGCTCTTGAACTTATCCCTTGAGTCTCCTATGTAAGCTTTATTGGTTGATGATTCATCCTCTTATGCCCTTTAAATTTCCTCTCTCATCTGCTTCTCCTCCAGTTTTCGGGTACCCTGAAGTCCATTTCTCTTCCTATGAGGCGAGAAATAAGATTGGAGAGGGTATTTTCCATCTGTTTTTCTCCCCAGTCTCTTTCCTTTGTGTCTTTAGCAAGCTCCTCCTACAAATAGTATTCTCAATGCAGTTGTCTATTTTTCTTTTAAATCAACTGCAACATGCTTTCCCCCTCAGCCAGCCCACTAGAATGCCTCTGGAAATGATCTGTTTGCCAGTTTCAGATTCTCTGCCAGTTTGCCAGTTTGGGATATGTTTGGAACTGTTTGCCAGTTCCATTCAGTTCTCTTCCCTATGACTTCTCTGTGGCACCAGATGCTGTTGAAGTCCTTCTTCAAATTGTCATTTCCCTTGGCATCTCTGATACTAGGTTAACTTGTTCATTCTCTTACATCTCTGAAGTGTTCCTGCTTAAATGGCATATGAGATATTCTTCTGTCAGCATTGTTGGCATCTGCCGATACTGTGGTGTTGGTCATCTCTTTAAAAAAAAAACAAACCTAATTTTAATTAATTTACTTATTTGGCTGTGCTGGGTCTCAGTGATGGCAATTGAAATCTTCGATATTTGTTGTGGTATACAGGAGCTTTTACTTGCAACATGTAAACTCTTAGTTGTCACATGTAGGATCTAGTTCCTGACGAGGGATCAAACACAGGTCCCCTGTATTGGCAGAGTCTTAGCTACAGGACCACCTGGAAAGTCCCTCAGTCATGTCCTCTTAATCTCTTCCTTCTATTTTTTTTTTTTTTTTTTTCCAGATTTCAACTATTTCCGTTCCATCACAACCTATGTGAAATATTTCCTAAGTCTGTGTCTCCAACTTCATTTCATGAATTCCAGGAACAGTCATCTACTCAGCATTGGTACCTGGATGTCCAATAGTCATCTCCAGCCTCACGTGTTCAAACCTCAGTCCTCACTTCTCTTCCTCTTAAAGCTACTTTTCTTTCAGCCTAGCCTTCTATCCTGACTTTAACACTTTTCAGTTTTGTGCTTTATTTAAAGTTACTTAAGATTCCTAAATCTCAGTTTTTTCATTTATAAAAGGAGACTTAATACTAAATAATCAGTATAATTTTTGTGAGAATGATCTATTAACAGCAATAACAAGAAAAAAATCTACTACTGATTGCGTGTTGGCTCTGTTCTATGTGTCAAACACAGTCCTGACAGTTTACATGAATTGCTATTTATGAAAGGAGAGTATGTAAGTGGTTATTGCTATTATAATGGGAAGCCTGGGATTTGAAGCTCACTTCCTTTTAGATTTTATTCTCAGTGAAGCTTAGAGCAGTGAGTATGCCAGACACTGCTTTCCTGGGAACAAGAAAAGCTGTCCTTCCAAGTCTATATTCTTGGAATAATAGGCAATTTCATTTTCCTTCTGCCCCAAGCAAATCCTTAAACCTATGGGAGAACAGTGCATGCCAAATCTGCAATTCATAGTTGAGACACTTGGATTGTTAATTTTCATAATTAACATTTAAATAATTATCCAAAATTCAAAGATGTGTATAGTAGCTGCTATTCAGTTTTCTAATCATAGCCAGTTACCTGATGGAATCAGAGAAGAAAATTATGTGATCTTGCTTTGGAATTATGATATTAAATAATTCCAACTTACCATGTAGATAGAACAGGGAACTTTTTTGAACATAGGAAAGACTTATTTGTTTATAGATAAAAATCAATACCATTGGTATGAGTCTTTCAATATGAATTCTGCTAGAGAGTTACAAATTGGTCTCATACATTTTATGAAATAACTTGGATTACTTAATATTTTACAGGACTTTAGATACATAGTGGGCTTAGTAGCAGTAGGCTCAATGCATTCATAACAGTGGCAATTAACCACTTTATTTTCAAGTTCACTTTTTCTTTTTAATTTTGTAATATGTGTCAAATTCCTGAAAAAAATATTCTCAGGAAAATTCATAAATGCAACCATACAAACTCATGTCAAGTATCAGATATGATTTGAGGGGCTAATAGGCCACCTGAAGCCCACCTATCAACCCTCCATAGTCTACAGACCCCAGATTAAAACTCCTTTATGTTAGAGAATCTTTGAGGGTCTAGGGAGCCAAGCTTTCTAAAATCATGAAATACATATTCATTTGTGTAGTAAAAAAGTCATTTATTCCAATTTATTTTCTCAGTATAACTAGATTCCTCAAGCATTTTAAAAGTCTTAACAGTTATTTAAAAAGGTTTCTGCTTGGAATTAAAATATTCTTTCAGGAGTCAATGGATGAAACCCTTAGCTTACATGTCTATTGGAGGAGACAAATCTTTATCCTTTCAGTCCTCTCCGGGGTGAAGGGAGACTGGTGGAAAACCATTCTAACTGTTGTTATAGTAATCTTGATCATACTACTTTGTGGGCCCTGCTTCCTACAATGCCTTGTGAATTTTGTAACCCAGAGGTTGAAAGCATTCTCTCATGTGGGTGGCAGGAGGGCTAAGGTACAATATATCTCAATAAATCATGCTCGTTATGGAAACTAAGAGCATCAAGAGCGGGGAATGAAGAAGGAATTCATAGGGCCAGGACTCCATCTCAGGCCTGTCTGTGCTGATCGTGCTAAGCAGCCTCTCCAATGGACTCTGAACTCTGTGCTTAGCGCCTGTGGGAATGACAATGGAAGGATAAGACCCCTCTGGGCAGGGGAATCTTGAAGATCACATGCAGGTTAAGAGAAAACAGACACTAATCACCCCTGCCTCCGGACAGTATCTATCGGAATGTAACCACAGGCTTATCGGTTATTAACTGGTTGGAATATAACCGCGGGCTTATTGATTATTAACTGTTTGAACACATAACGTGAATGATGGGGTTATTGTGATTGTATTTACCCTTCCTTTGTAAGCCTCAAGGGATTTGGGCTGGTGGGTTTGGACACGTACATATGGGGTATAAAAGATTTTCACAAATGCTGGTTGGGGTCCTTGGCAAGAGGAGACTCTGCCTTGGGCCCACCGGTGTAATAAACTGCACGCCACTATCAAAAAAAAAAAAAAAAAAAAGAGAGTGTTTGGACCTGAAGAATTAACACTAATCAGAAAGAAGCAGCGTGATAATAGAACAGATACATGCAATGATGTCATAATCTATAAGTTGGAGAAAAATAAACATTGTTTTCTTTTATTTATTTCATAACCTGATGGTTTCCAGAGCATGTTTTTGTCTTGAACACAAAATATGGCAAATCTATAGCCTTTCCTCACCATTTGGGCTTGAATCATCTTATTTCTTTATACCTTTATTTTCCAAGCGCCCTTTTCTCTCCCCCACCCCGCCTCACTCCCACCCCATGCCACTTGGGACTCATTTTGAGGGGTTAGATTAGAAACAGATGTTCCAAAATACAGCAGGATAAATGTTTGCTTGTTTTTTTCTCATGAGATTACTGACCTATATTTTCCTTTTCCATAGGACTCTTTCTGAAAATCTGATGTTTATACAAATAGGATATTCTCCTATTTTGCTTGTGAATACTTTGTTTCTCTGATTTCTCCTTTCAGGTTTTTTGAATGATCTAATATATAGATACCATCTTCTTTTTTGTCATTTGGTACCAACTTAATTACAAGATGAAGGAATAACATGGATAGGGACAAAAATACAGTCTTTGCAACAAGAGCAAGCTGGTATTACATAATACAGTTAACATCTCTAGGAAAAATGTCTTTCAAATAGTGAAACTTAGTATTAAACAGACTTACCACACAGCCCCACACAACCCTGGTCTAGGACAAATCCTACCCCAAAGGGGCAGAATATAAAATGTTATTTCTGCAGGGAGTTTGAGTTCAGAAGGAAGAGGGGAAACAGCAAGGGGGTGAATTATGCACACCCAGTTTATCTTTCCAAACTCCCAAATCAGTCAGCCTTTTTTCCACAAGAGAAAGACCCAGTCGGGGATGGGAGGAGAGAAGCCAGAGGAGCTCCTAACACATGGAACAAACTTGTGAAGTGGGGAAGAACCACATCTCTACCCAATGCTCACATATTGTTAAATTTTAAGGTAAATATTAAAATGTGAGATGAGTCAAATAAAAGATGTGGACATCACCAATAAAAAGATGATCTAAAACTAGAGTGAAGGCAAGTGCTATACAAAACAGACATTTTTTAAAGTGTAAAATGAAGAACTTTTAAAAAATCTAGAGCCCTTTCCCATGAGATAGATACAAGTGGTCAATAAGTTTACTCCTTTTTTACTCTCTGGTCATAGGTTTTGTAAGTGGTTTTCTGAAATTGTATAATCTGGCCAAAACATCTCAGGTCAGGAAAGCATTGAGAATAATTCCTTGGATGCTTTGATTAAATATTTGAGAGATGATAGTATTATGATTTGTTCTCAACTGTTCAACAGAGCACACAATTTTAAGAGGAAAGTATGTTATAAGAAATGTGTCTGTTTCCGTTGTCAGTTGCTTACGATCCCCAAAAAGGGCTGTTGGAAATTGAAGAATAAGAGAACAGACTTCTCTTTTGTTGTAGGAAAAAGTTTAAAAAAAAGTTAAGAGGAGAATAATAGCTGAAAGTTGAGATTTGGCAGATAGTATGATATGATCTGATTTTCAATCAATCTTGAAACTGAGAACTTAAACACCTTCATCTGACATCAAATAGAAATGACCTATCGGTCATGCGGTCAGTGTTTCTGAGCTCAGGATGCCTTACAATAAAAGATTTTCTGCTTTATTTGACTCTTTCTTCCCCTCTACCAAATCCCTACCTTTTCATGCTTGCTCTGAGTCCAAACCAATAACGTGCTGAGACAGCGTTGGGTAGTGAAAAGAGTGTTAGGATAGAATGTTTTTGGATAATAATATCAATATTTTGTAATTATGAAAATGGATCTCTGAGGTTCAGATTTGTGCATAAATTGATAGCAGTACTGCTTTGCAGCTTTTTCTGTGAGAGTTTTAAAATCCATAACATGGTTACTCCATCAGGGTGGGTGCATGCCTCTTGTCATCCAATGTTTCTTAAACGAATAGTACCATGCCCGGCACATGATAAAAGCTCAGTTAATTTTTAACTGACTTATATTGAATTGAACTGTGAGGATTAAATGTGAACAAACATATAGAACCTGGGTCCCAGAATTGTTTCCTAAGTGATGTGAATTCAAGAAAACAGCATGAGATGTTTAAAGAATCAGAGAAGAGTGTAATACTTTATTTTTGCATTAATAAATGTTAGCAGACAAGGAATCAGTAGAAGTAATCCTTTTCCTTAATTTAAGAATATCCAGCACTGCTTGGGGTGTATAGGAATTTACATCATTCCCCAGATACTTTCATTTTTTGTCCCAACAAATATGTGATAATAACCCTTCCGTTTACAGAGTTATTTTAATAAAAGAAATACTTTTTTTCTTTCACATGCAAATCCTAGTTGATAGAACAGATTTTTTTACTTGGTAAGCCATGGAAACGTGTTATGGTAGATGATAACTTATGGTAGATAACGTGTTATGGTAGATAACTCCAAGAGTTCTTGGAGCTGAAACTTAAATCTAAGTAGTCTAACCTCCTGCATGAACTTGGGTTAAATAATTTCATCTCTCTGAGCCTCATTAGCCCCATCTTTATAGATAAGGAAACAATCATGCCTACCCCATATGGTTGTGAAGATGAGATGAGACAACACATTTAAACCACTTCTTGCAGTGGTAAATAGGAAGGGCCAGTCAATTTTGGCTTTCATTTTCATAAGTAACACCTATTCTGTCCCAGGCATTATACTAGGCAGGTAATATCACTTCTTACCTTGTTACCGAAATTAGAGATCGAAGATAAGAAAACATGACTTGTTCTAGATCACAAGACTAGTTAGTGTATAATAAGGATTTATGTTCCAGATTTCTTGGTTTCAACTTCACAGTCTTCAAGATGGATACAATACAATGTTTTGCCCAGTGGTATAGCAGTTTGTGTTGTGGTGCTGGATAAGACTCTTGAGAATCCCTTGGACTGCAAGGAGATCAAACCAGTCAGTCCTAAGGGAAATCAACCTGAACGTCCGTCAGAAGGACTGATGCTAAAGCTGAAGCTCCAGTACTTTGGCCACCTGATGCGAGATTGAAGGCAAAGAGGGTAGGGGGCGGCAGAGGATGAGATGGTTAGATAGCATCACTGACTCATTGGACGTGAATCTGAGTGGTCTCCAGGAGACAGTGTAGGACAGAGGAGCCTGGCATGCTGCAGTCCATGGGGCCACAAAGACTTAATGACTGAGCAACAACAACAAATAGCAATTTGAGACTATAATTGTGGATTATGCTAATAGTGGCCAGTGGGAGATGGGACTCTATATCCCTACCTGCTTCTCCACTTTTGAACTTGAAGAGTTTACAACTATGTGTCTTGTTCCATTCCTGATAGTGTCACGGGCCCAATGGTAGCAGGTCAGGTGGGAGAACTTCCCAAGGAAGAACTTCCTTTCCTTGTGCGATCCATGTGAGTGGAATGGAGCCAGAGAGTACCAGCTAGGAAGTCTGCAAGGACATCGAGTCTGCAGGGTAGAAATTAACTTTATAGATGAGTAAACTATTTTATCCAGCCCAGGGAGGCCTGGTGTGCTGTAGTCCCTGGGGTCACAAAGAGTTGGACACGACTGAGCAACTGAATTGAACTGAAACTATTTTATAGATGAGTAAACTAAGCCCCATTGTGTGTGGGGCTAACTTGCTTAAGAGCATGAAGTCAGTATGTAGTAGAGGTGGGACTAGTGCTGGATAGAGTCAATCAAGATGCTTAAATTCTTAAGCTGTGTATTTCGTTTCTAATGTACTATTGTATAATTACACTTCGTGGAGATATGCAGAATTACAAGGTTAGTTAAGATGGGATGTGGTTTTGTCAGAACAATGCTACCTGGTAAAATTTCAAAATTTCCCAAGGCTGCCTAGCAAATCTTCAGATGTTTTTGGGTGTTAGGCCTCTCAGCTGTGAAATGGCACCATAGAATAGACATTTTAAGACTGGATAAGTTCTGAATTATTCTAGATACTTGTGCAGGCGTTCTCAGTTGCTTCAACTGTGTCTGACTCTGCAACCCTGTGGACTGTAGCCTGCCAGGCTTCTCTGTCCATGGGATGCTCCAAGCAAGAATATGGAGTGGGTTGCCCTGCCTTACTCCAGGGGATCTTCCTGACCCAGGGATCGAACCCACATTTCCTGTGTCTCCTGCATTGCAGGGGGATTCTTTACTGCTGAGTCACCGGGGAAGCCCCTAAATACTCTTAAGTCAAAGTTTATGTTGTTAGGCAAGTATGAGAATGTCTTAAGTGAGTTATTAATTACCAGTCATCAGTCTGAGACTATTGTATTATACCAATAGTTAATCTATAGTTTTCAGGCCTCAACTATGTTATGTAATACATTTCTGGTGCCTGGTAACATCCATCATACTGCTTCTTTTTGCTAGAATCTTTTAAAAGCCAATCATTGTAGTATTTTTGCTGCCTTAGTTTTAGAAATAATCTTTTATTTCTTTTATTTAATATTCAGGGTATCAATTATTAGCAAAACTATACATCATATGATCTGATGCTATCTCCAATAACCTCATAATATACCTGAGAACTAATAAGCAAAAAAGAAGGCTCCCACACATCTGTAACTGACCAGAAAGCCTGAGTTTCACCCCACAGCTCTGCAGGTTGGAAGCCAAGCTTGACAGAACCTTCTTACCTTTATGTACTTTGTTTTCTCTGTCGCATAAATGGAGAGAATGTCAGATCTGTGTCGCAGGGTTTCCCTCTTAAATGCCTCTGAATATCTGTTATAAGGACTTCTTATATTTCAGTTCAATCCATTCTCTAGATCACACAGGAAAAAATGTAAAGATGAGAATAGTAAATCAACAGGAACAGTGCTCAGAAACCATGAGGCCAAGTCTACCTTAGAAACCCTTTGGTCTTTTAGGCAGGACACAGTTTTGAAGTTCAAGGGCAAAGTCCTTGTGTTAAAAGGTGAATATTTTCAGAGTTAAAAGCAATACTTTTTCTCTCCCCCTCCTTTTTTATTTTTTTTTTTTAATGTTTCAGCAAAGCTCCAAAGACCTGGAAAAGAAAATAAAGGGAGCATGTTACTTTTCCTCATCTCTCATTTTGTTTTCCTTTGTTCCCAAACAGGTGGAGCTACAGCTGAGGAGCCGAGGTGAGGGTTGCACACCCTCTCTAGCGCCCCGGCAGAGGACAGGCTGCTGTCAGGGAGCGGTTGTGCTGACATGAGCAAAGGCACCCATTTCAAGGCATAGCCTGAACTGGCCGGCTCAGGACTGCAGTCAGCGGTGTCATTCACATCGTCAGAACAGGGAAGGTGGAAATATGGCCAGGGCAAAGGTGGAGAGCCAGGAGCAATACAGATTTGCCCTTCTGACAAATCCTACTGCTCTGGAAGTCATCAGGAGGTGCTTGTGAGAGCTGACATTATGATTTCTCCCCCCAAGAGTAATTGAAGCCAAAAAAAAAAAAAAATGTCTAGGAACAGACGTTGAACTTCAGATCAGTTTTTATAAAGAAAAATCTAAGAATATAGCAAAGATGACTGTTGGATATTCTGTCTTTCTCTGGCAAAATTACGCCTAAGGTAATGATTACTCGATTCTCTGGCCACAAGGGGAAACAGAAGGCTGATACAAAGGAAAAACTATTACAGACAGAAGTGTCAGGATGAACAGTGGGAGAGCTTTGGGGGATGCAGATGATAAATAAAACCTAGCTGAAATGCTGTACAACTGAATCAAGTAAATAATTTGTTATATATTCTTGAGTGTAAAAAGTATATGAATCCATCTTTTTCTGTACATGTGTGTGTAACACATATGTATACACCTTCACAGGTACATGTACATATCAGCTTCCTTTTAAAACATTTTTTATTGAAGTATAGTTGATTTACAATGCTATGTTAATTTCTATTGTACAGCAAAGTGATTCAGTGATGCATATATATATTCTTTTCATATCCTTTTCCATTATTGTGATCGCATTAACTTATATCAATTTTATTTATAAGTCAGATGTCATGAATATTAACAAAATAGATCCCATACCTGGAATTGAGAAGAAGAAGGTATAGAATATGATACCTTTAATACTGTAAGAGTTATGACTCCATAATAGAAATATTTGAGCCTTAAGTGAAGAAATGAGAATAATTCCTCTAGGAAAAAGTAGACCTAATTTGTATTAAGTACATACTAGATGCCAGCCTAGTTTTTGGTACTTAACATGAAATAATTATGTACTTTACATAAAGTAATTTGGCATTAGTATATTTTTTAAAAATATGGACAAGGGCTTTGAGGGCAAAGTAATTAAACACATCACAGGACAGTAATTTAAAATGAAATATTTTTATCTGCATCTCTAGCTGTGATGAGGACAAGGCAAGAAGGCTCTTGTGTGGAGGGGAGGAGAGTGTAGAATGAAGAATAGAATTTCAGCTGTTTTTTGAAGCCTAGGATGGGCCTTTTATAAAGACAGAAAATGGCAAGTTTTCTTCAATTCCCCATAGCATTTACGATGTGAGAACCTGGATCTCCATCTTGGCATTCCTGTCGTGTGTGTGTGTGTGTGAGTGCACATGTGTGTGTACTTAATATTTATAGGCTGGGTTCTCTGGGAAACAGGACAAGACAGAGTAAGTAGTATAAAATAGTGAAGAGTAACCCTGGGGAATTCTAGAACAGAGATTAGAAATGGTTAGGCAGGGATTTCCTTGGTGGTCCAGTGGTTAATACCCTTAATGCTCCTGATGCGGGAGGCCTGGATTTTATCTCTGATTAGGGAACTAGATCCTACATGGCACAGGTAAGATCCCACATGTTGCAACTAAGACCTAGTGCAGGCAAATTAAAAAAAAAAAAGTTTAGGGATTACACCACCGCTTTGCTTAGGCTTTGGTCAGGGGATGTTCCCAGAAGAGCAGGACCTTGCTTCTAAAGTTGATGGTACTCTGCTGAAGCTAAGAACTGGAAGTGAAGTGAAAGTTGCTCAGTCGTGTCTGACTCTTTGCAACCCCATGGACTATACAGTCCATGCAATTCTCCAGGCCAGAATACGGGAGTGGGTAGCCTTTCCCTTCTCCAGATCATCCCAACCCAGATCTTGAACCCAGGTCTCCCCCATTACTGGCAGATTCTTAACCAGCTGAGCCATCAGGGAAGCCCAAGAATGCTGGAGTAGGTAGCCTATCCCTTCTCCAGCGGATCTTCCCAACACAGGAATCGAACCAGGGTCTCCTGCATTGCAGGCAGATTCTTTACCAGCTGAGCTACCAGGGAATTGGACGCTGCCACCTAATTAGACAGCTTGCACCCAGGCAATGAATTCTTTCTTGAAATGGTGTTTGAGCAGCTTATCTTCAGTTCTCATTTCAGTCTAGTGTATTTGGATATCCTGATACATTTGTTGATTGATTATTGAAAACATAGGGAAATATATGAATGCTTTTCTCATCTTTACACAACAGGTGTAAATGATAAATGATTATATCTAAGTTTTGAAGGATATTATAAAATAAAGCCAATGTCTCCTCTGGAAGTGTGATTTTGCTATTTTCACTCATCTTTGATTACTCTCTGGATTTTCACGTTTCTGAATCATCAGACTGCAGCTAGTAACTTTTTTCCCCCTGATTCCAGATCTAATTTTATCAACAGAAGCACTGGGTCATTCTGTGTTGCAATGTAGGTCTTTCAGTCTTGTTTGCTTTATTTTATTTTACTTATTTTTAGTATATAAGTTTGACGTGTACAATATTATAATTCAACGTTTGTGTGCATAGCAAAATGATAATGGTCACAAGTCTAATTACTATCCATCACCACACAGGTGACCCTCTTTCCCTCTGGTAACCATTAATCTGATCCCTGTATCTAGGAGTTTATTTTTGTTTTATTTTGTTGATTATTTTTTAAGATTCCCATATGAGTTAAATCATTTTTTTTCCCATCCAGTTTATTTTACTTAGCGTAATCCCTTCAAGGCCCATCCATATTATTAAATGGCTGGATTCCAATTCTTTTTATGGCTTAGTAGTAGTGCATTGTGTATACTGAGCACATCTTCCTTATCAATTTATCCATCCATGGACACTTAGATTGTCTTAGAATCTTAAATACTGTAAATAATGTGGCAATGAATTTAGGGTTTCATATATCTTTCTGAATTAGTGTTTTTATGATCTTTGGATTAATTTCAAAAGTAGAATTACTGGGTTATGTGATAGTTCTCTTAATTTTTTGAGTAATTGCTATACTCTTCCATATTGGCTGCACCAATTTACACTCCCACCAAATATGAGGGTTCTCTTTTTTCTACATTTTCTCTAATTTTTCTTATTTTTTGTCTTTTTAATAATAGCCATTCTAACAGGTGTGAGGTGATATCTCATTGCAGTTTTGATTTTCATTTCCCTGATAATTAGTGATGGACATCTTTTCCTGTGGCCATCTGTATGTCTTATTTGGAAAAATACCTATTCAGATCCACTGCTCACTTTTAAATTGGTTTGCTTATATTTCTGTGGTTGAGTTGCATGAGTTCTTTATGTATTTTTAGATACTAACCCCTTATCAGATATATGACTTGCAAATATCTTCTTCAGTTCAGCGTATTGCCTTGGCATTTTGATGCTTATTTCCTTTACTGTGTAGAAGTTTTCAGTTTGAAGTAGTCTCATTTGATCTTGCCTTTGAAGTCATTCACAAAAAACATTACTAAAACAGACATTATTGAGATTACCACCTATGTTTTCTTCCAGGAATTTTGTAGCTTCAGATCTTATATGCAAGTCTTTAACCCACTTGTGTTAATTTTTTT
Source organism: Dama dama (assembly GCF_033118175.1). Lineage (NCBI taxonomy): Eukaryota > Metazoa > Chordata > Mammalia > Artiodactyla > Cervidae > Dama > Dama dama. The sequence goes on from NC_083684.1 coordinate 32,678,637, forward strand.
TAATTTATTTTTTTATTGAAGGTAATTGCTTTACAGAACTTCATTGTTTTCTGTCAAACCTCAGCATGAATCAGCCATGGGTATACATATATCCCCTCCCTTTTGAACCCATTTTTGTGTATAGTGTAAGATAGTGGTCTAGTTTCATTCTTTTGCATATGGCTCTTTAATTTTCCCAGTATAATTTACTGAATGGAGTATCCTTTTTCCATTGTACATTCTTTGATCCCTTGTTGTAATTTAATTGTTCGTGTGCGTGTCAATTTTTTCCTGGGCTCTCAATTCTGTTTCATGGTTTGCGTGTCTGTTTTTGTGCCAGTACCATTCTGTTTTGATTACTATAGTTTTGGAGTATAATTTGACATCAGTAAGTGTGATTCCTGTAGCTTTGTTCTTCTTTTTCAATATTGCTTTGGATATGTGGGATATTTTGTGGTTCCATATAAATTTTAGAATTATTTATTTCAGTTATGTGAAAATTGCCTTGGAATTTTGATAGAGTTTGTATTGAATTTGTAGATCGCTTTAAGTAATATGGACATTTTAATGTTAATTCTTCCAATTCATGAACACAGAATCCCTTTCCATTTATTTGTGTCTTCTTCAGTTTCTTTCATCAGTGTCTTATAGTTTTCAGTATATAGGTCTTTCACTTACCTGGTTAGATTTATTCCAAGGGATTTTATTATTTTTGATGCAATTGTAAATGGGATTTTCTTAATTTCTATTTCTTATAGCTCATTATTTGTATATAGAAATGCCACAGTTTCTGTATATTGATCTTGCAACTTTGTTGAATTTGTTAGTTCTAATAGGTTTATACTGATGTCTTTAGGGTTTTATATGTGTAGTATCATGTCATCTGTAAATAGTGAGAGTTTTACTTCTTTCTCTCTGATTTGGTTGCCTTTTATTTCTTTTTCTTATTTTATTGTTGTGGCTAGGACTTCCAAAACTATATTTAATAAAAGTGGAGAGAATTGGCATCCTTGTCTCATTTCTGATCTTAGAGGAGATACTTTCAGGTTTTCACCATTGAGTATGATGTTAGTGTAGTATTGTCATATATGACCATTAATATATTGAGCCACATTCCCTCTTTACTTACTTTGTTGGGGGTTTTTATCATAAATGAATATTGAAATTTGTCAAATGCTTTTTCTGTATCTGTTGAAGTGATCATGTGATTTTCATCCTTCATTTTGTTAATGTGATGTTATCACATTGATTAATTTGCAGACCAAACTATTCTTGCATCTCTGGAATAAATCTCACTCGATTATGATCAATGATGATTTTAATGTATTGTTGGATTCAGTTTGCTAGTATTTTGTTAAGGATTTTTGCATCTATGTTCATCAAAGATTTTGTCCTTCAAGTTTCTTTTTCTGGGATGTCTTTGTCTGGTTTTGTATCAGGGTAATGCTAGCTTTGTAAAATGTATTTGGAAGGCTTCCCTTCTCTTTAGTTTTTGGAAGTCTTTGAGAAGTATTACATTTGCTTTGAAGATTTTTTTTTTCATTTATTTTTGTTAGTTGGAGGCTAATTACTGAAGATTTTGTAGAATTTGCCAGTGAAACCATCTAGTCCTGGTCTTTTGTTTGTTGAGAGTTTTTTTGATCACTGTTTCAATCTCCGTTTTAGTAATCAGTTTATTCATATTTTCTATTTCTTCATGAATTAGTCTTCAAAGATTATACATTTCTAGGAGTTTACCCACTTCTACCTACTTCCCTGGTGGCTCAAATGATAAGGAGTCTGCCTGCAGTTCAGGAGACCTGGTTGGGAAGATGCCCTGGAGAAGGAAATGGGAACCCACTCCAAATTCTTGCCTGAAAGATCCCATAGACAGAGGAGCCTGGCAGGCTACAGTCCATGGGGTTGCAAAGAGTTGGACATGACTGAGCGATTAACACTTTTAATCTCCCTTTTATTAATCAGTTTATTCAGATTTCCTATTTCTTCATGATATAGTCTTTGAAGATTGGATGTTTCTAAGAGTTTATCCACTTCTTGTAGGTTGTCCAATTTGTTGTATGATGCTTTGTATTTCTGTGGTATTAGTTTAATTTCTCTTTCATTTCTGATTTTTTATTTGAGTTCTCTTTCTTTTTTTCTTGGTTAGTTTAGCTAAATGCTTGGCAATTTTCTTTATCTTTTCAAAGAAAAAACTCTTAGTTTCACTGGTCTTTTCTGTTTTTTTTTTTTTTTTTCAGTCTTTATTCCATTTATTTCCTCTCTGATCTCTATTATTTCCTTCCTGGTACTAATTTTGGGCTTTTCCTGTTCTACTTTTTCTAATTCTTTTAGGTGTAAAGTTAGATTGTTTATTTAAGATTTTTTTCTTGTTTCTTCAGGTAAGCCTCTCCTTTGATTTCTTTAATGACCTGTTGGTTATTCAGTGAAATACTAACTCTTAGAACACATCTCTCAGGTATAAACTCCTCATAAAATTTGAATTTAGGTAATGTGGCTGGAATATCTATTAATATTTTATTATGTTATTTAAAATAAAAATTGAATTTCTATACCAATATATATTTATTTAGATCATAGACAAAAGGCCAACCATTATTTAACTTAGGTTTTGAGACATGGAGGTGTATAATTTGATTAATTAGTTTCTTTATAAAGGACCCATGGTTTCAAGATAAACAAAACCTGAACTAAATTTTGGAAAAGGAGTAAGAAAGGATCACCAAGTGAATGAAGAAGGAGCAAGGGGACTCCAAGAAGAATTTATTACATTGAATTAACAAGGAATAAAATGTGTGACCTTCTTGAAAAAAGTGAGGTTTGCACAAGGAATTGTTGAAAACTAAGAGGATCCAGACTGTGTAGAGTCCCATATCCAGGGTAGTATTAAACAGCTGTTAAAAAGTATGACTTGTAGTGTCATAGATACCTGAACTCAAACTCATGTTCTGTTATTTCCAAATAATGAAGGTAATTTGTGTCAATTCCTCTATCTTTGTTCCCTCATCTGTGTAATGAGATAGTACCACTTTAAATATTACATGATAAAATGAGTGCAAAGTACTATTCCCAGTCCCTGGTACATAGTAAATACTCATCACTAGATAGTTTAAAATAATCAGGATATGTATATCATTAATATTATAATTAATTTATATTTCAGTAATTTTAAAAATCACATGACAATATGTATAAACATTCATTTACCTCACACTCTTTAAATACTAAAGCCGTGTCCCCTTTATATAAAGTCTTCTCCTGTATGATGGGGTTCTCATGGCAATCTACAGTCTGAACAGTGTGAGAGAGCTTCAGATATTTGCCACTAGCACTACTGGAATCTGTTGTGTGGTGCTTATTAGGTATGCTGCCGCCGCCAAGTCACTTCAGTGGTGTCCAACTCTGTGCGACCCCATAGACGGCAGCCCACCAGGCTCTGTCTTCCCTGGGATTCTCCAGGCAAGAACACTGGAGTGGGTTGCCATTTCCTTCTCCGATGCATGAAAATGAAAAGGGAAAGTGAAATCACTCAGTCGTGTCCAACTCCTAGCAACCCCATGGACTGCAGCCTACCAGGCTCCTCCGTCCATGGGATTTTCCAGGCAAGAGTACTGGAGTGGGTTGCCATTGCCTTCTCCAATTAGGTATGCAGATGGGTGCATATCAGATATCTCCAGAAAACTCATTGCTTTAGATTGTTTTCACAACACTCCCTCTAGGAGTCATCTTCACCTATGTATTTACTGTATTTCCTTTCCTATAAGTTGGTGAAAAGCCTGTGTCTATAATCTTTAGGTAGTTAAAATAAATAAACAATTCAAATGAGGTCTCTAGTGTTTGTTTGTTTTTCTCACCCTCTGTTAATTAGGGATGAGTTGTGCCTTAGATTTATTCTCAAATGGGAAACATTCATAAAACTAGCAAGACATGAACCTCCAATCAGTTGGGCAATAGATGGCAAGTTTTCTCCAATCACACTCTACTCTCCCGTCACCCTCCCTTACTCACCCGAAGTGTTAGTAGCCCAGTCGTGTCTGACTCTTTGCGATCCCATGGACTGTGGGCCTCCAGGCTCCTCTGTCCATGGAATTCTCCAGGCAAGAATACTTGAGTGGATAGCTATTCCCTTCTCCAGGGGATCTTACTGACACAGGGATTGAACTTGAGTCTCCTGAATTGCAGGCAGATTCTTTACTGTCTGAGCCACTCATTCACTTCCACTCAAAACTGAGGAAATGGTATCATTTGCCTGTCATTTCATAAGTGTTGATTGCTAAAATTTGTGAGATGTCAGTGAATAAGGCCATGTATGGAATAGTGGCGCTGTCTAGTTTCTGGTTCTCTACTTTCCAGCCTGCTGTTCCTCTAGTCCATTCCTAGGGCGTTTTCAGTGTGACTTGTTAAAAATGTAAATCTGATCATTCAGGCTTCATGCTTCAACCCTTCAGGGGCTCATTCCACTCTTGCTTTCTATATAAATTATCTTCAAATACCTAAGCACAGTGTACTGGGCTCTTTCAAATTTGGTTCCCAACTATTGCCAGTGTCAGCTGACATTCCTTTGGATTGCGTTCTTCATGGGGATGGTGTGAGCAACCAGAGGCAGCGTGGGCTTTCATGAGCCCAGTGCCTTTGCCCTATACCTGAACCCCCCTTGGGCTTTCTCTCCAGTGCCCAGTCATATTTCACAACTAACTCAAGGGTTGTTGCTCTTTTCTCAAAGCCTTACTTGACACCCCATCTGACACAAGTAAATTTGCCTTCTTTTTCTCTGTTTCCATAGATACCTAAATGCACCTTCTTAGTAGTAATTATGACAGTTTTTCAGAATATTGTGGCATTCATAATTTGAGATGAAGCACAGGAAGAGAAGTTCAAGTAGGAGTGATACCTCTAAGTAGACTCAGCAGACTTGATAAGAAAGGAAGATTAAAGATAGCATCAAAATTGTTTCTGAATATTTTGAAGATTCAGTGAGAATGATGGGAGAATTTTCTCTTGAACACACTTGCTCAACCCTGCCTCATTAAGATATCATGAAACACGTAAAAACAAGCAAAAGGTCCATGTTATGCATGCATATGTGGCATTTGCATGACCTCTTTATAGACATTGCTTTTACGCCTGTGTTGAGGAGGCAGATGCCCCTTGGGCAGATGAAAACCAATGCCTGAGGGACAGTCGTGCCATATCTCAATGTTAGTTAAGTTGCAGAAGTGATCCTAATGTCTATGGTGATGGCAGGGCTAACACTGAAGGCATGTTAGTGAGGCAACAAAGATGAGGTTGGCTGAGATGAAACTGCCAGTGTGGTTTGGCATACCTGTGTTGTTTAGTATAACCTGCTCCCCTGTCTAGAGCAAACCTAAGGGGTGATTAGGCTGATATGAAGTGTCTTTAAATGTCCTAATTATTATAGAATCGTAATGACAATTGGGAGTTTTTTTAAAATTTCATTGGAGTATAGTTGATTTACAATGTTGTGTTAGTTTCGGGTGTACAGTCAAATGAATCAGTTATACATACACATGTATCCACTCTTTTTTAGATTCTTTTCCCCATATAGGTCATTACCGAATATTGAGTAGAATTCTCTGTTATACAGTAGGTCCTTGTTAGTTATCTATTTTATACATTGTAGTGTGTATATATCAATCCCGCTCATCTAGTTTATCCCATCTCCTATCCCCATTGATAGCCATAAGATTGTTTTCTACATCTGTACCTCTATTTATGTTTTATAAATAAGTTCATTTATCCCATTTTTTTGGATTCAGTGTAGAAGTGATGTCCATTAGAAGAACATATCTCCTTGGAGGGAATGGTGGAGGGATCTCTGTACCAATACAACATATTTTGGTTGTGTTTTCAGTTGTAGTTTCCCTATCCAGCTGTGATCAACTTCATGCAGAAGTCCTTTCTCTTTCATTCTTGATTCCACAACATCAAGTTTAGTAGGTACCACATGGAAGACAATCATTGTGTGTGTGCTCAGTCACGTCCAACTCTTCATGACCTCATGGACTGTAGCCCACCAGACTCCTCTGTCCGTGGAATTTCTCAGGCAGGAACACTGGAGTGGGTTGCCATTTCCTACTCCAGGGGATCTTCCCAACCCAGGGATCGAACTTGTATCTCCTGAGTCTCCTGCATGGCAGGCAGTTTCTTTACCACTAGTGCCACTTGGGAAGCCCTTAAATCATACTGAGTGAATATAGTTTATCTGTCTTTTAGATAGAGCCTAATGCTAAAGAATGAGTTTACAACACTTTTGACAGTAGATTTCTAGATTTGTAGAGTTAGAACATCATGAGTTAGTGACCAATTCATGCTTAGGGGTCATGCTTCCAGTTTTCCCACCATCATAGCTTTCCCCTTCTTTACAGTTTAGCTTTCTCAGAACTGAGTGGCTCTTAGATTCATAACATTAAAGATTGATGAGGGATCTTGGTGCTCAAATAGTCTACCGTCTCACTTGATAACGAAGCACTTTTTATAGTTTCCTGCTCATTTTGGAAGCTGGACACTGAGCTGTGTGACTAGGGAAGTGTCTTCTGCTCGTGCCCAGAATAATGGCAGCAAGACAGCAGATGGAGCCTGTTTTTGAGGATTCCAGCTGAAGGCCAGGACAATGGGTCTTTTCTGAAAATGTTTCCCTAGCTTTCGGCTACTGTGTTTCAAACCAAAATATTGAAATGTGGCGTCTGGCCAATATTTATAGCCCGCTTTGCCAAGGAACCTTCACAGAGCTTATTACCAGGAGGATTTTCATGATTACTACCATCACAATAAAAAAGGAATTCATTTGAGAAATAAACCCCTGGGCTCAGTAAACAAAAACACAAGCACATCCAGAATTCTGGGTTACCTTTGCCAAATTCTCTCCCATCATCAGGCAATTGCTCAAAGAAACCCTGACTTCACGCCAAGTTGAGTTTCACAGAGAAATACTCAGACCTCTCCTGTTTTAACTTTATTCTTCCTTTCATGACTATAAAGATTTTTTAATTCTTCACTTCATGACTGTACAAATTAAGGAAAATATTTATAGAAGGAGTTGTATAGATTTTGTTTTCCTAAATCTATATTATCATAGATAGAACTCCTAGATTTGGGAGATGAAGACATGATCAAATTTTTAACAAAATACTCTGATTAAGTCAACCTGTCAATACTTCACATTGCCAGGGCTCAGAGCTACTCAGAGATGCGGATAATCTTCCTGGATGTAGGCATGAACCGGAGTCAGCTAACAGTTCTTCAGAACCTGTTTAGGCCTCTCTCCTTCACTGCTTTTCCTTTGTTGAAACATGCCCTTCAATGTAGAGACAATTGAATCTTTTCAGTTTCATATATAGCATTTAGGTTCATAACAAGGGTTGCCTAAGTTGAAATTTATCAAACAGTGTTAATTAAGCTGGAGCATAATTGTAAATGAGAGCTAATTGTAAACTTTTTAGGAGTTAGAGAACTGGTTACAGCCCGTGGTTTGGGTGTTTCCAACACAGATATTTCCAAATGTGACAAATTAGGACTTTTATTATTTGATTAAGAGCCTACCACTGAAAAAGCATTCACATATTAATTGATTCCTTCAAGGCTTTGTTAAAATGCCATCTCCTGTTTGAAGCTTTCTGTCATCCAGTGAAATCCCTCTCCCAATAGTACTTAATTTTGAATCTTTTTATGAGATAAATAATTTTCAGACATAAAACATGGACATTTAACCACATATTTTTTTTCCTGGAGTTTTAGTTTATTGAGTATTGGATTGCTATATATTTAAAAAAATCCTTTAGAACATCTTATGTAGTCCTTGTAGTTTAAGCACTCAGAAAAGATTTTGCAAATAAAATATTAGCCTACCAGTGAGCTAAGTTTCTCAAGTATATACTCAGTTAGGCCACTGCTGCCATTGAGATCTCAGTTAAGATTCTACCAGTGGGGACCACGGCAGTCTCAGGGTACTGACATGATATGTCATCTACGGGAGATAAGAAGATGCATGGAGTTGAGGGTAATAGCCTCTGTATTTCACTTCGGTTGAGAGAACACCCCTTAATTTTTAAAGACCGGTCATCTGATCCATTTCTTCGGTTACAAAATTGCTCTTACTTGGGAAGGAGGTGGAAAGAGATATGCTATCTTGTGCTTTGAAATTGATGAATTTATTTCAGAGGATACATCATGCAAAAACATTAAAAGTTTTTTTTTTCAAGATAGCACAGTTATGAGTATGCTTAGAGAAAGGAAGAGGATTTAAAGAAGAGTAAATGATTAAAGTGTCATTTGGTTATTTCTTCACTTATTCACTCATCAAACATGTATTGGTTGAATAATGTATTCTAGGCTTTGTTTTAGGCACTGAGGATATAAAGATAAAAAAGAATTTATGCATCCCTGTGGAAATTGCGATCTATTAAAAGTTGAAGGTGGAGGAAATGTATTTAGAAAGAGATTTCTTCAAAATTATGAGAAAATTAAGAGTCAGATAGAATGACAAATTGAGGAATCAACTGAAAACAGTTTTAGAAGATGAAACGTGTTATGAATGGTGAAGTATACAAAAGACTCCTTTTTCTTTGGTGTAATTGGGAGTTGAGTTCAAAGAGACAGAGAGAGAAAAAGAGAGATAAGAATGTGGGTTTGAACAGATCCTTCCTCTTGCCCAGATTTAGACTTCCAGATATATATATGTGTGTATATATATGCTATTTATACCCAGTGGAGCCCTTAGTGCTGAAGAGCTTAGCTGCATGGCTAGTAATTAGGAAGACTCAATTAGGAAACCTGTTCCCCGAGGTCTTCTCCCTGCTTCACCCCCACCACCTCTGTCCGCCCACTTGTGCAGTGGACATAGCTATAGCAATTCTGTTCTCACAGTGGCAAAATAAATCACTGACGCCCTTTTGCACTTGCCCAGGGACTTTCAAGTGAGGATCTCAAAGTGAATCCAGGCCGCTGTGTGCCACAAAGAGGACCAACATTTCTCTTTGGCTTGAAAGGATGTCCCATTGTGAGAATGAACTTTGGGTTTTATCTCTCCTTTTGAAATAGAATGCATCAAAGTGAGACATCTAAAGGCAAAGACACAATGATCCCCAATCCAAAGCCAAGTTCAAAAACACTGAGATGAGTTGTGTTATTATGATATTGTATTTTCTGGCTGAGATGGGGGGCAAGGAAAGATTAACCTGCAAACATAAGACAAGCCTTGAAATTTCTATTAGTCTCGAGTTCCAGGGCACATGCTTTTTTCAGCAGGATACTTATTTTTTAGAAGTAGGGGAGCAATGTCTCATGTAACACATGGAGCCTCTTTTTCCCCTCTGTCTGCAATGTACAGTTATTCCAGTGAAATTTATTAATGGTTAGATGATAAATGAGGAAAACAAGCTTTGGAAAGTTGACACTGAGAAGAATTTCCTTGGAGTGGGGGCGGGGGCAGTCAGGCTTCTGAGAGCTGCGTTCATGGATAGGCATTTTAAGTACGGCAATGGCTTTCCATGTGCCAACTTTCTGAAAGCATAACTCCAAGTCAGGTACACCTACCTAATTATAACTGTGCTTGAAACCTTAAATTATAATTAAATTATACATGTATCAATCATGTTAAAGGAGAAATTCTTCTAACCCAGCTGGATTTCAATATAGAGCAATGCATTTCAAATCTATTCATTTTAAAATCCGTTGTTACCAATTACTCCAGCTACTTTTTGCTCTAGTCATGCTTCAGTAGTTGACTTATTCATTCCACATTCAACACATGCTGCAGGTAAATTTGTGATTCCTTGATCATACCATCTTCTATTCTCTTTTTTTTTTTTTTTAAATAATTAAGTTGGCTGCACTGAGTCTTAGTTGTGTTGTGCAGAATCTTTTGTTGCAGCACACGGACTCTCTGGTTATGGCACGTGGGCTTTCTAGTTGTCTCTGGGTTCTAGAGCATACAGGCTCAGTGATTGTGGCTTGCTGGTTAGGTTGCCCCGAGGCATGTGGAATCTTAGTTCCCTGACCAAAGATTGAACCTTCGTCCTCCGCATTGCATGGTGGATTCTTAACCACTGGACTACTAGGGACGTCCCTCCTGTTGTCTTAATTGGGAAACCAGACCCTAATAAGCATTCGAATGAAAAGAGCTGGCTTGGGAAGTGAAGGAAACACAGGTAGAGAAGCACATAGTGATGTAGAAGAAACAGTCAATGAAAGGTACTCATCACCCTGCTTCACTAGAGTTACTGTTTGCGCTGTCCAGACTCCTCTTCCTCATTGATAACCCAGTCCATATCTCTCAGGGTTGTTTTGCAGTCAGATGCTCTACCATGGAGCTATACCTCCATGGGTTGTTTTGCAGATTAAACTATGCAAAGCCAATTACCGGGACCTGCCTGTAATGATCATCTATCATTATTATTGTATGTGTGCTGTGCACACTCATGTCCGACTCTGTGACCCCATGGACTGTAGCCCTCCAGTCTCCTCTCTCCATGGAATTTCCCAGGCAAGAGTACTGGAGTGGATTGCTGTTTCCTTCTCCAGGGGCTCTTCCCAATGAAGGAACTGAACCACGCATCCTGCACTGACAGGCAGGTGGGTTCTTTACCACTGCGCCACCAGGAAGCCATCATCATTATTATTGCAGCTTAATAAGAGAGAATAAATAACATTTTCACAAAGCTTCTGGGGACAGACATTGTCTCGAAGGCAGACTTATTGTGACATATTAGGGAAATGGAAAGAAAATCCATGTTTTATGTCTTTTTCCCCGAGTCTGCAGCCCAAAGATCTGAGGAGTTTCAATTTTGTGCTTACTAATTGCTTTTATTCGAACACATTAAATATGTCACTGGAGCTGTTTGAGATTTCACAACCCTTTCTCATCTCATGTTGAGAGTGAAAAGGCACGCTTTTCGGAGATGAATTGAGTCCACCTAAGCATGAATGAGAGGAGCAGAGGAAGTTCCCTTCTGGCATCGTTTCAGAGATTAGTAATTTGTGAAACTCTGATGATGCAAGGCACAGCATAGAAAGCCATTTCTCTCCCTTTTGTCCAGTCTAAATGCAAATTTGAACTTTCATGGCAGTTTGTTTGCATGTTAATGCCTGTGCTCTGTCACCCTGGAGTGCTTTAGCCTTCCTAAATTAGGTTGGATGGGTGATTTAAGGAAGGGGTCATTCCATTACACAGGCTCCATTTCAGAGGCACGATGCACAGAGCTGGAAATTCACAGGAGCTTCATTTTATCCCAGGGATGTGGCCTGGCTCAGGGCCTGCGCGGAGGAGTGTCAAGGGCCAGCAGCTGGTCAGAAGTGGCCTCCAGCTTGTCTCCCTAAAGATGGAAAAATGCAGCAGAAGAAGAAAGGGTAAGAGTACACCGTGGTCTAATTAGCATTTGCTTCTTGTAGGCCTGGAAATGTCAGTCACCAGTTGGTAGCAAAATAAAGATGTAATGTTAGTGATAATGAATTAAACTGTGGTCATTTGCATTGGAATGCCATGATAATGATCTGAAATTACCATTGTATATATTCCCCTTGACAGTTCAAAATTGGACTCCAAGCTAATAGTGTTTTGGATGAACTTTAAACCAATGGAATTGCTCTGAGTATAGTCCTTTTGGCAAGCCATGTGGATTTGAGGAAGTTAATTTACCTCTGCTTTGTTCAAGCTGTTTGGTAATTGATGAACATACCATAAAAGTTTTAATGAGTAACCACAGGGACCATTTAATTTATTTACTAGGTAAAAGTGAAATGTACTTGATTACCTTCCCTAATCTGACTCTCCAGTTGAAGCCAACCCAGGGTAAATACTGTCTTTCCGTGTGTGCGTGTGATCTCTGTGGTACAAAACATCGCAGGCAAATATTTTCAGAAAGTCTGAATGGAGGAGTTGCATTTTCTCCCACTAGCTTAGATTTATTGTCCCGCTGCAAGTGTTAGACATTGCTCCGACTCCCGTCCCTGTGCATGAGGACTAGAGGCTCTGCTGCAGTGGGGTTAGGCAGCAACCCACAGAATCAGCAAATATCTTCGCAGCATCTGTTGTGTGAATAACTCTCTGGCAACACTCCATTATTGTGAAGAAGTTAAAATAAGAGGCACTTTTCTCCCCCTGGCCTCCCAGAGTCTAATTACACGATAGCATCCTTTCATAAGTAGAATGTTATTATGAGATCAGTGCCTGCATGTATCTTAGTTTCCCATGAAATTGTATTCCTTGATATGCCTTTCTAGAGTGTTTTGAACAGTGCAGCCACGTGCAGACCAAGAAGGTTGCATTGAAGTAGTAGCAGAGCCAAAAGATGCACTCTGTCCCGTTCACTGCACCTTAGCAGGAGCCTCTTACACAAGTGGGTTAGATTTCCAGCCTTCTCGCTTACCAACTGTTCCTTTGTTGTTGCTTTTCAGTCACTAAAACTGTGTGACTCTTTGCGACCCCATGGACTGCAGCATGCCTGGCCTCCCTGTTCCTCCTCACCATCTCCCAGAGCTTGCCCAAGTTTGTATCCATTGAATTGGTGATGCCATCCAACCATCTCATCCTCTGTTGCCCTCTTCTCCTTTTGCCTTCAATCTTTCCCAGCTTCAGGGGCTTTTCCAGTGAGTCAGTTCTTCACATCACGTGGCCAAAGTATTGGAGCTTCAGCATCAGTCCTTCCAATGAATATTCAGGGTTGATTTCCTTTAGGATGCACTAGTTTGATCTCTTCGCTGTCCGAGGGACTCTACACCTTTTGGGGAATATTAATTCAGGGCCCTCTGGCTCAGTTTCCTCATCTGATATTAGGAGCTGACATTTAAGTTCTGCTGTGAGGACTAAACAAGGTAACTCCTGTGACATACGTGATATGGTAGCTTGAGCAGAGCTTCTCACCTGGGAAGCCTGGTTAAACACAGATCCAGGACCCATTCCCAGAGATTCTGGTCCAGTGGGTCTGGGGTGGGGCTGGAGAATTTGTATTTCTGATAAGATTCAGGTGATGTTTGTCCAGAGACCACACTTTAACAGCTACAAGTCTGTCTTCCATGGCTAAAATAAATTGCTACATCAGTATAAGCCCTCTAGAGGGCCCCAATCAGGTTTATTCACCTGGTTAGCAAGGAGATCAAAACAGTCAATCCTAAAGAAAGTCAACCCTGAATGTTCATTGGAAGGACTGATGCTGAAGTTCCAATGCTTTAGGCACCTGATGCAAAGAGCCGAATCATTGGAAAAGACCCTGAAGCTGGGAAAGACTGAAGGCAGGAGGAGAAGGGGGAAACAGAGGATGAGATGGTTGGATGGCATCACTGACTCAATGGACATGAGTTTGGGCAAACTCTGGGAGATGGTGGAGGACAGGGAAGCCTGGCGTGCTACAGTCATGGGGTCACAAAGGGATGGACATGACTTAGCAACTGAACAACAATCCCCTACCTGGGAAACTAACAATCAGTGTTGAGGACTGAATTAAACTGAGCTATGGATTTTAGGTCTAGAAGCTTCTGTCATCTCTGAAGTCAGTCATAGAACATAAATGGAACCCAGATCACATATGATATGCTACCAACTCTGCCACTTATGTTTTATATGTCTTTGTGAAACTGTACAACTCAGATTGGGACTTGAACACACAGTCTTTTAATTAGACTCTCTCACCGGGTGTCTGGACTTCCAGAGGCTCAGTACAGAAGGAATTCAGCCAGAGAAAAATGATAGGCAAGAAGTAGACTTATAGGACACTTGTGAGAGATGCAAGCAGGCAGGCGAGGGGGCTCTGCCCCGAAGGTTAAGTGGGCTACTTTTTTAAAATCAAAGGAAAGTGGTGGGGGGACAAGACTACCTTCTTCAAGTAGACGTCAGGCTTATATCACTAACTCCTCCTTCATGTTGAGAAGGAGGGTGTCTACCCTATGAGGTCAAACCAGGACTGTTATAGCACTTATACAAATCAGAAGAGTGGTAATATTGTTTTTTTCTTTCACTTTATAACCTGGGGCCTATCTCATGCTTTTATTTATGTGAAGTTGCTCAGTCATGTCTGATTCTTTGTGATTCCATGGACTGTAGACTACTAGGTTCCTCCGTCTTTGGAATTTTCCAGGCAAGAGTACTGGAGTAGGTTGCCATTTCCTTCTCCAGGGGATCTTCCAGAGAAGATGCAGGGGATCTTCCAGGGGATCAAACCCGGGTCTCCTGCATTGCAGGCAGAAGCTTTACCATCTGAGCCACCAGGGAAGCCTGCTTTTATTTATGGCTATTTATTTATTTAAGTAACTATCTCTGTGAGTGATGACTGATGAGGTGTTATACTAATTTGCATTAAGAAAAAATCATACCAGATTACCTAGCCCCATTACATATGGAAGCAAATGTCCTCAAGATACAGGTTTTATGTATGTAACTGGATGTTCTGGGTTAAACTAAGTCATCAGTTTCTGATGGGAACTTAGTTGAGGTTGGTGATGGCCAACATAAATAGTAGAGACTGGCCCACAGGTATGAACACTGCACTGGAAATTGACTTTTGTCTCCCACTGTTGTATCTTGGTCTGACTGTATTTGTGAGTAGTGAGGGTTCTGAAATGAAGATGGACCTGAAATGGGCATGGCATGTGAAAAGTGAAGTGAAAGTTTTAGTTGCTCAATTGTGTCTGACTGTGAGACCCCGTGGGCTTTAGCCCACTAGGTTCCTCTGTCCATGGGATTGTCCAGGCAAGAATACTGGAGTGGGTAGACAATGCCTTCTCCAGGGAATCTTCTAGACCCAGGGATCAAACCTGGGTCCTCCCACATTGCAGGCAGGTTATTTACCGTCTGAGCCACCATGGAAGCCCCAGGAAGCTGCTCCCAAATTTGAAAAAAGAATTAAATATCAAGAAATTGCAATTGTTAAAATAACATGAGTTGAGGAAAATAAAGAAAAGGTATAAAAAGAGTGTGAAAGCTATCTTTATTTTTATATTTTTATCTTTTGTATATAATCACATTAGTGTTTATACCTACCAGATTTTTCTATATAGACACATAAACACACAATTTATGTATTTATTAAATCAAAATTATTATTTTTACCCATGCTGTTTTTAATATTCTATTTCTCTATCAATAATATATCATGGACAGATTTCTATATTAAAAAATAACTTATATAATTATTTTAATGTCTGCAAAGAATTCCATTGCATGAATATATCATAATTGACTTATTAAATCTATGTACTGCCATGTAATGAGCACTTTGTACATATATCTTTGTAACTTTTTCATAAATTTTTATGATAATTTATGACAAGTCGAGTGAATCATCAAATATTATGCAAATTTTAGGGGTTTCGAGCAGTGAGTTAGCTACACAGAGTAAAGGGCAAGCTTATTTTAGTGTAATATTTTTGTGAGCTAGTGATCAGTCATTCATTTATTCATTAATTATGAATGAATTCCTGATATGTGCCAGGCCTTTGATTACAGCAATAAATAAGTATAGATTAAATTTGTTCGAGATGGTAAAAAGGCTGATGTATTTTCACTCATTGTGGGTGTAGTGTATGTTTACTCTTGGGAAGGAAAATGATTGTGTCCAGATTTACTTATGTCACCTTGCTGCATATTATAATCACTTGGGAAACTTTTCAAAAATACCAAAGCTTAGCCGCCTCTGAAGCTCTTTCGTAGTCTGTGCTTGTTTCTGAGCATCAGGCAGGTTTAAAAATTTCCCAGTTGATTCTCGTGAGCAGCCACATTTGAGAATTACTGACCTCTCCCCTCTCTCAACCGCCACATTGAGAAGACCCTCCTTGTTTCTGACTTCCCTGGTGGCTCAGATGGTAAAGAATCCACCTGCAGTGTGGGAGACCCAGGTTCAATCCCTGGGTTGGGAAGATCCCCTGGAGAAGGAAATGATAATCCACTCCAGGGTTCTTGCCTGGAGAATTCCATGGACAGAGGAGGCTGATGGGCTACAGTCTGTGGGATTGCAAAGAGGCGGACATGACTGAATGACGAACACTTTCACTTTTTCACTTTTCCCTCTCAAACTGCCAGTCCAACTGAGCTTCAGTCTGTCTCTGTGTCCAGGTCTCAACCCACACAGGAAATATGAGGAATATTTTTTTAACTGTGGGTCGAGGATAAATAGCCTTACTTTCATTTTTTTGCCAAGTGGGAGATGAGACTGATGGTATCTTTGTTTCATTTCCCACTGAGACTTCCACAGATCTGGGATATGTGGGTTGGGCCTGACCTTTCTCCAGTTTCTGGCTGTGACTGAACAAATACTCACACCCCCACCTCACATACACAGAGCTCTGACTTCTGGGTGGTTGGCTGATGTCACTCTATCACTGGGAGATTCCAGTGTCAAATCCATGGTTCTGAGTGATTGACAGTCTGTCTTACAATGTGGCTTAAATACTTAGTACTTTATTAAAACCAAAATACACTCTAGAAATACATCTGGAAGAGCAAATTGCTTGGATGGGAAAGAAGGATTTAATACATCCCAATAACAACGAAGCAGCAGGCGGCAGGATCCTGTCCCCATTTCCTGCAGTGCACGCAGCGTCCCAAGGTGTGGATGAGTCTAGTGCCCGTCTCGTGCTCTAGAGCAATTCAGTTCGTTTTCCCTGGATGGAGACATTAGGCTTTGAAAAATAGTAAAATGGGCTTGCCTTGAGCACTGTTTGAGGAAAATATGAATTTCCTTGTTACTGCCTACTAAGTCTCTCAGGAAGCTTTAAAAAAAAAAAAGGTTCTGGTTAGAGGTTTGCCTGAGTTTACTTGATTATAAACACAGGTGATAATTGAGGAAAATAATCAGCAATAACAATACAATTTGCATCTCAGGTTGTCTCCCCAACAGACACACACAGAGTAAACTTCACTGTCCTTTGTTGGTAATGTTTGTTAAGGGAAGAAATTGTTTTTCTAGTCTGAATATAAAAGGAGCGTCCTTCCCTCTTTATAATACTCCTGAAATGAGTCTCAATTCAATGCTTTTTATGTGCCAGGTGCCGTACCCAGCGTTTTAAGTGTTGGTTCTCATTTAATCTTACATTTGTATATAGACCAAGTGTTTGTGAATGGCAGGCAGTTACACTCATAACTCATTGGCTAGTCCTGTGCACCGAGACAGAAGATTAAAATGCATATGTTTAGGGTCGTATGGTAGAAGAAACTGATGGTTTATAATAAGCCAGTTTACTTTATGTGAGAGAAGGATTGCTTTTTTCTAAAATGTGGTACTATTTCATGACCCGGTGACAATTCCTGGGCTTGCCCTCTCACACCTCCTTTGAGTGTGAATGACTCAAACACTAACATGTCCACTAATGACATGTCAGATCCCAGGCCCTTGGCTCTGGCTTGTATTGTTGGGATGTGTTCAAACTGCCGTGTTCTGCCCACCCAGCTGTTTTTCACTCTCAACGTGTTTTGGTTCTCTGGTTCCATGTTTGATTATGTATGCGTAGAACAAGGGCTCTTTGCCTCTAGGGCTGTGTCTGTGACAGGTTATCTTAGAACCTCCTGAGACTTGGTCTTCTTGTCTTTTCAGCTCAATGATTTAATATATATTTGTTTAGCACTCCTTACTTGCTAGCACCCTGCTAAATCCTGTAGATAGAAGCGTGGAAAGCAAATACCTTTGAATTCAGTGTTGACGTGGTAATGTAATTGCTGTTTTTACATTCCTCCCTTTTTTGTGGAGTCTATTGGATATGGAAAACAAACAATTCCTCCAACCCATTTCTTGATTCCAGTGGTTCACGAATTAGTGGTATAGATTTGAAGTCTTTGATTGGTCTCAACCTTGATTTTCTTTTCTGGACAATGGAGATCATAAAGTAAAATCTACCTCATAGGTTTATTGTAGAAGTAGAAAAATGCAAGAGGGAGTGAAAAATGATAATTTAAGCATTTAACACTGGGGGTTAAACAAAAAGAAACTGCAATATTCATGTGACGAAATACCATAAAGCAACAGAATCAATGTGCTAATTTGTCATGTGTTCACATGACTGCCCCTATAAAAACAACAAGATGCAATAAAAATGTAAGATCTAAGTAGTGGTATATAGGATACTATTAATGAAGAGTGAGAGAATAACTCACCCAACGATAGTTCCTATTGATTATGGACATATGTTGTTACTGTTTGGTTGGTAAGCTATGTCTGGCTCTTGGTGACCCCATGGACTGTAGCCCGCCAGGCTCCTCTGTCCATGGGATTTCCCAGGCAGGAATACTGGAGTGGGTTGCCATTGCCTTCTCCAGGGGATCTTCCTGAACCGGGGATTGAACCCGTGTCTCCTGCATTGGCAGGCAGATTCTTTACCACTGAGCCATTGGGAACCCCTTATGGACATATATGTATTAATAAAAATGTGTGAACCCAAATGGAACCAATCATATCAACTTTCTAATAATGCCGGTGGGGAGCAAAAGAGGGAAATGCATTTGGGCAGGGGTGAAGAGTTTCCACGCTATAAAATTTGACTTCCTACAAAAAAGGATCTCATCAAATAAGACAAAATGCTGATTTCACGTTTTTAGGAAGAGCACATGTCATTTTTCTCATTCTCTTTGGAATTTAAACACTGTTTAATCATAGAATGGGAAAGGAAAGTTGGGGGAGAGAGACAGAGCAAGAGGAAGAGGAGGTCTGAGAGAGGTCCTGCCTCCTCTCTCAGCTTGCCTTTCTTAGAGGGAATATGTTGGAGAGACGTTGACAGTGGATTTAACAAACAGCCCCACATCACATTGTGCTCGAGGCACCCGGTACCAGAAGGAGCATCAGATAGGCCGCTGGGGAGGCCCTGATTGTGTTGAATGCTCCTGCTCTCATGTGATTGAAGCAACAGAGGTTTTAAGAGCTTCAAACCCCAGCTCTGATCTGAAATGAAGTTAGGTGTTTGAGAAACAGCTGCTGGAAACATCCCTGCTCCCTCTGGAGCCTCTGTTCAGCTTCAAAGCAAATGCTGGAGGGAGGGAGGCAAGCAGACTATCTTGTTTGTCTGTGTGTGTGTGTGTGTGTGTGTGTGTGTGTGTGTTAATAAAAACAAAATGGCCTTCCCTGAATAAGACATGGCTGGTTTCCCCAGGATGAAGAATTCAATCATAGTTTCACATTTTTGCCTCTTTGGAGGTTTTGAGCAAAGAATTTAGAGCCTCCTCTTTCCTTACTCTGGGGCCTTTGGATTCAAACAGCCCTGCACACCTGTCCCAGGTCCAGCTCAGCTGTTTCCAGCTGTGGGATCTGGAGCAAAGTAATTAACCTTTCTGAGCCTCAGTTTCCTCTTCTTCATGTAGAGAACTTGAAAAGTGATAGACCTCAATAGAAGGGAATAGCTTCTGCTAACCTTATTCAGTTACATATTCAGTTTTACTAGACCCTCTTTTGATTGCCTTTTATCACTAACAGGGTGACCAGCTTGTCCTGATTTGCCTAGGCTTTCCTGGTTTCAGCGCTGACAGTTCTGTGTCCTGGAAACCCCTCAGCTCTGGGCAAAACAGAATGGTTGGTCACTCTGCAGTGTATTCTGGCACATGTTAGATGGAGTTCATTGTCCTCTGTAAGTTTGTAATCTAGTATTATCTCTTTTTAGAAAACATTCATTTATTTTAATTTATTTATTTGGCTGCGCTGGGTGTTAGTTGCTGCACATGGGATCTTCGCTGTGGCACGTAAAATCTAGTTCCCTGACCAGGGATTGAACCCAGGTTCCCTGCATTGGGAGTGCAGAGTCTTAACCACTAGACCACCAAGGAAGTCCTTAATATTATATCTTAATTTCCTCATCATCTTTGAGTATAAATTGTAATTGTTGTTTGTTTTATTGTTGTTATTTACTCTACAGTCTCCCATTCTAGACTATACATTCAGAGAAAGCAGGAAATACATTATCTTTAGTTATTTTTCATCTTTTTACATTATTTTCTCTATTATCAAATTCACATTTACTGGGACTCGATAAATATGTACTGTACACATTAATGAATACATGAGATCAATAAAGTTGTTTTCTTCCGAGTTTTTATGGTCTTAATCATAATACTGATGCTGGGAAAGATTGTAGGCAGGAGGAGAAGGAGATGACAGAGGACCAGATGGTTGGATGGCATCATTGACTCAATGGACATGAGTTTGAGCAAACTATGGGAGATGGTGAAGGACAAGGAAGCCTGGCATGCTGCAGTTCATGGGATCGCAAAGAGTTGGACACGACTGAGCGACTGAACAACAAATCATGACACTGACTTATTTTAGTGTCTATATTTCTATGTTAATTATATGCACATATATATGGAAACAATGAACTTGATTTTTTCAGTCACTGGTACATGAACTTCAGTATGTTGAAGACTCATCTGGAAGAATGGTTAAGATTCAAATTTTTGAGCCCCATAACACCCTTATGGCAGAAAGTGAAGAAGAACTAAAGAGCCTCTTGATGAAAGTGAAAGAGGAGAGTGAAAAAGTTGGCTTAAGGCTCAACATTCAGAAAACTAAGATCATGGCATCTGGTCCCATCACTTTGTGGCAAGTAGATGGGGATACAGTGGAAACAGTGACTGACTTTATTTTTCTGGGCTCCAAAATGACTGCAGATGGTGATTGCAGCCATGAAATTAAAAAAATGCTTACTCCTTGGAAGGAAGGTTATGACCAACCTAGACAGCATATTAAAAAGCAGAGACATTACTTTGTCGACAAATGTCTGTCTAGTCAAGGCTATGGTTTTTCCAGTAGTCATGTATGGATGTGAGAGTTGGACTGTAAAGAAACCTGAGCACTGAAGAATTGATGCTTTTGAACTGTGGTGTTGGAGGAGACTCTTGAGAGTCCCTTGGACTGCAAGGAGATCCAACCAGTCCATCCTAAGGAGATCAGTCCTGAATATTCATTGGAAGGACTGATGCTGAAGCTGAAACTCCAATACTTTGGCCACCTGATGTGAAGAGCTGACTCATTTGAAAAGACCCTGATACTGGGAAAGATTGAGGGCAGGAGGAGAAGGGGATGACAGAGGATGAGATGGTTGAATGGCATCACTGACTCGATGGACATGGGTTTGGGTGGACTCCGGGAGTTGGTGATGGACAGGGAGGCCTAGCGTGCTGCAGTTCATGGGGTCGCAAAGAATCGGACATGACTGAGCGACTGAACTGAACTGATATCTGAGATTCTGCTATAGCAAGTAAGGGATAGGGCTCAAGAATCTGCAAACACTCAGAATGAGTCTCACGGCCCAGTAACAGTGGGAGAAATACAGGTCTATCCTGTTGCTCTGTGAATGGGGTGCATTCTCATTTTCTCAGCGTAGCCCAGGTTTACACCTGTTAATTCAGTGAAATTATCAATAGCATCATTTTTACTGATTATCCCTGATCCCATGGATATACATGCAATCACCTCATGTATGAGTCTATGCATTTCAATACGTAACACACCCTGCAGAGCTCTTTTGTTGGCTATCATTCAGGGATTTTTTTTTCTTTCATAACTTAGAGCCTTCCTTACTTACCCATCTCATAAAGTAGGCTTTCTTTCTCATGTTTAAAAATTGTGCATCATCTCAAAACTCAGAAGCTCAGGAGACTGTTTTAAGTTATGTTCTTTTCTCAGTGGAATAGGAAAACCAGCTTACTTCATTCCCTTAACACAATGGTCATATTTCTATAATGGAGACAGCCTATCCTAGGGCTTTAACATAAATATGATAACTATGAAAAATTATATCTTTGTGTATAGGAATTCCTGCACAAATAACCCCAGGAGGCCAATCCAGAAATCCAGGTAGATAGTTTTATTAGAAACTTTCATCGGAAGTGCCATACTCAGTTCTCACCTGAGTGTAACCACAATTTCAACTCAATCCTAAATGTACCTTCTTAAAGATGTGTTAAGGAAGTCTAGTGAGCCATGAGTTTTCTACTTGGAAAATGTTTCTGTGTATTTCTTTTCTTCCTTTCTTTCAATTTGGAAGCTGTCAGTAAGTTTATTTTATTCTCCTAAGAGGCATGTCTTTTAAAATGTTTCTTTTCTAATTTTACTTTTTAGCCTGTGCCCTGCAGCATGTGGTATCTTAGCTCCCTGAGCAGGAATCAAACCTGCATCCCCTGGATTGGAAGCTTGGAGTGTTAACCATTGGACCACCAGGGAAGCTCTTCTTTGTATATCTTGAAAGTGAAGTGAGCACTAGTTGCTCAGTCGTGTCCAGCTCTTTGTGACCCCATGAACTGTAGCCCACCAGCCTCCTCTGTCCATGGGATTCTCCAGGCAAGAATACTGGAGTGGGTTGCCATGCCTTTCTCCAGGGGATCTTCCCGACCCAGGGATTGAACCTAGGTCTCCCATATTGCAGGCAGATTCTTTACCATTTGAGCTACCCTGGGAAGCCACATTTCTTAGCATAGTAAAAATAAATCTCTTGGATAAGAACTTGTGGAAATCAGATTACTGGTGGCAGATAATGAGGTGATTAAGACTTCATGTTTTAGGATCATCTGCTTGAGTTTGAAGTCCTGGTCTACCATTTACTGGCTCTGTGAAGTGGGGCAAATTGTAGAATGTCTCTGGGTTTTAATATCCTCATAAGTAAATGGGGATGATAGCAGTATAACAGTGTGTTATGAGGATTAAGAAAATAAGTCTTGTCGCAGACTGTCTTGTTGCCTTTTCAACCTCTTTTTGACTCACCTCTGATTTTAGCCCACTCTTTGATGAAGGCTTTTGATTCATACTGACTACATCCCACCTCAAGCATTGCTTATCTCCCTAGTTTTTTTTTTTTTTCTGAGGGCCTTCTCCAAACCTTGGTAGTCCCTTCAGCTCACATGCAGAGGCAGCCCAGAAATGCAGAGGAGATAGCCTTGGACCATTGGTAGTTGGAAGACAGTGGTAAATGCCTCAGTCTCCTGTTGTTCAGAAGAACAATTCCAGAAGTAATTTTCATGCTTCCTAGATGTCTTGGCAGGGTCAAGACCTTGTTGCCAAAATCAGTGACTTACATAGAAGATCTCATTCCTCTCATTCACGCACTCATTCACTCACTCTGTTTCTAAGGATTGACCATTCCCTCCCCCAAACCTTCCCCTTCCCCTGCCCCTGATCCTACTCTTGGTGAACTGTTAGTTGCTCAGTTGTGTCTGACTCCTTGTGACCCCATGGACTGTAGCCCACTCTGTCCGTGGTAATTCCCAGGCAAGAATAATTGCCATTTCCTTCTCCAGAGGTTCTCCCTGACCCAGGGATCAAACACATATCTCCTGCATTGCAAGTGAATTCTTTACCATCTGACCCATCAAACTAAGCTATGTAAAAGAGTGAGCATAATGTTGGCATGTACTAAGGTCCCAATAAAAATTAGTTACTACTACTAATCATAATAGAAATGACAATATATTTTGCCCTGCAGGGTGAGCTAGAGATTTGTATACTATAAAGGAAATTCTTTCTTGAAATGTTGAGATTCTTTCTTGGAATAGAATTGAGATGAAAAAGTTTTTTTCCACCCAAAAAGCTCATACACTCTATAGAGTCTGTATTTTACCAAAATAAATATCTATTGTTTTCTGCTTTCCATCTCACAGCAATGTTCTAAGAATCCTCAGTGAGTGCTTTTACTTAGTTCTGTCATCCCCCAGGCAGAGGAAAGGAAACCAGGCAAATTCAGGGGAGTAGTTTGTATCGAACACCTGTTAATCTTTTTATATTTTACTGCTGTTTCTGCAGCATGAAAGAGATGGCTTCCATTCCTGCCGCTGGCAAATGTTATTATTTGTTGAACATCCACTTGTCCTTGAATTTAGAGATGTAGGCCGTCATTGACTTTCTGTTTGTCTGATCACTTTGTGGTTCTTGTGGGAAATTCTTGTGGGTATTGTGGACTGAGACCCTCTTCTCAGCTCATCCTAAACATATAGATTTCATCCTGAGTCACAAGAGACTACAAGAGGAGTTTAGACAGACTTCCTAACCAGTTCTTCAGGAAGAAGATTCTGGAAATATGTGGGGCTCAGAAATGTGTGTCATTATTGTGGAAAGACTGTTTCTAACACTCTGTTCCTCTCCAGATTTTCAGTCTTCTAAGCTTTTTCCTGGTGGAAGGTAACAAGTTCCGATTGGTCCTTGATGGAGTTAAAGATAGATTGTCTCATCTTTGTTTACCAAACCGTTTCTTTTCCTTTTTTAAAACTTTATTTTACTTTGGTTCTCTGCCATTTAAAAAAAAATCTGTATTGGAGTTGAGTTGTTTTATAATATTGTGTTAGTTTCTCCCGTACAGTAGTGAATCAGCTATATGTATACACGTATCTGCTCTTTTTTGGATTTCCTTCCCATTTAGGTCGCCACAGAACAGTCAGTAGGGGTCCCTGTGCCATTCAGCAGGTTCTCACGAGTTACCTATTTTATGCGTAGTTTCAATAGTGTATATACGTCAATCCGGATCTCCCTGTTCATCCCACCCCCGTCCCACCTTGGTGTCCATCCGACCATTTCTCTCTTTAAACGTTTCTTTTCTTCAAAATAATATGGTAAATGTGTCTGTTTCCTTTGTCAGCTTTTATTATTAAAACGTTGTTTGTATGAATCCCGGTCGGTCAGTGCTGCTCAAAACTATGTTAGATGTCTCTGTCGGATATAATACTTTGTATTTGTTCAATCACAGTCAAGTAAATTGCTTCCCTTGTCTTTCTTCCTGAAGTGCAAGCTCCTGGAAGAAAAATGTTTTCTTAGTAACTGGTTCCTGACACATAAAGAAACTTTTTGAAACTTTGGATTCATTTCCATGTAATATTTACTTCAATTCCAAAAATTCCATTATACCGCTTCTCATTGTGATACCAGTGCAAGCATTAAATAGAAAAATCTGTAATCTGGTCACTTATGCCTGTCATCAGAATCATTTCATTTGGAGAAGACATAGTTTCCGTTTAGCATCAAAGACAGAAATGCGCTTTATGAAAAAGAAAATTATCAAAATTATAATGGGTTAGCAATAGCTATTGTGTGTATAATACTTTAAGCGTCACAAATAATTTAAAAGACAAGAGTAGGTAGCATCTAGTGGCAGCCCTGTTCTAGACATTGTGCTAAGTAAGCACTTTGCATGCATTCTTTTGTTCGTAATTCAGTGATTCCATGAACTAAGTGCTATGTTGAAGTTGAGTATTAACTTGCCAAAATTGACACACCCTGTAAAAGGTGGATCTGGGATTCCAACCACGGTTTGTCTGACTACATGATCTATAGATTAATTTTGACATAATCTATCTTACTTCCTATCCATTATCTCATTTCATTCTTACTGCCCAGAAGCTTTTAATTTCCCTCTTTTAGAGTCTTCCTTGCTGGCTAAGACTTTAAGGAGTCTGCCTGGAATGCGGGAGACCCCAGTTCAATTGCTGGGTCGGGAAGATCCCCTGGAGAAGGAAATGGCAACCCACTCCAGTATTCTTGCCTGGAAAATCCAATGGATGGAGGAGCCTGGCAGGCTACAGTCCATGGGGTCGCAAAGAGTTGGGCAAGACTGAGTGACTTCACTTCGCTTTTAGGGTCAGGGAAACTGAGATTCAGGAAAGTTCAGTGCTTAGCCTTAAGCTTCTATACTGGAGAGTACAGAACAGTAGTCAGTTTTTCTCATTTTTCTCTCCTATTCTATCACCTCCCTACACTCTCCAATATATATCCTATTTCAAGCCTTGAGGGTTCAGGTGCTAACTCATTTGAACTACACATTCTTTTTCTCCCAAGATAAAACTTTGGGGATTGTCTCAGAATAGCTTCCCTAGAAAACAGAGCCTGGGGCACAAGCTATGTGCTAATATTTTATAGAGGGGAACAATTTTTAGGAAGCAGGAATGAGAAGAAAAAGGAAATTAAGTGGGAAAGGAGAAAAAGCAGATACAAAGGGATCTATTACCTATCTGGTCACTGCTTTTCTTTCTTTTTTTTTTTTTTGTCTTAGTATACCTGCTTTTATCAATCTCTCCAAATTATATGATCATAAAGATATTTATATCAATATTATTTTTAGTTTTTTTTTTATTGTAGTATAGTTGCTTAGGCGACAGAGGATGAGATAGTTGGATGGCATCACCAACTCAATGGACATGCATTTGAGCAAACTCCAGGAGATAGTGAAGGACAGGGAAGCGTGGCATGCTGATGTTCACGTGGTCGCAAAGAGTCCAACACGACTGAGCAACTGGACAGCAAAAATAGTTGCTTAACAATGTTGCGTTAGTTTCTACAGCACAGCAAAATGAATCTCCCATACATATGCACCTATCGCCTCCCTTGGTCACAGCTTTTTGAAAGTGGGACTGATCACTTATTTTCATATGTCTTCCAAATGTCTGTATGAACTTTTTTTTTTTTTTTTCTGTTTAAATAGTCAGTCTTGGGGAGAAAGGAAAAAGAATATAATCATGGAATCTCATCTCCCATTTCCAAAGTTTTCCCCATTGTATGTCAGCTGGGTTATTCTCAGTCCCTTGGCAGTAACTCTTCTGGGGAGATAACAGGAAAGCAGAATCCTGACACAAGAGAAGCATCCGTGTAGCACGCCAAAGTATATAAGGTGACTGTGGTCCATCTCTAGGGCTTCCATGGTGGCTCAGATGGTAAAGAATCTGCCTACATACAGGAGACCTGGGTTTGATTCCTGGGTCAGGAAGATCCCCTGGAGAAGGGAATGGCACCCAACTCCAGTATTTTGCCTGAAGAGTTCCATGGTTATAGGAGCCTGGTGGGCTAAAGTCCTTGGAGTCTCAGAGTCAGACATGACTCAGAGACTAAAACTTTCACTTTCACTTGTCACGGTTCATCTCAACCTGATTGCCTGCAGTTTATAAGTCTGTGGACCCACAAGGGACCAACCAGGGCGCCTGCACAGGCACTGAGCTAGTCCTCATGACCAATAAGGAAACCTGTAGGTTGTGTGTGAAGATGCAAAAGGCAGGATATAAAGGCACAGCACATTGTCACAGTTTCAAAATGTTCTGCAATGTGTGACAGGGAAAGATGCAAGCAGATTGAAAAGAATCCAGAATTCTGGAAAAACTGGGGATCTCCTCAAGAAAGTGGTTTCTCTTATCTTGCCAGTAATAAGTTACAGCTTTCCTGAATACCTAAAAGCAGTATTGGGAGTTACCCTTAGCTCTGGCTGGCTTTGGTCAAATAAGTGCATGGACACATTTATAAATAGTATCCAGGTTGTTTAGAACCTTTTTCTAATAACAGTCCAGTCTCTGCAGGTGCTCAGCATTCTTGTCCTGTAATAGTAACTCTGCACATCTGTATCCTCAGATATCTGATGGGGGACCTTACTGTGTCTCACTACACATGCCCATGAGCTCATGAAGACACAGCCCCTGCCAGGGGATGGTTGCTGAATTTAATAATCCTCCCTGCAAAGAAGATGAAAACCTCCCCACTCCCACCCCTGCCCCCTGCCTACTAGAAAGCAATTGTCGACAGACCATCTTCCTTAGAAGGGCATCCAAAGCATCGAGCAGAAAACTGTGGCTGATAGAATCCCAGGAGATTTTTAAACACCATAGGCTAGAGCACAGGTTCTAGAGGCTGTCATGCAGAGTGAAGTAAGTCAGAAAGAGAAAATAAATATCATATATTAATGCATATATGTGGAATCTGAAGAAATTGGTGTAGATGATCTTATTTACAAAGCAGAAATAGAGACAGATATAGAGAACAAACATAGGGATACTAAAGGGGGACGTGGGGGGAGTGGGATGGATTGAGTTTGGGATTGACCTATATGAACTATTGATACCATGTATAAAGCAGGTAAGAGGTTGCCAGGTGGTGCTAGTGGTGAAGAACCTGCCTGCCGACACAGGAGATGTAAGAGACGTGGGTTTGATCCCTGGGTTGGGAAGATCTCCGGGAGAAGGCATGGCAGTCTGCTCCAGTATTCTTGTCTGGAGAATCCCATGGACAGAGGAGCATGGCGGGCTACAGTCTACAGGGTTGGACACGACTGAAGAAACTTAATACACATGCGCACATAAAGTAGATAACTAATGACAACCTATATAGCACAGATAACCCTACTCAATGCCCTGTGGTAACCTGAATGGAAGGAAATTTAAAAAGAGGGGATATATGTATACATAGAGCTGATTCACTTTGCTGCACAACAGAAACCAATGCAACTTTGTAAAGCAACTATACTACAATAAAAATTTACCAAAAAACAAACAAACAAACAAACAAACAAAAACAGGTTCCAAGTTACCCCATCCCAGTTCTGAGAAACTGCTAAACCTGGGTAAGTTTGGAGGACTTGGGAGCCAGAAGATGGTAGAACCTCCTGATATTAATTTATGTGATGGTCTTGGGTGCTTCATGGGAGTGAATCTGTA
This sequence comes from Dama dama, assembly GCF_033118175.1. Classification (NCBI taxonomy): domain Eukaryota; kingdom Metazoa; phylum Chordata; class Mammalia; order Artiodactyla; family Cervidae; genus Dama; species Dama dama. The sequence goes on from NC_083684.1 coordinate 32,706,988, forward strand.
TTGAGGAAGAGAATAAGATGGAAATTTGGTCCCATGACAAAACATCATTCAGCAGAAGGAGGAGGGTTTTGCTCCATCCCTTTCCTCTTGGACTATAAGTAAGTGAAGTTGTCATTCGTGTTCGACTCTTTGCGACCCCATGGACTGTAGCCTATCAGGCTCCTCCATCCATGGGATTTTCCAGGCAAGAATACTGGAGTGGGTTGCCATTTCCTCCTCCAGGAGATTTTCCCCACCCAGGGATCGAACCTGGGTCTCCCACATTGTAGACAGACACTTTACCATCTGAGCCACCAGGGAAGTCTATTTTTTACAGAGTCTTTATTTATAGAGTCTTGGACTCTATAAATCCTCCATGAACTGGCTATTAGAGAAAGGTGAACACTAAACCAGAACTTGCCTGGGACACCAGGGTAAGGAAGTGGTACACGTCGCATCCCAATGGCAGCGTTCATTGTGAGATGAGCAGGAACAGAAATTCTGGCAGCAACAGCAGAAGCATCACTACTGTAGTCATCTCCCATGTTCCCAGCATCACCTGTCAGCACTACGGACACAGACATTAATGACCTTGGCCTCCAGTATCAGCAACCTAGTCCAGGCACCAGTTGCCTTAGTAACATCAAAAGCTATGGTGAAGCCTCAGCAGGCACGAACAGCTGGACTTGTACTTTTGTGCGGGAAGTAAGGGTTTTAGAGGCAGATAGCTGTACTATATGCTGGGGAGTGTGCTTATCTGTCTGCTTGAAGGAGAGTTGAACCAGATATATGGGAATGTTGACTGTAACTAAACATACCCTTTAATGGTGATGGTGCTGGGCCCATTTTAGGACCACTCAGTTGCCTAAGAAAATTTGCTTTACATCCTTTAGGACGCAGGGAATGGATTAGTCCAGGGGTCTGCGAACCTTTTCTGTAAGGGGTCAGATAGTAAATATTGTAGATTTGGCAGGCCTTACCATCTCTCTTACAACTGTTCAACTCTGCCATTGTAGCACAAAAGCAGTCAGAAAATACATAAGAAGATGAGCATGACTGTGTTCCAATAAAACTTTATTTATAAGAACAGGTCATGGGTCAGTTTTGGCTCCTGGGTTGTAGTTTGCTGACTAAAGGTTGTAGGTTTCCTAGACTAGTTAAAGAAAGCATCAATACAGTTAGACCAGAAGAGAAGCTTCTTTTTATCCCTTATTCATAACAGACCAGCAAAAGATAACACCCCCTTCTAAGATCATGCCGTTTCTTTCTCTGCCATTAAAATTTTATTTTGACTTTATAACTCTTCAACTGCATGAAAAATTTACATAAGACAGTAAAGTACAGTGATATATTCATTATTTTTTATCACCTGGAGGATGCATGAAAATGAAGTGTACTCACCAGCTGCCATAGTCTAACTGATAAAATTATATGCTCTCCATTCATTGATCAGCATGTAAAATAGTATAAGAAATATATATTCCATTACTTTATAAGCATAAGGTGTGAAACTCATAATTGCTTATAACACTAAATCCCAATTCATTCTGCAAGAGACACGAAGTAAGGGAATAACTGAAAAATTATGTCCTAGGCATAATATAATCTTCAGAATTATGTTCAATATGCACAATAAATAAAGTGAAAACAAGCTATGAAATGTGGAAGCAGAGAAATACTCTTGCACAGGTTTATTTGAATAATTAAATATACCCCCTTCCTATAATAGGGAGGATGGGTATTTGTCTAGAGAGGAATGTGGGGTGTTTCAGGTGCCACTAGAATAGGGTTTTAGAGATACCTGGTTGTAATGTATGTGTTTCTATCAATAAATACACATTTATACACACACCACATGTGTTTGCTATACATTCACACGTGTAAATATACACAGACACATACACATTTTTCAAGCTCTGTTGATTTAGTCTTTCTTACTTACTCAAGTAGCCTAAAAAAGAAGAGAGCTTAGACATTAACATCCGCCTTATTTTCCCTGGATCACTCTACCAAACAAAGGGACCCTGTAACTGAGCATGGTCTATTCAACACGCTAATGCCAAATTTAGAAAGCAGATGATACAAATGAATTTATTTACCAAATAGAATCAGACTCTCAGTCTTAGAAAACAGAACTTATGCTTACCATGGAGGAAGGGTGGGGATGACAGAAAGGATAGATTGAGAGTTTGGAAATGACAAGTATACTCTACCGTATTTATTAATTTATTTTAATTGAAGAATAATTACTTTGCAATATTGTGAAGTAATACATCAACATGAATCAGCCACGGGTGTACTTAAAATAGATAACCAACAAGAACCTACTGTATAGCACAGGGAACACTGCTCCATATCCTCTAACAACCTGAATGGGAAAAGAATTTGAGAAAGAGCAGATCCACGTATATGTCTAACTGAATCACTTTGCTATACACCTGAAACTAACTCATCACAGTTAGTCAACTATGTGCCAATATAAAATAAAAAAAAATACTAATGTCAGTTGAGTTGGGATTTAAAGCACCCTCTTCTCCATTTCTGTTGCCACACCCTGCCTTGAGCTCTCCCCATCTCTATCTCCAGTCAATAACTCTTCTCCCCACTGGGAATCTCTTATTAGTTTACTGTCCTTTTCATTATATGGAGACTTGCTTCATTATTTTTTTATTTCAGTCTCGTGTGGGTGTCATATCTTATTTATCATTAGGAATGCAATAACGCAATCAGTTTGAAAAGATTTATAGCTTTTCAACACAAACATTTTCTGCTATCTGCTATTTTGCTCTTGAGATATTTATATAAGTATTCTGAGATCAGCAAATGAGTTCTTAATAGATATCACCATTTGCAAATACTTATTTAGGTGATTCAAAGTCTGCTGAATATTGTAAAAAAAAAATGTGGAAACAAATTAGCTGAGGGTGATCATTCTCACACTTAATTCCTGATTTCAAGTGATTTTATTCAACAAAATGATCTCATTGTTTTCATGGATTGACTTTGTAATACTATAGTTTTAAACTTATAAAATAAATGTGCACTGATGAAATATAACTTTTATTAACTTTTCCCCAAATATGTTTACCATAAATGTTTTATTTTAAAAAATTTCTTGCTACTTAAAACCAAAGTGAAGATCAGTGAAACAAAATAATGTTAGAATTGGGGTATTGAGAGATGAACGTGCCATGTATTGAGACAGTAAATCAAGCTAAATGCAAGATAAAAAGAAATAAGTGATTCCAAGACTAGTTTTCTGAAACAGAGAAAGAGCCTGTAGAAGCTCCCATACAAATTCGTCCATGGGTCCCTGGTATATAAAATAGCAAAAAACAGGCCCTTTCTGTCAAAGCAAGAGATGGAGTGGTTGCCTTCCCATAAATTAAGTCATTCAACATATTTCCAATGTGTGCCAGGCACTTTTCTAGGAACTGGGTTAAATAAAATAAGTGACTCTTGGTTTTGAGGAGATTGAATTCCAGTGGGAGGAAACAGACAAGAAGCATAATAAATGCAGTATATTATAAAGATAATATTAGTAACACAGTATTATTACAAGAAGTGAAAAAACAAAGCAAGGTCATCTCATCAGTGCTAGCCTGGGGAGGGGTGTTTTATCTAGGTAATTTTGGGCTAATTTCATGGAGAAGGTGACTTGAACTAGATGAGGGAATGAACCATGTGAACTTAGGAGGAATATTATTATGAGCAGAAGGAGTAGCCAGTTCAGAGGTGCTGAGTGAGCAGAAGATGGCTAATGTACTGTAGTGGAAAGATTAAGAGTGAAAATAATAGACCATGATTATTCATCTCCCCTTACTGTCGTAGGATCTGCAGTAACTTTCAAACTCATAGTTTTCAATGGATGAAGATGCTAAATTATTGAAATTAAGCTACCAGCTCAAGGTCATTATGCTGTAGGTATATTTAGCCTTTAATAGCACTGCCTTGCTTTTTGAGTCTCAAAATCCTTATTCTGTCCATAAGAAAACTTCAAAGAACTTAACTCATTCATGATTGCACAACTAATGAATGTTAGAGATGGGATTAACATCCACTTCTCTTTTTTAAGATTGATGTCCAGGGTATCTATACATGGGGAGAGAAACTCTTATGAAATTTCTCAGTAACTCCTAACAAATGCAACTACAAATGGGCAGTGTGAGGTTTATTAAATTTCCTAAAGAGGAAAATGGGGTTTCCCAGGTGGCTCAGTGATAAGGAATCTGCCTGCCAAAGCAGGAGACCCGGGTTCAATCCATTGGCAGCCTGCTCCAGTATTCTTGTCTGGGAAATCCCATGGACAGAGGAGCCTGGCAGTCTGCAGTCCATGGGGTCATAGAAGAGTCAGACATGCCTTAACAATGACAACTAAACAACGACAACAAAGAGGAGAACAGTATTATGAAGGCACAGTTTGTCATGCTAAAGAATCTGAGTTTTTTAATGGGATTCAAAAAGATCGTTTTAGAGCTTGTGGAATGACTTCAATTAAAGAGAAGAGGATGCAGACTCTTGTCTAAAGTTTCAAGAGCTTGTTGGATATCTTAGACCAGTGGTTGTCAATGGAGGATATTTTGTCCTCCAGGGGAAAGTCTGGAGATGTTTTTGAATGCCATGATTTGGGGTCTTCGTGCCACTGGCATCTTGTAGGTAGAATCCAAGAGATGCAGCTGAGCATCTTTCAATGTACAAGACCACCCAAAGGGATTTTCTAGCCCAAGATATCAGTAGTGCCAAGACTGAAAAACTTTCTCTTAGGACAGAGGGGAGAAAAGATGTAATTTGGGAGCTATAGTGTCTGAATTCAGACAGTCTACTATTAGTATTATACTTTTAACCAGGGAGACTGATCTAGTTGATTTGCAAAAACAATACTAGTGAGATTTCTCAGCAGGAATGGTCATGATTAACTGAAGAAGAGTGAAAATATCAAGGCATATAGACATGAGATAAAATTCTTGAGTTGCAATGTGTTTTAGCTGCTGTGTGATTACTTCTGAAATTCTCAGTTTCTTCATCTATAAAATGGGAACTGTAAAACTATAAACATTATTTGGAGATATTAAAAAAAAACACACATTTTGGCCCAAGTTTGGAATTATTAACAAATGTTAGTTATCTTTTTTTTTTAAAATGTTAGTTATCTTTACTGAACACCTGTTCAAACTGAGAAAATAATACTATTAAGTTATGAGGAATGAGGTGCAAATCTGTCTCCTAGGTTCCATGAGAAACTCTGAGAAATAGTCTGGGTTACAGGCAGGCTTTATCTGGGTGAAGCCAGACTCAGTTTTGATCTTCAGGTGTCACCTATTTGATGTATGTTCTACTAAATTTCTGGCTCTCCTAAATCTGCTGAGGAAAGAAGAGTATCTTGCAGAGAGAATTCAGGCAATATTTCAAGGATAAAAATCATTTAAGATATTTTTAAGGGTTAGCTGCTAAAAGTTTAAACTTTGTTGTTGTTTTTTTCTTTTCTAGAAAGAGTATTGTAAACTGCAGGGAATTTGGTAAATATGTTAATGCATAAAATCATCTTAATGATGATTATGTTAATTCATAGATCAACACGTAGAAATCAGTGTTAAAATTAGGGGTTATAGCTGACTTTGTAGGTGGCTATTTGAGAGGGATTTTTAACAAATTGCTTTAGCAAAGGTTTGTATAGTCAGGGTTATTGTCTTCTCAGTGGTCATGTACGATTGTGAGAGCCGGACAGTAAAGAAGGCAGAGCGACAAAGAATTGATGCCTTTGGACTGAGGTGCTAGAGAAGACTCCTGAAAGTCCCTCAGACAGCAAGGAGATCAAACCAGCCAACCTTAAGTGAGATCAACCCTGAATATTCACTGGAAGGACTGATGCTAAAGCTGAAGCTCCAGTATTTCGGTCATCTGATGAGAACAGATGACTCACTCGAAAGTCCTTGATGCTGGGAAAGATCAAGGGCAGGAGAAGAGGGCACCAGAGAATGAGATGGCCGAACAGCATCACCGATGCAATGAACATGAACTTGGGCAAACTCCAGGAGATGTTGAGGGACAGGGAGGCCTGGCGTGCTGCAGTCTATGGGATCACAAAGAGTCGGACATGATTGGGCAACTGAACAACAGCTCCTTATTTTGGGTAGGTTGATTTCTCTCTGTTTTTCATTGCTTAAGGCAAAAGTAGCAATTCCAACTCCCTGTCACTTAAGGAGGTGGAGATTTATTGCATCTAGCTGAAAGGGCACTGTTGGAGCGGGGACAATGTAAGTTAGGTGTAATCAGGGTGCTCCGGCCTGGCTATCCTTGCCTCCCAGTGTGTTCCTTATCTGCCTCTGCTGCTCAGTCATCTGCAGTTGGGACTGTATTCACAGAAATGCTGATGGAGAAAAGACTCAGAAGTGATCGGCTTTTTGTTGACTGCATGTCACAATCTGGGTGACTTCTGACTTTCTTTTTGTGTGTCCTGTTTTATACATCCAGCAGACTCAAGGAATGTTCTTGTCCAGTGATGAATTAGAGCATGTTCAGTAATCGTTCCTCCAGCAACTAGGAAAGAATTGCATATAGAGAAGTTAGTTTTCGGTTGGAATTAAAACACAGCCAAGAGATGCTAAAAGACACAGTTTCCGTTTAGCCAAGGTGTAGGGTCTTGGTGTCAGCCCAAGTCCTTGTTCTTTATTTTTGGCTCTGAGGAGATATTCAGCTTTCAGTATGGGATTCAGGGTCATGTCCTGGTTTATTGGGCTCCAATTCCCTGGACAAAGAGCTCTACAAACACTTCACAGACATACTTTGCCGTAGGGTCTGCTTTTTTTTCCAACACTTCAGTGATTGTATGATTTAAGATGTCCATTTAGGTTTTTTTTTGCTTTCAAGATTGTCTCATGGAGAGATGTTACAGATACATACCTATATTTTAAATATAACTGAGATCACATCGTTTGGTAGCAGTTAGCGTTCCAGTTTTAGACTGTGGCATATTTCATATTTATGCAAGAAATCCTCCAACATTCTTAACCAAGAGCTAACTTCAAAGTATAGTAATGGGAAACTTTCTATTTAATTAAAATACATTCTTTCTGACTAAAGAATAAAGTTCCTTATATTTCTTTTTCTCTTTTTTTTTTACAGGTTCTAAGATAATATAGATAGCACGTAATTTCCCCTGTATTCAATCCATTGTAACTTAACAAAGAGAAACTTTGCCTCTGAATTTGAGGAATATACTTCCTCCAGAGATAAACTTTCATAACATTTGCTTCAGAACTTAAGAGTTTAATTTGTAATTCTCCATTATATTCTGCCATTGTCAGACTGGAAACATTTGGAAAAGTAAGGGAAAACTTGATGTTGGTATTAAACTTTTAAACCTTTTTACAGGTATTTTTGCACAATTTATATTAGAATGTGGTATGGAGGCTTTTCAGGTTTTCTTAGAGGCTCTGTCTTTTGGGCAGTGGGTAGTAGTGTAAGGAAATTAGTCTAAACTCCATCTTGACTGAGTGATTACCTCCTGTTTTTCAGAATAGTTTTTAAGATGAGATGAGTTTTTAGCCTATTGCTTGTTTTTCTATGTGAATTAAATTACTGAATTCTAACATGAATTCAAAAAAGACATAAATTATAATTTTATAGCTCAAGGCAATTTCATTCAGATCAGGAAAGAAAATATTACCAGTACTCCATAAACATTCTTCATGGCACCTTAGTCACTAGCTTCTTCCCCTGATTGGAAACTTCTATCATCTCTAATACCAGAGATTAGTTTTGTCTATTTTGGATTTTATATAAATGAAATCATAGGTATATACTAATTTGTGTCTGATTTTTCTTTTTGTCTCAACATTTTGTTCATGAGACTCATCTGTAGTATCAGTTCATTTATTCTAATTGGTGTATGCCACATGTAGGAAAACGCCATAATTGACTTATTTATTTATTGTTGACAGATATTTGAGTTGCTTGCAAATTGTGTTATTATAAACAGTTTTGTTTTCTCTCAGCACATTACAAACACACTACTGTGGAGAAATAAAGCTGTTTGTCTTTATTTTACTCTGGCGGGAGGGTTTTTTTCTTATTGCTTTTAAGAATTTATTTTCTGTTTCTATAAATTCTACTAAGATGTATTAATTTTGTAATTTTTTTTTTTTTTGGGTATTTGCTTGATTTTTATAGTGCTTGCTATTTGTTGCTTGGTATCATTCATCAGCTTTGGAAACTTAATTATTTCTTTAAAATCTTCACATTTTCTCTCCTTTTGGGTCTTTAATTACACAAGTATTGGTCCTTTTCATGTTTCTTTACTCTATTTTAGATATGTATCTTTCATTTTTCACTTTGTGATTCAGACTGAATCATGTTACTGACATCTTCAAAATCTACAATCCTCTTCACCTGTATCTAATCTGCTGTTAAACCCACTCTATTGAGTTCTCAAGATCAATAATTGTATGTTCACATCTAGAACTTCCATTTTATTCCTTTATGGATTCCAGTGCTCTTATGATATTCTTCATTTTATTATCTCTTTGAAGATGCCAATTGTATTGATAACGGTGATACCTGATCACCTGTCAGTCTCTTACTGTGCTTTTTTTCCTTCTCTCTTAGTCCTGTCTCTTGGAATTTCTATTAAGTTTTCATTGAATGCTGGCTGTTGGCCATGACAAATTGAACAATCTCTGCAGTTAGCTACTGGTGAGAGTATAAGCAGATTACCATAGCTCAACAAGGTAGAGCTGTTTCCAGGCTGCATTTCAGCCTCTGGAGGGCCTAGTCATTTTAGAATTCACCCTTTCTTCTGAGGTATAGTCTTTTGGTGTTCCAAACTGAGTTCCTGAGGTGTTTGTCAGGCCCTTTCTCTTTTGTTGAAACCTGTATGCCAGCTTTATATATCTAAATCACAGTTGCTGTGTCAACTCTTCCACCTCCTGGCTTCCGCTTTCTGCTAAACTTTTCTTGACCTGTGCACATACAAATAAGTGGAAACTTCAAGGCTGGAAAATAAGTAGAATTTCAGCTCACCTCATTGAATTTTTCTTCTCTATAATATCTAGCCCCAAGCCTTGGTGCCTTGATAGTTCTCATGCCTTCAAGAAGATATTCAGTGAGTTCTATATGCTACAGTTTAGTCCACCATTACTGGAGTTTGAAATTTCAGATATTCTTCTGCATCTCACTTCACCACAAACTTACCTTTTTTAGTATTAATCAGACTAGCAATTTTAAATTTATTTTTATGATAATTTATATTATCATATATCTCTCTCTCAGTAGACCGTGAACTCGAAGATGGAAGTGCCTGTGTGTGTTTTTATGCACTATTGCATATCAAGTAGACTAGCAGAGTGCCTGATGCAGAGTATGAAATCAAATATTATGTGAATGAATGAATGATTAGAGAGTTTTTGAGTATGTAGAAAGAGTCAGATAAAACATTAAGCTAAAGTAATAAGGCAAAAGTAAAATCTTGATCCAGAACAAAAGAACTGAAAAGCTTATCAGGAATATATTATTTCATGAGATGGATCTTAGAAAGATGGCTGCAGGCAGTCGTGGGAACTGAGAGCAATATTTTATTCAAGCTTTTATGAGAATTTGTAGGCAGAAAGGAAGTTAGTAAAGGCTCTGACAACGTAAATATCTGGACGGTAGAATATTTATGAGGATTAAATAAGATGTTGCTTTGAAAGTGCCTATCACCATGCCTAGAGAGTATAACAGGTATTCAGCTACAATGGTTAATGGAGTCCCATTCCCAAATAGTGAAAACTGACTTAAAAAATTCTGTGTGTTTAGAATTCTCATACTCTGTGTTTTCAAAGGAGAAAGTTAGTATTGTTGATTATAGGATCTCATATTTGAAAGAGACTGACTATTACTGATTAAGATAAAGCACACTGGAAGTATATTGATTTCTCAAGGGTTCTAACTAACAGTAAACAAGTAGAAAGGCCTCTTTTGCAGCTCAGGTATTAGGATTGATTTGGGGATAAATAAAAAATATTTGATAATCTTGTTTAAATGAATTAGGAGTGAATATAATGTTTAATTCAAGATAGTTCAAGTTAAAAACAATGAACACTATTTTTCATATCTAATTGCCATTGATCTCCTGCAAGTGAAAGAGGTTAGAAAATTATCTCAGTAGACCATGAGCATAGTATTAATATATATATGAGCATAATTAATATATTGTTAGGACTTGGCCTGAGATCTTCTTTCTTTAGTCTGGGGAGGAGAGGATTTATTTATTTGTTCATTCAGTAGATATGCTCTGAGTGAGTATTATGTGCCTGGGTGTCTTAGGCACAGGGAATGTAGTCAGGTTGGTGGAGAAACATTACTGGGCACCCAGCTACGGAAAGCTGAGTGTGTATAACTGCACACTGAGGGAGGTTAGACAACCAGAAATGAAAGTTTGAATATATTATCTGAATGAAACGCCCAACAGAACACATTTGATGTCAGGAATACTAAGTATAGCATGTGTAGATTCTGGCCTGCATTGCTGCAGGGTCTGAGAATATAATTGTTTCCCAACAGTGCAATTTTTAACGCACATCTCCATAGAATGGTGCAGGGCTGGATGACTGAACTTAAGAGCCAATTTCTAATGTCGCTGTCAGCATATGGTATAGATGCCTTTTCTATGAGGCAGTGTAGCTTCATTATTAAGAGAAGGTAGGCAACCTGATGTCAAATCCTGATTCTGTCACTTTTTAACTGGATGACCTCAGACAAGATACTTAACTTCTGCATCTTCATAAAATGACAGTAAGATAATGATCGTACCTATTTCATAGGATACTGGTTAGGCTTGAATGAGACAATGCATGTTAATGCTTTAACAAGTTGAAGCTGCTAGGTCTTCTTAGATGTGACTTTATATCTCATTTATTGAGAACAGAAAATGAAAATAAAAGACAATGGATGTCAGACAACATCATCCTTTCCCATCCCATCAAAAGGCACATTAACAAATCATCACCTTTTCCAATTCCTAGAACTGCCACCTTTTATTTTTTTCTCTATACTTCAATTCAGAAGAGGTGTTATTGTCACCATTCTTGCCAAAACATTAGTGACCCTTGACAAGCACCATTAGTTGAAACTCCGGCAAGCACAGCATGTTCAGCAGGGGTCCATGGTAACTCATCAGCTTGCATTGTTTTCAGCAGATGCTTTAGAGCCAAACACTCTGTCCTGTGAGTCAGGCCTACCCACACACCATTTACAAAAGTGACCTGAGACATTTACAATAATTACAAGGGGAAAATGTAGACACCTAACAAGTCACATGAAGTTGCTATTATTTTCCATTATAGATTTTTAAAAAATAATAAAATGGCTGGAGAAGACCTTATTGAAAGTTCATACCAAGAAAATCCAATACTTCTTTTTTCTTGTGTCTGAAACATTCTCTTTTGTTACCAACTGTCATATCAATTCCTCTGTGACCAAAAGGGAGAATTTATCTGTTATTTTACAAAGAAAAAAATATAAAACTTTTATTTTTCCCTCAGTGTAACTTGATATATTACATAGAAAGAACAAATTTTATCTCATTAAGGAGCTATTATGTCTGCTTATTTGACTTGTTTATTTACATAATGAGAGATTGCAGTCCACTTCATTATAGAGTCACTGCCATGTGCTGGGAGAGCTGCGAGGTGTTGGGATGCAGAAATGAATAAGACAAGTCCTTTTTCTTGGGGAGCTAAAGGTGTAATAGCAGATGCATGATACACAGAAAAGTAAGTGTCAAACAATGTGGTAAGTGCAAGTGATGGAGGAGCGTGTCTATAAGGGGAAGGAAGAAGAGAGGTCATTTGAATATTATTAAAATACTATTAATGAGACCAGATTTGAAATAGATCATACTCATAGATATTGAAATCCCTTAGGAATGTAAGAAGAGGTAGTTTATAGGTGTTGATTTGGCTCCTAAGGCAACGACCTTAAGCAAATGGTTAAGGAATGAGGAGCAGTTGCTAAGAGATGTTAGGGTGAGTGTCAGTCAGGGAAGAAGAATGATGATCCACTAGTTGGAAGACAGCAGTGTGTTCTATCCCAACCAACGGTTTGTGGGAATGTGGTTGGTCTACACAGGAGAAGACTTGTATGAGGACTGCACTTCTATTAAGACAGGATAGAGAAAGCAATTTGTGAAATCTGAGGATGAGAAGGAATTTAGAATGTAAGAATGAGTTCACTAAGGAGCAGATCAGAAAAGCAAAGCTACAGAACAGAATTTATGGAAAAGATTGCCCTGTTTGATGACTAAAGATTATGGTGATAAGAGAGATCTTGGAAAATGACTAACTTTCAGTATTTTAAAGTATTTTGCTGCCTAGCTGACTGTGACGTGAGCAGTGTTTGGCGGGGTCTCAGAGATGTAGGTAACAAAGTTTGCAACAGGCTAATGGGTTTCCTATTCTTGATGATGATTATCTTTTAGCCTAAAGAGGAACATCAATAGCCCTAGTTAGGAGGTTCTGGAGAGTACCAAGGTTCCAGAACAATTAGCAGGTTAGACTTGTTCTGAACAAGTCTTAAGGTGTTTGCAGCAGTTCCATAGAATTTGTTCAGTCCCAGAGTTATTTGAAACAATGTAGTAGCTTTTTGACATATGACAGCATAGACACAAGAAAATAAAAGGAGATGATGAGAATCACCATTATCTTACTCTTGGGATAGATAAACACACCTTTGGGATCTGAGACATAAGGGATTCACACAGTTAAAATATTAGCAAATGAATTTGCCAATAGTTTGTGATCAGGTGGAAGATAAGCCAATGAAAGGTTAAAGGTTAGCTTCTGCTTTGCACTCAGATTCATTGCCTGACTTTCTTTGCTCTGTTTTTGTCACAGGCAAGTGTATTTTCTTTGCCTTCTGGCCTTTGCACAGGTAGAGGTTTGCACAATGGTAAACACTGGCAGAATACTAGAGGGCACTGGGAGGGGACAAATGGGGCATTTATCCTTTGTTTGTTTCTGATGTCATCTCCAGCAGTGACTGAGTCTCTTTTCTGGGTTCAGCTTCCCCGGGAAAGCCCTTCCATGTAGAACTTTACTACAGTTCTTATTCCCAGGGTGCACCTGGCTTCAAAGGCTCCAAGTCACCAATTCCTCCTGTCATTAGCAGCTTCCTGTTCTCACTCAACTCCAGGTCACCTCCCCATCATCTTTGGCTCTTTATTTCTTCCAGTATTTAGATCACCAGTTTCCTCAAATGCAGTTCCTCTGTTTGAAAGACCTAGAAAAGTTTCTCATATACTTTCTTATTTCCCTGCCATATCCTCACTCTTACAGAGGACAAATATTCAATAAAAATTTGATGGAGTAAAAAGGATTAAGAGGAGGAAAAACATGTAAATGAACAAAGCCGTCAAATAAAAACAGCAAAAAACAAGATGGCTGGAATCAAATGGGTTGATTGCAGTTGTCCATGGTGAGGTATATGGCCAATGAAGGGGGGATGTAGGGTCAAGGCCTTTTAGTGAAATGACCTTCATGACCTTTGTGTTTCCAGACACATCAACCTCTTAGTATAATCCTTTTTCTTTGAGTTAAAAAGAAATTAGAAACAATAAGGTCCTTCCGTATAGCACAGAACTGTATATAATATCCTATGATAAACCATAATGGAAAAGAATATTAAAATATATCTATATGTGTGTGTGTAACTGAATCACTTTGCTGCTAAGCAGAAATTAAACACAATATTGTAAATTTAAAAAAAATTAGAACTTTAAGGCCTCGTTTATGTGTAATTAGTTTAGTTTCAGTTCCTGAAATCTTTTACCTAGCCTTTGCAAATTTGTTTAAACCTTGACGCTTTCCCCCAGCCCCAGTGGGGCGTGTACACTACCTGGAAACTGGAGGTACCCCCGCCTACGTCTGGAGTCATTCATTATTTCAGGTTTCTTAATCTCAGCGTCTGCTCATACCTTTCCAAGTGAGCCTTTTCTGATGAGTGCTCTAGGAAAACAAGGACAATTCACAGTGCAAGTTAAAAATAATGACTTGATGTCACAGAAAAGAAGGACAATGACAATTGCCCAGGACACTCAGAATAGCTTTTTACCACTCTCTAATATATGTATTCTGAGTGTCCTGGGCAATTGTCTTCCATTCTGTGCCATTAGCCTTCTGCCTTAAGTGGTGGCGGTAGATGTTTTATAGGAAGAGAGATACCCTGATGGGAATAAGCAAACACCTGATTATCATGCAGCCCTGAAATACACATGCCCTGGTACTCTACAGCACCATTAAATATCATCTCTGTTGCTATGACTCACACTGGATCAACAGCCCCTGCATTTAATATTAGTAATTGACACAAACACTGTGGAACATATGGACCCTGAACACAGCATAGAGGTTATTCAACAAACATTTAATTAGTACCTCGTATCCTAGGCCTTCAGGAATAAAGAAGATATAAGAACAATTTGTGATAAAGGAAAACTTAACAGAAATTGTCACCAGTAGGCCTACCATTTAAAAAATGGTGCAGGAACATTCTCAAAACAGAAAGAAATTTGATAAAAACTGTAGGTTCACATGCAATGTAAGCAATAAGAGAGATTCTGTGGACACTTTATCCAGTTTTTCCCAATAATAACATCTTGCGAAGATACAGTACAATATCTCAACCCAGGATGCTGATACAATCAAGATACAGAACATTTCTGTCCTCATAAGAAGTCATCATCTTTCACTTTTACAGCCAAACCCCCTTCCCTCCCACCCTATTCCCTATTTAATCACCAGCAACCACTAAATTGTTCTCCATTTCTATAATTTTATCATTTTAAAAATGCTATGTAAATATCATAGGTAACCTTTTGGGAATGGCTTTTTTCACTGGGCATAGTTCTTTGAAGTTCACTCAGATATCTGTGGGGCTTCCCAGGTAGCTCAGCTGGTAAAGAAGCCACCTGCAATGCAGGAGACACTGGTTTGATTTCTGGGTCAGGAAGTTCCCCTGGAGAAGGGATAGGCTATGCACTCCAGTATTCTTGGGCTTCCCTGGTGGCTCAGATGGTAAAGAATCCGCCTGCAAGGTGGGAGACCTGGGTTCGACCCCTGGGTTGGGAAGATCCCGTGAAGGCAGGCATGGCAACGCACTCCAGTATTCTTGCCTGGAACATCCCATGGACAGAGGAGTCTGGCGGGCTACAGTCGATGGGGTTGCAGAGTCAGACATAACTGAGAGATTAAACACAGCACAGATAGTTGTGTTTATCAATATTTCATTACTTTGTATTGCTGAGTATTATTCCATGGTATGGATGTACTGTAGTTTGTTTATCCATTCTCCTATTAAAGGACATTGAATTGTTTCCAGTTTTTGGTATTATGAACTAAGCACCTATAAACATCTCTCAGCAGATTTTTGTGTCAACATAAATCTTCATTTCTGTGTGATAAATGCCTAGGATCACAAATACTGGATTGTGTGTAACTGTATGGTTTTTGAAGAGACTGCCAAACTGTTTTTCAGAGTGACTGTACCATTTTGCATTCCCACCAGCAGTGTATGATATTTTGGTTTCTTCATCACCTTGCCAGCAATTATTGTTGTCATTATTTTTTATTTTAGTGAACTAGTCATAGTACTGATACCTTATTGTTATTTTAGCTTGCATTTTCTTAGTGGCTTATGATGTTGAACACGTTTTCATGAGAATATTTGCCATCTTTAGATCTTCCTCAGTTAAATGTCCTTTCCTGTCTTTTGTCCATTTTCTTTTTGGATTGTTTCTTTTTTTATTATTGCATTTTGAAAGACCTTCAAATATTTTAGATACTAGTCCTTGGTTGTATTATATAGTTTGCAAATTATTTCTCCCATTTTGTAACTTGTCTATTCACCCTTTTAACAGAGTCTTTTTTAGAAACAGTTTTTAAAGTTTTCACACAGTCCAATTTATTAATTTTTCTTTTTATGGATTGTGATTTTGGTGTCAAGCCTAAGAACTCTTCACCTATACTTAGACTTTGAAGATTTTCTCCTAGTTTTTAAAATCTAAAGCTAAAAGTTTTATAGCTTTCCATATAGTTACATTCAGGATTTAATTTTTGTATGAGGTTTTAGCCAAAATTCCTCTTTTTTTTTTTTTTGGCCATAGATGTCAATTGCTCCATCATCCATTTGTTGAAAAGGCTATCTTTCCTCCATTAAACTGATTATGCACCCTTGTAAAGGTTCTTTATTTTACATATTTCTTTCTGTTTTAAGAATATTCTTTAGCCTTTTTCTTTTTTTTAAAATGGTAGGCCTACTGGTGACAATTTCTGTTAGTTTTACTTCATCACACATTGTTTTTATTTCTCCTTTATTCCTGAAGGATATTTTTTGCTGGGTTTAGAATTCTTGGTTGACAGTTTTTTTTTTTTTTTTTTCCTCTCTTAGGTCTTGAAAATATTTTGCCATTTCTGTCTAGTGTCTTTGGTTTCTGACAGGAAATCTACAGTCATTAAAATTGCTGTATCATCCCTTTCTGGCTGCTTTCAAGATTTTTTTCTTTGACTCCAAGTTTCAGAAGCTACTTATGTCATGTCTTGGAGTGGATTGGTTTGGGTTTATCTTGTTTGGGGTTTATTTAGCTTCACAGATTGGGGCTTCCATGGTTGCTCAGATGGTAAAAGATCCACTTGCAATGCAGGAGACACAAGTTCTGCCCCTGGGCTGGAAAGATCCCCTGGAGGAGCGCAACCCACTCCAATATGCTTACCTGGAGAATCCAATGGATAGAGGAGCTGGGAGGGCTATAGTCCATGGGGTCTCAAAGAATTGAACAAGACTGAGGATTCACACACACACACACACACACACACAGCTTCACAAATCCCTTTAGGGCTATGGTCAGCCATTGTTTATTTGAATATTTTTTCAGCCCTACCCTCTTTTATCACTCCTTCTTGGATTCTAATGACACAAATATTAGATATTTTCTTATAGTCTCATAGGTCCCTGAGGCTCTGTTTATTTTTTTCATCCATTTTTCCCTCTTCAGATTGGGGTAATTTCTTTTGTTCTGTCTTCCAGTTCATCGGCTTTCTCCTCCTCTTCCTCCTTCATTCTGCTGTTGAGCCCAGTCCCCGAACTTTTTACTTTCATTATTATATTTTTTATCTCTAAAAGTTGCAATTGGATCTACTTTACAGCTTGTATTTCTCCACTGAAACTTTTAATATCTTTACAAAGTCTGTATTTTTAAAAATGTTTAAGGTTAAAATTCTGGAGTAGGAAATAGTAACACACTCCAGTATGCTTGCCTGGAGAATTCTGTGGATAGAGAAGCCTGGTGTGTTACAGTCCATGGGGTTGCAAAGAGTCAGACATGACTGAGTGACTAACACTACACTAGGTTGTAATTGCTCATTGAAGCATTTATCATGACTTTAAAATTTTTTGTCAGATAATTCTCACATCTCTGTGATTTTAGTGTTGGCACTACTGGTTGTCTTTTTTCCTTTTAGTCTGAGATCTTCTTTGCTCCTAATATGATGAGTGATTTTTCCTTTCTTGTATTCCTCTCTGAGACTGGATCTTATTTAGATCATCTGTTTTAGTTGGGCGTCTGTGATGCCCCTGGAGCAGTAAAAGCGGAAGGATGCTGCATTATATTACAGCCAGGAGAAGGTTGAAATTTGGGTTCTACCCTTGTCCTTCATTGAAACCCAGGGTGGAAGTGTGGCGCCCTTTTACAGCTGGGGAGGAGTGGGAATTCCAGCTCTTTGTAGTCCCTACTGGAAGCACAGTGGTGGTGGCCTCTTACCACTGGGGTGCTTGTGGAAGTCTTTGTCTTCCACTAAGCATCTCTGACAGTACTCCAGTGGGGAGGATGAAGAGGAGTGTCTTGTTATTATGAGGTGGGAATGGAAGTCCTGGTTCCTTGCTTGATCTTTGTTGACACCACCTAGATAAAGGTGTTGGGCAACATTTTACAACCTTGCTAGGGTGGAAGTCTTGGCTTCTCATTTGCCCTTTGCTTGCATAGGTGAGATTGTGGACAGAAGACAGTCTCCCCCACTCCTGGCCCCCTACCCTCCTGCTGTGGTATGACTGAGACAGATTTAAGAATTCCCTCAGCTTGTCCAAACTATATATACCCCTCTTTCTGCCTATAGGTCTGTGACTTTCTTTTTCATATAGCATTTACTTTAGAAAACTTGTAACTCCTTTCTCTGCCTCTGAGATACAAATCTTTTCAAAAGCATCTAGCTACTTAAACAACCCACTAATGTCTTTCTCAAGGACCTTGGAACCATCTTTTTGAAATGTAAATATGGAAGGAGATAGTATCTCTATCTTTGAATCTGTTGACAGAGTAGGAACCTAACTTTAGTGGTCAGTTGCCAATTACCAAACCCAGATGACCTAATTACAGATAAGAACATTTGCAGAGTCAGCAATAACAATGTGCTGAACACGTCCCATTAATCAATTTCATCCTCCAGTTCTTCTCCACTAGCTCATTCCCAGTGCTTAAAAACCTCCAGCTTTTTGTTTAAGTGGAGTTCAGTTTAATCTCTCTCTCCTACTGCAATAGTCGTGAAAAACTGTTTAACTCTGTCACATGCAGTTTTTGTTTTGACAAGTGTTTGGTTGGAGTGGAGTGATTATTGTCTAAAAGTTTCTGGCTTGCTGCACTACCCCTTTCTCGCTCCTTTGGCTGGAGAAAGTGGTTTTTTGTAGAGGTTTTTCACATCTGTACCTCTTGGCATCTCTGGATTGCTGACTTTTTTTCAGATACAAACCTGGAATACATGAACTAAAAAATTCCCCCAGTGAACTCACTACTGTGTCATTCTTTAAGTCTTATGTCCCTAGTCAGTCTGACTTCTCACCACCTTTCAGAGTCTTTTGGAGTTTGCATTATATGCATTGTCCAGGGAATTTAGTTATAATTAGTGTGGGTGTCAGGGAAGGAGGAGGGAAAAAAAAAACCTCTACCCCATCTTTTCAAAAGTGAAAGTCCTGACTCTGTTTTCTCCCATCGCATTTGTTCTTCAAGTGGCGACTTGACCTCTTCAAGCTCTTGGGAACTGTCATTATGAGAGAAACTTTGTTCCCGTAAGTGATAACACATTAATATTTTTTTGCAATCATTCAAAGATTTACAGTCATTGACATTATATTTAAGGAATTGGACTGCTTTTCCTTATCTTTCATTGCTAAATGTAATGCTGAAACAAGTTATGATAATGAGAGTGAGTTTAGCATTTAATTAAACTCTTTCATGTTGGACACTTAAAAACAATGACAAGGCTGTAATTCCTGGGATATGTTGTTGTTTAGTCACTAAGTTGTGTCCGACTCTTTGTGACCCCATGGACTGTAGCCTCCAGGCTCCTCTGTCCATGGGATTTCTAAGGCAAGAATACTGGAGTGGGTTGCCATCTAGGAGATCTTCCTGACCCAGTGATTGAACCCATGTCTCCTGCATTAGCAGGTGGATTCTTTGCTGCTGAACCTCCAGGGAAGCCACACTCTTTGGATACCTTGGACCATATCTCATTCAGTAGTTCTTCACAGACAGTTTCCAGATGCCCCATAACACACATGTGCCTGACTGTTGACGTGGTTACCCAGGTAGTAGAGGAACTCCTTGGCCACATTCAGCCCTCCATGTTGGACAGTGCCAGATGATACAGACCGGATCTTCCAACCTAATGAACTGGAGGAAGAGGACAGTCAGATATCCCTGAAATAAGGCTGGCCTCCCAAAGTCCCTAGAAAATTTGCTTACTGAGAAAGGTGACCCACGAGAAAGCCTAGCAACTTCTGGCCATTCCTGTATCTGTGAAGGCTGAGATGGCCGATCAGTACCTCATGACATGCATGTAACCCATTGGCTGCACATTAGCTGGGAAACTCTACCTTAAGTGTAGAGATTATGGTTTCTCTATCTGATTCTTTTCTCCAGCTCCTATTCTACTATAGTGCCTGGAATGTGGTGGAACTTAGTGCTCAATAACTGGACATTAAATAAATTTATAAAAGAGTAGATATAGTCATTGATAGGTTTTACATGCTATGATAGTTTTAACCTTTCATTATTTAAAAAAGTCTCCCAATAAAAGGAAGTGGTTATAATTGAAATTAATTTTTAAAATAAGTAACCATCTTCCTATTTGTTAAGTTTTAGAACATCCATAACCAGGGAAGAATGGAAGCTTTGTGGGTGTGTGTGTGTGTGTGTGTGTGTGTGTGTACTCAGTCATGTCTGACTCTTTGTGACCCCATGGACTGTAGCCTTCCAGGGTCCTCTGTCCATGGAATAGTCCAGGCAAGAATACTGGAGTTGCTTGCCATGCCCTTCTCCGGGGGATCTTCTTAACCTAGGGATCGAACCTGTGTCTCTTGTGTCTCTTGCATTGTAGGTGGATTCTTTACCAACTGTGCTACTTGGGAAGTCCATGTAAAATAGATAGCCAGTGGGAATTTGCTGTCGGGCCCAGGGAAACATTACCACAACTAAATTGCCAGGCCAATATTTTTTTTAGCTCTACTAATATAGAGAGCATAGATTCTATCTTAATACTGAAAGTGAGAGGTACTTTGAAATCTCTCAACTGTGTACAGATGTATTCTGCAGTTGGAAACATCAAACACCAGGCTGACAGCTAACATCACAGACATTTGAACACAAACAAAAGGTGGATACGATTTGATGATTTGTTTATTTTTCAAAGTTCTGAGAAAAATGCATGGACATTTCATTTGGCTAACAGAAGACAAAAGGCCGTGCACATATACCATTTCTCATCTCAAATGGGCACATTTTCTACTGTTCTTGTTTTGTCTTGTGACTGTTCTACATTGCCTCGAAATATATCTGCAGTCTGTTTTTCTAAAACTGGTATTTCTTAAAAAGCTCAGCTTCAAAAATGTCAGACATAATGAAAAATGAAAATCACAAAAGAGAAGGTTGTTCACAGCCCCTCCCCTGGGGTTCCCTCATGTTTCTGGGTCACCATGCTGACTCCCCCTGGGTAGAAATAACATCCATGGTATACTTAGCGGGAACCCCTTGTGATCAGGGTCACAGTGGTCTCCAAATAAACAAAGCCAATCCTCTCCTTGAAGACAATGAGCATCTGTTCAGAAAAATTCCACACCATCCACCAAAGCAGCTCCAAAAAGAAGGTCTCCTTTCAAAGCATAAGGGAAAAAAGAAAGCTCCTTTGGAAAAAAATTATAAAAGAGCACTTTATTTTCATCTTGTGGGGCTTGAGCAGATGAAGGGCATGGAAGCAGAGGACTGCCAATGAGGGAAGGGGATTTGGCTGAATTTGATGAAGACCGTCTGAGGGAGGCAGTGAATAAGCACTGAGGTTCTGATGAAGTGAGGACCGACAACCTCAGATCAACATAGAGGAGAAACAAATGGCACAGAATCTCAGAAGATTAAAGTCAGAAATGACCTTTAAAGGTGATAAAATACATTTCTGGTTAAAAGAAATAATAAAAGAAGAAAAAAATCCATTCCTATCTCTTCAGATGGGGCAACTGAAGTCAAGAGAGAAGTAGCCTACACAAGATTCATCCTATATATGTTTCTGTGCTTGTATTATTAATATTTATACCACTGATTATGTTAGCTACTGCTAAGCTTGTGCTCTTGTACCAAATCCTGTGAAGAGGTGCTTAAAATCTTATATTCTGGAATTGAAGAGGACCAAATTTGAATACCAAGTATACCATTTATTATAGATATGCGACCTTAGATTATGTAATTTACCTCTCTCAAATGCAGCTTCTTTATTTGGAAACTTTGAAATATTAGTAGCTTTCTCACTGGTTGTGCTGACAATTAAGTAGAAGATGTAGATAATAAATTTAGCAAGACACCAGGATAAATGATCCAAAATATTATTAATGATATCAACTGTAGTGAATCATTATTATATTTATATATTATTTAACATTTTATATTAACTGTTAGCATTATTTCATATCAACTTATATCAACTTGTTTTTTATCTTTGTATAAATATTCAATATTATATACTTATTCCAATATTTATGTTTATATGAATATAAATTTTATTTGCTACATGCTACTGAAAAGGATGACAATCATATACTTAATCTAAAATTCTCATAAGCAAATGACCAATCATAAAATGGGCAGAAGATCTACATAGACACTTCTCCAAAGAAGACATTCAGATGACCAACAGGCACAAGAAAAGATGCTCAGCATTGCTAATTATTAGGGAGATGCAAATCAAAACTACAGTGAAGATCACCTCAGGTGAGTCAGAATGTGCCTGTGTGCTAAGTCACTTCAGTCATGTCCAACTGTTTGTGACCCTACGGACTGGAGCCCACCAGGTTCCTCTGTCCACGGGATTCCCTAGGCAAGAGTACTGGAGTGGGTTGTCATGCCCTCCTCGATGGGTCAGAATGGCCATCATCAAAAAGTCTATAAATAGTAAATGTCGGAGAGGGTTTGGGGAAAGGAAATCCTCCTACACTGTTAGATTGTAAATTGGTGCAGCCCCTATGGAAACAGTATGGATGTCCCTCAAAAAACTAAAAATAGAGTTACCATAAGATCCAGCAATTCCACTCCTGGGTCTATATCTGGAAAAGATGAAAACTAATTCAAAAAGATACCTGCCGCTGAGTGTCCATAGCATGACTATTTATAATGGCCAAGACATGAAAGCAACCTAAGTGTCCATCAATGAATGGATAAAGAAGGTGTGGGACATACATACAATGGAATACTACTCAGTCACAAAAGGACAAAATAATGCCATTTGCAGCAATATGGGTGGACCTCGAGATCATTATACCAAGTGAAGTAAGTCGGACAGAGAAAGACATATTATATCACTTATATGTGGAACCTAAAAACACTACAAATGAACTTATTTACAAAACAGAAGCAGATTCATAGAGATAGAAAACAAGCTTCTCTTTTCCAAAGGGAAAGAGAGGAGGAGGGGGTAAATTCGGAGTTTGGGATAAACAGGCACATATTACTATATATAAAATAGATAAACAACAAGGAATTACTGTATAGCACAGGAAATATAAAACCTATAATGGAAAAGAACATATATATAACTGAATCTCTTTGCTGTAGACCTAAAAGTAACACAATGTTGTAAATGAACTATACTTCAAAAAAAAAAAAAAGAAAAGAAAATTCTTATTTTAGTCCCTAGGGAATTTCATTTTGGCAGACTATCAACTATTTTTCATGGAGTGAGTACAAAATCTGTAGTTTCAACTAGTTCACTAATAAAAACTCTTAAATAATAGCAGTTTTTACAAGGTTATTGTGAAGATTGAGTAAGATATTATATATATGGTATATGACATTTTGTCTAATTTCATATATGAAAGTATATGAAAAATACTGTTGTCTCAAAGATTCTCATAAGCAATAGCAGCTTTTGTGCAGAGCTATTGTTATAGGTATTAATATACAACATTGGATTCAATGCTTTAAATATTGAATATAGTAAATATTGATATAGTATATGTTCTATGTATGCAGTCACTGCAACTTTTCCTAGCTTTCATGAATATCATACTTTCTACTCCCATCTTGATACTTGTAATAGACCCTAGAGTATCCGCGTTTCTCCTAATTCTCAAATGCACACTGTGCAGTGATTTTATAAAGGGAACTCACACAGAGAAGAAACACTAGGCAATCCAGTTAAAACCCAAACTCTCATTGCTTCCAACAAGTAGCCTAAATGGCCAAACGCCCTTCACAGCTTTCTAGAGGGCCATTCTGTCTGCCAGCTTTGTTCCAAATTGTTTCATTTGGAAACATCCATGGCACATCAGTGCGCTGCTGGCATGCCTGAAGTGAATCTGACTGTCAAAGGCATGGGTCCTTCCTCAGCTGCCAGCTTGGTTCAGAATATCCCAGGGGATAATGAGAACCAATTTCTAACTGGATTATATGTTCAAATTCAGAAGCTTCTTCATTAGGCAAGGCTGGTTATGAGTATTATTTCAGTGGGACCTATGTGAACAGAAAGTGCCAGGAACTGGGAAGGGAATGAGATTTTACCCTTCCTGTAAGCCAACAAGCTCATTTGTCACAGTTTCACAGAGGTTGGCAGAAAACACAAGACTTGTGGGTCAGAGACAGAAGACTTGGTCACAGCATGGAAGACACCATGAGCTTCATGTTCCTACTGGTTTTGCCTGTCCCCAGAAGCTATGGGGCAATGCAGAAGTGTATGTTATACACGGGGCTTCCCAGGTGGCATTAGAGAACCCGCCTGCCAGTGCAGGAGGCATAAGAGATGCAGTTTCAATCCCTGGATCCGCTGGAGGAAGGCATGACAACCCACTCCAGTATTATTGTTTGGAGAATCCCGTGGACAGAGGAGCCTGCTGGGCTACAGTCCACAGGGTTGCAAAGAGTGGGATATGACTAGAGCAACTTAGCACACATGCTATATACACAGTGGGTCTGTGTCTCAGTCAGGAAATCCTAGTTTTGGAAAATATCCTATCTTATAAAGAACATTTGCCACCAGAATCTGTCTGCTCAGAAAAGAAAGCCATCCTCTGCCCCCAGAGAGACACTATCTTTATTTTCCATGTTGTTTGCTCTACAAATATTTTTGCAAATACAGTCCAGAATAAAAGATTTCAGTGCCTTTGCTCAGAAGATGGAAGAAACACAAGAAACCCGTGGAGATTTGTCCCTCAACAAGGTATAATACAGTGAGGTTGTGATAGCACCTTAGTTGTGCCACCATGGGCAGGGTGGGATGGAGATCCAAGAAAAATAGCTTCCATTTCACATCTGCATAGGTTTTAAAATAAGCTTTCATTTAAAGGAAGACTTTTGTGGTTAACACCAAACTAACCTCGCAAATAAAATCTCAAAACAAAACAAATATCTTATATAGCATTACAATGGAGAAAGACAATGAGTCAGGTTAAAAAGATCATGTAATAGACTCTCACATTAACTTATGTGTGGCAGGGAATACGTTGCTTAAACACCAGTAGTCTCAAATTTATTTGTACAATGGTGAAAATAATATCTATCATACAAGCTAATTGAGAAGCTTGAATAAGATAATATGTCAGATCTTGATTCACATAGCCCTCAACAATAGTGCTTCCCTTCTATAGAGGGTAAGTATATAGCAGATGTATATAGGAGATACTGTTGGTACCCTGCTCAGACATTCTGGGATCCCTTTTATCCATTTGATGCATGCATCTAGATATATATCTGCAGATATATATATAGCAGATACTGTTGGTATCCTGCTCAGATATTCTGGGATCCCTTTTATCTATTTGATGCAAGCTGCTGTAGGTGCTGCTAATAATGGCTCATCACCACAACCTTCTTTGGAGGACTGCACTTGGGTCATTGTGGGCAATGAATCCATTAAAAGAAATGGAGTAGCCCCTATAGTCAACAAAAGAGTCCAAAATCCAGTACTTGGGTGCAATCTCAAAAATGACAGAATGATCTCTGTTCATTTCCAAGGCAAACCATTCAATATCACAGTAATCCAAGTCTATGCCTCAACCACTAATGCTGAAGAAGCTCAAATTGAACAGTTCTGTGAAGTCCTACAAAACCTTGTAGAAGTAACACCAACAAAATATGTCCTTTTCATTATAGGGGACTGGAATGCAAACGTAGGAAGTCAAGAGATACCTGGAGTACAGGCAAGTTTGGCCTTGGAGTACAGAATGAAGCAGGGCAAAGGCTAATAGAGTTTTGCCAAGACAACACACTGGTCATAGCAAGCACCCTCTTCCAACAAAACAAGAGACGACTCTACATATGAACATCACCGGATGGTCAATACCAAAATCAGGTTGATTATATTCTTTGCAGCTGAAGATGGAGAAGCTCTATACAGTCAGCAAAAGCAAGACCAGGAGCTGACTGTGGCTCAGATCATGAACTCCTTATTGCCAAATTCAGACTTAAATTGAAGAAAGTGGGGAAAACCACTAGACCATTCAGGTATGACCTAAATCAAATCCCTTACAATTATACAGTGAAAGTGACAAATAGATTCAAAAGATTAGATCTGATAGAATGCCTGATGAACTATGGATGGAATTTTGTAACATTATACAGAAGGCAGTGATCAAAACTATCCCAAGAAAAAGAAATGCAACAGGCAACATGGTTGTCTGAGGAGGCCTTACAAATAGCTGAGAAAAGAAGAGAAGCTAAAGGCAAAGGAGAAAAGGGAAGATGTACCCAACTGAATACAGAGAAAAGAAAGGAGAGATAAGAAAACCTTCCTTCATGATCAATGCAAAGAAATAGAGGAAGACAATAGAATGAAAAGACTAGAGATCTCTTCAGGAAAACTAGAGATACCAAGGGAATATTTCATGCAATGATGGGCACAATAAAGGGCAGAAGTGGTATGGACCTAACATAAGTAGAAGATATTAAGAAGAGGTGGCAAGAATACACTGAAGAACTATACAAAAAAGATCTTGACGATCCAGATAACCATGATGGTGTGATCACTCACCTAGAGCCAGACATCCTGGAATGTGAAATCAAGTCGGCCTTAGGAAGCATCACTGTGAACAAAGCTAGTGGAGGTGATGGGATTCCAGTAGAGCTATTTCAAATCCTGAAAGATGATGCTGTGAAAGTGCTGCACTCAATAGACCAACAAATTTGAAAAACTCAAGAGTGGCCACAGGACTGGAAAAGAAGAGTTTTCATTACAATCCCAAAGAAAGGCAATGCCAAAGAAATGTTCAAACTACCACACAATTGCATTCATCTCACACTAGTAAAGTAATGCTCAGCATTCTCCAAGCTAGGCTTCAACAGTACGTGAACTCAGAACTTCCAGATGTTCTAGCTGGATTTAGAAAAGGCAGAGGAACCAGAGATCAAATTGCCAACATCTGTTGGATTATAGAAAATGTAGAATTCCAGAAAAACATCTACTTTTGCTTCACCGACTACGCTGAAGCCTTTGAGCTTGTGGATCACAACAAACTGCAGAAAATTCTTCAAGAGATGGGAATACCAGACCACTTGACCTGCCTCCTGAGAAATCTGCATTCAGGTCAAGAAGCAACAGTTATAACTGGACAAGAAGCAACAGTTATAACTGGACATGGAACAATTGACTGGTTCAAAATTGGGAAAGGAGTACATCAAGGCTATGTATTGTCACCCTGCTTATTTAACTTATATGCAGAGTACATCATGAGAAATGCTGGACTGGATGAAGCACAAGTTGGAATCAAGATTGCCAGGAGAAATATCAATAAAATCAAATATGCAGAAGATACCATCCTTATGGCAGAAAGCAAAAGGGAACTAAAGAACCTCTTGAGGAAAGTGAAAACAGAGACTGAAATTATGGCTTAATACTCAACATTCAATAAACTAAGATCATAGCATCTGGTCTCAACACTTCATGGCAAAAAGATGGGGTAAAAATGGAAATAGTGACAGGCTTTATTTTCTTGGGCTCCAAAATTACTGCAGATGGTGAATGCAGCCGTAAAATTAAAAGACACTCCTTGGAAGAAAAGCTATGACCAATCTAGACAGTGTATTAAAAAGCAGAGATGTTACTTTGCCAACAAAGACCCATCTAGTCAAAGCTATGGTTTTTCCAGTAGTCATGTATGGATGTGAGAGTTAGGCTATAAAGAAAGCCGAGCACTGAAGAATTGATGCTTTTGAACTGTGGTGTTGGGGAAGACTCTTGAGAGTCCCTTGCAAGAGATTGCAAGGAGATCCAACCAGTCCATCCTAAAGGAAATCAGTCCTGAATATTCATTGGAAGGAGTGATGCTGAAGCTGAAGCTCTAAACTTTGGCCACTTGATGTGAAGAACTGACTCATTGGAAAAGGCCCTGATGCCGGGAAAGGTTGAAAGCAGGAGAAGAAGAGGACAATAGCGGATGTGATGGTTGGATGGCATCACCGATTCACTGGACATGAGTCTGAGCAAGCTCCAGGAGTTGGTGATGGACAGGGAAGCCTGGTGTGCTGCAGTCCATGGGGTCGCACAGAGTTGCACCCAACTGAGCGACTGAACTGAACTGAACTTTGGTCATTACACAGCTTTTCCTAGTAGTTTCTTGGCGTTATGTCCCCTCTCACAAGGCCAGTGGCGACTGCTGCACATCACAATGGGACAGATGCTGCAGTGTGTACTCTAGAACTTTCAGAGGGATTAGTTCAGTAGCTCAGTCATGTCCATGTCTGACTCTTTGCAACCCCATGGACTATAGCACACCAGGCTTCCCCTTCCTTCACTGTCTCCCGGAGCTTGCTCAGACTCGTGTCCTTTGAGTCGATGATGCCATCCATCTCATTCTCTGCTGTCCCCTTCTCCTCCTGCCTTCTATCTTTCCCAGCATCAGATCTTCATGTAGTTTCTTCGCTACTCCCTTTATGCTACCTTCCCTTCCTTACGTGTCTCTCCTTGAGAAGACTCTCTTAATAAATCTCTTGAACATAAATCCCTACCTCATGTTCTGCTTGCAAGGAATTTGCACTAAGATGCTATTCAAACATTGGTCCTTATATTGTACAAATTGAGCAGTGTTCGGCTTTACCAGAGATATTGATACTCTGATTTCCTTTAGTATATAATCTGTAATCTCTCTTTACAGTTTCAAAGTATTGCAAATGATAGGTATGTTTGTTTTTGTCATCATTTGAAACAAGACACATTTTCCTAATATAGCAAATTGAAAGAGGTCAGAGCATTTTAGCAGAGAATTCAGGTGGCATATTGTTTTCTTTTTGTTGTTGACTCACATCTGTTAATAGCATTTTATTTTATATTACGCACACACTCACACACACACACACACAAACACACATACAGAGTCAGTTAGTTCTGCTTAAATGCCTGTTTTGAAAATGTGAATTTGTTCCAGCATGATTGATATATTAGAGAACAGTTTGAGCATGATGTGAATTTCGCATTTACTTATGTGCTATTACATCTGTGAGAAACACTAGGTGAATGCAGGAAAGTACACTGAGTTGACCTGAGCTGTGCAAGGGTACAAAAAACGTGCTCACACATGCATGCACACCTCAAACATCTACTGTCTATCTTGGTTTACTGCCTATGACAGCCTGCTATGTATTTTGCTCTTCTTTTATATTTGTGAAACTTTTCTATATTAAACACTCATCATCTACTAAAACACTCATCCAACATCCCAAATTTGTTTTAGTGTCCTGGGTCAAAATCACTAAGCATTGTGTGCAACAGGGATGCTTTAAGTATTGAAAGAAGTGAGAGAACATGTGAAAATTTCTGAGCAACAGGCATAAAGGAATCCACGTTGGGGACTATCAGAGATAATGCCATGAAAATAAAAGAAAGGTGTATGACTTCAAGTCCTGTGAAGTCAATAAGAACATGGCCTAAAGGGATAAAAGAAATGGACAGACTGTTAAGCATATGGATTTCAGACCAAAGACAGAACAAAAAAATCAGAAACAGCCTTTCTCGGCATCAAAGAGAAAGCACTGTCTACATGTGAAGACCATAAACGAAGTCATCTAATCCTGAAGATGTGGCTCCTTTAAGTGCTCGAAGTGGCTGGTTTGGTGGCTTCAAACATCACAACAATTTTGAAAGCCTTCAGCTGTTAGGTGAAGCTATACTTACAGATGAGAAGGCTCCCAGAAGAGTTTACTCAGCTTAATTGAAGAAGGTATTCATTGGATTGAATTACTGATTTTGAAGAAATAGATATCTATCACAAATGCATGCCTCAAAAGACATATATCTTCTTTCTTTAGATTATAATTGACATACAATGTTATATTAGTTCTGGGTATACAACATAGTAACTTGATATTTTTATACATTGTTAAATGATCACCATGATAAGTCTAGTTACCAGCTGTCATTATATAGAATTATTAAAGTGTTATTGAGTGTGTTCCCTATTCTGTACACCACATCTCCATGATTTATTTTATAGATGGAAATTTGTATTTCTTAATTCCCTTCACCTGTTTTGTCTGCCTACCCCCCCCCCAACTCTCTCTCCAAGAACATATATTTTAAAGGCACATTAAAAAAATATAAACCACAAAAAACAAAAACAAAAATAAAATAAAATAAAGGCACATCACATGCTCCAGAATTTAAATCTGTTAAAGACTGCAGCTTTTGATAAACCTCCACTGCTTGGAATAAGTCACCAACTATAATCTTTATCATGGCTATGTTCACAAATAGTTTATCTATTTTAACCATTTAACTTGTCTAGAACCCTGCTACCACGTTTACAAGGTTCCTTTAATGTTTGTGTGACTTTCGTGAAGTTTTTGAGGGTTTTGTCCTGAATCATTTTTTTGCATAAGTTCCCTGGTGGCACAAAAGGTTAAGAATCTGCTCACAATGCAGGAGACCCGGGTTTGATTCCTAGGCCAGGAAGATCCCCTGTAGAAGGTCATGGCAACCCAATCCCATATTCTTGCCTGGAGAATCCCACAGACAGAGGAGCCTGGTAGGCTACAGTCCATGGGGTCGCAAAGAGTCAGTCATAACTAAGTGACTCACACACACACACACACCACAATATTTATTGTACCTTCTGCATAGCGTGGTGAGTTTCAGGAATGTGTACAACATGTTACAGGAGTATATGTATGGGTGTCCTTCCCTCTGCCTGGAAGATCCTTCTCCCCCTTTCTATTACTTGACTCCTACTCTTTCTTCAGGTTGAACTCTATTTGTTCAGAAGAGATTACAGTCTTTGGCTCATTGTCCATAGGGCAGACTTGGAGACAGATTTTGGAGTGCAAGTAATTCAGTTGGAAGGTTATTCTAGGAAGAAATATTAGGAGTGGGTACAAGGCACCTCATGAAGGGAAGGTGCATTCATGAGCAGGTTACTTGGAAGGGCACCTGCAGCTTAAGCCTGTGGGCCCTCCTGGGAGATGGTGTGGAACTCATCTCACAGTGGTCCCACCTGAGGATGATGAAGGTGGACTGTTTACCCTCCTGCTCACAACTGTCATGGTCTGAAGTCTGCTCTCAAGAGCATTAAGTCCCTGGCACGTCTTGTGTGCCCCCACATGCAGGCTGAGAGAAATCCTTTAGATGGAAAGTTGCAGGTGTTTGTAGTGGCATGCTGTTAGCATATAATGAAGTGGTGAATGCCCATGGGATGGGATGTGTGTTGGGGGGTTGGGAAGGAGGTGGGAAAGAATAGTAGCATCTGCCACTGCTCCACTGACTCCCTTGTCAAAGAAAAATATTTTTATTATATAGTTCCTTGAACGAACATTCTAAGAGTATTTTCTTTGTAGCACTTACTATGTTGGCCAAATTTCATTTATTGATGGAATTACTTGATGTATATTCAGCTCACATTAGCTCACAAGAGCCACTTGTTCTGCAAACCCATTGATGTCATGTTGGTAGCTTCCAATAGGCTGGTAGAAGTATACAGAACATAGAAATGGTGAACACTACAAAATCTTTTCTCCTTCCCAGGTTTTCCACTTCATCAGGCCACTCCTTTCTGGAGAGCTCATTGTCAAACATTAACATGCACAGTCACTAAGTGTGTCTGTTGAGTGTCACGAATATATGAACACATCCTTTTTTCTCTTAAGTTGCACAGCAGACTGGGGTCCGCCTATGACTGCATTGATTGACAGGCCAGATGAGGCAACTAAGAGTGCCTGCTCAGGCTGTGGAGAGTGTCTGCCCCAAACCGCAGTATTAATCTTGGCAGAGTGGATATTGACCTTTTCTTGGCAGCAATTAGGACACAGGAACTGTTGAAACTTGAGGCCATCATTGTCGTCAGGAAAGAGGAGGGTATTTGTCATCCTAATTGCTCTGCTGAGAGGGCATTCATCCAGTCCATCTTAATGCTGAATATTATTTAACTTCAGAGAAGCAGGGGGAGGGTTATGAATTCTTGACACAGTACTTTAACCTCCAAAGAACATGCTCACTCATGTTTTTAAAGTTTGATGATTACAGAGACTTTGCAAAACCAAACAGGAGTATAGAGGTTGAACTTCATAATCAGTGAAGTTCCTTATGATTTTAAATTCTGCCCGTAACTTCCATTGGTTTTAAAAATTCTAATGTTAGGATACATCACTTGGGATGAAACATCCATGACAATAATGAGAACCATGAAAAATACATGCTACATTTGTGTCAGTGAATGAGTAGAAAGAAATTATTTTGGAAAATAAATCAGCCTCTGGGGAAAAATGATTTGAGGTGTGTATTTGTATACTTCTAGAAACAAGTTGTTTTATTGTGTCAAATTGACCTTCCCAGTATCTGGGAAGTATTCCCAGTCATACTTCAGAGATAAATGTAACTTGCTATAGTAGGCAAGTTTCTAACTCCCAGTGACCATCCAAAGAACAATTATTTTTGACATGGGATATATTGTTCCTGGTGTTGCAGTCTTTGTAATATTGGCAGTGATCTAGAGTCATCATTGTCATAGAAGTGCATACAGATTTTTAAGTTATAATGTCTATGAGAGTGTGTCTGTCCACATGTGTGTATCCAAGGGCAAGACTGTATATAAAACTTTAAATTTTTTTCCATGACTTTAAAATAAAATCCTTGCTTTAACTCCAGTTATAACCAGAAACTTTACATTGGTCCCTGAAATCATTGAGTATCATGTCTACCTAGAAACTTGCAGACATGAAGATGTCAGCTGTTTGGTCACAACCGTGAAAAGTCCACATCTGGGTGTTACAAAATGTTATCTCATTCAAATAACCACTAGTGGTCCTCCTGTCTGCGATTCAATGAACCAGAAACTCCCAATTGCTGCATCTAATTATCAAGCTTCCACCAGGAATCTTGGAAAGCATCAGGTTGACAAAATAAGGCATTCCCATTTCTACCTCTGAATCAAGACCATAACAGAAAGCAGTCTCTGCATGTTTATTTTTAATATTTTAATCAGCTTCATTTTAATCAGAAAATTATATCTAGAAGAAGTCCGCTGATATCTAAAGAAATGACATGAACACTTAATACCGTGTTGACATAACGTTTTAGTGTACCATCTCAACATGAATTTATGCTAGACCAATGGGATATTTTTAAGGAGAAGATTAAATATTTAAAGTGCAAGGAAATAAGGTACTTTTCTAACCTCATGATGCAAAGAATTATCCTTGGGATTTATAATTTTGTAGCCTGATACTTTGTGATCTCATTTTGCTATACAAATAATGCACAGCAAGTATAAAAGTGAGGAATTTTGAAATTCTGATAATGTAACAATTACTTTTCTGGAATGATTTTAAATGACTTTTTAGCATTCTCTTTCAACTTATATAGCTTTTGTGGGTTTCCTTTGTTTATCCATGAATCCATCATCTGACAAACAGTGATTGGTCAACTAATATGATCAAACACATGCTAACTAAACATTCAAAATTCTCAGAGAAAGTGCAGGCGGTTCCCTACACAGATCAACTTCTTTTGGCAATGAATTCATTATCTGTACTATGTACATTAAATTTCATTATCTCAAACTGGGTATCATATGATACACTAAAAAGTATGCATTGAAACATTGTATTACAGCAGTATCTTTTGGGCTTAAAATCAGCTCTGCCTCTTACTAGCTCTGTAATCTTTGTGTCAGCTTTCATGCTTATAAAATGGGGATGTTGATAAAGTTCCTATAAAGAAGATTAAATGTAACTTACTATGTGTTTATATTTTTTAGAATAGTTCCTAACATATAGTAAGTATATTATATTATTATTCAGTTTAGTTCAGTTCAGTTGCTCAGTCGTGTCCGACTCTTTGCAACCCCATGGACCGCAGCACGCCAGGCCTCCCCGTCCATCACCAACTCCTGGAGTTTACTCAAACTCATGTCCATCGAGTCGGTGATGCCATCCAGCCATCTCATCCTCTCTCGTCCCCTTCTCCTCCTGCCCCCAATCCCTCCCAGCTTCAGGGTCTTTTCCAATGAGTCAACTCTTCGCATGAGGTGGCCAAAGTATTGGAGTTTCAGCTTCAGCATCAGTCCTTCCAATGAACACCCAGGACTGATCTCCTTTAGGAAGGACTGGTTGGATCTCCTTGTAGTCCAAGGGACTCTCAAGAGTCTTCTCCAACACCACAGTTCAAAAGCATCAATTTTTCGGCACTCAATTTTCTTCACAGTGTAACTCTCACATCCATACATGACCACTGGAAAAACCATAGCCTTGACTAGACAGACCTTTGTTGGCAAAGTAATGTCTCTGCTTATGCTATCTAGGTTGGTCATAACTTTCCTTCCCAGGAGTAAGCGTCTTTTAATTTCATGGCTGCAATCAACATCTGTAGTGATTTTGGAGCCAGAAAAAATAAAGTCTGACACTGTTTCCACTGTTTCCCCATCTATATCCCATGAAGTGATGGGACCAAATGCCATGATCTTAGTTTTCTGAATGTGGAGCTTTAAGCCAAGATATTATTATTAATAGGTAATAAATGTACAGAGCTTACTATATTCCATGCACTGGTTTGTATTACTAACTGGAGAGAGAAATCTCTCCAATGAATAAAGACCTCACATTCTAGTAGGAAGACATGCCCATCCGTACATAGCTGTTGCACAGTACAGTGTACAATAGAACAGATTAATCTGTTCTATTGGCAAGAGTCAGAAGAAGGAGCAAAATTTGAGCTGAAGTCCAAGATAGGACTCCTAATTCTTTGAATAGAGAAGGATGACGTGTGTTGCAATCAGAGGAAACATGTTCTGCTTTAAGGAGGCATCTACATACATGATAGAACTGTGTGTTTTACAAAAATTAAAACAACAATGTCTTTTTTTGTGTGTGTAGGTGGTATCTTTATATTTATTAAGATGATTGCTTCAGGTGACAGGATAAAATGTTTTGTAATACTACAGAAAGAACACTGGCTTGAGGATGCAAAGACCAGATTTTCTATGGATCATTTAACTGTGAAGTGAAAGAAAGTGAAAGTGAAAGTCGCTCAGTTGTGTCTGACTCTTTACAACCCCATCGACTACATAGTCCATGGAGTTCTCCAGACCAGAATACTGGAGTGGGTAGCCTTTCCCTTCTCCAGAGGATCTTCCCAACCCAGGGACCAAACACAGGTCTCCCGCATTGCAGGCGGATTCTTTACCAGTTGAGCCACAAGAGAAGCCCAGTTAACTGTGAGATGTGGACAAATTTCCCAAAGGGCTTAATGACCTCTAATGTGCTTCTTTATCTCCAGTTTTGCATTAAAAAACCCTAAAACTTTAAATTTAGTTTCCAGTTCAGTGCAAACACTCGACAACTTCTATGCAAAATGAGTTTTCAGATCTATAAATACAATCTAGTGTGGATGCTAGGGAGAAAGATAAAAATGGATTTTGATGCTCGCTTTGTTAATTCACTAGGGTTTTTACATGACAGGGCAAAGGTAAGGAAGGGAATATTTAGTTTGAATATATATTGATAAATTGATAATTTAGATTGCTTAAAGGGTAGTTTTCCACCCAAGTATAAGCTTATTTTAATTCCTATGGTTATTGAATTGAGTTATTAAATTGATTAGCTCTTCCTTCTCCTATGTCCAAGATTTCTCTTGTGAGACACAGGAGATAGAGGGGACTGTATGGATAGCAAGCTCCTCGAGGCGAGGCATAGCAGCCAAAACTGAGCATGAGGAATAAGATTTTCTCTTCCCTACATATTTTAGCATGCGCATGTGTGTTCTGTCGCTTCAGTTGTGTCTGACTCTGCAACCCTATGGACTGTAGCCCACCAGGCTCTTCTGTCCATGTGTGGGATTCTCCAGGCAAGAATACTGGAGTGGGCTGCCATGCCCTCCTCCAGGGGATCTTCCTCAGCCACCCAGGGATTGAACCCAAGTTTCCTGCGTCTCCTGCACTGCAGGTGGATTCTGTGCTGCTGAGCCACCTGGGAAGCCCCAAATATTTTAGCAGAGGTCCCAGAATTGAGTCTTGTTGGCTCTGAGTGGTCTGCCACATGTCAAGTCTGTCCTCAATTATCTGTGGCTAGGGGATGTGAGGCTCTGATTATGTAGGCTTTTGTCCAGAGTTATCCCTTAGGCTGAGGATGCATGAGCCCCACTGAGGCCTGTGCACTAAGATGAAAAGGATGGTTTCCAGGTAAAGTCTGGGCAGATTTCCTGAAGATGTGGAAGAAGATGCTGTTCAGTAAAAGCTAGACACACAGTTCCACAAAGAGACCACCTTCCTTCTAGGTGTCATAAAATAGCGATGGAATCCATAAATAACTTGACATTTTCTTTTCATTCAGTTGTCTCACTTTAGAGCTCTCTTTCAGGAGGAAGCAGAAGAGTTATTATGCCCATTAGTATCTGAAATGATGTAATGGCACTCTATCTGTCAAACTGCTTAAAATTATTTGTATTAAGGGCACAGAATGTGTCCCTAGCCTTTGCTCAGATAACATTTGCCTTCTTATTTAAAGATAATATATCCTCTAAACAGAGGATAAACGGAGAATAAAATAGAATCTAGAGGCACATTCCTCTGTAGGGCAGA
Organism: Dama dama; assembly: GCF_033118175.1. Classification (NCBI taxonomy): domain Eukaryota; kingdom Metazoa; phylum Chordata; class Mammalia; order Artiodactyla; family Cervidae; genus Dama; species Dama dama. Next base: position 32,743,513 of record NC_083684.1, read on the forward strand.
GGAATTAGAAACTGTAAAAATTAGTTTTAGAGCTTCATCATTGCAGATGGCTGTTTTAGATTAATTTAGCTGAAATAGCTACTCTTAAGATATATAGCTTTTGTCATTGTTGTTGCTCAAATACCATGTTTAGTGAAAATAAATAATCATCTCTAAGACCCAAATATGTCCTGCTAAAATACAGGTAGAATCTGAGCTAGAACAGATGCTACTCTTATTGAAAAGAATGAAAAATTTTCACCTTGTTATGTGCTTTCCTCCTGCAACTTACGGTCTGTATGACTTTGGGAAATTCATTTTAATCTCTTTAAGCCTCTATCTTCTAATGAATAATATGAGGTGGGGGCGGGGGGAAGTGCCTACCTGAATTTTAAGGATCTCATGAGATAGACTCTTTCAAGCATGGAGCATAGTACCATGTTCAACTAATGTTACTTTTATTTCTGTCAATAGCTATTACATAGGCACGCTATTGTTCAATCATTCTGTTGTGGTTAACAATGTCTATGTGTATATATTCACAGACATTTGTAAATAACCCTGAAATTGTCATTTTTGTATATAAATCTTTTCCTTGGTTGTTGAGCTCATTTCCTTGGAATATAATCCTATAAAGGTGCTTCTCGGTCAAGTACTTCTAGAGTTAGAGCAGTATTTTGAAATTCCATTCTGGTGCCCCTGCCTGAAAGGACCTGGCTTTCCTCGTGGCCCACAGCTTCTTATTGCTTTGCAAATAGCCGGAGGGACATGGCTTGTTTTCTGTGGAGTGACCCACACCCAGTGGTCTACTTTCCTAGTTGCTGGCCTTTAGAAAGGCTAACTAACAAGCTGTTAGACCGCTGCCCTTTGAAAGGGCAAATCCCGGACTGCATTCCCAGACCAGAATTGCTTATTTGTTTTAGCCTGATATTTTTGTTCTGCACATGCTAGAAGGTTTTCAGGTTGGTCCTGGTGTTTGTCCCTGAAACTTATGAGGGTTGCAACTAGTGGGAAAATAAAAAAAAGCACAGCGTAAATGTGCCTAAGTTGTAACGTTTGCTCTCCCCTGAATTAGCTTGCTGTTCTGGTCTCTGGATTTCTTCTGGTGTTTGCTTCCCTTGAGGAAATAATCTTAAAGAGAGTGAGCGAGAAAGGCATTATAAATATTGATATATAAACAGATGATAGATGGAAGGGTTTGGTTAATTATGTAAAAACAGTTTAAAATAATTAAGAGCAATGTTTTTCATATACTGAACCAGGATAGGTCAGTATTAAAAAACTGAGCTGCAGTGACCAACTGTTCCTGTTTGCCTGTGATCGAGGGTTTTTCTGGGATGTTGGAATTTCAGTGCCAAAACTGGGGGGCATCCCAGGCAAAGTGTGGTTGATTACCTTAAGGGAGATTTTTTTTAAAAGTGTTTTATTCATTTATTTTTATTTAATTTACTAATTTTTAACTGGAAGATCATCGCTTTACAATGTAGTGTCGGTATCTGCTATACATCAACACGAATCAGCCATAGATATTCACACGTCCCCTCCTTCTTGGACCTCCCTCCTAACTCCCACCCCATCCTGCCCATCTGTATTGTCACAGAGCACCAGGTTGAGCTCCCTGCATCACACAGCAAACTCCCACTAGCTATCTATTTTGCATGGGCTTCCCAGGTGGCTCAGTTGGTAAAAAAAAATCTGCCTGCCAATGTAGGAGACACAAGAAATGGGAGTTTGATTCCTGGGTAATGAAGATCTCCTGGAGGAGGAAATGGCAACAGACTCCAGTATTCTTGACTGGGAAATTCTATGGACAGAGGAGCCTGATGTTTTACAGTCCCTGGGGTTGCAAAGAGTTGGACAGGACTGAGCACACACTCACAAAGGGGAGATTTTGAATCAGGCTAGAACCTTGTCACTGGTCACTATCCTTTTAATAAAAGCCCCTTTTTGCTTAGTCTGTGTTACGCTGAATTTCTGCCCCTTGCAAGGAGAATTATGATCAATGCATCTTGCTGCCATGTGCCTGCCCTCAACAATGCCTGGGGTACTGCTGTCTGTAGATTGTAGTAATGGGCTGCTAATTCTCTTTATGCAGCATTTTCTTGAAACCCCTACCCCCGTCCAGATTGACTGCTCTCCTTGGTCATAGCAGGATATGCTTGCTTTACCCTCTGCCTGCCTGGTAGCCCTTTACAGAGCTCGAGATGTTTTGCGCTGTCCTTCCAAATCACACAAGTGAAGACAGGAGATTTTGTAGGAAGAGGACGTGTCTGGTTAGAGTGGTAGAGGTAGGGACATGCTATCTTTTCATTGCTTATTTTTCTTGTTCCTTACCTTCATTTTCAACACTTGCCCCAGAATCACTTCAAGGCAGTGGCGTCTCCCAATTGCCTCAAAGACATATTACTGTTCTACTCTTTCCCATTCCTCTTCTTCTTCTTCCTCCTTTCCCTTCCTCCTCCTTCACTTTCTCCTCCTTCTTCTTTTCCTTCTCACCACTTTTCTTTATCATTGCCTTTCTTTTAATTGTTAGCAATAACCACTATTTACGAAGCAAGCATTGGATGAGGCATTTTGTATATTATCTCAAGAATTTCACCAAAAATTCCATTAGTTAAGTGTGATTATCCTCATCTCATAAATGGGAGAGATAAGGCTCAAGAGTTTAGATACTTAAGTAGCAGGCAACAGTATTTCATAGTGATTAGCATGAAAGTTTGGCAGTCAAGGAAACGCAGATCCAAACCCTGACACTCTTCCTTGCCACAGATCATGTAGCTGTTAAGGGTGAAATGAAATCTTCTTTCTAAAGAAAGTTCTTCTCAGAAACTCCTGCAAATGTCACATGAAGCTGTGTCTCTTAAGCTTCAATGTATGTCAGATCTCATGGGGATTTTGTGAAAATGCAGATTCTGAATTAGTTTTATCATGGCCTGAATTTCTGCATTTCTAACAAGCTTCTCAGGAGGAAATGCTGATTCTGAAGTTCTGCAGAAAACTCTGAGGCCAGCAAGATGGAAGCATCAACACCTAAAGCCACAGAGCCACATGGTTAGAATGTTTCTCTTTGTACAGAGTTCAGACAGATCTCTTGGCAAACAGCAATGTTGTCATATCTAATCAAGTTCTTTGAAACTTGCAACCCAGAAAGACCAAAGGCTTCCTTCTTCAGGCCACTGCCAATCTTTGCATTAGAATGCAGGAGACCTCTGCTTGACTCAGAAATTAGATTTCCCTTCAAAGATACTAACTTTCCTGTAAAAAAGAATAAATTGCCTTGCATACAGGTAAGAGATTCAGGAAAGGGCATTGACTTCTCCGTGAGTACTTGGAATTCAGTTCTGGCCCATCAATGCAAAGTTACTGAACTTTTTCTGCTCCTGGGCTTCTCGTTGATCAGTCTGTTAATTGATTAACAAATTCTCTGTCTGGTGGCACATTGCCTGGAACATTGCGGGCATTTAGTGATTAAAGGCTTGTTGAATTCCTTATGTCCACATATCCTTCAAAGATCCATAAAACACTACTTCTTAAGATGTGTCATAAAACAAAAAGGGTCTATTTCTCATGAATTTTGGAAACTGACTAGTGTGTCACACTCCTGGAAGTTCACAGTAAACTGTGTGTAAAATTCTCTGAGAAACACTGCAGTAATAAATGAATTGCACAGATTGTTTTTTTCAATCATCTGGCCAAATTTCAGGGACCTCAGGAGTCTAGAGTTTAGATTTTATGGAAGAGGTGTGTTGCAGTCAGCATTGGCACTGACTCCATCCATGTACATTTTCAGGTAGAACCTGGAATATCATGTGAGTTCTTATGATCTTCAGCCTCCTGCTTCTTGCTGCCTGCCTCTTCTCATGTATTCAGCTATATAAACTGCATGCTTTCATGCTAAGGAAGCCAACTCTTAGGCTGACTGGAATTAAGAGCACAGCCCGTGGACAGGAATTAAATATCTCAATTTGTATTGAGCCTGTCTCTGAGCATGTGCTTGTTATTTTTTTGTCTATGAATGCATAGAAATCCAAATGCATCTGACTTTTATTGCTGGGAAAAATATCTGTTCTCCTGATGAGTAAGGAATAGCTGTCTTCTTTTAAAATACCATTAAAAGAAATAATACATGTATAGATATTAGTACTCTGTTTTACTACTGTTATTTTTATAATTTTTTTATTGAAGGATAATTGCTTTACAGAATTTTGTTATTTTCTGTTAAACCTCAACATGAATCAGCCATAGGTATACATATATCCCCTCCCTTTTGAACCTCCCTCCCATCTCCCTCCCCATCCCACCCCTTTAGGTTGATACAGAGCCCCTGTTTGAGTTTCCTGAGACATACAGCAAATTCCTGTTTGCTATCTATTTTACTTATGGTGATGTAAGTTTCCATGTTACTCTTTCCATACGTCTCACTCTCTCCTCCCCTTTTCCCATGTCCACAAGTCTATTCTCTATGACTGTTTCTACATTGCTGCCCTTCAGAAGGAAATTCTTCTGTATGCCCTTCAGAAGTAAATTCTTCAGTGCCATTTTTCTAGATTCTGTATATTGCATTAGAATATGGTATTTATCTTTCTCTTTCTGACTTACTTCACTCTTTATAATAGGCTCTAGGTTCATCCACCTCATTAGAACTGACTCAGATACATTCCTTTTTATGGCTAAGTAATATTCCCTCATGTATATGTACCACAACTTCTTTATCCATTTATCTGTTGATGGACATCAAAGTTGCTTCCTCGTTCTAGCTATTGTAAATAGTGCTGCAATGAACAATGGGATACATGTGTCTTTTTCAATTTTGGTTTCCTCAGGGTATATGCTGGGAGTGGGATTGCTGGGCCATATGGTGGTTTTATTCCTAGTTTTTAAAGGAATCTCCATACCATCTTCCATAGTGACTGTATCAGTTTACATTCCCATGAACAGTGCAAGAGTGTTCCCTTTTCTCCACACCCTCTCCAGCATTTATTGTTCGTAGACTTTTTGATGATGGTCATTCTGACTGGTGGAAGGTAATATCTCATTGTAGTTTTGATTTACATTTCTGTAATAATGAGCGATGTTGAGCATCTTTTCATGTGTTTGTTAGCCATCTGTATGTCCTCTTTGGAGAAATGCCTGTTTAGATCTTTTTCCCACTTTTTCATTGGGTTGTTTGTTTTTCTGGCATTGAGTTGTATGAGCTGCTTGTATATTTTGGAAAGTAGTCCTTTGTCACTTGTTTCATTTGCTATTATTTTCTCCCATTCTGAGGGTTGTATTTTCACTTTGCTTATAGTTTCCTTTGCTGTGCAAAAGCTTTTAAGTTCAATCAGGTCTCACTTTTTTACTTTTGTTTTTATTTCTGTTACTCTAGAAGGTGGGTCATAGAGGATCTTGCTTTGATTTATGTCATTGCGTGTTCTGCCTATGTTTTCCTCTAAGAGTTTTATAGTTTCTGGCCTCACATTTAGGTTTTTAATGCATTTTGAGTTTTACCTTTGTGTATGGTGTTAGGAAGTGTTCTAACTTCATTCTTTTACATGTAGTTGTCCTGTTTTCCCAGCACCATTTATTGAAGAGGCTGTCTTTGCCCGATTGTATATTTTTGCCTCCTTTGTCAGAAATAAGGTACCCATAGATGCATGGGTTTATTTCTGGGCTCTCTATCTTGTTCCATTGGTCTATATTTCTGTTTTTGTGCCAGTACCATACTGTCTTGATGATTGTAGCTTTGTAGTATAATCTGAAGTCAAGAGATTATTTCTCCAGCTCCATTCTTCTTTTTCAAGACTGCTTTGGCTATTCAGGGCCTTTTGTGTTTCCATGTGAATTGTGAAGTTTTTCATTCTAGTTCTGTGAAAAATGTCATTCGTAATTTGATAGGGACCACAGTGAATCTGTTGATTGTGTTTGGTAGTATAGTCATTTTCACAATATTGGTTCTTCCTACCCAGGAACATGGAATATCTCTCCATCTGTTTATGTTGTCTTTGATTTCTTTTATTAGTGTCTTACAACTTTCTGTGTACAGTTCTTTTGTCTCCTTTGGTAAGTTTATTCCTAGATATTTAATTCTTCTGTTGCAGTGGTGAGTGGGATTGATTCTTTAATTTCTTTTCCTGATTTTTTATTGTTAGTATATAGAAATGTAAGTGATTTCTGTGTATTGATTTTGTATCCTGCAACTTGGCTAAATTCACTGATTAGCTCTGGTAATTTTCTGATATTATCTTTAGGGTTTTCTATTTACAGTATTATGTCATCTGCAAACAGTGAGAGCTTTACTTCCTCTTTTCCAATCTGGATTCCTTTATTTTTTTATTCCTTTATTTTTTTCTTCTCTGAAAGAAAATAGGATAGGACTGATATCCTATCCTATTCTGAAAGAAAATGTAGATAGGACTTGTAGAATTATGTTGAATAATAGTGGTGAAAGTCTTGTCTTGTTCGTGATCTTAGGGGTAATGCTTTCAGTTTTTTACCATTGAGAATAATGTTTGCCATATGGCAAATGTTTATCATATATGGGCTTTATTATGTTGTGGTAGGTTCCTTCTATGCCCATTTTTTGAAGAGTTTTAATCATAAATAGGTGCTGAATTTGTCAAAGGCTTTTTCTGCATCTATTGAGATTATCACATGGTTTTTATCTTTCAATTTGTTAATATGGTGTATCACATTGATTGATTTGTGTATGTTGAAGAAACTTGCATTCCTAGAATAAACCCAACTTGATCATGGTGTATGAGCTTTTTTATATGTTGTTGAATTCTGTTTGCTAAAAGTTTGTTGAGGATTTTGCATCTATGTTCATCAGTGATACTGGCCTGTAGTTTTCTTTTGTGTGTGTTATTTTTGTCTTCTTTTGCTATTAGGGTGATGGTGGCCTTGCAGAATGAGTTTAGATGTGTTCCTTCTTCTGCAATTTTTGGAAAGAATTTTAGAGGGATAGGCATTAGATCTTCCCTAGATGTTTGATAGAATTCTGTGAAGCCATCTGGTCCTGGGTTGTTTTTTTGGGGGGTAGATTTTTGATCACAGCTTCAATTTCAGTGCTTGTAATTGGGTTGTTCATACTTCCTATTTCTTCCTGATTCAGTCTTGGAAGATTGAACTTTTCTAAGAATCTGTCCACTTCTTCCAGGTTATCCATTTTATTGCTGTATAGTTGTTCATAATGGTCTCTTATAATCCTTTGTATTCCTCCATTGTCTGTTGTAACCTCTCCTTTTTCATTTCTAATTTTGTTGATTTGTTTTTTCTCTTTTTTTCTTGATGAGTCTGGCCAAATGTTTGTCATTGTTGTTTATTTTCTCAAAAAACCAGCTTTTAGTTTTATTTATCTTTACTATTGTTTCTTTCATATCTTTTTCATTTATTTCTGCTTGGATCTTTATGATTTCTTTCCTTCTACTATTTTGGGTTTTCCCCTTCTTTTTCCAGTTGTTTTAGTGTCAGGAAGCATTTAACAAGAGGCTTCCTGTGTGCTATTTTGGATCTGTCAGGAACCCTCTGGCCCTTATTAATTCCTGAATATTCAGGAATTAAGAGGAGAGGCACGCCTTTCCCGGGGCTGAGGAATCCAGGCATTTCTCATTATGGTGATAAGTACCCTCTTCCTTTTTATGAGCCATATGGTAAAAGGTGATTGTTTGCAACTCTCTCTTTGATAGGGATCGTCTTATGCTTTGTAAGTCTGGAATTTTAATCTTTATCTTTGCTGAGAATAACCACCTTGTAAGACAGTATATATGCGTATGCCATGTTAATTAAAACACCTTTGCTCCATCAGAGCTTTGGTCCCTGTGTCTTTCTTTCTTTCTATTCCTTCTTTCTGTCTTTCTCTCTCTCTATTTCTGGCTAATTCCTTGGAGCGCGGAGGCCCGCTGAGCTCACTTTCTTGCCCGGGCTTCTAAGACCCTCTCGAGAAGGCGCACTGTGCCTTCACCCACTCGAGCGGGCGCCTGGTGCCTATGTGCAGCAGCGCAAGCCCTAGGAACAGGACTCTATTGGCTTTCTGCGTAAACCAGGGGATGTCAGCCTCTTTCTCTTACTCTCCGGACCACCAGGTTCCGGTCCATTAAAGGACCAACAAGCGATATCAGCCTCTTTCTCTCTCTTACTTTCTTATTGTCGACTCCGGACCACCAGGTTCCAGTCCATTAAAGGACCAACATTTTAGGTGTAAAATTAGGTTGTCTATCCAATGTTTTTCTTGTTTCTTGAGATAGGATTTTACTGCTATAAACTTTCCTCTTAGAACTGCTTTTGCTCTATCCCATAGGTTTTGAGTTGTCGTGTTTTCATTGTCATTTGTTTCTAGAAATTTTTTGAGTTCCCTTTTGATTTCTTCAGTAACCTGTTGGTTATTTAGAAACATATTGTTTAATCTCCATGTGTTTGTGTTTCTTACAGCATTTTCTTACAATTGATATCTAGTCTCATAGTGTTGTGGTCAGAAAAGATGCTTGATATGATTTCAATTTTCTTAAATTTACTGAGGTTTGATTTGTGCCCCAAGATGTGTTCTATCTTGGAGAATGTTCCATGTACACAAGAAGAGCGTGTATTCTTCTGCATTTGGATGGAATGTCCTGAAGATATCAATGAAATCCATCTCATCTAATGTATCATTTAAGACCTGTGTTCCTTACTAATTTTCTGCTTTGATGATCTGTCCATTGGTCTGAGTGGGGTGTTAAAGTCTCCTACTATTATTGTGTCACTGTCAATTTCTCCTTTTATGTTTGTTAGTGTCTGTCTTATGTATTGAGGTGCTCTTATGTTGGGTGCATAGATATTTACAATTGTTATGTCTTCCTCTTAGATTGATCCCTTGATCATTATGTAGTGTCCTTCCTTATCTCCTGTAATCTTTATATTAAGGTCTCTGACATGTGGATTGCTACTCCACCTTTCTTTTGCTTCCCATTTGATGGAATATATATTTCCATTCTCTCACTTTCAGTCTATATGTGTCTTTAAGTCTGAAGTGGGTTTCTTGTAGACAGCATATATATGGGTCTTGTTTTTGTATCCATTCAGCCAGTCTGTGATTTTTGGTTGGAGCATTTAATCCATTTACATTTAAAGTAATATTTGATATACACATTCCTACTGCCATTTTCTTAATCTTTGGGGGTTGATTTTGTAGATCTTTTTCCTTCTCGTTTTTCTTGACCACAGAAGTCCCTTTAACATTTTTTGTAAAGCTGGTTTGGTGTTACTGAATTCTCTTAACTTTTACTTATATGAAAAGCTTTTGATTTCTCTGTCAATTTTGAATGAGATCCTTGCTGGGTACAGTAATCTTGGTTGTAGATTTTTCCCTTTCATTACTTTAAATATATCCTGCCATTCTCTTCTGGCATGCAGAGTTTCTCCTGAAGATCAGCAGTTAAATGTATGGGCTTTCCCTTTTATGTTACTTGTTGCTTTTCCCTTGATGCGTTTAAGATTCTTTTTTTGTGTGTTTAGTCTTTGTTAGTTTGATTAGCATGTGTCTTGGCATGTTTCTCCTTGGGTTTATCCTGTATGGGACTCTTTGTGCCTCTTGGACTTGATTGACTATTTCCCTTTCCGTATTGGGGTAATTTTCAACTCTAATCTCATCTAAAATTTTCTCATACCCTTTCTTTTTCTCTTCTTCTTCTGGGACCCCTATAATTCGAATGTTGGTGCATGTGATCTTGTCCCAGAGGTCTCTGAGACTATCCTCAGTTGTTTTCATTCTTTTTACTTTATTCTACTCTTCAGAAGTTATTTCCAGCATTTTATCTTCCAGCTCACTGATTCATTCTTCTGCTCCAGATATTCTGCTATTGATTCCTTCTAGAATATTTTTAAATTCGTAATTGTGTTGTTTGTCTCTGTATGTTTATTCTTTAATTCTTGTAGGTCTTTGTTAATTGATTCTTGCATTTTCTCCATTTTGTTTTCAAGGTTTTTGACCATCTTTACTATCATTATTCTGAATTCTTTTTTGAGGTAGTTTGCCTACTTCCTCTTCATTTATTTGGATTTCTGTGTTTCTATTTTGTTCCCTCATTTATATAGTATTTCTCTGCCTTTTCATTATTTTCTTTAAAAGTTACTGTGTTTGAGGTCTCCTTTTCCCAGACTTCAAGGTTGAATTCTTTCATCCTTTTGGTTTCTGCCCTCCTAAATTTGGTTCAGCGGTTTGTGTAAGCTTTGTATAGCATGTGATTTGTGCTGAATTGGTTTTTTGTTTGTTTTTCCTCTGATGGTCAGGGTTGAGTGAGGTGGTATTCCTATGCACTGTTGATTTGGTTTGTATTTTTGTTTTGTTTGTTGTTTAAACGAGGTGTCCTGCATAGGGTGCTACTGGTGGTTGGGTGATGCTGGGTCTTGTATTCAAGTGGTTTCCTTTGTGTGAGTTCTCACTAGATGATACTCCCTAGGGTTAATTCTCTGGTAGTCTAGTGTCTTAAAGTCAGTGCTCCCACTCCAAAGGCTCAGGGCTTGATCTATGATTGTGGAGGCTCTCGGTCTTTGGTAAGTCCCAAATCTTTAATCTGGAAGGCTGGAGACCAGGGAAAAGTTGCAATCTGAATCTAAAGGCAGGGTTTTGGCAGAATTCCTTCTTGGTGAGGGAGGTCAGTCTTTGTCCTATTAAGGCCTTTAAATGACTGGATGAGACTGACCTACTTCTAGAAGCAGTTCTTTCCCTATGGCTCCAAAGAGTGACTTATACTTTGATCATCAAAACAGCCACAATAGGTATTTCAGACCATGCAGAAGGAAACACTGACCCTTTTTTTCCTAGTTTAGTTTCAATTGTTCATGAGGTGCTGCATGCAGGGGCCTTGCCCTGAGAACTTTCAGCTGGAGCTCCTGTTTTACTACTGTTAGCATTATTTTTCTTAAGCAGAAGATAGCACTTGTTTATTAAAATGCATTATCATTTAAATCACATTAATTAGTCATAATCAGTACTGATTAGCAGCCAGTAAGATGAGTTTCTTCAGTATTAACCACTCAGTTATCCCTTCAGCCATTTGTTTACCTTGTTATTAATAGCATTTTCTTCTGTTTGCATCAAATTTTACCAGCATCTTTTAAAATTATTACAATGCTTCAAGAGAATTTTACATTCTCAGGAGTGAATCTCATGAAATTCTTTTAGTAGAAATGAATAAACTTCATGGTGAAGGGGTCATTTTGCAAAATAAACACCTCTATAAAGATGATCTTTTTGTTTAGTGGAAAGAAGACTGGACTGAGAATGAGCGATATTGAGTCATATTTTTAACTCTGTCCCTTTAAACATGTATGCCTTTGGACAAATCACTGTACTTCTCTGAGTTTCTTCCCTTAGTGTCTATTACATGAGGGGGTTCCAAGAGCTTCCTTTAACAAGTGGTGGGAATATCACTGCAGGGCCAACTCCTTGATTCAGAAGTTGCCATACTTGTATGTAAATTTAATTAAGCTTTTCTCAGAATCTCATTTTGCCAATTTGTAAAAAGACTGCATTGAAATTGGCTAGGTGATTTTATCACTTTTCCAGAAGTGTTAGACCTAGAATCCTCAGCCTAAAGATCATAAAACCTTAGAACTGGATTCCTCTTTGCAGTTTGGAGGCACAGACAGATCTAATCCCAGCCTCAATTCTGGGAAATGATTTTGTTTTTAAGAAAAAGAGAGTTGATCAATGATTTTTGAGAGGTAGTTGTTTAATTGAGTGTGAGGTATTTCTGTGGAAATATAATTCCTACAAAGCTAGTATGTAAGCTCCATGAAAATAAGGTTTTTGGTTGATTTAGTCTCAACTTTCAGCACTTAGGACAGCACCTGAAACTATTTGGTTGGCCAAAATGTTCGTTCACATTTTTCTGTGCGCTGTTGTAGAAAAACTCCAACGAACTTTTTGGCCAACCCAATAGTTGTTGAAGAAATGATCTTATACTGGGAATACCTGAAAGAGTGAGAGAAACTAGTTTCTTGTGTAGCCTTGACCTTATATGGTAGCAGCTTGTAGTTATTATAATTACAGTGACAAAGGCTGCTCAAAAGAGTTAGTGCTAATGTCTGGAGGTGTGAAAACAACCAACATTATAGATTTCCAGAAGGGCTAAGTTCTGCATGATGAATCTAAATTGGGGATTGTTTCCCCCTGCCTAACAGTGTCAGTGTTGAGAGCACAAGAAATCACAGGGGATGACAATGTCTTTTTCACTTTGCTCAGGGTGGTTAAATCACCATGGTGATGACTAAAATTACGACACAGCCTCACAAGGCATGTGAGCAGAGATTTCCGAGTTGTCAGTCATGAGCATTCATAATGCATACAGAGTCCACAGTAAAACCAAGGGTTACTGTAAGTACTATTTCATCCATTAGACTTACCAGAAAGGTTAATGTTAGAAGAAAAAAAAAGCAAGCCATATTTAAATGAACTCTTTGCTTTTTGATCAATTCATTATGTTTCATAACTACCTCTTGAAGGTGCTTAAATGCTCTTCAGTGGTTTCCTACTGCTCTTAAAATGACTTTAAAATTTCCCGAAATTGTGTTTGAATTACTTTCCCTGTTCTGTAGGCTCTGTTTATTTATCCCATCTTATGCATTCTCTCTCTTGCTCACTCTGCTTGGCCACATGACTTTATGACAATTTCCTGAGCATAGAAAATCTTGTCTCTGACTGCTCTTGCTATTTGTTATTTTGGAACAATTTCCCTGTGTGGTTTTCCTGCATGACTTCTTCTCAAACCTTAGATCCAATCTGAATACCAAGCTCCTTGAAGAAGCCTTTACTAACTACTCTATCCAAAGAAGATCCATGCCTTGTAATCATCTAACACTGAACCTTGTTGTTTCCTTTAGATCAAAGTTTATCCTAATAGTTTTGAATTATTTGCTTTCTTGTACTTGCCTGTCATCTCCCTCTGCTCCCTCACTAAAACCTATCTTTCATAAGAGAAGGGACCAAAAATTACTTATCAACATTTTAAAATATGACAGGCACTCTGCCAGGCCCTAGATATAGAATGCTGAATTAAATGTTTATTGAATAAACAAGAAATCTAATAGCTAATGAGAACATACTATATAGCATAGGGAAATCTACTTCATACACTACTGATGACCTAAATGGGGAAGGAAGTCCATAAGGGAAGGAGTGTATGTAAACAAATGCCTGATTAATTTTGCTGTACTGTACAAACTAACCCAACATTGTAAAACAACTCTACTCCAATAAAAATTAATTAAAAAATAATTAACTGAAATAGAATAAGAGCCAGGAAGCCAGTCCAGTAATTCTTGAGTCTTTTAAGGCATAGGAAATAAACCATGCAGGATATAATAAATAAAGTTTTAAAGCTTTGTTTTGGAGCTTGATATTTTGCTTTAAATATTTCCTCAAGTTTTTCAGAACTCCTTAAGACTTAAGGGGCTGTGAAGAGGCATCAGTTCAGTTTAGTTCAGTCGATCAGTCATGTCCGACTCTTTGTGACCCCATGGACTGCAGAACGCCAGGCTTCCCTGTCCATCACCAACTCTGGAGTTTACTCAAACTCATGTCCATTGAGTCGGTGATGCCATCCAACCATCTCATTCTCTGTCGTCCCCTTCTTACCCTGCCTTCAATCTTTCCCAGCATCAGGGTCTTTTCAAATGAATCAGTTCTTCGCAACAGCTGGCCAAAGTGTTGATTTCAGCTTCAGCATCAGTCCCTCCAAGAATATTCAGGACTGATTTCCTTTAGTATAGACAGGTTGTATCTCTTTGCAGTCCAAGGAACTCTCAAGAGTCTTCCCCAACACTACAGTTCAAAAGTATCAGTTCTTCAGCGCTCAGCTTTATAGTCCAACTCTCACATCCATATATGACTACTGGAAAAATCATAGCTTTGACTAGACTGACCTTTGTTGGCAAAGTAATGTTAATGCTTTTTAATATGCTGTTTAGGTTGGTCATAACTTTTCTTCCAAGGAGCAAGTGTCTTTTAATTTCATGCCTGCAGTCACCATCTGCAGTGATTTTGGAGCCCCCTAAATAAAGTCTGTCACTGTTTCCATTGTTTCCCCATCTTGCCATGAAGTGATGGGACCAGATGCTATGATTTTAGTTTTCTGAATGTTGAGTTTTAAGCCAACTTTTTAACTCTCCTCTTTGTGAAAGCACTTTCATCAAGAGGCTCTTTAGTTCTTCTTCACTTTCTGCCATAAGGGTGGTGTTACCTGCATATCTCAGGTTCTTGATATTTCTCCTGGCAATCTTGATTCCAACTTGCGCTTCATCCAGTCCAGCATTTCTCATGATGTACTCTGCATATAAGTTACAAAAGCAGGGTGACAATATACAGCCTTAATGTACTCCTTTCTCAATTTGGAACCAGTCTGTTGTTCCATGCCCAGTTCTAACTGTTGCTTCCTGACCTGAATACAGATTTCTCAAGAGGCAGGTCAGGTGGTCTGGTATTCCCATCTCTTTCAGAATTTTCCACAGTTTGTACTGATCCACACAGTCAAAGGCTTTGGCATAGTCAATAAAGCAGAAATGTATATTTTTCTGGAATTCTCTTGCTTTTTCAATTATCCAACGGATCTTGGCAATTTGATCTCTTACTCCTTGGAAGGAAAGTTATAACCAACCTAGATAGCATATTAAAAAGCAGAGACATTACTTTGCCAACAAAGGTCTGTCTAGTCAAGGCTATGGTTTTTCCAGTGGTCATGTGTGGATGTGAGAGTTGGATTGTGAAGAAAGCTGAGTGCCAAAAAATTGATGCTTTTGAACTGTAGTGTTGGAGAAGACTCTTGAGAGTCCCTTGGACTGCAAGGAGAGCCAACCAGTCCATCCTAAAGGAGACCAGTCCTGGGTTTCATTGGAAAGACTGATGTTGAAGCTGAAACTTCAATACTTTGGCCACCTCATGCGAAGAGTAGACTCACTGGAAAAGACCCTGATGCTGGGAGAGATTGGGGGCAGGAGGAGAAGGGGACAACAGGGGATGAGATGGCTGGATGGCATCACCGACTCGATGGGCATGAGTTTGAGTAAACTCCGGGAGTTGGTGATGGACAGGGAGGCCTGGCATGCAGCAATTCATGGGGTCGCAAAGAGTCAGACACGACTGAGTGACTGAACTGAACTCCTCTGCCTTTTCTAAATCCAACTTGAACATCTGGAAGTTCATGGTTCACGTATTGTTGAAACCTTGTTTGGAGAATTTTGAGCATTACTTTACTAGTGTGTGAGATCAGTGCAATTGTGTGGTAGTTTGAGCATTCTTTGGGATTGCCTTTCTTTGGGATTGGAATGAAAACTGACATTTTCCAGTCTTGTGGCCACTGCTGAGTTTTCCAAATTTGCTGGCATATTGAGTGCAGCA
The DNA here is from genome assembly GCF_033118175.1 of Dama dama. Lineage (NCBI taxonomy): Eukaryota > Metazoa > Chordata > Mammalia > Artiodactyla > Cervidae > Dama > Dama dama. The sequence goes on from NC_083684.1 coordinate 32,758,844, forward strand.
CTTTCACAGCATCATCTTATAGGATTTGAAACAGCTCAACTGGAATTCATCAGCTCTACTAGCTTTGTTCACAGTGATGCTTCCTAAGGCTCACTTGATGTTGCATTCCAGGATATCTGGCTCTAGGTGAGTGATCACAGCGTTGTAATTATCTGGGTCTTGAAGATGTTTTTTGTACAGTTCTTCTATATGTTCTTGCCACCTCTTCTAAATATCTTCTTCTTTTGTTAGGTCCATACCATTTCTGTCCTTCTTTGTGCCCATCTTTGCATGAAATGTTCCCTTGGTGTCTCTGATTTTCTTGAAGAGATCTCTAGTCTTTCCCATTCTATTGTTTTCCTCTATTTCTTTGCATTGATCACTGAGGAAGTCTTTCTTTCGTTCTTTTTTTTTTTGTAAAGTAATTAATTTATTTTAATTGGAGGCTAATTACTTTACAGTATTGTGGTGGTTTTTGCCATACCTTGACATTGACATGAATCAGCCTTGGGTGTACATGTATCTCCCATCCTGAACCCCGCTCCCTCCTCCCTCCCCCTCCCATCTCTCATGGTTGTCCCAGTGCACTGGCCCTGAGTGTAACGATGACCCTATATGCAAGACAGCAAAAGAGACACAAATGTAAAGAACAGACTTTTGAACTCTGTGGGAGAAGGCGAGGGTGGGATGATTTGAGAGAATAGCATTGAAACATGTATATGTGAAATAGATCGCCGTTCCTGGTTCAATGTATGAGACAGGGCACTCAGGGCCGATGCACTGAGGAAGGCTTTCTTATTTCTCCTTGCTATTCTTTGGAACTCTGCATTCAAATGGGTATGTTTGCTTTATTCCTTTGTCTTTCGCTTCTCTTCTTTTCACAGCTATTTGTAAGGCCTCCTCAGACAACCATTTTGCCTTTTTGCATTTCTTTTTCTTGGGGATGGCCTTAATCACTGCCTCCTATACAAGGTCGCAAACCTTTGTCCATAGTTCTTCAGGCACTCTATCAGATCAAACCCCTTGAATCTATTTGTCACTTCCACTGTATAATTGTAAGGGATTTGATTTAGGTCATACCTGAATGGTCTAGTGGTTTTCCATACTTTCTTCAATTTAAGTCTGAAGTTGGCAATAAAGAGTTCATGATCTGAGCCACAGTCAGCTCCCGGTGTTGTTTTGCTGACTGTATAGAGCTTCTCCATCTTTGGCTGCAAAGAATATAATCAATCTGATTTTGGTATTGACCATCCGGTGATGTTCATGTGTAGATTCTTCTCTTGTGTTGTTGGAAGAGGGTGTTTGCTATGACCAGTGCGTTCTCTTGGCAAAATTCTATTAGCCTTCACCCTGCTTCATTCTATACTCCAAAGTCAAATTTGCCTGTTACTCCAGGTATTTCTTGATTTCCTCTGTTTGGATTCTAGTCCCCTATAATGGAAGGAACATCTTTTTTGGGTGTTAGTTTAGAAGGTCTTGTACTATTTATCTAATTCTTCCTGAAGGAATCAGTTTATTATCTTTCAGGTATTTAACTACTTGATTAAGAATAAATTTATGTTTTTTTTTTTTTTTTTAATGAAGCTTTTACTGTGAGAATAAAAGAAACAAAAAAACAAGATCATCTCTTTTGGTTTTATTTAAACTGGCAGTTCTCAAAGGCACTAATGTTATCATGTTTTCCATAGTTTCTGTAGGTGTTCACAAAATTGAAATGCTGCAAATAATATTTTCCTTATTAATGTAAATTTTAGAATTATTTATAACCTCCATTTGAAACATACACATACAGTTGTATGTGTTAGAGTATAGACGTGATGTGTCATACCTAAGATAAAAAATAAAATGGTGATTTTCTAGCCCAGGAGTTGGCAAACTACCACTTGTGGGTCAAATCCAGGTCACTTGGTTTACCATTTTACCTTTTTCAATGTGACCTGGTAGATTTTGTTATCTTTCTCTACTGCCAACGGAAACTCATTGGACAATCGCTATTAATGTGCGTCTTTTGTTCTTCTACCATATTGTGAGTTGAGCCTTCTTCACACTTGTACTTTTAAGAAGAGGCACCACATGAGTATTTGTAAATGAATAATGAAATATGAACAAGTTTAAAAGAATTTCCTTTGTTTATCTTCTGTTACTATCCTGCTTATACACTGGACCCCGCCAGTTCCAACTGAATAGACTTTTCTTAAGTGGGTCAAGTCCTTTCAGACCTTCTTGGTATTCTCCCTACATGATTGAATCGTACTGCCTTGTTTTCTTAGAAACTTTCTATTCCAAGCAACTGGCTAGCACATCATGACCTTTTCCGTGAAGACCACCTCAACACTCAAAGACAAAAGTGATCATTCCTGCATGTCCTCTGCTAGTGCTTTGCTCCTTTCTCTGTTCTGGCAGGAACTCATCTTAGGGAGCTGTTAGCTTATTCTTCTCCCCACCCATGAGGACATAAAAACTCTGGGATGAATTGGTGTTATATAGTAGTCTGTTTAATGTGGATTCTAGGGAACGCTAACCATTATTGGAACTCATCCTCAAAGATACATCTTCTTATTTCAAATTTTATTTTTAATCTTGCTTGCTGGGTCACCATAATCATTTCAGGATTTGGGAAACCAAGAGTTAGCAAGAATAAGTTTGCAAAATTCTCAGGATCTCACAAATGCCTTTCCTCATCACCCCCTTTTAAGATAAGCCTTTCTCCAGGAGATTAATATCCTTTTTCTTTCTTTCTTTCTTTCTTTTTTTTTTTTTTTACAAAGTTATTCAGGTGTTCAGCTCACTTGACCTGCTGCTTTAATTTGTGTTTAATCACTTAGATTCCTCATTTAGAACAACTGTTTACAATTTGTATAATTTTCTTTAGTAAGATTTGACTTCCTATGAATGATTCAGAGTGAAACTAAATAAAGAGATTTTTCTATCAGGTGCAAAAAAATTTCAAAGAAGAGAAAGTTGTAATTACTCTTAGAGTCAACTATCATTGTGGTCAATTGTGTATGAAATAAAGCATTTCAAATAAATCTATAGTAAAAGCAAATTTTAAAAATTGTTTAATCCTGTTTTTCTGGAAACTCTCTCTCTATGTTATCTCCATCTACTTATTCACTGTGAGTCCTAGCATTAGTAAAGCTTTCCAGGTGGCACTAGTGGTAAAGAATCCACCTGTCAATACAGGAGGCATAAGAGACACACGTTTAATCCCTGGGTCGGAAAGATACCATGGAAGAGGGCATGGCAACCCACTCCAATGTTCTTGCCTGGAGAATCCCATAGACACAAGAGCCTGGTGGGCTACAGTCCATGGTGTTGAGAAGAGTCAGATATGACTAAAGCGAATTAGCACAACATTAGTAAAGTTTTCTTTTTTAGGAATTCATTTTGAGGAAACTATATGATAATATGAAATAGGAATTAGGGAGATGTTTTGGTATTATACTACATAATTTGAGGAGAAAAATTTTCAGAGAAGAATGAAGCAAGTGCAGGAGAGAGGTAGAAATAACATATGAAAAGCTAGTACTTCCTAGTTTTCTCAAAGTCATTGTGTCTACCATTAAAGCCCATTTTTAGCCCAAGCTATTTAAATTTCAGCTTGTGTTATTGCAAATAGGAGTCCCAACTGAGAAAAAAAAAAAATATTCAAAGTCACATTCTGGAGTTTGAAGAAAATGAAGACTTTGTATGAATATATAAGGACTTAATTTGACTAGAATATCATCTTATTTCTTTCCATTCTGTATCCTTTCTGTGACTGTGATAAGGAAGCTGGTCTTATATTTAAATAGAGAATTAGCTCTGGTGAAAAATGTGTTAGTTCATTATTTGTAGGCAAATAAGTAAACTGCTGCCAATGAATACTTCAAGTCACTGTTGCTCACCTCCAAGACTGTACCTTGAAATGAATAAAATCCGTAGAATAAGATATAAGTACAATGTGCCCCTACATGATGGGGAATAATTTTAGGAAGAAAAGAGGAAACTGCATTGTTGAGTTTTGAATATTGATAGTCTGCTGAAGTTACTGATGGTTTTTGTAGGAAAAATGGCGCTATAATAGTATATATGTGATAAGATATTTTGTTTCGTATGTTTCTCTAAAACTCCTCTGTGAAATTTTCTGAACCTAACTAGAAACTTATTTATAGTTTCACATTCTTCAGTCTTCTCTCTACTATCTCTCATGTGTATCATGATTCTTACAGGATAAAATATTTTGAGAATATTTGTGTACTGGGAAGATAGTTTCCTCTTTTGTTATATTCTCTATTATTTCTGAACTCTTGGGTTTTGGATTGTGTAACAGTCTACTTAAGGGTTCCCTTAGTCATGTGTGTGTAACTGCACAGAAGCAGTGTTGCTTCATAATAATGTTTAACACTTATTTAGGAATTACTATATTCCAGTAGTCTTACAAGAATTGCTGGTATATTATCCTATTTAATCCTCACAAATCAGCAAGAGGTAGGTACTTCTACTGTCATTTCCATTTTGCAAACTAAAATAATGAGGCAAAATGAGTTGGTCAACTTGCCTGAGGTCACACAGCTAGTCATTGTTAAACAGGATATAAACTGATTGTCTGTGAGACGCTACATTCTACATCTCTTGTGGTAAAAAGGTTAGTGGATTACAAGGCCAGAGTCTTGAGTCCTGATTCTACTGCTCATATCATGGTAGGTCTTAGCTAGCCTCCTGTCTGACTGGTGCAGTTAAAACCTATCTCATTGGGGTGTGGAGATTTAATAGGCAACATTGCTCACCTAGCTATATGAGAAGAGATAGGACTAGATTAGCAGTTTTATTGGTTCTGATATTTATATCAGAGGTTATCAATTTAAAGATGCTGTTACATTCTACTTAAATATTATATGTATGTATATATCTATGCAATTTTCATGAATACATGGTCTGAGTTTCTATAGCTTTATGTAAGGGAGGTTCAATACCAAAAGAGATGTAGACTAGATAAACCGCTAATTTATCTTGTAGTCTGGGAGATCTTTGAAAATTAAAGGAGATATTATTATCAATCACACTGAGATAACAGGTCTGAATCAGAAAGTATAGTCACTCTGTAAATAATGAATGAAAATACATATATCTGGACTTTAGTTTTCTCTTATATATAAACAAAGAGGTCAAATTAAATTATTCTCAAGGGCTCTTCTGCTTCTAAGGTTATATGACCTGTCTTCAGTTAACTTTAAATCTGACTGGTTCAACATGCCAGTCAGATCACTGAAGATTGACTTTTGTTATCTGTCATTGGAGAGGATAAATCACATTTACCACTGAAAGCAAATGTGCAGTGACAACAAAGGAAAAAAATCAAAATTCAAATCCAAATATAAATAGCATTGTGATAATTCTATTATGTGTCATTTAAGGAGATGCCATATTCATCTATTTGCATGAAAATTTATGGGGTGACTCTTTCTTTAACATCTGGAAAAGCAGCATCTTCCAACAAAGTAGAAATGTTCTGATGTTCAATAAGATTCAGATTGGCAAGGTCTCTCTGTGAACTCTGAGCATGGTTTGATTAGTCAGTTCTACACCTGGTATAAAACAATATCACCTGAGCATTAACACACCCATGGTCAAATATCTTTAATGACAAAACAGAGTAAGGATGCCAGCATTTGTGGTGATTATAAGATGGTATCACCTTGTTGGTGATTCATGAGATTCTCTTGGTATCCATCTTGACCCAGAATCTATATTCTCTTTAAATATACCTGGAACTCTTCCAGGTTCATCTGAAGATGAACAGACCAGTGACCGGAACCAAAGTTGTTCAAAAAATCTTTGTTAGGTTGAAGCAAGAAAAAACCATGAAATTCCAAAGAAATAAAAAGAGAGGAATAGTGCAACTACTCTCTGTGCTTGAGGTTTTATGCTAATATTTGTCATTAAATACAATATAATGTTATAGGCTAAGCTTTGACTCAGTATATGCCCCCAGAAAGCTGCACTATCTTCCTTTGTAAGTTGTGGTAAGATAAACATAATATACAGCTTATCATTTTAACCATTTTAAAGTGTGCATTTCGTTGACATTAAATACATTCCCAGTGTTGTGAAATCATCACCACTATCCAGTTCCACAACGCTTTTGTCTCCCTAGATGGAAACCATATATCCAGTAAATAGTTACCCTCAACCCTCCTTTCTCCAAGCTCCTGGCAATCACAAATCCACCCTCCACCTCTAAACCTTTGCCTATTTTTATTTCTTATAAAGGTTAATCTAAATAAACATTGATTAAGTTTCAGAAGCATTAACCATTTTGATGGCCACGAAGGCTCTCCCTTGTGGCAATAGCACTTCTGTGGGCTGGTCCTGGAGTGTAGCAAAGGAAGGTGGAGGCCACAGGTTAGCAGAACCTCACACAGTCTGTTACTGGCACAAGACAATAGCCTGATCCAAGCTCAGTTTTGCTTGAAAGACTTTCACAAAGTGGACAGGGCTTATCTCACCAGTTCTCCAGTAAGCAGTGAAACCATGCACAGTGGGGAGTGGAGAAGACATTTTCTGGAGAGACTGGAAAAATTAATACGGGACCTTTGTTTCACCCTGGGATGTTTGTTTCTCTCAATGTGTTGGATTGGAGAGATTTCGGTATCTTATTGAATGTTGCTCCAAATAATCCTCAGGGAGACTTTGTGGCACTATAGGTTAAATATCAAGCATCATTAATTACCTGCCTGTGTCCTTGATTCTAGGCCAGCACCTCTCTAGTCCTGAACTAAGGTTAATCTGGCTTGCCAAGCAAAAGGTGCTGGTGTGAAGCTCCTTGTTTATCCATAGCTACTGTGAATTCAGTGTCACAGTAGAATAAATTGGGTTTGCCTGAGATCTTGATCCTTTACATAATTGATAACAGGCCTTGACATTCTTCAGATATTTATGTGTATTTAACAAAAATATTTTAGTCTGATAAACATGCATATTGTGTTTCTTATTGATGTAGGGGCAGGATATGTTATTCTTTTTTTCTTTTTTGTTTTGAGATTTTTTGATGTGGACCATTTTTAACATCTGTATTGAATTTGTTTCAATATTGTTTCTGTTTTTATGTTTTGGTTTTTGGGTCACAAGACAAGTGGGATCTTAGCTCCCCAACCAGGGATCGAACCCACACACCCCTTGTATCGGAAGGCAAACTCTTAATCCCTGAACTGCCAGGGAAGTCCCTGATATTCTTGATTTGATAAATCTTTTAAACTTTTTCCCAATGACCATGTTTCCCAACTCTTATCATAATGGTTTAACTTCTCAATTATTAAGCTTCCAGTTGGACTTTACTAAGGCATTACTTGCTCTCCTTAATGAAACAGCATGCCGTTTCCTTTCCCTGTTTTTAAAATGCATCCTTAAAAACACTATTTATTTTTCCTTAGAAACCATTTGTCCTTTATTTTTCCAACAGAAATATTTGGGGTTTAATTAAAACCATCAAAAATGCCATTAAAAGATCATTAGTAAAAACACCTGCTGCCATTATTACTGAGCACACTTTTCCCTGGAGCCCAAAGGAACTTTCAGTTTGTGGAAATGTGTATATCATTTGCTTTATGTAATTGTGGTGCTGGATTTTTGCCAAGGTTTGGAAATTTTCATCCACTCCACTCAGAAATTCTTACATTGGACAGTGTGAGAAGTGCCACACCCAGTGAACCAAGTACCTTTGTGTGTGTGTGTGTGTGTGTGTGTGTGTGTGTGTATGCTCAGTCGCTCAGTTGTGTCTGACTCTTCATGACTCCATGGACTGCAGCCCGCCATACCCCTCTATCCGTGGGATTCTCCAGGCAAGAATACTGGAGTGGGTTGCCATTTCCTCCTCCAGGGGATCTTCACAACCCAGGGATCGAAACTGCGTCTCCTGCATCTCTTGCAGTTGGATTCTTTACCACTGAGCCACCTGGAAAACCCTCAAGTACCTTTACATGTTTTAAATAAACATGAGCTCTAGATTCAGGCTACACTAGAATTTCACCTTCGGCTTTATATCACTAGCAAGAGAAGCTGAGTAAAGTATAGGGATCATCTTTACTCACCGTTGCATGCCTGACACATCAAAATGATCCCAGATCTGCTGTCTGCAGTGCAGATTCACCACTGGAAGGAGCTAGAGTAAAGATATTGGAAGAACACGCTGTAACTGGGTAACTGTGATTAACAATGGCATGGAGGAAAATGATAAGGGGGGAAGAAAAGAAAAAGAAAGACTGGCCTTAACTTCTGAAAGGCAGAGGCTCAGATTTGAAATTCCATGGCACTGAGATACATGAGATCACTTAAAAATTTTGAAATGTAGAACTTGTATAAAAGTCGTAAGACAATAGCTTGAAAGCCTGTCATTTCCTTTTATTTTGCTTACATCAAAGATACGAAAGGGAAGCAGTACAGAGATAGAGAAGGGATTGGAGGCCGTTACTCTCTCTCAGAGAACCCTTAAATCTTTACAAAGAAGAGATCTCAGAAAAAAGATATGCTACAAATATTTAACTCCTTATTGGCCAAATTTCACCATCTTCTCATCTCAAATAGCGATGAAGTTTATTTGGCTTAACTGAAAATCTGAGTCGAAGCATTTGAGATCACTAATAATTCAGTTAAGTGTGAGAGTACTGGTAAAAGTTAAAACTGAAGTCTAAGACTGATTCTAAAAGTATTATCATCCAGTCTTTTTTTCCTGAAAATAAAAAAAATCTAACAAGAGAGATATTCAGTAATATATCCTAGAGTTTCCCCCATAGTCAGAAATTCTTCCCAGCTTATAAATTAATACAACTACTTTTTTCTGTTCTTATTGATAAGAGGTAAAATAATTAAATGAATTACTGATGATAGCCTGTGCTTATTATTGCTGGGCAGAAGTTTTGTTTAAAGCATTAAGAGAGGTGGATCATTTTTAAAGTTACATTGATAAGTATGCAGCTCAGACTAGCAATAATATCCAAAGCATTCAGATTAAGTATTCTTTGTTCCTGGTATAACAGAAAATTGACCAGGAGACTTCTGGACTACATGATTACTGTGACTCCTGAGGGTATCTCCATGATGAAGTAGGCAGAGAATAGTAGTCAAGGATGTTCTGTCTTTCAGACACCATTCTATCTAGGCACATCATTCATTTTAATAATAATTTAAAAAATCAAGTCATTTCTTATATATCCAAATCATAAGCCATTTATTCTGGTAAATGGTCGACTTTTTGGTGGAAGCTACATTCCCAAGAATTAATCTTGATCTACAAGTGTGGTGCTGAATTTTATGCTTCAGTTTGACTGGACTATGGGATGCCCCAAAAGTTGTTAGGTCATTATTTCTAGGTGTGTCTGTGCAGATGTTTCCAGAAGAGATTAGCACTGGAATTCCTGAACTCATTCCAGCAGATAGCCCTTGCCATTGTGGATGGGGACCATACAATTTGTGGAGGGTCTGAAAAAAAGCAAAAATGCAGGGGAAGGGCAAATTCATTTTGTGTCTGACATTTATTTCCTCCTCCCTTAGACATCCGTGCTGCTGGCTCTCAGACTTTCAGACTTGTATCCGACAGTGTATCAGCCTCCCCACTGTCAGGCCTTTGGGCTCAGACTGAATTGCATGACTGAATTTCCTGGCTGTGTAGCTTGCAGATGGCAGATCATGAATTCTCTTCCTTCATAACCACGTAAGTCAATTCCTGTTAATAAACAGGAATTATATATATCTCCTTTTATATATATCTACATATATCCTATTAGTTCTGTTTCTCTGCAGAACCCTGACTAGTACAACAAGGGAGGAAAGGAGAGAGATTGATTTCATTTGAGGGAATTGATTCAGATTAGCTCTCTATTTGAGAGTCATGTTTTCTTCTAGTATATGAATGCTCCTAGAATTTCTGCAATTAATGTTGTTTAACTCATCCAGAGTTATTTGCTCTCAGAAGCATTAAAAATATTTTAATATATAGCATACTTTGAAAAACATTTTATTATGCACACTAATTCCTGGGATTTGCTTCCTATGGGCTAATGAAGGATTGTGTTAGTTGCTCAGCTGTATCTGATTCTTTGTGGCCCCATTAGGGACTGTAACCCACCAGGCTCCTTTGTCCATGGAATTCCCCAGGCAAGAATACTGGAGTGGACTGCCATTCTCTTCTCCAGGGGATCCTCCTGACCCAGGGATCGAACCTGGGTTTCCCACACTGCAGGCAGATTCTTTACTATCTGAGCCACCAGGGAAGCCCTAATGAAGGATGACCATTAAAAAAATACATGTGTATATACGCACACACACACGGTGATTGTTGTATACATTTGCCTGATAGTTGTGTGCTTTATTGTGGCTTAAAAACAGTATCTTGTTTGAGGGGGACAGGGTTGTTTATTTTGTTTTTCAGTGCTTGTTCCTTAATGTAGATTCTGCAGTTTCTACAGAACACTATTTTGAGTAGAAGCAACAACAGAAGAAAACAATAATTATTTATGCTGCCATGTTTCTGAAGGAGTCCATAAAGTTACACAGTAAAACAAGGGGGATACTCTTTAGTTTCTCTTCTTACATAATCATTTTGAGCACAGTTACCTAGAAATCACACCATTTTGACATTCTGATCTCCCGACTGGAAATGTAGTCCCTCCTGCCTCCTTTTCATAGTCATTCTTGGAAGATGTTTTTAGTCTTTTTTCTTTCATCTTTATTAAAGTCATAGTCACCTTTTTTAACAAATGGTTTATGACCTTACAAAAAGTCAAGATTCTAATATCCTTGGATTAAATATTTACTGAGCATGGCCCCGCCCATCAGAACAAGACCCAGTTTCCCCTCAGTCAGTTTCTCCCATCAGGAAGCTTCCATAAGCCTCTTTTTTTTTTTTTTTTTTTAAGTCTTTAATTGACTTCATTACAATAATACTCCTGTTTTTTTTCATATTTTGCTGTTTTGGTCCTGAGGGTGAGACATGTGGGATCTTTGATCCCTGGTCAGGGATCGAACCTGAGTCCCCTGCACTGAAAGACAAAGTCCCAACCACTGGACCACCAGGGAAGTCCCTCCTATAAGCCTCTTATCCTTCTCCATCAGAGGGCAGACAGACTGAAAACCACAACCACAGAAAACTAACCAATCTGATCACATGGACGACAGCTTTGTCTAACTCAATGAAACTATAAGCCATGCCATGTAGGGCCACCCAAGACGGACGGAGAGTTCATTGGGGAGAGTTCTGACAAACTGTGGTCCACTGGAGAAGGGAATGACAAAATAATTCAGTATTCCTGCCTTGAGAACCCCATGAACAGTATGAAAAGGCAAAAAGATAGGATACTGAAAGATGAACTTCCCAGGCCAGTAGGTGCCCGACATGCTACTGGAGATCAGTGGAGAAATAACTCCAGAAAGGATGAAGAGACAGAGCCAAAATAAAAACAACACACAGTTGTGGATGTGACTGGTGACAGAAACAAAGTGTAATGCTGTAAAGAGCAGTATTGCATAGGAAGCTAAAATGCTGGGTCGATGAATCAAGGCAAATTGGAAGTGGTCCAACAGGAGATGTCAAGAGTGAATGTCAACATTTTAGGAATCAGTGAACTAAAATGGACTGGAATGGGTGAATTTAACTCAGATGACCATTATATCTACTACTGTGGGCAAGAATCCCTTAGAAGAAGTGGAATAGCCACTATAGTCAACAGAAGAGTCCGAAATGCAGTGCTTGGATGCAGTCTCAAAAATGACAGAATGATCTCTGTTCGTTTCCAAGGCAAACCATTGAACATCGCAGTAATCCAAGTCTGTGCCCCAACCAGTAATGCTGAAGAAGCTGAAGTTGAGTGGTTATTTGAAGACCTACAAGGCTTCCTAGAACTAACACCCAAAAAAGATGTCCTTTCCATTATAGGGGACTGGAATCCAGAAGGAGGAAATTAAGAAACACCTGGAGTAACAGGCAAATTTGGCCTTGGAGTACAGAATGAAGCAGGGCAAAGTCTAATAGAGTTTTCCAAGAGAATGCACTGGTCATAGCAAACACCCTCTTCCAACAACATAAGAGAAAACTCTACACATGGTCATCACCAGATAGTCAATACTGAAGTCAGATTGATTGCATTCTTTGCAGCCAAAGATGGAGAAGCTCTATACAGTCAGCAAAAACAAGACTGGGAGCTGACTGTGGCTCAGATCATGAACTCCTTATTGCCAAATTCAGACTTAAATTGAAGAAAGTATGGAAAACCACTAGACCATTCAGGTATGACCTAAATCAAATCCCTTATGATTATACAGTGGAAGTGACAAATAAATTCAAGGGATTCGATCTGACAGACAGAGTCCCTGAAGAACTATGGACAGAAGCTCATGACATTCCACAGGAGACAAGGGATCAAGACCATCCCCAAGAAAAAGAAATGCAAAAAAAAGCAAAATGGCTGTCTGAGGAGGCCTTACAAATAGCTGTGAAAGAAAAGAAGCAAAAAGCAAAGGAGAAAAGGAAACATATACCCATTTGAATGCAGAGTTCCAAAGAATAGCAAGGAGAGATAAGAAAGCCTTCCTTAGTGATCAATGCAAAGAAATAGAGGAAAACAATAGAATGGGAAAGACTAGAGATCTCTTCAAGAAAATCAGAGAAACCAAGAGAACATTTCATGCAAAGATGGGCACAATAAAGGACAGAAATGGTATGGACCTAACAGAAGCAGAAGATATTAAGAAGAGGTGGCAAGAACATAAAGAAGAACTGTACAAAAAAGATCTTCATGACCCAGATAATCACAATGGTGTGATCACTCACCTAGAGCCAGACATCCTGGAATGCAAAGTCAAGTGGGCCTTAGGAAGCATGACTACGAACAAAGCTAGTGGAGGTGATGGAATTCCAGTTGAGCTACTTCAAATCCTAAAAGATGATGCTGTGAAAGTGCTGCACTCAATATGCCAGCAAATTTGGAAAACTCAGCAGTGGCCACAGGACTGGAAGAGGTCAGTTTTCATTCCAATCCCATAGAAATGCAATGCCAAAGGATGGTCAGACTACTGCACAATTGCACTGATCTCACACGCTAGTAAAGTAATGCTCAAAATTCTCCAAACCAGGCTTCAACAGTGCATGAACTGTGAACTTCCAGATGTTCAAGCTGGATTTAGAAAAGGCAGAGGAACCAGAGATCAAATTGCCAACATCTGCAAGATCATCAAAAAAGCAAGAGAGTTCCAGAAAAACATCTATTTCTGCTTTATTGACTATGACAAAGCCTTTGATTGTGTGGATCAGGACAAACTGTGGAAAATTCTGAAAGAGATGGGCATAACAGGCCATCTGACCTGCCTCTTGAGAAATCTGTATTCAGATCAGGAAGCAATAGTTCGAATGGGGCATGGAACTACAGACTGGTTCCAAATTGAGAAAGGAGTACATTAAGGCTGTATATTGTCACCCTGCTTATGTAACTTATATGCAGAGTACCTCATGAGAAATGCTGGACTGGATGATTCCAGGCACATGTTGGAATCAAGATTGCCAGGAGAAATATCAAGAACCTGAGATATGCAGGTGACACCACCCTGATGGCAGAAAGCAAAGAAGAACTAAAGATTTTCTTGATGAAAGTGCTTTCACAAAGAGGAGAGTGAAAAAGTTGGCTTAAAACTCAACATTCACAAAACTAAGGTAATGGCATCTGGTCCCGTCACTTCATGGCAAATAGATGGGGAAACAGTGGAAAGAGTGACGGACTTCATATTTTTGGGCTTTGAAATCACTGCTGATGGTGACCAGATGGTGACTGTAGCCATGAAATTAAAAGACACTTACTCCTTGGAAGAAAAGTTATGACCAACCTAGACAGCATATTAAAAGCAGAGCCATTAGTTTCCCAACAAAGGTCTGTCTATTCAAAGCTGTGGTTTTTTCAGTAATCATGTATGGATGTGAGTTGGACTATAAAGAAAGCTGAGCACCAAAGAACTGATGCTTTTGAACTGTGGTGTTGGAGAAGACTCTTGAGAGTCCCTTGGACTGCAAGGAGATCCAACCAGTCCATCCTGAAGGAAATCAGTCCTGAATATTCATTGGAAGGAGTGATACTGAAGCTGAAACTGCAATACTTTGGCCACCTGATGTGAAGTATTGATGCATTGAAATAGATCCTGATGCTGGGAAAGATTGAAGGCAGAGGATGAGATGGCTGGATGGCATCACGGACTCAATGGACATGAGTATGAGTAAGCTCTGGGAGTTGGTGATGGACAGGGAGGCCTGGCGTGCTGCAGTCCATGGGGTAGCAGAGTCAGACATGACTGAGCAACTGAACTGACTGATTTGAGTTTATTTATTCGCTGTTAGGATAGTTGTGGAAGATACAAACTACTTTGCATATGTCATCACGTTGATCTTTAGGAATTTTTTTTTATTACAATATGCTGGCTTTTGAATGATCATTACCTGTTAAGATCCTTGAGCAAACCTGTAAGATAAAGACTTTTCCAAATGAAAGGCTAGTGTTCTTCAGTGAAGGGTTTGTGGCTGTGCCATCTCTTTGCTGGAGCCCTATTGTTTGACTGAATGTATGAGGAAAAATATGGAAATGTCTTGAAATTTTGAAAACTAAAGTGAATCATGAAAGCAGGGCAAAGATCTATTCATTAAGTGTGGCTATATGACCATGTATCAAAATTTAGTTTTGACTTTTGCTTTAAGAGAAAGATCTTTTTGAGAATGACTTTTCCATTATGCTCCTTTTCTTGTCATGGTTCTATACAATATTTATGGTCATGAAATCTTTTTTCCTGTTTCAAAGCACTTGGAAAGAATTTCTACTACTGCTTTTTTAAAGGAATAATTCCTTTTGTGTATGCTTAAATGTTTGCATTATTTCTAATTTAGCTCCAACGTGGATGCAGTATAAGGTACAAATCCAAGTATCAGAGGAGAAAGTTTTGGATTCGCAGATGCAAACTATTATATACAGGATGGATAAGCAACAAGGTCCTTCTACATAGCACAGAAACTATAATCAATATCCTGTGATAAACCATAATGGAAAGGAATATGAAAAATACACATATATATGTATAATGGAACCACCTTGCTACACATTAGAAATTAACACGACATTGTAACTACAGTTGTTGATGTTTCCTTTAGGATTCTCCAAATTTGTCTTATGTTAGATATACATGCAGATCTCTGAGATATTATGATGTTTGTTCTAGACCACTGCAATAAACTGAGTGTTGTGATAAAGCAAGACACATGAATTTTTAAATTTCCTAGTGCATATGAAAGTTATGTTTACAGTATACTGTGGTCTATTGGTGTGTAATAGTATTCTGTCTAAAATATATATATATATATGCCTTAATTAAAAAATGGGCTTCCCTGGTGGCTCAGAGGGTAAAGACTAATAATGCTATTGGAAAAATGGCCCCAATAGACTTGCATGATAAAGAATTGCCAGAAACCTTCAATTTGTAAAAAATGTAATATCTATAAAGTATAATAAAGCAAAGCACGATGAAATAAGAGAGAGAGTTAAAAGTGGAATAACTGAAGGCATCAAATGGAAACTTTAGCACCGATCACATTATGTAATTATTATTATTAATAGAGATTTCAAAAATGCTAAATGCCAGCTTGCCCTGTTAAATATGACATCTCATTGGAAATTCCATGGAAGTCCATTGGTTAAGATTCCTTGTTCTCATGGCTGGGAGACTGGGTTCATTCCTTGTTGGGGAACTATGAACCCACAAGCCATGTGGTGTGGCCAAAAAAAATACATACATGTGCATATACATACATACATAAATATGTGTGTGTGTTCAGTTGCTCAGTCATGTTTGACTTTTTGTGACCCCATGGACTGTATACATACGTATGTATGTGTATATATATACATATATATATAATACCATTTACTTGCTTTTAAACAACTCTTGACTGAATAATGTCAAGTGTTACACAGTTAGGTCTTAGGCTCTATTTTAACATAGGAGAAGCAATCTATAAGTAGAAGGATACTTATGCATGTGAGAGAGAGAGCCAAAGGCAGTAAATATTCAAAAAACAGAAATAAGGAAGAAAAATGGTTAATGGGAATGTGTCATTTGCTGGGTAGGCAGAAGGTAATGTGTAAGTGACTGACAATCCAATTAGAGAATTCTTTGTAGGCGGAACAGTGTGGCAGAGCAGAAAGTTATGAACTACATAACGCAGCATGACACAAATTCCCAGGGCAACCAGTACCATTCCATTTTCAAATATAGGCATGAGGAAAGCCGTGGATGATGAATTTCATAACATCCTTGCTCTGAGTTACTTAAAACATTTGTGCTAACTGAATGTGATCATATATATTTTTTCACTACAGTTTTTTTTTTATATGGTTGATATTTTCTGCCTGTGATATTAGGATAGGTACATGATGCTGGACATATTGTTTAAAAGCCTACAACAGATTATCAGAATTTAGATGACATCATAAGCATTTGGAAAAAAATCCACGGCAACAGACTTTTTAAAAACTATTCAGTACTTGTATACTGTATTTTTTTCCAGAAAGGAAGATGTAAAAATAAAAAGGATGGGTGTATGCTAACTTATGGGTTGTTTAATTTTCTAATTTAGTGTTCTGATTATTCAACATTTCATGTCTCAGCAAAATCTTAGGAAAAGTCTCTTTTCTGCCCTCCTACCTATCTCCAACATGGTAGAAGTTATCCAGGCAAAGTAGAGTTAGATGGAAAATAACTTATTACCTGAAAATATCAGACTCTAGCCAGAATGCATATATTTAAGCCTTAAGTTTTCAGTAGGAAATGTTAATCAAGAGTTTATCGAGACTCAGTTCATTTTCTTAGAAAAGAGGATGCTGATGGATCTTGGAAGTCAAGCTAAGAATGCATATATTTAAGCCTTAAGTTTTCAGTAGGAAATGTTAATCCAGAGTTTATCGAGACTCAGTTCATTTTCTTACAAAAGAGGATGCTGATGGATCTTGGAAGTCAAGCTAAGGCACCATCACGTTGTTTTTCAGCACAAACTTCTTGCATTTGCTTAACAGCATTTGCAATGCTGATCATGTTCTAGGTTTCATGCTATGACGTATAAAGAGTGATAACATGAGACATAAGTTACCGATGTAGTAGATCAATGTCAGGGATCATTTCTCTGTGGGCTTACTGGAACTAAATTTATTGATAATCATATGTATATAGATATGTATTATACTTTATATCATCATGTGTGTTAGTATATCACATACATGTTATATTATGTATAATATATTATTTGTGCTATATATTTATATGTGATATATAATGTAATATCATATATAATATATTTAACTCTAGATTAATATTAACTCAGTCTTACTGTTATATAAATATAGCATATTTTGTTATGTTATATATAGAAGTAAGATTAAGATTAACAGTTAAATATTGAGATATAAATTCCATTTCAGTGTTAGACTAAAATTCCAAATCTCTACAGGAGTATTAATGCTTATAAATAGTCCTGGTTGTTGAAATTGACTGATAATTCAATATAGTGGTTTCTCAGAAGCTACTTTTGTTATATATTTTACATTACACAAATCACAGTTGTTTACATACATACCCAGGTTTAAAACTTCTGCATGGAAAAGACTATGCCTCTTTGATTCATAGCTGTTATCTACAGCATCCAGAGCAGTGCTCAAACATAATTGATGTTCATTAAGTTTTATTGAATGAATAAACAAGTATGTATGTGTGTGTGTGTGTGACAGACAGAGAGAGAGAAATTATTATTTTCCCTCTTTTAAAACATGGTTGAAAGTTAGATTCAAAAGGGATTAGAGTAATACATAATGATTTTAATGGACTATACATAATATATGGGCTTCCCTGGTGGTTCAGAGGTAAAGAACACGCCTGCCAATGCAAAGACATGGATTCAATTCCTGGGTCAGGACGATTGCCTGGATAAGGAAATGGCAACCCTCAAAATGCTATGAACAGAGGAGCCTGGAGGGCTACAGTCCATGGAGTCACAAAAGAGTCAGACATGACTTAGCAACTAAATAGCAACAACAACAATATACAATATATGCATAATAATTGTTATGGCAAAACTATGTACCATATTTGAGCTTTTAAGTAAAAGCAAGATCCTGGGCTCTTTTCCATAATTTGTCTCATGTAATTCTTAACCTGCCATGTGGATAGATGATTGTTCTCATTTTACAGGTGGGGATAGTGAAGCTCAGAGAGGTTGAGTAATTTTGCACAATATCCTAATGCGAGCCAACCACAGAGCTAGAATTTAAAACAGGTTTTCTCTGACACCAAAGTCCCACTTTTTAATGTTTATACATTTCTAGTAGTCCAGATGCCAGCATGCCATGCCCCATGGATGTAATTGAGTATGCGTAATGCATAATGCAAATTTTGTCAGAAGCTGAACCATTATTAATATTAGCATTAATAGAACCCTGAAAGCCTGCCTGAAGTGAAGTGAAAGTCACTCAGTTGTGTCCTACTCTTTGCGACCCCATGAACTACACAGTCCATGGAATCGCCCAGGCCAAAATACTGGAGTGGGTAGCCTTTCCCTTCTCCAGGGGATCTTCCCAGCCCAGGGATCGAACCCAGGTGTCCTGCATTGCAGGTGAATTCTTTACCAGCTGAGCCACCAGGGAAGCCCAGAAGGCTGCCTAAAACTACTCAGAAGGAGGGAGCTGGTGTTTGGGTAAGCTGCCTCTCTTGGTTGCAAAATTCTTTGGTGTAAGGGCTTTGGTTTTGTCTTCATGAAGTAGAAATATATATCTAGCCAACTATCAAGCTAGTATTCAGATGCTTTATGTAAATTAAATGAAAAAGAGTGATTTTAAAATAACTTTTTATTTTGTATTGGGGTGTAGCCCATAAACAAATTTGTAGCCAATGAGCAAAGGGACTCAACCGTCCATATACCTGTATCCATTCTCCCCCAAACTCCCAGCCCATCTAGACTGTCGCGTAACATTGAGCTGAATGCCCTATACGTAGGCCCTTTTTGGTTATCCATCTGTAATATAGCATTGTGTACATGTCGATTTCAAACTCCCTGACCGTCCTTCCTCCTACTACATCCCCCAGGCAACCACAAGTTCATTCTTTAAGTCTGTGAATCTCTTTCTATTTTGTCAGGAAGTTCATTTTTATCATTTCTTTTTAGACTCCGCATATAAGGGATGTCATATGGTATTGCTCCTTCTCTGTCTGACTTACTTCAAGGAGTGATTATTTTTTAATTCAAAAAATGTATCAAAGTATAATCTACATACAAAAATGCACACATTATAGATATACAGCTTACTGAACTTGCACACACAGAACACACCTATGTATTTAGCCCCAAGATAAGAAAACAGAATATTACCAGCCCTCCATGAACACTACTTCCCATCATGGTCTCTTAGAGTCAATAATCCTTCCCCTCCCCAAGCATAGATATTATATTATTATCCTGACTTCTAACAGCGTAGATTAGATTAGTCTTTTGTTATACTTTGTATGATGGTGTTATCATTCTTAAATTTTTTTTTTGCATGTGGTTGTTGATGTTTGATTTCCTTTGCTGTATGTCATTTTATTGTACAAACTTGCTACAGTTTATTTATTAGTCCTTCTGTTAATGAACATTTAGATTTCCCTAGTTTGCATAACATTCCTATGAACATGTGCTAGGGTATTTTGGTGAACATATTTGCACATCTTTTTAAAACTTTATACTTGGGAGTATGAGGTTGCAAAGAGTCAGACATGGCTTAGCAACTGAGCACACACACACTGAAGTAGAATTACTGGGTCATAGTTATGTATATGAGCTTCCTTGGTGGCTCAGTTGGTAAAGAATCTGCCTGCAATGTAGGAGACCTTGGTTCATTCCCTGGGTTTGGAAGATCCCCTGGAGAAGGGAACAGCCATATATTCAACATAGTAGTTATTGCTAAGTATTTTTCCACATTTATATTACCACTAGCAGTATTTGAAAGTTCTGATTGCTCAACATCCTTGCCAACACTTTATGCTTTTTAACATTAAAAAATTTTCAATATAGTTCTCAGGATGAATGTGAAGTAGTATGTCATTGTGATTTTAATTTGCATTTTCTAATGATGAAATAATACTGAGAGCCTTTTCACATGTTTATTGGTATACTTTTATGAATCATATATTTGTAATTTTTCTTTTGGGTTATCCTGTCTTAGAATTAATTAGTAAGGATTAATTACATATTTTGGATATAAGTCCTTTGTTGAATATATATTTTCAAAGAGCTTCTAACTTTGTGAAATGAAAGATTTCATATAGACAGAAATAGTTAAAATTTGTAAATGTTGTCTAATAAAATTGTGTATAGGTATATTACATATATATGTGTATATATGTATATATTTGCTGAGAAACACCAAATTTTTCCCACATTACATTACAAATGCTTGAGTTTTTAGGACTATTGCCCCTTTTTAATCCTCCTCACCATAAGACCTGTAACACAGTACTCTTCAAGAGATATAGGCAATAACATTTTTGCTGACTTCTTGATGATTTGCAAAATAAAATAGGGTTCTTTGAGATTAAGAAACTTACCTTTCTTCTTCATAACCAAGCCTGAAAAAAGACCACCTGGAAACTGTCTTCCAGGAGAACCCTAAGCAATATAGTTGGAAAATTCAGATAGTAATAAAATTTTGGTTTGAAGCAGGATTGGATTAAATTTATTGCAAACACTTTCTAATCTCAAGCAAAACCAAAGATAAAATAGGAGCAACTTTTACAAGTTTGGGTTGAGTATCAGTGTTCAAACATCAAACAGGATTAAATCTCAATTTCTGAGGGTTAGAAACAGCAAGATGCCACTTGCTCTTCTTACGGCAACTCTCAACGTTCTTTTATGGCATTTGTTGTGGTGTGTGTCCCAACTGCTGTCAAACAGGCTGTTGTGTATCTTGCTAAATGTACGTTTGAATTAAAAATCGTCAGACGTTTGTAAGAAAGTAGTGTAGATATAGCTGAGGGGACTCTGAGAAAGATAAATGACTTCACATTCTTCCTATTAAGAACTGACCAGAAACAAGCACAGAGACTGTGTTTTGTTTTTAGAGTAATAAAAGAAGACTGATAGTTTAATTAGTTTAGAATAAGGTTATAAGTGACGGGTCCTGTGCGCCAGCTATTAGCCAGTGAGATGTCTTTATATATTTTCAGACAAATAAACTCCCTCCACCACCACAGAAGGAAAAGTATTTTTACTCGAAGACAAAAAAGTTCTTTTTTAGAACTTGTTTGGCACAGATTCCTTAATCATTGTCACAGACATTCCATTTCCTTAGTAAGCTTGCTGAATTCATGAACTGTGCTAGAGAGCAGGAGGTTAAATTTTCCATTTTCATTCACTGACTCTTATATGCATCCTAGGAAAGGGGGAGTATTTGTGGAAAAGAATGACTAGAAACGTACTGTATTTCCTTCTCCATGAAATGGGGATCTTGAGGTTTGTGAGGCAAATAGGAGATTTGCAAATGTGTGTGTACGTGTGTGCTCAGCTGTGTCTGACTTTTTGAGATTCCATGGACTATAGCCCCCCAAGCTCCTCTGTCCATGGGATTTCCCAGGCAAGGATACTGGAGTGGGTTGCCATTTCCTCCTCAAGGGATCTTCTGGACCCGGGGATTGAACCCACATCTCCTGTGTCTCCTACATTGGCAGGCAGGCTCTTTACCATCTGTGCCACCTGGGAAGCCCATA
The DNA here is from genome assembly GCF_033118175.1 of Dama dama. NCBI lineage: Eukaryota > Metazoa > Chordata > Mammalia > Artiodactyla > Cervidae > Dama > Dama dama. Next base: position 32,780,609 of record NC_083684.1, read on the forward strand.
AGCTGTTAAATCTGAAGTCTATCCTCCTTCCTTTAGACCAGGATGCTTTATTAGGATAGTCTTTTTCCTTTTTCATCTTCATAAAAAAAAAATCACACCCTGTCTATCTTCATATTGGGCAATATTCAGAATCCTAACTAAATCTCATATGGTAGAAGCCCTTTTTATGGTTCATGTTCATTTGAAAGAGTAGTTATCAAACACTAAACATTTACAACACAGACCATGGAATTTTTAGGACACTTTCATGAGGTTCATAGATATTTTAAAGCCCATCCATGTATCTCCAAATAAAAACTTTGGCATAAAGATAGTTGAACATGGAACTTATTGGAAGGAAAAATGGTAAAGACATGCTTTAATCTATGATTTTCCATACAACATATTTGCCATGCATTCACTCCATGTCCACGCCAGGTACTGGAAGTTTAGAAGGAGACGCCTCCTATCTTTATCATTCTAAGAGGAGAAAATAAAATTCCCTAAATATTCAATGCTTCCCCCCCCTCCTTTCTTATGAGCAATAAAATGTGCTGGAATTTTTTTCATGTGGGAAATAAAAGAAAGACTTCATCTTTCCATTCAGATAATCATTTTACCTTTGAATGTTTAACTCCACCTACGTATCTGTTTATCTATCAAAGTAACAAAATAGAAAACTAAAGTCATCTCCAAATTTACCAAATTGCTTCTAGAAATGAAAACAAAGTGTTCATTCTAGCACATATGCAGCTTCTCAGAATTTACTCTCTTAAAGGCTAATTTGCATTTCATTTCAACATCTTGCTTTTCTTCTGGTGGAGGACGGGAGCTGTCCAGGACATGTTCAGTGGAACTGTATCTACTTCATTCTCTTTAAAGTTCTCATGGTCTCTGATGACCTTCTGTTACTTTGTAGCTGTTATTCGGCATTGACTTTCTAATTCCAAGGCAATGATACCTCTGACACCAGACTGCATCTGTGCCTAAATCAAGGACAAAGACAGGTGGCTTGGTGAGATTTGCTTGAGATTCCAGGACGGTGAACATTACCATATGTTCTATTAGTTTGTTAATTAGTAGGGTGACTATACAATTTATCATCTAAGCAGGGGCACTTTTGAGAGAGAAAGGGGAGCTAATAATAATACGACCTGATGACAGGTATAAGCTGGGACTGACTGTGGCAAACTGGGGTATATATATGGTCAGTCTCAATTAAGAATATGAGGTACCTCCCCTTTCTTCTGTTTTGTCCTGGAATCACTGAAATCTCCCACATCTAGTCATCCATCACAACTCTGTCAAGTGATGTACCATAGACACACAGCTGATGGCCCTCCCCTCAAACCAATTTTTTGAAATAATATTCTTTTATGAATTTAAAAAATACATATAATTGTTTTAAGATTTTATATATTTTATAGCTTTTCTTACAAGTGTTTTCTCTGATGAGAATATTTTTTTAACTCTTTATAAACTATTTTAAAATTCCTTTCATTCTCCAATTCAACTATCACTACCAACCGCCCCCTGCCTCCAACATGTGGAAATTCCCAACATTTTATTCTTCCTTACTAGCTATGGAAGCTTTGGGGGAAAGGATTGACCTAGGATTGATCCCCTGGAGAAGGATAGGCTACCCACTCCAGTATCCTTGGTCTTCCTTTGTGGCTCAGCAAGATAAGTAAAGAATCCGCCTGCAATGCAAGAGACCTGGGTTCGATCCCTGGGTTGGGAAGATCCCCTGGAGAAGGGATGGGCTACCCACTCCAGTGTTCTTGCCTAGAGAATTCCATGGACTGTGTAGTCCATGGGGTCGCAAAGCGTCAGACAAGACTGAACGACTTTCACTGTTCACTTTCACTTTTCTTTGTCTTCATCAGTAATAAGAGAGTAATTCCACGGCATTGTTTAGTGGATGAAGTAAAATATTATTCACAGTGCCTAGAAACCATAGAAAACAAAAATAAGCAAGCAAAACCCCAAACCTCTGGATTGTGCTGAAGTTTCAAGAAACTGTCAAATATATCTAATTCATAAACTGCTTCAGCTGGAAGATGAGACAATTGATTTCTCATCTTAAATACTGAGGGTTACAGAGAGGATTTTATAAATGGGAATATAATAGATTCAAAGTATGAAATTTAATAAGCTTATCATTGATTGATTTCATTAACTAACACATTTGTGAATGATCATTAATTTTCATACTAGCCATTGATTTATCACTTGAGGCAGTTATCAAAAAAAAAAGAAACAAACCTTAAAATCAACTCAAATATAAGGATCCCTAAGCAGGCATTTCAAAACTTTAAGTCTAGCAAAGGAAGAGACTTATAGTCTTTTCCCTGAGGTTTAAGAATAAGAAAGGGCTGCTTATAGCAAACATTCAATCTGAATTTAAAATATTTTTAAGAATTCTAGCAGGAGGAGGAAATTTATTGATTAAAAGCTAGTTTCTATTTTACAAAGATGTTTTATATTTCTTAGTTTATATTTTCATTAAAAAGTCACTATTGCTCCCCACCTTCATAGCATGTTAGATGCTCACCTAAACATTGGCTGGTTCCAAAGCGAATTACTTAGCCACTGAACTTGAGAGATAGAAATAGTCTGCTTCTCCATTTTTCCTATCCTTACAAGACATGCTCACAATGCTCCATTTTTTTTGGGTCTATCTTCCTCATTTATGTCTATTTTCCCTAGTTATGTAAACATCTTTCAGGACAGGAGCTGTGCTTTCTTTTTCCTCTTCTTAGCTCCAGGCATCCACATACTGACTAAATGTTTGAATGAAAGGATAAGTGGTTTTCTCTTGAACCTTTCCTGTGGATGCCAGTTGCATTGGAGATACCTCTGTTTATTCATCCTTTATTTACGTTTTCATGAGATTTAGAATGATGAGCATAAACCCATAATGATATAGAAATCTTATCTAATTACAGATGAGTACAGTATATAATAAAATCTCTGTGCCTGTAGATTGTCTTTTTATATATAACAGTCTTTGAGATACTTAAAGATGTAATAGATAATGAAAACATTTCATAAATTCAGTGGGAGGAAATTTTCACTAACACCCACAGTATGCACATAATACAGACATGGTTTATTCTCTTTGTAAAGGTCAAGACTCTTTAAATTAATTTCTCTTTAAATCTGTTGGAAGATTCTGAATGTTATCAAAAGATCATGTCATTTGACAGAAACTCCTATAAAACAAATTAAAAAAAAAAGCCACTTAGATTATCTTTGAGAAATAAGATTTGTTTTAAATATCTAAATTCCTTTTTCTTTAATAAAAATCTAGTTTACCAGGAGAGCTGACTTCTGTGAGGTAGTTTTTAGACAAGGCTCTGGGATTGAAGGTGATACATAATAGCTGTCTGCACCTCCAGTTATTTGTGTCCTGGTATGGGAAACACATGTTTGTATGTTGAGCTTTTATACAAATTCAGGTGGAGTTGTCCATTGTGAGAAGTGAAATAAATTGGTGGAAAAGACTGCAGCTGTCATCCTGGGTAGGTGTGCTATCCACAGGTAGCAGAGTAGCATCTGACAAAAGAAAGTATTCTCTGTCCTTGTTTGGGGATAATTAGTAGTCCTATGTTGTTGTTGTTCCCTTGCTCAGTTGTGTCCAAATCTTTGCGACCCCTTGAACTGCAGCATGCCAGACTTCCCTGTCCTTCACCATCTCCCGGAGTTTGCTCAGACTCATATTCATTGAGTCAATGATGCCATCCAACCCTCTTATCCTCTGTCAGCCCCTTCTCCTGACTGCAATCTTTTCCAGCATCATTCTTTTCCAATAAGTTGGCTCTTCACATCAGATGGCCAAAGTATTGAGCTTCAGCTTTAGCATCAGTCCTTCCGATGAATCTTCAGGGTTGATTTCCTTTAGGATTTGCTTGTTTGATATCCATGCTGTCCAAGGAACTCTCAAGAGTCTTCTCCAGCCCCACAATTTGAAAGCTTCAGTTCTTTTGTGCTCAACTTTCTTTATGGTCCAACTGTCACGTCCATACACGACTATTGGAAAAACCAAAGCTTTGACTGTTGGACCTTGGGTGGCAAAATGATGACTCTGCTTTTTAATATGCTGCCTAAGTTTGTCATAGCTTTTCTTCCAAGAAGTAAGTGTTTTTAAATTTCTATGTAGTCCTATGACTTGAAGGCAACTCTCCAGGGAATTTAAAAAAAATTGTTACTATGCCATTTTGAAAAAGTCTTTCAGATGACTGGGTTTAAAATTTTGCTGTCCTCGCCAGACAGTGAAATGGAATGGAAGTAATACACATTTTGTTGTCACATACTTAACACTTATGGTCAAATACTTAAACTCTCTAACTTTGTTTCCTAATCTATAGAGATAATTAAAGTGTGAAAGTGAAAGCCTTAGTCGCTCAATTGTGTCCCATTCTTTGTGATCCCACTGACCTGCCAGGCTCCTCTGTCCATGGAATTCTTCAGGTAAGAATATATTGGGTGGGCGGGTTGCCATTCCCTTCTCCAGGGGATCTTGCCGATCCAGGAACTGAACCCGGTTCTCCTGCATTATAGGCAGTTTCTTTACCATCTGAGCCACTAGGAAAGCCCATAGAGATAATAAAAACACTTATTTAAAAAAATGTTAATGATGATTCAGTGAAGTGGTTCTGTGCCTACATACAGCAAATCATAAAATGTATGTCAGCAAATATTATCATTGGTTATTAGTATCATCTTGTCATGTATCCTTTGGGTAGGTGTTTATGATTGATACTTCCTTCTCTCAAGAGTCTGACAGTGTTTAAAAATACAAGTGACACACATAAAAAGTCACTCAGTTAGCAGATGAACCCATAATTACCCTAATAAGGGATTTTGGTAGTTTTGATTTAGACGAGATAATTTTCAATTTTGGTGGGAGTGAATGTGGTGGCTGGAATGTTGGTTTAGGAAACATTTTCTTAAAGCTGGATTTGGAGGAATAAATATAAGTTAGAGACCTGAGATAAGAAAGCACACTAAACCAGAAGGAAGATCATAGGCATGGGAAAACATTTGGTGGAAATGAAGGATGGTAAGGCATGGAACTTAGATGGAAATTTTGGAAGTGTAATCTGCTATCTGACTGTTGTCAGCTTTGAATGATAGGCGAGGCCTGTGAAATTTTTTTGTAGATACCTGGAAGAGACTGTTTTTGACAGAGAAAGGATCAAAACTTAAGATGGATAAGAAGAAGAAAAAAAAAGCCTGAGATCCAGACAGAAGACTCTTCTTGCTAAACTAGACAACTTGAGATTGAATAGGAACTATAGAAGACTCAAGGGTAATCAAGTGGGAAAAGATTATGAAGTTAAAAGTGATAGGATTTGAAGATAGATTGACTCCTGCATACAAAGGGAACATTACAATTCTAAACTTGAACCACTGGGAATTTTCCATTGTTGGAGGAGGAAGTTAGGGAGAGTTTCTAAATTATTTAAGAAAAGATGATCTTTCTAGTTTTGTACAATGAGATGTCTCGGGAATGCTATCTGGCAGTTCTCTGAAATATGGTATAGACTTCGGAATTTGGATTTTAAAATACATACTGGAAACGGGAGGTAATTAGCCAATGGAATTAAGCAAAACTAAGATCTGAATTGTAATCTTTAATAAGACAGAGGCATCCCTTTGAATGTGATCAAGCCTCTTGGAAACAACTGACAAATGGAACAATTCAAGCAGAATTCAACACCCTGTTTAAAAAAAAAGGTCTGTGGGACCCTCAAACCTCTTATAAAGGGAAACTTTCTGCTTTTGAAGCAGGTTTAGATAAGGGGACATTATGGGGCTCTTATATTGGTATTCTATTTATACATCCCCTTGTCATGGTTGGATAAGTTCTCGTAAGATTGGAAATTCAATCTTTTGATTTAGTCATTTTAGAAGAAGATTTAAATTCTTTTAGAAAATTTGCTGCTGTTCCCTAGTTGATTATTACTAAATAAAGGAAGTGAATTGTGGCATAGACAGCCCCCACTAGGTCCCTCATAAACACTCCATTTCAGATGAACAAAATGGCAAATGCATTTCCTGTATTTTCTACGCATTTAATAAGTATCAAAAATTACAGTCAAGAGACCTAATATCCTAATCAGTCCTAATTCTGGCCTATTCCACTGTGGGAGCATAAGTAAATGACTTAAAACCTTTGTCTTGGTTTCCTTATAATGTAAAGCGTGGAGGAATATGGGAATATTTATAGTTAACTAAAATAGGATTAGTGTAAAGCTCACCTTACATAGTAATAGTGTATATTTCTGAAGACATTCTTTCAGCCCTAGAATACAACAAGGGTGTCTGCATTTGAGCTTAAGGAGGTGATTTTAGGAGGAAATGTGAAAGTAATGCCTAGTGCAGTAACTGAAACATGTGAACTACTTTATAAATATATGCCATCTGGGTGAATGCAATTCAACAGACATGGAGAAAGGCAGGCAGGAGAAACAGTCAAGGTATGGTAGTGTTAAAATCAACTAAAACCTTGAAAGTCTAATTGGGTTTTCTAAGTGCTTTCATCTTCTGGAAACTGGGAAATTGAGGCTTGAAGAGAGGATCCATCCTTCCAATAAAAAATTTAATTTTGCACAAATGTGTCCCAGACTGAGCTAATACTTTTCTTACATATTAACAATGAACTTTCAAAGCAACCAGACTCTATTATTACCCCCCTTTCCAGAGGTGACATCTAAGTGTGAGAGAGGCTAATTAACTTGCAAAGAGTTGTCCATAGAAGCTCTGAGTCCTGACTATGATCTGCCCATGTTGAGTCTTCAAGAGTGACAACTTCGTTCAGTTTTTCTTAGTAAGTACTAAAATACCAATAGCAACAGAGAAATGGAGATCCCCTGGCTACCTAGAAATATAGTTCTCATAGCAACTTACTCACTTATTTGAAGTAGTAGTTTAGCAAAGCCAGAAAGTTCTTTCCAATTCCAACTGACTTTCTTCCAAGCTCTGAGTCTGTGGGCAGTTGCCAATGCACAGGGCTGGGAAATGTGATATAATGGTGCCTGCAGGCTAGGAATCTGGTCTGTGGGACATATTGTTATTTACAGAGTTGCCATGAAACTTGGCTGGAGACTCAGCCCTCTATATGGGAGCCAGACTCTGAGTGTCTTTGGCTAATCAGTATGCTTCCAGGGAGAAAAAAATAATTGCTGGTAAGCAAAGGCACTGTTAATCATTAACTGTGTGGCATCTGCTTCCACAAGTACATTTCTAAAAGATCTGGATAATCACATCTTTTTGAAAATGGTCTAATTAATGCATTTTTGCTATTATTTTTATATTTGAGCACTGGTAATACCATGTTAATCATGAAAGGTCTCCCATTTTGCAGTGTGCAGAAGTATCTTATTGATTGATAGGAATATCTAGAGAAACTGTAATGGATCAGCAAAGACTGTGATGCCTTTAGCCCCTGCCAAACCCAAGGAAGGAAACTGAATGCTTTGTGCATCTTCTTTTCTCACAACTTTCTCTGGGTATAATCAGGATTAGATCCAAAATAATACATATCTTCCCATGCACAAATACATAAAGAATAAGTAGCGCCACCATATAAAATTGGGTTAGAGTCTCAGTCCTGACACTAACCATCTGTGTGACAGTAAACATAAACATTCTCACCATCAGTTGCCTCTTCTTTACAATATGGGCTATAATTTGTGGCTTTAAGTATTCTTATGAAGATTAAATGAGGTGACACATGTAAAATGTGTTGGCACAATAAATTACACTCAATAATTCATTCAGCCCTCAATAAATTATCATTTCCCTTCTCCATAACATTAAGCTATTGGTGTGATGCCCCTATTTTTTTTTTGTTTTATGACCTGGCAAGTTGGAGGGTACTCATATGGACAGTAAAAAAAAATACTGCGATTTGGCCTGTCCAGGATGTGTGGTTTCCCAAAACTATTTAGACATTTGGTGAGAAAACTAAAAGTTGCCTGGAGCAGTTTTGAGAAATGGAGCAGTATGGTATTGATGATAACCACTGAAAGTACTGGATGTCAGACTCAGCATTAACCGTCACCAAGATTCTCTCCCAGTGGGGGCACATAATAATACAAGGCAGCAATCATCTGCTCCATTCCCTTTAACTATGAATAAGGTAGAGATATAGAGTTGACATACTGAAAATGAAACCATCTTACCAGCTCCAATCCACATTCAAAAGAGATGTGAAAATTATATACCTAAAATTTAGGTAATTTTTCCTATTAGAAAATGATTTCCAAAATTAATACTAAGGCTAAAAACTGCTAACTTTTACTGTCAGTTTATTCTATGACAATAATTATGCCCATCTTAGGTTTTACTCACACTATAAACATGTCAAACGGTTACTGTTTCTGATTTTTATAGATAAAGACACCAAAATATAGAAATGTTAAGTAATCCATCATATAACAATGCCTCAAAATAATAGAGTTGGGAATTGAATCCAGAACCTGTGTCTATTCAGACCTGGATAATAAAAAGAGTCATGATTTTTGAAGTTGGAAAAAAGTTTTAGACAACCTTCAAGAGCCATGGAGTTTTTGATCTTAGGAAATCTCCAATTCCAGGTAATTTTATTTGGTTTTAATATTTCCCTGGGCTGTGAAGAACCATAAGGCATTTTCACTGTCTTGTATTACAAACAATCACAGTAGGTCAAATGCAGTAGATTAAATGCTATGACCCTCTGAAGACTCAGAGGCCATTAGAAATAGCCTCTGTAATCCTATTCCTTTTTTTTTTTTTCTTTTTTTTCCATTTATTTTTATTAGTTGGAGGCTAATTACTTTACAATATTTTAGTGGTTTTGCTCTGGAAATGTATGTTGACTTTACAAACAAAATCGCTATTTGTTTCACCAGCAAAATGAATTTATTCAGGAATAGCCAGAGACCAGGGACATTGCAACTCAGGAAATGCAAGCTATGGAGGTCTGTAGGCAATCCTAGAACAAAGAAGGGGACCTTGCTTTAATAGAGAAAAGAAGAGGGTCAGAAGGGGCTGTCCTAAATAAAGGTTCACTGGAGGAAACTGAAGAGTTTAGGAAGCAGTTGGTTCTCATTGGCTGAACTGCTGCATCTCTTCTAGACTGGGCTATTGCTTGGCAAGGAAAAAACCTTTCTCTGGCTGGAGAATTAAAGTAGAATTCTAAAGTAAAGTGCAACAGTGTGTATGAGGGCTCCCTATGCAGAGTTTCCTGACTCCATTTTTAATGAAGTTTCTCTTTATTAATTTTTGTACATATAAGGGGGCATCACAGTTACTCAGCATTTTGATGCTTTCTAGTTTTGTCAGTATTTCAAAACTTATTTCCCAGATGACAAGCTTTGTTTCAACTTTCTGTACTTACAGCCTGAGCCAGTTAGGATTCATCCGACTTCTGACCTTTCCCAGCTTCTGGACTTAGACACATTCTGGCAGTCAGGATTTATTGAGCAGAATATAGGGCACTTGGTGCCCTTTTTTTAATTTTTTTGTACATGGAACTCTTTATTTTTAAATAATTTTATTATGAAAATACCACACGCACAAGGTGATAAATAATTGCACATAATAAATAAATAGTTGTGGTATGCCGGATCTTTTAGTTGCAGTGTACAAACCCTTAGTTGCGGCATGCAGGATATAGTCCCCTGACCAAGGATTGAACCCGGGCCACCTGCATTGGAAGCACAGTCTTAGCCACTGGACCACCAGAGAAGTCCCCCAAATTAGCATGTTTTAATGCTCATATCTCTCTAACACAGTTTGACATCTGAAAAGGCAAGTCCTCTTCCATTACTCCTCCCTTTTAGAAATCTTTCTGGCTATTCTTAGATGTCTGATTTTCCATATGGGCTATAGATTTGGCTGATTAAAGTTTCTGATCTGTTTTGTTTCTGGTATTTTTGAGTAGGATCTGATTGTGTTGGTAATTTGTATTAGAATTATTTTTAGAGTGATGGTTTTAAAAATGTGTTTCAATTATTTGTTACCATAAACAATTATGGTAATGACCATTTAACAACATCTCTAATTGTTTTCTTAGACTAGAACCCTAGGAATAGGATCATAGAATGTGTCAAAGGTACAGAGATATGTGTATTTCTATCTTGTAAACTTGCTTTCCTTAAAGATTAGAGCAAGTGCACGAAATTACTGTTTCCCCTGTCTTCTCTCCAGGACTGAATATAGTGAATATACTATGTCAGTGTTTCAGGAATTTTCCCCACCAAAAAGCTATGAAATATAATGAGAGGGAGACTCATTAGGATAATTTGGTGGTTATGTCTCGTTTCCTTTATTGTAATGATGGGAAAATCAAGGCAGAAATTGTTAAGACCTGGTCAGAATCATGCAGACATAAGCATTAAAGGGATCAATGTCCAGTGCTCTTGTCCTATGAATTGAAGCAGAAATATATGTGCAAGTATACATGCACACATGATTTCAGCCTCAGATATGTTCCCAGATTAGAATTCAATCTGTCCCTAAGAAAAGTGTTGAAATGCCACTTATGAGCCACTGAATAATAACCAAAGAGTTTTGATGATTATAAAATCCTAAAATTGTAGGTAGAGACTGAATGTAAAATAAGATCACAGCATTTCTTTAAAACTGCTACTTTCTGAAACTTAGAAGACAAAACAACAGTAACTAGAAGTTTCTTTTCAACTTTGCATCACTTATTTATAAATTCTTCTTTAATGTACAATGTACATATGATATCCATATGTTTTCAAAGATGATGGCACTCAAAATAATGGTAATAAAAGACTGAGGAACAGTTTCATTTAATTTTCATCATTTTTTTCTGAGTTACAGGCCACATACCTATATTATTACAGGGAGTATATTTCTTTGGTATAAATATTTAAAATATGACGGTATCTATAAGAACAAAAGTTCCAGGTCCAGCCATATATGTAAAAGTGTATAATTATTTTCTGATGTAATTGATTTTTTGCTAGGTACACTAAACTAATTTGTAATAATGGCTTTAGAACTAACTGACAGTGGTAAAATATTTACATGATAAAGTCTTGAAACATGGTAAAGTTGCTTCACAGTTTTTGGACATTAACTGTTTCACGGAAACAGTCTCAGATACTCAAAACAGCATGGGACATGAACAAACAGACAAAATATGGGCAATTTCCACACAGGAAAATTGAAAATAAAAGAGACAAGCATTTTCAGATGACCCATCGTCAATCTGTATTAACTTCCCATCAAATTCAAGGGGGAAGAAAAATGCTCTTTTGGTACTCTCCTTGACAGAGAAACATCACTCTCTGACTTACGGGAAAGAGTAAGTGCTTCTAAGAGCTACTCCAGCCAGAGCTGGTTCTGAAGAGTTATAAGTCCGTAAAAAATAGTATTTTTAAGTGGCCTTGACAACCCCAGATTCCACAACATCTTACTAGCTTTTGCTTTCAAGTGTCTTAATTGATAGACTACAGTTTCTTTAGAAACTACATCCAAATATCTTTAAAAATTGTTTTAATTAGTGATTATATTAATAACTAGAGAATGCCAGTGATTTAAGTACATGCTTGTTCATATTTTGTTCCATAATTTTCATATTTTCTTTTGAGCTTTTCTATATAGGCTCACTTTACAAGGCAACCCACTCCAGGATTCCTGTCTGAAAAATTCCATAGACAGAGGAGCCTGGTGAACTACAGTCCACGGGGTCGCAAAAAATCAGACATGACCGAGTGACTGAGTATGCATACACGCACAAGTTAAATGGGGTTGAGTTAGAATGCCAAAATTGTGGCATAGTTCACCAATTAAATTCTAATGATTGTAGATCTACTTTTATCCATAGTGCCTGCTTAGAGCTAAAAAAGATGAACACAACATGTAACATTCTTGCTCTCAAGGTCTCTTCAACCTGGGAGAGTTTCTCTGTGTGTGTGTGTGTGTCTATATCTGTGATATTGAGATCACTATAATTATTTTTCTTAATATATAAAGATTTTATTTTTTTGAGAAGTTTTTGACAAAATTAAAAACTATTTCTTCAATGGATCTTGCCTTTAGTATTGTATCTAAAAAGTCATTACCGTACCTGTGACAATGTTGTCTCTTATGTTATATTCTTGGAGTTTTTTAGATTTGAATTTCATATTTAGGTCTGTGATCCATTTTGAGTTAGTTTTTGTTAAGGATCTATGTTTAGATTCACTTTTTTGCGAGTGGATATCCAGTTGTCCCAACACCATTTGATGAAAAGATCATCTTTTCTCCAACGTGTTGCCTTTGGTCCTTTGTTGAAGATCATTGACTATTTTTTAAAAACTATTTTTAATTGGGGCATAATTGCCTTACATTGTTGTGTTAGTTTCTGCAACAATGTGAATCAGTTATATGTGTACATACATTTGTTCCCTCTTGAGCCTCCATTCCACTCCCCCATCCCACCACTCTAGGTCATCACAGGGCACCAAGCTAAGTTCCCTGAGCTATAGAGCAGCTTCCCACTAGTTATTTATTTTACACATGATAGTACGGGTGTCAATACTCTCATTTCATCCCATTCCATCCTTCCTCCTCTGTGTCAACAAGTCCATTCTCAACATCTCTGCACTCTGGTCTTTGAATGGATAATTAATTCTTGGATAATAATTCAAGAATCTATATGTTGGTAGACACAGATACCTTTAAAAAAACAGCTGTCTTTTTCTTCCTTGGCTAGGAGTGGATATCCTTTAATTATACTTTCTAAGATATATATTTATTAAAGCTGAGATTTTTGTCTTTTGTTAGTTTGGAGAAGTTCTCAACCAGTTTCTTTGAATAGTACTTCTCAAATTATCTTTACTTCCAACATTTAGAACTTAGAATAGAAATTTTTGTTGGAACTTTTCATCTGTCTTACCTGTATCAGATTTTCTTTCATATGTCTCTTTGACTGTGTTTTATTCTAGGTATTTTGGATAATTATGTCTTCTAGTTAATGGATTTTCCATCTGCGTCTTTTATGCCATTTAGAATTTCCATTCTAAATCTCTTTGTGTGTATACATCATATATATGTTTTTATTTTTTCAACTTGAATGGTAACTTTTTATTGCATCTTTTTCTTATCTCATATTTTCAGTTTCTAGTTTCAGCTCCATAAATATCTTCTGCATATAATTGTTATGTATGGACTCTTGTGTATAGTATTTGTTTTTGCATGTTAACTATGAGCTTCTCTTCCTTGGGACTTTATATGTAGACATTTCCTGAGTTCCAGATTACTAGAGTGTATTTCCAGAGATCGTTTGAATTTTCTTTTTCCAGATTGCTGGAAGCATTGTCAACCTAAATCCTTTAAACCAAATTCTTTGCTTGAATTTGGGTGTGAAGGCAATATGATGGAATGTGAATGATTAGGCATTCTCATGAGAGATTTTGGGATTTTGGTTTAATTCTTTCTTGAAGTTAGATGCAAGATGATTTTCCTACCAGTTCCCCCATGAGATGATATATATATATATATTTTTGTTTTGTTTGTTTGTTTGTTTGTTTACAGTTTCACAGAAGGTTTGGAAACATGGAGACTCAGCATAATGTAAGAGATTTATGATCTTCTCTCTGTGTTATGTGGATCTGTGGCCTTGCCTCTTGTATTCTTGATGTGGTTATTAAAACCTTGTCTTATAACTCATGTTTTACTGTTTTTTTTTTTTTATTCTGAAGATTTCCCTTTATTTAAGCCAAAAGATTTTGAGGAATATACTGCTAAGCATCTTTATATATCATTACAGTAGGGTTGGTTTCTCAGCGTATCTGATATGCTATGTTGCCAGAAATAAAAGTCTCAAACTAGTTTTAATGTTTGTTTTGAATTCTTTGCAAAATGGATCAACGTTGATTATTACCTGTGGTCAATTACCAGGGTGTCTGGGAGGTCAATTGGAAGAACTATATTCCTGCTGATTATTTCCTTCCTTTTCTACATGACATGTCTTTTATTTACAATTTCCCTCCTGATCTGATTTTATAAATGAATACTGATGAGTCATTATTGCTGAACTCGGAATCTCCAAGGGGGCAGGACAGTGGAGAGGAAGATGAATGCGTGTAATTCTGCAAGTTTTCCATTGTGCCTGGAGAACTGAGACTGCTTCTGATGTTTCCTGGGCCCTGTTTGTCCTAGTCATCTTTACTGACTAGTGCTTAAGTGCTTTTCAGACAACTCAGTACAACCAAGAAGATGTGCAGCCAGAAATGTGTCAGTCAGAAATTCAAGCTACTGCTGCCAGTATCTTTGTTCCCTTGATTGTACATACTGGTTCTCCAATTTTCTGTTTTCGTATTTCACAGTGCTTGCTTAGGTATTTTCTTTTCTGTCTTGACTGTATAGATCATCTCCCTCTTAGAAATGTTTCTCTTGAAAAGGAAAGTCACCCTGGACCTTGCCTTCAGACTAACCTCCCCCTCTATTGAGACTTGATAACGGGAAGCTTTCATTTATAAGCTAATCATCTTAATTATACTCCCACTGGTCCTCCCTTACAAAGCATCCTCAGTTCTAGCTTTAACAATTGCCAGAGAATAAATACATATTGGTAAGGTTAACATTATACTTTCCAGTTTTGATTAGTCCTGTTGCATTGCTTTGCATTAGTTTTCAGAGCAACGATAGAAAAGAAAACTTCCAAAGCAACTTTCAAATTGAATCAGTGTGTGTATACTGCTGATATTCTGGAAACTCTTTCACCCATCTTATTAATTTATACTAAGGGAGTAGGCAATTTTCAGATTTTATTTTGAGATGATAAACTGTAATGCATCTAAACATGTGAAGATACATATTTAATGCACTTTAATGCATTTATGGTCTCACTGCTAAAATGTAGAGTCCTAAATAATCTTGTGTAGGAATGCTTACACTGTCACTGAAACATTCCCTACAGAGCTATGAATATGTACTAGTGGGGCCTCTACCGTACTAACTTGTTGAAATATTTCTATCTCTGAAACTTTTGCTCGGTACTGGGATTCCACTGGTCAAGGAGTTTAATGTGCTGCTGTGCATTGTAAATCCAGACATGGAGCCAAGGCTTGATTTTCCTTTCCATGGAGGATTTAAGGCTAGTATTTTATGGAAAATAACTCAGGAGGCTGATGTAACTGTTACTGTGGATATAGTATGTTTATTCTTGTTATTAGTAATGTTGCGTTTTGTCTCTCACTACAAATATCAACTTACTAAAAAATTTATTTACTTTTTAATTGAAGGATAATTGCTTTACAGAATTTTCTTGTTTTCTGTCAAAGCTCAACATGAATCAGTCATAGGTATACATACATCCCCTCCCTTTTGGAACTCCCTCCCATCTCCCTTACCATCCCACCCCTCTAGGTTGATACAGAGCTCCTGTTTGGGTTTCCTGAGACATACAGCAAATTCCAGTTGGCTATCTGTTTTACATATGGTAATGTAAATTACCATGTTACTCTCTATCCATCCATCTCACCCTTTCCTCCTCTCTCCCCATGTCCATAAGTCTATACTCTATGTCTGTTTCTACACTGCAAATAAATTCTTCAGTACCATATCCGCACATATGCATTAGTATACAATATTTATCATTCTCTTTCTGACTTATTTCACTCTGTTTAATAGGTTCTAGGTTCATCTACCTCATTAGAACTGACTCAAGTGCGTTCCTTTTTATGGCTGAAAATATTCTATTGTGTATATGTACCACAACTACTTTATCCATTCATCTGTCAATGAACATCGTGGGTTGTTCATCATTAGGTTGCTTCCATGTTCTAGCTATTGTAAATAGTGCTGCAGTGAACACTGGGATTCAGTTCAGTTCAGTAACTCAGTTGTGTCTGTCTCTTTGCGACCCCATGAACCGCAATGCGCCAGGCCTCCCTGTCCATCACCAACTGCCGGAGTCTACCCAAACCCATGTCCATTGAGTCAGTGATGCCATCCAATCATCTCATCCTCTGCCGTCCCCTTCTCTTCCTTACTTCAATCTTTCTCAGCATCAGGGTCTTTTCAAATGAGTCAGCTCTCCGCATCAGGTGGCCAAAGTATTGGCATTTCAGCTTCAACATCAGTCCTTCCAATGAACACTCAGGACTGATGTCCTTTAAGATGGACTGGTTGGATCTCCTTGCACTCCAAGAGACTCTCAAGAGTCTTCTCCAACACCACAGTTCAAAAGCATCAATTCTTTGGTGCTCAGCTTTCTTTATAGTCTAAATTTCACATCCATACATGACCACTGGAAAAACCATAGCCTTGACTAGATGGACCTTTGTTGGCAAAGTAATGTCTATGCTTTTTAATATGCTGTCTAGGTTGGTCATAACTTTCCTTCCAAGGAGTAAGTGTCTTTTAATTTCATGGCTGCAATCACCATCTGCAGTGATTTTGGGGCCTCCCAAAATATAGCCAGCCACTGTTGCCACTGTTTCCCCATCTATGTGCCATGAAGTGATGGGACCGGATGCCATGATCTTAGTTTTCTGAATGTTGAGCTTTAAGCCAACATGTGTCTTTTTCAATTTTGGTTTCCTCAGGGTATATGCCTAGGAGTAGGATTGCTGGGCCATATAGTGGTTTTATTCCTAGATTTCTAAGGAATCTCTATACCGTCTGCCATAGTGGCTGTATCAATTTACATTCCCACCAACAGTGCAAGAGCATTCCCTTTTCTCCACACCCTCTGCAGCATTTATTGTTTGTAGACTTTTTGATGATGGCCATTCTGACTGGTGTAAGGTGATATCTCATTGTAGTTTTGATTTGCATTTCTCTAATAATGAGCAATGTTGAGCATCTTTTCACGTGTCTGTTAGCCATCTGTATGTCCTCTTTGGAGAAATGTCTGTTTAGGTCTTTTTCCCACTTTTTGATTGGGTTGTTTGTTTTTCTGGCATTGATGTTTGAGCTGCTTGTATATTTTGGAAATTAATCCTTGGTCAGTTGTTTCATTTGCTTTTATTTTCTCCCATTCTGAGGGTTGTCTTTTTACCTTGCTTATAATTTCCTTTGCTGTACAAAAGCTTTTAAGTTTAATCAGGTCCCACTTTCTCACTTTTGTTTTTATTTCTGTTACTCTAGAAGGTGGGTCATAGAGGATCTTTCTTTGATTTATGTCATTGAATGTTCTGCCTATGTTTTCCTCTAAGAGTTTTATAGTTTCTGGTCTTACATTTAGGTCTTTAATGCATTTTGAATTGATCTTTGTGTATGGTGTTAGGAAGTGTTCTAATTTCATTCTTTTACATATAGTTGTCCAGTTTTCCCAGCACCATTTTTTGAAGAGGCTGTCTTTGTCCTGTTGTATATTCTTGCTTCCTTTGTCAAAAATAAGGTACCCATAGGTGCATGGGTTTATTTCTGGGCTCTCTATCTTGTTCCATTGGTCAGTATTTCTGTTTTTGTGCCAGCACCATGCTATCTTGATGACTGTAGCTTTATAGTATAACGTGAAGTCAGGAGGGTTGATTCCTCCAGCTCCATTCTTTCTCAAGGCTACTTTGGCTATTCGGGGTCTTTTATGTTTCCATATGAATTGTGAAATTTTTCTTTCTAGTTCTGTGAAAAATGTCATTGGTAATTCAATAGGGATCACATTAAATCTGTAGATTGCATTTGGTAGTATAGTCATTTTCACAATATTGGTTCTTCCTACCTAGGAACATGGAGTATCTCTCCATCTGCTTATGTCATCTTTGATTTCTTTCATCAGCGTCTTATAATTTTCTGTGTACAGTTCTTTTGTCTCCTTAGGTAAGTTTATTCCTAGATATTTAATTCTTTTTGTTGCAGTGGTGAATGGCATTGATTCTTTAATTTCTCTCTGATGTTTCATTGTTAGTATATAGAAATATCAGTGATTTCTGTGTATTGATTTTGTATCTTGCAATTGCTAAATTCACTGATTAGCTCTTGTAATTTTCTGATAATTTCTTTAGGGTTTTTATGTACAGTATCATGTCATTGGCAAACAGTAAGAGCTTTAATTCTTCTTTTCCAATCTGGATTATTTTATTTCTTTCTCTTTTCTGATTGCTGTAGCTAGGAGTCCAAAGCTATGTTGAATAATAGTTATGAAAGTGGACACCCTTGCCTTCTTCATGATCTTAGGGGGAATGCTTTCAGTTTTTCACCACTGAGAATAATGTTAGCTGTAGGCTTATCATATATGGCCTTTATTATGTTGAGGCAGGTTCCTTCTGTGCCCATTTTTTGAACAGTTTTAATCATAAATGGGTGCTGAATTTTGTCAAAATCTTCCTCTGCATCTACTGTGATTATCATATGGTTTTATCTTTCAATTTGTTAATATGGTGTATCACATTGATTGATTAGCATATATTGAAGAATCCTTGCATTCCTGGAATAAACCTAACTTGAACATGGTGTATGAGCTTTTTGGTGTGTTGCTGAATTCTGTTTGCTAAAATTTTGTTGAGGATTTTTGCATCTGTGTTCATCAGTGATATTGGGCTATAGTTTTCTTTTTTTTCTTGTTGTCTTGTCTGGTTTTGGTATCAAGGTGATGGTGGCCTTGTAGAACGAGTTTGGATGTGTTCCTTCCTCTGCAATTTTTTGAAAGAATATAAGGATAGGCATTAGCTCTTCTCTAAATGTTTGATAGAATTCTCCTGTGAAGCCATCTGGTCCTGGGCTTTTGTTTATGGGGAGATTTTTGATCACAGCTTCAATTTCAGTGCTTGTAATTGGGTTGTTCATAATTTCTACTTCTTTCTGGTTCAGTCTTAGAAGTTTGAACTTTTCTAAGAATATATCCATTTCTTCCAGGTTATCCATTTTATTGCCATATAGCTGTTCATAATGGTATCTTATAATCCTTTGTATTTCTGCATTGTCTGTTGCAACCTCTCCTTTTTCATTTCTAATTTTGTTGATTTGATTCTCCTCTCTCTCTTTTTTTTTAATGAGTCTGGCTAAAGGTATGTCAATTTTGTTTGTCTTCTCAGAAAACCAGCTTTTAGTTTTATTAATCTTTACTATTGTTTCCTTCATTTCTTTTCATTTATTTCTGCTTGGATCTTTATGATTTCTTTCCCTCTGCTAGTTTTGGTTTTTTTTTTGTTCTTCTTTTTCCACTTTTAGTTGTAAAGTTAGGATGTCTATTTGATGTTTTTCTTGTTTCTTGAGGTAGGATTGTATTGCTATGAACTTCCCTCTTAGAACTGCTTTTGCTGCATCCCATAGGTTTTGAGTTGTTTGTTTTCATTGTCATACATTTCTAGAAATTTTTTTATTTCCCTTTTGATTTCTTGAGCAACCTGTTGGTTTTTTAGAAACATATTGTTTAATTTCCATGTGTTTGGTTTTGCCATTTTTTTTCTTGTAATTGATATCTAGTCTCATTGCATTGTATTTGGAAAAGATGCTTGATACGATTTCAATTTTCTTAAATTTACTGAGGTTTTATTTGTGATCCAAGATATGGTCTATGTTGGAGAATGTTCAATATACACCTGAGAAGAAAGTGTATTCTTCTGCATTTGGATGGAATGTCCTGAAGATACCAATGAGATCCATTTCATCTAATGTATCATTTAAGACTTGTTTCCTGATTAATTTTCTGTTTTGATGATCTGTCCATTAGTGTGAGTGGGGTGTTAAAGTCTCCTACTATTATTGTGTTACTGTCAATTTCTCCTTTTGTGTCTATTAGTTTGTATTGAGGTGCTCCTATGTTGGGTGCATAGATATTTACAATTGTTAGGTGTTCCTCTTGGGTTGATCCCTTGATCATTATGTAGTGTCCTTTCTTATCTCTTGTAATCTTTATTTTAAGGTCTGTTTTGTCTTATATGAGCATTGCTACTCCACTTTTCTTGATTTTGTAGATCTTTTTCTTCTCTTGTATTTCTTGTATTGACTATATAAGTCCCTGGTTTGGTGGTACTGAATCCTCTTAACTTTTGCTTGTCTGAAAAGCTTTTGATTTCTCCATCAATTTTGAATGAGATCCTTGCTGGGTACAGTAGTCTTGGTTGTAAATTTTTCCCTTTCATTACTTTAAATATGTACTGCTATCACCTTCTGGCCTGCAGAGTTTCTGCTGAAAGATCAGCTGTTAAATGTATGGGGTTTCCCTCGTAGGCTACTTGTTGCTTTTCCCTTGCTGCTTTTAATATTCTTTCTTTGTGTTTAGTCTTTGTTAGTTTGATTGGTATGTGTCTTGGTGTGTTTCTCCTTGAGTTTCTCCTATATGGAATTCTTTGTGCCTCTTGGACATGATTGACTATTTCCTTTTCCATGTTAGGGAAATTTTCACCTATAATTCTTCAAAAATTTTCTCATACCCTTTCTTTTTCTCATCTTCTTCTGGGACCTGTATAATTTGAATGTTGTTGCATTTGATATTATCCCAGAGGTCTCTGAGACTATCCTCAGTTCTTTTCATTCTTTTTACTTTATTCTGCTCTTCAGAAGTTTTTCCCCACCATTTTATCTTCCAGCTCACTGATTCATTCTTCTGCTTCAGATATTCTGCTATTGATTCCTTCTAGAATATTTTTAGTTTCACTAGTTGTATTGTCTCTGTATGTTTATTCTTTAATTCTTCTAGGTCTTTGTTAATTGATTCTTGCATTTCTTCCGTTTTGTTTTCAAGGTTTTTTATTATCTTTACTATCATTATTCTGAATTCTTTTTCAGGTAGTTTGCCTATTTTCTCTTCATTTATTTGGACTTCTGTGTTTCTATTTTGTTCCTTCATTAGTGCACTGTTTCTCTGCCTTTTAATTATTTTTTTTTAAACCTATTGTGTTTGAGGTCTCCTTTTCCCAATCTTCAAGGTTGAATTCTTTCTTCCTTTTGGTTTTTGCCACCCTAAAGTTGGTGCAGTGGTTTGTGTAAGCTTCGTGTAGGGTGAGATTTATGCTGAGTATTTTTTTGTTTTTCCTCTGATGGGCAAGGCTAAGTGAGGTAGTAATCCTGTCTGTTGATGACTGGGTTTGTATTTTTGTTTTGTTCATTGTTTCAATGAGGCATCTTGCACAGGGTGCTGCTCGTGGTTGGGTGATGCCAGGTCTTGTATTCAAGTGGTTTCCTTTGTGTGAGTTCTCACTGTATGATACTCCCTATGGTTAGTTCTCTGGTAGTCTAGGGTCTTGGAGTCAGTGCTCTGACTCCAAAGGCTCAGGTCTTGATCTCATTTCCTCACAAACCAGAAGGGAAGATCCTTGAGGACTGGGAATATCCTTGTTTCTCCAGTGCCTGTTACAATGCCTGGTCCATTGCAGAAGCTCGATGTGTGATCTAGTCTTCTTAAGGCTGGGATGTTTGCAGTAGCAACTTCTTCCAGCCCCCAATATCAACTTTTAATTGCACAAAATCCTTACCATCAGTTCAGTTCAGTTGCTCAGTCATGTCTGACTCTTGCAACCCTATGCAATGTAGCACACCAGGCTTCCCTGTCCATCACCAACTCCCAGAACTTGCTCAAACTCATGTCCATTGAGTCAGTGATGCCATCCAACCATCTCTTCCTCCATCATCCCCTTCTCTTCCTGCCTTCAATCTTTCCCAGCATCAGGATATTTTTCAGTAAGTCAGTTCTTTGCATCAGGTGGCCAAAGTACTCGAGTTTCAGCTTGAGCATCAGTCCTTCCAGTGAATATTCAGGACTGATTTCCTTTAGGGTTGACAGGTTAGGTACTACTATTCATATTTTGTATTTGAAGCATATGAATAGATGAGCCACTTTGTTTTTTTTTTTTTATGTGGAATCTAAAATTTTTTTTTCTTTTTCTTTTTTTTTTTATTAGTTGGAGGCTAATTACTTCACAACATTTCAGTGGGTTTTGTCATACATTGATATGAATCAGCCATAGATTTACACGTATTCCCCATCCCGATCCGCCCTCCCACCTGCCTCTCCACCCGATTTCTCTGGGTCTTCCCAGTGCACCAGGCCCGAGCACTTGTCTCATGCATCCCACCTGGGCTGGTGATCTGTTTCACCATAGATAGTATACATGCTGTTCTTTTGAAATATCCCACCCTCACATTCTCCCACAGAGTTCAAAAGTCTGTTCTGTATTTCTGTGTCTCTTTTTCTGTTTTGCATATAGGGTTATCATTACCATCTTTCTAAATTCCATATATATGTGTTAGTATGCTGTAATGTTCTTTATCTTTCTGGCTTACTTCACTCTGTATAAGGGGCTCCAGTTTCACCCATCTCATTAGGACTGGTTCAAATGAATTCTTTTTAATGGCTGAGTAATATTCCATGGTGTATATGTACCACAGCTTCCTTATCCATTCGTCTGCTGATGGGCATCTAGGTTGCTTCCATGTCCTGGCTATTATAAACAGTGCTGCGATGAACATTGGGGTGCACGTGTCTCTTTCAGATCTGGCTTCCTCAGTGTGTATGCCCAGAAGTGGGATTGCTGGGTCATATGGCAGTTCTATTTTCAGTTTTTTAAGAAATCTCCACACTGTTTTCCATAGCGGCTGTACTAGTTTGCATTCCCACCAACGGTGTAAGAGGGTTCCCTTTTCTCCACACCCTCTCCAGCATTTATTGCTTGTAAACTTTTGGATAGCAGCCATCCTGACTGGCGTGTAATGGTTCCTCACTGTGGTTTTGATTTGAATTTCTCTAATAATGAGTGATGTTGAGCATCTTTTCATGTGTTTGTTAGCCATCTGTATGTCTTCTTTGGAGAAATGTCTGTTTAGATCTTTGGCCCATTTTTTGCTTGGGTCATTTATTTTTCTGGAATTGAGCTGCAGGAGTTGCTTGTATATTTTTGAGATTAATCCTTTGTCTGTTGCTTCATTTGCTATTATTTTCTCCCAATCTGAGGGCTGTCTTTTCACCTTACTTATAGTTTCCTTTGTAGTGCAAAAGCTTTTAAGTTTCATTAGGTCCCATTTGTTTAGTTTTGCTTTTATTTCCAATATTCTGGGAGGTGGGTCATAGAGGATCTTGCTGTGATTTATGTCGGAGAGTGTTTTGCCTATGTTCTCCTCTAGGAGTTTTATAGTTTCAGGTCTTACATTTAGATCTTTAATCCATTTTGAGTTTATTTTTGTGTATGGTGTTAGAAAGTGTTCTAGTTTCATTTTTTTACAAGTGGTTGACCAGTTTTCCTAGCACCACTTGTTAAAGAGGTTGTCTCTTTTCCATTGTATATCCTTGCCTCCTTTGTCAAAGATAAGGTGTCCATAGGTTTGTGGATTTATCTCTGGGCTTTCTATTCTGTTCCATTGATCTATATTTCTGTCTTTGTGCCAGTACCATACTGTCTTGATGACTGTGGCTTTGTAGTAGAGTCTGAAGTCAGGCAGGTTGATTCCTCCAGTTCCATTCTTCTTTCTCAAGATTACTTTGGCTATTCGAGGTTTTTTGTCTTTCCATACAAATTGTGAAATTCTTTGGTCTAGTTCTGTGAAAAATACCGTTGGTAGCTTGATAGGGATTGCATTGCCAGAAAATTGCAGATGAAGGTAAGCTTCCAAACTCATTCTATGAGGCCACCATCACCCTAATTCCAAAACCAGACAAAGATGCCACAAAAAAAGAAAACTACAGGCCAATATCACTGATGAACATAGATGCAAAAATCCTTAACAAAATTCTAGCAAACAGAATCCAACAACATATTAAAAAAACCATACACCATGACCAAGTGGGCTTTATCCCAGGAATGCAAGGATTCTTTAATATCCGCAAATCAATCAATGTAATACACCACATTAACAAATTGAAAGATAAAAACCATATGATTATCTCAATAGATGCAGAGAAAGCCTTTGACAAAATTCAACACTCATTTATGATTAAAACTCTCCAAAAAGCAGGAATAGAAGGAACATACCTCAACATAATAAAAGCTATATATGACAAACCCACAGCAAGCATCACCCTCAGTGGTGAAAAATTGAAAGCATTTCCCCTGAAATCAGGAACAAGACAAGGGTGCCCACTCTCACCACTACTATTCAACATAGTTTTGGAAGTTTTGGCCACAGCAATCAGAGCAGAAAAAGAAGTAAAAGGAATCCAGATAGGAAAAGAAGAAGTGAAACTCTCACTGTTTGCAGATGACATGATCCTCTACATAGAAAACCCTAAAGATTCTACCAGAAAATTACTAGAGCTAATCAATGAATATAGTAAAGTTGCAGGATATAAAATTAACACACAGAAATCCCTTGCATTCCTATATACTAACAATGAAAAAACAGAAAGAGAAATTAAGGAAACAATACCATTCACCACTGCAACAAAAAGAATAAAATACTTAGGAGTATATCTACCTAAAGAAACAAAAGACCTATACATAGAAAACTATAAAACACTGATGAAAGAAATCAAAGAGGACACAAACAGATGGAGAAACATACCGTGTTCATGGATTGGAAGAATCAATATTGTCAAAATGGCTATTCTACCCAGAGCCACTTTGAATAATCACTGGCCAATATTTATAGAGAAGTTAATACTGAAAAGCCATATCCTAATTTTTTTTTTTTTTTTGCTTTATCTCTTTTATGCTTTGGTATAGATTTTTTAAAATTCTTTTTTTTTTTTTTTTTTTTTGTACCTGAGGAAAGCGAGTCCTAGAGACTTCTTCTCAAAGTCATACCATCACTGAATGTTGAAACTTACATTGCAATTCTGATCTTTCTTCACTAGAAATGAGCACTGGCTTAAGGGTGCTGGTTTAGGAAGAGAAGAGCAAAAAGAATATGTGCTAATCATCTAGATGCTTGAGATCCAGTTAAGCTTTTAATACTGATGATGTGCCAGCAAATACCCTGGCACAGTTTAGCAATAGTAAAACTATAGTTTAAAGAAGAGAGATGGTGTATTTCAAATACACACAGTTTTCTCTACTTTTATTTCACATTTATTGGTCCTTTTATTCACAACAGGATGTAAATTCCTTCACTTTCTGTAATAAGTGAATGGAAATTACTTTTATACCAGTTGGGCCCACCTTATACATACTATGTATATAACTTACCAATTTATGTAACAATAATCAGTAAATTGATTTATGTATAAGTGCTTTAAACATATGAACGTTTGCATTTCCTTTGTAGCACCAGCCTCCAGATATATTCTTGATGACCAAGATGGTCATTCTGAGTTTTATCTCCATGTTGAAAATAATGATGATGAATGTTATCTGATAAAATCATCATCATTATTATTAATGGGTTCTTAGAAAGTCCTTGGCTTGGACCCAAGTTCCTTTATAATTATTTTCTCAATCCAAAATCTAACCCCATGGAGTAGGCAATATTATCTACCAGTTTTGTTGATGAAAGAACAAAAGCTTAGAAAAATTAGGTAATGTGCGCAAACAAATGAGTAGCGGAATTAGAATTTTGGACATTCTTTCCCCTTAGATCACTGTTCATTCTTCATTTTGGTACCTTTACTACTTACTTAATAGAAGTTTTAACAATGTGCAGTTTCTTACTTTTTCTTTCCTTTGCATGCATGTGTGCTCAGTTGGTAAGTCATGTAGGACTCTTTGCAAACCCATGAACTATAGCCCTCCAGGCTCCTCTGTCCATGGGATTCTCCAGGCAAGAATACTGGAATGGGTTGCCATTTCCTCCTCCTGTGGATTTCCCGGACCCACAGATTGAACTCATGTCTCGTGAATCTCCTGCCTTGGCAGATGAATTCTTTACCACTGAGCCACTGTTCCACTGCATGCAAGCTTCATGGCAGCAGAGACTATTAGCCTAGGTCATGTTTTCTGGGTCACATTCCCAGTGTGGAGCGCAGTGCCTGCTACACAAAAGATACTTCTCATGTTGACAGGGTTTGCTGAAAGAGCAGATGAATATCTGATGCCAAAGTCACATCTGGGGTCAGTATACACACGAGAGAAAGTTTCTGCTAAACAGACTTATCCATTTTAAGGGGGGAAATCCAGGTTTTAATGTAGGTGGTGATTTAGTTGGCTAAAATTAGAAATGAGGTAATTTCATAAGAATTTTATGTTACCATTTAGTATCCTGAATTATTGAGTCTCGAGAATGCAGTGTAGAAATGTGACTTAATTACTGCCATCATATATTTGAGGGAAATTGTAATGAGAGGGGTGACCAGCTGTTCCCCATCTGTACTAGTACAGAATAAGAGGAAAAGGGCTTACATCAAAAGTACAAAAATTAAGCCCATCTCAGAAAGTGCTGGAAGATATTAGGATACATTTCTGAGATATTATCAAGAATCAGTTTTCCACAGATTTTTGTTTAATTTTTCTCTTTGTGCTGTCATATGATGTGCCCATTAATCTTACTATCTCCTTTCTGATTTCCAAAGCCCTGGTCTCACTAGAAACATCAAAGGCTAAGTATCAAGAACAAGCTCCTCAGATGTGGTCATCACTGTGAATGACACTGATCTTACAATTAATTCTGTATGCTCTGTATCAGTCACTGAGATGAGAGATAATTAGTTCTATAAGTGAGGCAATTTGCGGTTTGTGACAAAGTAGGGGACTTACTTGACTGTCATTTAGACTATATAACTTTACTGAATTTAATTTTCCTAATGCATTTGTACTTCTCATGTTTGATAATATCACTAAGAAATAGATGTAATCTTCAAAATGATGATCAACTCTGAAATGGACAATTAGTTGAGTCAAATATCCAAATGTATAATTGATTATTTAAGTAAGAAGTTTAATCTTCTCTGGCATTCTCACACATATTAAAATGAAAGAATATTGGGTGGGCTTGCTTTTTACTCTTGTAGGGCTGCATTTTTTGTTTTATTTTTTAATCTTTTTTTATTCTTTAAGAGCTCCTACCTTGTCAAACTTACAGGTTTTATTTTATGATTTTTAGGATTTTTTTTTAATGTGGACCATTTTAAAAGTCTTTATTGAATTTATTACAGCATTGTTTCTGTTTTATGTTTTGATTTTCTGGCTATGAGGCACGTGGGATCTTATCTCCCTGACCAGGGATCAAACCTGTACCCCCTGCATTGGAGGGTGAAATCTTTACCACTGCACCACCAAGGAAGTCCCTATTATTTGGTTTTGAGTAAAGCTACCACCCTTATGGCAGAAAATGAAGAGGGACTGAAGAGTCTCTGGATGAAAGTGAAAGAGGAGAGTGAAAAAGTTGGCTTAAAGCTCAACATTCAGAAAACTAAGATCATGGCATCTGGTCCCATCACTTTATGGGAAATAGATGGGGAAATAGTGGAAACAGTGGCTGGCTTTATTTTTTGGGGTTCCAAAATCACTGCAGATGGTGATTGTGGCCATGAAATTAAAAGATGCTTACTCCTTGGAAGGAAAGTTATGACCAACCTAGACAGCATATTAAAAAGCGGAGACACTACTTTGGCAACAAAGGATCATCTAGTCAAGGCTATGGTTTTTCCAGTGGTCATGTATGGATGTGAGAGTTGGACTACAAAGAAAGCTGAGCACCGAAGAATTGATGCTTTTGAACTGTGGTGTTGGAGAAGACTCTTGAGCGTCCCTGGGAGTGCAAGGAGATCCAACCAGTCCATCCTAAAGGAGATCAGTCCTGGGTGTTCATTGGAAGGACTGATGTTGAAGCTGCAACTCCAGTACTTCGGCCACCTCATGCGAAGAGCTGACTCATTGGAAAAGACCCTGATGCTGGGAGGGATTGGGGGCAGGAGGAGAAGGGGACGACAGAGGGTGAGACAGCTTGATGGCATCATTGACTCAATGGACATGAGTTTGGGTAAACTCCGGCAGTTGATGATGGACAGGGAGGCCTGGCGTGCTCTGATACATGGAGTCGCAAAGAGTCAGACATGACTAAGCGACTGAACTGGACTGAACTGAATCAGTTAGGGCATAAAATAAATTTCTTATTACCCTTCACTCTCCATGACATTGTTTCTCATGCACTCTAAGTTTTTAATTCAATAAATATTTTGAGGTGCCCACTATATTTCAGGTTACGTCAAATGGTGGTACTGTTGACTTGTTATCAAGGGAAAATACAGGCAAAGGTTAAAGGGGGAAGTTAAATCACAGTTCTGGTTAGTCACAGATCTAACCACAAGAATATATCAAGTGAGTGTAACATATTTCCAGTACTTCTCACAGATGAAAGAAATAAAGTGCTGTCTGCACATTCCAGGGAGGAGAAACCCTAGTGGAGTGTTTAAGAAAACTCTGAAGCCCGTTCATATACTGCCTCCTCGATTTATTTGCTATAGCATTGAACAAATTGCTTAATATCCTTGTAACACAATTTCCTCATCTTCTGATTGGGGATAATAATAGAACTACTTTTGAGGGTTGTTGTGAGAATTACCCGGTGTGTGTGTGTGTGTCTGTGTGTACCTGCACTTGCCAAAGAGGTTGACAAACTAGTCTGTAGTCCACATTTAGCCTGATGCCTAGGGCTTCCCAGGTGGCTTAGTGGTAAAGAATCCACTTGCAATGCAGAAGCCACAGGAGACACGGGCTTGATCCCTGGATTGGGCAGATCCCCTGGAGGAGGAAATGACAACCCACTCCAGTATTCTTTGTAGGATAATCTCATGGACAGAGGAGACTGGTGGCTACAGTCCATGGGCACGCAAAGAGTTGGACATGACTGAGCCTACATAATACTGTTTTTGCATAGCCCAGCAACTATGAATAGATTTTACCTACTATAATGATTGCAAAAAAATGAAAAGGAATAGGATATTTTTTGATACATGAAAATTATATGAAGTCCAGCATCCATTTATTCAGTGTCCATAAGTATCCCAGTCATGCTCATTTGCTTACATATTGTCTATAACTGCTCTCACTCAACAAAGGCAGAGTTGAGTAGTTTGAATAGTTGTGACTGAGACTGTATATGGCTTTTAAAGTCTAATATATTTATTATCTGGCTGGTTATAGAAACTAGAAAACTGTCAAACTCTGGCTTGTAACATTGTTTGATATAAAGTAAATGCTATAAATTGTTGCCTATTATTATTATTGATCCATTTTCTAAGTTAGAGTAATACTTTGGCTTGAAATTTAGCATGAACATCTCCTAATATAGAGGCTAAATGGAAATAAACTGAAGAGTATTGATATACTTGTAAAGTACAAGCATATATCCGATTCAGATGTCTGTCTCCCTGTTATATCTTAGAATTTCATTAAGAGTGAATATATTGTAAACCTCTTGACTAGGCAGGTAGAACTTTAATGCTTTGTGGGGCAAAATGTTTGATAACTGGTCTCACTTTGCATGATTGTCATATTATAGAATACAGTTGTAAAATGTTAACTGAAGCTCATGGGATTTATCTTCTACATTCCTGCCCCGCCAGCCATACCCATAATAAATTATCTTTGAGAAAAACAAAGAGGAATTTTTCATAGTACAAGGAGGAATTAGAATTACATTCCCAAGGCAGACCCAATTATCGAGTGGTAGGAATCCAACTGGTAGATGCTATGTCAACATTCACTTCTCTGATGCAAAGGTCCTCTCCAAGGTCTTTCTAGTTGGACGCTCATCTTGGTTCCATGATTACTGCACACATTTGAGGAAGTATATTCACTGTAACATTATTTCAATTCCTGCTATGAAGTATTTCTTTAGCGAGGTGACTCATTTGTTCTGCTATTATTTATTCATCTGTAGACTTCTTATACAAATTGCTTCACTTACAGCTTTTGGGCTCCCCATTCTGAATCTCTCTTTTGAAAATCAATAACACCTATCTTCTGAGGGAAACTCTCAGCAAAGCCAGCTGTGATGACTTTTGTTATACTTCTTGGCATTAATTATTCATGGTTATTTATTGAATAATTCAATGTGTTATATGATAATTTAAAAATTCTCTACCTTGTTACTGAAAAGTGAGGGCTTTTGGGGCCATCAACTGAGTCGTGCCAAATGAAACTATTATCAGTGAGTGCATACAGTGTCTGAGAAGGTGACATTCAGCTTTCAGGTCTTCATTAAATAGTATAAAGATGATTTGAGTATATTCTGTGGCCCTTAAGGAGAGCAGGGAGTCTCTTCCTATCCAACCTACAGTGTAAATAAAGGGGAATTACCAGTTTACTTAGAAAAGGAACACTTTCTTTTATGATAAAGTACCAGTGAAATAATGAAGCAAAGCATCTTCCCTCTATGGTTAATTAAATGGCATGAAGTATTCCCACAAAGTAGTCTCTTTTTCTCTCCTTGTTTTCCTCTCCATTTACTTCTTTGAATTTAACTGGCAAAAAGCAGGAGATTCTTAAGAGTGTTTGTTTTTGTAATTTTTAATTATTTTTCTGTTTTTATAACTGTTTCATTCCATTACCTCTTCCTTTGTTCTGGATTTGATTCTCCATTAACTGACTTTAAGATGGTTATGGTTCCTTTGTAAATGCATAACTCCACTATCTATACAAATCAGCAATAATCCACAATATCACTTAAAGCTGTTCGATATAAAAAACCCAGCAAAATCAGGATTTCTGACTATCAGATCTTTCTCTAAATTTCCAGGATTCCCACACTAAATGATTATGTAGCTAGTAGGCTTCTAAACAGTTTTTATCTGTACTGACATATCATTAACTGATATATAATATAATTTCAAAATCCCGTAGCTATGTTTGAACCATGGCCGTTTTTAAAATCCATCATCAGATGGCATATCGATTCAGACTATGTTGAGGTTGGGCCAGAAAAGCTGAATATGAATTAAAGTATGATAAAGTGTAGTGTCACATGGATAAGATGTAGCAAACAGGTAACTCAGAGAAGCTGTAATACAATTATATAATCAGATACAATCTTAGAATTTCTGTATCTTAAATATCTGTCTACAGAGATATCTTTAGAGCTTCTGCAAGGCAAATTGTAAAATCAAAAAGTTTCCTTGTGATTGTGGAGTCAATCAAAATGAAGAGGAATGGATGAAATATTTATTTATTAATTGATTTCCATCTCATCTTCTGAGGACTCAAAAAGTCATTTAAAAACTAATGAGGAAATAAATGCTAATGAGAAATTGGATTAAGATCATGTGGAGTTAGATGACAAAAATCCTATATACTGATTTTGCATCAGGAGGTTAAACTGACTCACTGTGAGCAAAAGTTGTTTTTAAATTAATATTTATGGAAAATCGTTAAATTTCAGACCATGCTGATTTTACCGTAATGACCACGCATATTACTGTGAATGTCCTTACACTTTTAACCTGTTTAGTTTATAATTTTTAAAAGAAATCTTTGAGTAAAGTTTGGTGATCCAGAAATCTGTGCAATTAATGGCAAGGCTATAGTGAAGGGCTCTTAGCTCCAACCACAGGGATGGAAAACTTCCTTTCTCCTATTCTAGAGTATGAAGTCTTTGATTTCTGAAAGTCTGAAGTTACACTTCTCCCCAGCTAGAATTAATAAACCTTTAAACTATTGAAACCTTGTAATTTAATGGATAATGATGTTGGATAATCCTAGAAGGAAGGTCCAAGGATTAGAGAGACAGAAGTATGCCTTCCTGGAGAAGAAGAAACTTGCAAACAGTAGAGAAAGGATGAGCAGCTGTTTTGGCAAGGAGATATGGTGAAGGTAGTTCAAGAATGGTGTAGATCCCTGCACTATTTCACATACTCTTGTTGAAATATTGTAGCATAATAATAATAATGTAGCATATTCTGTTGTGTTCTTTCCATAGCTGTGCAAGCATGCTAGTGACACTAGACCACTTCTTCCGGGATTGTGTTCAGAGACACTTGGTTCATGACAATAACAATGGGTAGTGTGAGAACCAAATTTACATTGTTAGCATGAGGAACACTGCATAGAAAATTGTTTTTTTGAAGCTTTTTATTTTATGTTGGAAAACAGTTGATTGGCAACTGTTTCAGGTGTATAACAAAGTGATTCACTTATATATATAGATGAATCTTCTTTTTTTCTAAACACATCATATACACAAACATACTGTATCCTTTAGCTTGCTAATTAATGTGAACATAAGTGTATGGAAAGGCATTATTTCTGTACTTTCAATAATTTTCATTATGCCAATTTCAAGGAAAATGCAAACTATGGCTGGACATTTTCCAGTTTTTTTTTTTTTTCCAGCCAAGTTTTGATTGGCTTCTGGGTTTCTGCTTTTTCTCTGTCTTTTAAGGTAACATCTAGGAGCTATGCCTCCCCCAAGGTCAGGGGTGGTGACCGAGAATGCCAGGCTGCTACGGCACAGGAGCGGCCGAGAGGAGCTACCCCACATCCAACCAGTCCATCCTAAAGGAGATCAGTCCTGGGTGTTCATTGGAAGGACTGATGCTGAAGCTGAAATTCCAATACTTTGGCCACCTCATGCAAAGAGTTGACTCATTGGAAAAGATCCTGATGCTGGGAGGGATTGGGGGCAGGAGGAGGGGATGACAGAGGACGAGATGGCTAGATGGCATCACCAACTTGAGGGACATGAGTTTGGGTAAACCCCGGGAGTTGGTGATGGACAGGGAGGCCTGGCGTGCTACGATTCATGGGGTCGCAGAGTCGGACACGACTGAGCGACTGAACTGAACTGAAGGTAACATTTAGAAACAACTAAGTTATTACTTATATATATCTAGATATATCTAGATATATATATGTGTGTGTATATATATATATATATATATTCTAGCATCAGGTGTTCTCAATTCCTCATAGATGATAATGGCAAATGTTACATGGAAAATATTTTCTTGGAAAACATAAATAACATTTATATTGTTTTGAAATATACCATTAGGAAGGAAACACTGCCGTATCCAATTCTACATCACAAACAACCAAATATAGCATTAATTTCCAATTTAAAGATATATATCAAGATGGTATATAGTAATGTATTAAAATCACTATTTTTTATCACATACTGGATAAATTGATGCTTGCTTAAAGGTAATGACAAAATAATTTTATATTCCTGGAGAAAAGAGGAACTACACAATTTCCTAATAAATATACATATAAAATAGTAATAAGTATAGAGGTACAGAGATACTCTAAACTAAATAATTTCCATCATTCAAACACAAAGACATAGACAAGACATTTTCTACTGACAAAGTGTGGCACAAATTTTGTATTCATTTTACTGCTTTATGTTTTGGAATTTCAGGTCAATTTTATGCTTTATATAACTAATAATTCTAATACTCATAAGCATAAAATGAAGAATATAGTTATTTGCTTTATTACAAAGCTCATAATAGGTTTCATGTGATAATCCTTTGAGATATAAATTAGTGTTTGGTTTTAGATGCTGTAAGATGTTTAAGATAATGAGAGGAAAACTTCCCTTCTGTTCTAGAGAATGAAGTCTTTGATTTCTGAAAGTCTTAAGTTACCCTTGTCCCCAGCTAGAATTAATAGATCTTTAAACTATTGAAACCTTGTAATTTAATGGATGATGATGTTGGATAATCCTAGAAGGAAGGTCAAAGGATTAGAGAGAAAGAAGTATCCCTTCCTGGAGAAAGAGAAACTTTCAAACAGTAGAGAAGGGATGTTTTAGCAAGGAGATATGGTGAAGGTAGTCCAATAATGGCATAGATCCCTGCTCTGTTTATCCACATGCTCTTGTTGAAAACTGGCTGTTGACTCCTTAGAGAAACTAAACTCTAGGAGGCTTGATGAAGAATCATGGTAGTATTTATAATAGAAAAGGCCTGTTTCAGAGGCATCTGTGGCAGGCATTGTTGCTCCAGGAAGCATTAGAGAGGATGCTTAAAATCAGGCTGGGATGGCATCTATGTTGGCTCTTGTACGTCTGCTCCTCCTATGCTTTTCAGGTGGCTTAGTGGTACAGCATCTACCTACCAATGCAGGAGAAGCAAGAGATATGGGTTCGATCCCTGGGTCAGGAAGATACCCTGGAGCAGGAAACAGTAACCCACTGCAGTATTCTTGCCTGGGAAATTCCATGGATAGAGGAGCCTGGTGGACCACAGTCCATGGCATTGCAAAGGGCTATGGTTCTCAGATAAGGGCAGCGTGGAGGTGAGGTGGACCATAAGACAAAGACCATAAGACTTTGTTTTAGAAGTCTTTTTTTTGCCCTTTTCAAGAAATACCTTGATGCCAGCATATGAATGTTTCTTTTACATATATATTGTGGAACAAATTTGCTTCTCAGAGGAGTAAACATGCAAATATTTTATTTGAACTAAATAATACATTATGGATCAGACAATTACAAATTTTCCAGGAGTCAAAGAAATAGAGGAAAACAACAGAATGGGACAGACTAGAGATCTCTTCAACAAAATTCGAGATACCAAGGGAACATTTCATGCAAAGATGGGTTCAATAAAGGACAGAAATGGTAGGGACCTAAGAGAAGCAGAAGATATTAAGAAGAGGTGGCAAGAATACACAGAAGAACTGTACAAAAAAGATCTGCACGACACAGATAATTACGATGGTGTGATCACTCATCTAGAGCCAGACATCCTGGGATGTGAAGTCATGTGGGCTTTAGGAAGCATCACCACAAACAGCTCGTGGAGGTGATGGAATTCCAGTTGAGCTATTTCAAATCCTGAAAGATGACGCTGTGAAAGTGCTGCGCCCAATATGCCAGCAAAGATGGAAAACTCAGCAGTGGCCACAGGACTGGAAAAGGTCAGTTTTCATTCCAATCCAAAGAAAAGCAATGCCAAAGAATGCTCAAACTACCGCACAATTGCACTCATCTCACACGCTAGTAAAGTGGTGCTTAAAATTCTACAAGCCAGGCTTCAGCAATATGTGAACCATGAATTTCCAGATGTTCAAGCTGGTTTTAGAAAAGGCAGAGGAACCAGAGATCAAATTGCCAACATCTGATGGAACATCGAAAAAACAAGAAAGTTTCAGAAAACATCTAGTTCTGCTTTATTGACTATGCCAAAGCCTTCGACTGTGTGGATCACAATAAACTGTGGAAAATTCTGAAAGAGATGGGAATACCAGACCACCTGACCTGCCTCTTGAGAAACCTGTATGCAGGTCAGTAAGCAACAGTTAGAACTGGACATGGAACAACAGGCTGGTTCCAAATAGGAAAAAGGAGTACTTCAAGACTGTATATTGCCACCCTGCTTATTTAACTTATATGCAGAGTACATCATGAGAAACGCTGGGCTGGAGGAAACACAAGCTGGACTCAAGATTGCCGGGAGAAATATCAATAACCTCAGATATGCAGATGACACCACCCTTATGGCAGAAAGTGAAGAAGCACTAAAGAGCCTCTTGATGAAAGTGAAAGAGGAGAGTGAAAAAGTTGGCTTAAAGCTTAACATTCAGAAAACTAAGATCATGGCATCAGGTCCCATCACTTCATGGCAGATAGATGGGGAAACAGTGGAAACAGTGTCAGACCTTATTTTGGGGGGCTCCAAAATCACTGTAGATGGTGATTGCAGCCATGAAATTAAAAGACACTTATTCCTGGGAAGGAAAGTTATGACCAACCTAGACAGCATATTAAAAAGCAGAGACATTACTTTGCCAATAAAGGTACATCTAGTCAAGGCTATGGTTTTTCCAGTGGTCATGTATGGATGTGAGAGTTGGACTATAAAGAAAGCTGAGCACCAAAGAATTGATGCTTTTGAACTGTGGTGTTGGAGAAGACTCTTGAGAGTCCCTTGGACTGCAAGGAGATCCAACCAGTCCATCCTGAAGGAGATCAGTCCTGGGTGTTCATTGGAAAGACTGATGTTGAAGCTGAAACTCCAATACTTTGGCCACCTGATGCGAAGATCTGACTCATTGGAAAAGACCCTGATGCTGAGAAAGATTGAGGGCAGGAGGAGAAGGGGATGACAGAGGATGACATGGTTGGATGACATCATCGAGTCAATGGACATGGGTTTGGGTGGACTCCGGCACTTGGTGATGGACAGGGAGGCCTGGCGTGCTGCGTTTCATGGGGTCGCAAAAGTCAGACACGACTAAGAGACTGAACTGAACTGAAAAGATTTTGTTGTAGCTTAAATTTGTACAACTGGTCCAGGATGAAGACTTCTTTAAGGTCTATAGTTATAATGCAAAAGGTGTTTTTGTTTTACTTAACTTGTATCTCTTGTTCTCCATTCATTTATGCATTCTTTCAATCTGTAACATTTATTGCTTAATATAATAAACAAACTGGAGATTTGCTCTGACCTTGGTTCAATTACAGTGTAGAGAGTGATTGAAGAAGAAATGTGATGAATATAAAATTTATTATTAAAATTTTATGTTGTTGCATTTAGAATAATGCTTTCCAAGTCCCTTTGGAAGTTAGGACACCTGAAAGGTGACCTTAAGAATCTTGGTATTTCCAGTGTAGAGAGTCAAGGTCAAATATATGGCTGTCAGAAAAGTCAAAGCCACTTGCTATGCAGATATTTTTAGATGGGTGCAAAAGTTAGCTGGTCTCTCACTTTTATTAGTTTTACATATTACTTTCCTTAAGGATGGGTCTGACCAAAAAGAAACACATCCTGTTTCACTGACAAAAAGTCATTAAAGCAACTTTTGGAAAGTAGTCTTAATAAATAAATTAGTTGAGTTTGGTTATTCCATATGTTCCTCCAACCAACTTTTCTTTAAGAATCTGCTAGGTCCCACATAGTGTAATTATTATGGTTATAGCTACACACTGAAGGAGCTTGCATTTAATCACAGAAGATATAACTTATTAAATATAAAAAAGCATAATGAATATTACAAAGACATGTTAAATGAGATTTGAGTCTAGACTAGGGTTTCTCAACTGGGGGCGATTTTGCTTTCCAGTGGACATGTGACAATGTCTAGAGACATTTTCGATTGTCACAACTGGGGAAGAGAAAACTACTGGAATCTAGTGTGTAGAGACAAGGGATGCTGATAAACCTCTTAAAAAGGCATCTGATGGCCCTCACAACAAGGAATTCTTTGCTCTTAAAAGTCCATAGTGGCACTATTGAGTACCCTGGTCTAGAGTAAGGGGAGGGACAGACAGGGAATGGAGGTTTGAGAATCTCTGTGGCAGCCATATGGTTGAGCAACTGCTTTCTGGGTGGTGGTATCTGTTAAATATTCCACCCCATTAGATGTATAATTCAATAATTCCATTGTGTTTTATATCTAGATAAAGCTTCATAAAGGTTGATTGAATAAATAAATCACAAAATGGCAAATGTTAATATGAGACAGATGGTACCCAACCTTCTTTAATCTACTTTCCTACCTCTTTATTCTGTGACAGAATAATCAATGTTCCCCAGGTTTGATTTTTGGCTCTGGTTACTGGCTACATGACCTACAATTGTTACTGAAACTGTAAAGTGGAGATAATGATAGCTTCCTTTACAATTGTTGTGAGAATTAAATGAGAATGTTCAATAAATATGAAGTGTCCTGCACAGTCTCTGAATAAATGGCAGCTATTAATCAGAGAAGATCACATTATGCTCCAAATGATGTAAGTCACAGAGCTTCTGTGGCCCCATAAATTACAGAATTATTATATCTTACATGAAGACCAAAATGGAAATGATTACCTCTTTTGATGAAGAGCTATGTTGTGAATTACTTTTTTAAACCTTCAGTTAGATGAGTTATATATGAAAAGCTCTGGAATGCTAAGTGTTTTCACAAGATTTGTTACTGGCAAGAAATGGGCAGGCATAAATGAGATCAGTCCAAAAAAATTACCCTGCAAACTTGCTGATGTGCTGTCTGCTCAAGTAGTGACAGATCATAAAACCACTGAGAAAGACAGAGGTATAGGGCACTGGAAATATAAAAGGTGCTGTCTCGAGATCTTTACAAGTGCAACTTTCCCCAGGATTTATACTGCTACACCGCTATGCTTGGCATCATAGTTCCTTTTATGTGCAGTACAGGAGACTGACCTGAGTTCAGGCCAAGGTAAGTGTTATCAGCAGTGACGATGGCACCATTACTGTGCCAGTGCCATGAAGTTATGAGACAGGAGATTGAGGTCAGCTGTAATGTCCCATCTTGGATGCGTGACAGCATGGTGACCTTGAGCAAGTTCACCGTCCCAGATAAATATTCTTTTCTGTACAATGGGGACATTGACAATACCTACTTCTTCAGGTGTGTTGATTAAACTGTGTAATTCATGAGAAGCACTTTGTGTGGTGACTGGGACTATCATCATTATCATCATTTATCATTTTTACTGTTGCCTTTTAAAAGCTTTCTATGCTTTTTAAAATTTTTGTTTATTTAATTTTGGCTGTTCTGGTCTTTGTTGCTGCGTGTGGGCTTTCTCTAGTTGCAGTGAACAGGGGCTACTCTTCATTGTTGTGCACAGGCTTCTCATTGCCGTGGCTTCTCTTGTGGATTGTGGGCTCTAGGCACACTGGCTCAGTAGTTGTGGCTCACAGGCTTAGTTGCCCTACAGCATGTGGGATCTTCCCAGACCAGGGATTGAACCCATGTCCCCTGCATTGGGAGGTGGATTCTTAACCACTGGGCCACCAGGGAAGTCTGAAGCTTTCTATATATTCTTAACTAATTTGTACCACTTAAACTTTTAGCTCTGTTAAAAGGAATAACTCTTTAAATGATTCTTCTGTATGTTTCTAACTTAAATATGATTAAGTTTCTGGGTTGAGATACAATCTATTTTTTTTTTTTTTTTTTGGTTATGAGTTTTCTCATTGTGTAGAAAGAACAGTGAATCTTTCTTTTTGTGGGTGTTTTCGTTTCATAATCCTTGAATCTGATTGTCAATATCTATAGAATCTCTTCTTATTAAGTGACCTATTTGTTTTTCATTTTCCTATCTGTCACTGTCCAGTTCTTCCTTCAATGATATGATCAGTCGACCAGTATCAATGATTGCATTTCGCTTTGGAAGAACTTGTTAAATGCTCAAAACTTGAGCATATATGAACTGAGGTGCTTTCTAGTTGTGTCTGACTTCTTTAAAAGTTGGAAATGAGATAGATGATTGCGGAAATCAGACCGCAAAGGACGTAAACTGATTGTGTATGGATGACATTCAGGGAAACCTTCATTGCATTATAAATTCCAACATCTCAGCTCTTTAGGTAGGCTACAGGTAGATACTCCCCCGTCTCCTAACTGTGGCAGACATTTCTGGTTGATTATAACCTTCATTTTCACTGGCCTCAGAAGACTTCTCAATTCACAGTCAAAGCAACCATTGATTAATGTCAGCTACCTTAATGAAACCTCTTCTTCATCTGTACTTGTATAGGGGTCCCAAAAATGTGAGTATGGACTCCTAGATAAGTAGCAAGAGTAGTTTAAAATATTTAGATAGGATCGAAATACTACCTGAAAAATATGAGATGGAAGAGATAACACAAAAGGAACTTATATAGGAAATGCATTAATTTATCAGGTATATAAATCAACAAGTACAAACACTTGTGTCATGGAATGCTGGAGACCCAGACAATCAATTGGCTGGTGATCAGCTAAGAGATTATGAAGACATACAGTTTTGAAGAACGTGTCACAAATATGAGAACATCCATTTTTATGACATCTGAATATAGTAAATTTGATAGTACTAATCAAGAAAGTCTAATGACTGCTATTTTATTACATAGATTGTTTTTTCCCATGCATCTGTTTATCTAAAGGGAGAACTGGATCATAGGAACCAGGCCACAACTTTTTTTAATTGGTATGAAAAGGAAAACAAAGTCAGAGTTTTCGAAGTGTATAAAATTGTTGAAAGTAAAAAGAGGAAGTGTGGAGAGGAGTGTTTGATGTTCCAGGGTGTTTTTGTAGTCACTGTTCTTATTTCTGTTGTTTCGTTGTTGGTTTGGTTGTGGAGTCCTTACTTTCCAGAGTGAGGAAAAAAGCAGTGGATTTAGTTTCCACTTAGTTTCTCCTGTCAGGAGAGCAGTATCCAGGCCTAATTCTTCTCCTTTGATCAGGAATGTACAGAGGGACATCAAGACTTGAGATCTTGTGTGAAGCTGTTTCACTACTGAGTCTAAAATTTTGCAGCTTATCAGTTTCTTCTCATTGGATAATCATAAAAGCAAGCACTTATTGACTCCTGTAGATGTCAGGCAACTGCACTGATTGTTTTTCATCATATATTTTCTCATTTAATCCTCCAAACAATCCTGCTGAAAAATTAATGCTTTTGAGTCCCAGTTTCATAACTTATAAAATAGAGACTTAAGTGAATGCATTTCTTAAGGATTCACATCTGAAGATTGGGACAACAAAATCTGATGATATGAAAATCTTATTCTAGTCATGTTTCTAACATGTGATAAGAAGTAAAAGAGTATGCTATAACATGCTCTATTCCTTTTCCTCAATTTTAAAATAAAAAATGATGAATTTAATGGAGTCGTAGATTGTTCCAAAGCATTTTTTTTTTTCAAATGGAGCTGAAGAATATTTGAAAATTCAGGTAACTTCTATAGCTTCAAGTTTATTTAAATTGAGTAAAGATACATAGCAGTTTTTTTTTTAATGAAAAGGAAAAAATGATGCCAAAAGTGTTTAAATGTAAATCAATATTTAAAGATATGCTAATGTGAATTTGCTCTTAAAAATCAATTTGGGAGATAGTTATATTCTTTCCATCAAATGACATGAGAAAGATTTTGGTAAGTTACATATGTGTGTGTGTGTGTGTATGTGTGTGTGTGTATCTCAAGTCCAGTGTGCTTGACAATGAGGGGGTAGTTGGCTCTAATTGATGGATGACAAAATGGGTTCAGAGAGATTATGTGGCCTTGGGTAAACCTCTGTAATTCATTCATTTTTTTGTGTGTCTATTCATATATATATATATATATATATATATATATTAGCATAGGGTTTCTTTTTTTTTTTTTCATTTACTTTTATTAGTTGGAGGCTAATTACTTCACAACATTGCAGTGGGTTTTGTCATACATTGACATGAATCAGTCATGGAGTTACATGTGTTCCCCATCCCGATCCCCCCTCCCACCTCCCTCTCCACCCAATTCCTCTGGGTCTTCCCAGTGCACCAGGCCGGAGCACTTGTCTCATGCATCCCACCTGGGCTGGTGATCTGTTTCACTATAGATAATATACATGCTGTTCTCTCGAAACATCCCACCCTCACCTTCTTTCCCTCCACAGCAATAAATGTCTGATACTATGCCAAAGCCTTTGATTGTGTGGATCATAATAAACTGTGGAAAATTCTGAAAGAGATGGGAATACAGGACCACCTGAGCCACCTCTTGAGAAACCTGTATACAGGTCAGGAAGCAACAGTTAGAAATGGACGTGGGACAATAGGAAAAAGAGTACCTCAAGAGTACAAATAGGAAAAGGAGTACCTCAAGGCTGTATATTGTCACCCTGCTTATTTAACTTATATGCAGAGTACATCATGAGAAACGCTGGGCTGGAGGAAGCACAAGCTGGAATCAAGATTGCCAGGAGAAATATCAATATTTTCAGATATGCAGATTACACCACCCTTATGGCAAAAAGGGAAGAGGAACTAAAGAGCCTCTTGATGAAAGTGAAAGAGGAGAGTGAAAAAGTTGGCTTAAAGCTCAACATTCAGAAAACTAAGATCATGGCATCTGGTCCCATCACTTCATGGCACATAGATGGGGAAACAGTGGAAACAGTGGCTGACTTTATTTTGGGGGGCTCCAAAATCACTGCAGATGGTGATTGCAGCCATGAAATTAAAAGACGCTTACTCCTGGGAAGGAAAGTTATGACCAACCTAGACAGCATATTAAAAAGCAGAGACGTTACTTTGGCAACAAAGGTCTGTCTAGTCAAGGCTATGGTTTTTCTAGTAGTCATGTATGGATGCGAGAGTTAGACTATAAAGAAAGCTGAGCATCGAAGAATTGATGCTTTTGAACTGTGGTGTTGGAGAAGACTCTTGAGAGTCCCTTGGACTGCAAGGAGATCCAACCAGTCCACCCTAAAGGAGATCAGTCCTGGGGGTTCATTGGAAGAACTGATGCTGAAGCTGAAACGCCCATACTTTGGCCACCTGATGCGAAGAGCTGACTCATTTGAAAAGACCCTGATGCTGGGAAAGATTGAGGGCAGGAGGAGAAGGCAACAACAGAGGATGAGATGGTTGGATGGCATCACCAACACAATGGACATGGGTTTGGGTGGACTCTGGATGTTGGTGATGGACAGGGAGGCCTGGCGTGCTGCGGTTCATTGGGTCGCAAAGAGTCAGACACCACTGAGCAACTGAACTGAATGATAATGAAGAAGTGGAGGAGAAGGAACAAAAGGAAGTGATCTTAATACAGGTAGAACATTTCTTTAAATGGTCACTGACCACGAAAAACACTTGTAAAACTCTGGCTTTCAGTCTTGGCTTGCTTTGTACTAGCAGTGTGAGATTTTTGGTGCAACTAGTTAATCAATTTAAAACTCTAATTTCTTTATCCATAATATCGGGTTAACTATGACCCCTCACCCATCCCACAACACTTACTTTCTCATACCCTATGTCATCAGTAGTCATCTGTGTGTTCTTCAGGCCTAGTTCAAGGATACCATACATGGCTTTGAGAGGTCAATATGATGATGAATAAATAAATTCTATAAATATATAATTGCAACACAATATGGTGAACTGGGTTTCCCACATGGCTCTAGTGGCAAAGAACCTGCCTGCCGATGCAGGAGACGTAAAAGATGTGGGTTCAATCCCTGGGTCAGAAAGATCTCCTGGAGGAAGGCAAGGAACCTACTCTAGTATTTATGCCTGGAGAATTCCATGGAGAGAGGAGCCTGGTGGGCTCCAGGCCATAGGGTTGCAAAGAGTAGGACACGATTGAAGTGACTTAGCAGGTATGCGTGCATGTGGTGAGCAGCGTGACAGCTTAAGCCTGGCCCTCTGGCAGGAGAGAGGAGGTAATTCTTTCTGCTAGAGAGAATTGTCGCCCTTGACTCATACCAGACTCAAACCCAGCTTTTCAAAGAGGTGTTAGAAGACTGGTGCTGTTTTTTCTACTACAACCAGTAGCTTGTCTATATATACTATTATATCTAGATTGATCTATCTATCTGGCTGGATATCTCCTCTCTGTGTATATATATATATATATATATATATATATATATGTTCCATATATTGTGCCATTTGTCTAGCTCCTGCTCATAATACTCTTAACCTATTGTAGGAGATTCCCATCAGACCTATAAATTTTGCAAATGTTCATTAGTTTTATTGCTAGCATATTTTAAGAATAGTCTTCAACTTATATTTAAGCAGTTAATCACCCTGTAGGTAATAAGTGAGAACGCATGAAAGGAACAATCCATGCATGGGGCCTTACGTAGAGAAGGCACACAGCAAGCTTGAGTTCTCTATGGGCTGAGAATAGTGACATTTTATTTTCATTAATTTCTCCTGAGTAAATGTAGGATGTATGCACAGGAAGGAAACAATAGCAAACGGCAGTGAACACTAATGCATCATTAATAACTAATGCAGAATTTCAGGGGAAATTATCCAACAAAGGATGTGTGTCATGGAAGCACCTTCTGGGAACGGTGGCAGACCCTGACTGCTCTGAACCATTTAAAACTGAACCTGCAGAAACTCAGCAGAATAATTCTATCATAGAAAATTATCCTTATTAAGAAGCTGCCTTGTTAGCTTGCAAGTGGCCTTTCTCTCCCTTGCTTCTAACATTTCATGGTACTTCTCAGCTGAAGAAACTTTTAAATACTGTTGACAAATTGATGAACTTTACGCAAAAGGTTGAGTCTCCCTTCAGCAAGCATTTATAATATTGATTAAAAACAAATGCTATTTCAATGTGTCCCATAGAAACAATCAGCAGTCACGTCAAGTCCTTTACTAAGCTCTGTTGCATAAAAAAATACAAGAACAAATGCAAAGAGAACAAAATCAATGCTCTTCAGAAAAGGGGTTTGCAGTTTGTTCTATAAAATTAAATCACTATTCATCCCCAAAGTGTATGGTTATATGATTGTAGTTGCATATAGCATTGATATTTTAATATTAGTTGTATGATACTTGTATATATTTAAGATGAAAAGTGAAGGAAGGATGA
Organism: Dama dama; assembly: GCF_033118175.1. NCBI lineage: Eukaryota > Metazoa > Chordata > Mammalia > Artiodactyla > Cervidae > Dama > Dama dama. The sequence goes on from NC_083684.1 coordinate 32,824,626, forward strand.
ATATTCTTTGGTTTTTTTTTTTTTTTGCTCACATGTTTGAAATTTGTAGGAAAAACCCCTACTTTTAGTATTTAGGGTTTCAGCATAAAACAGAATTCTTTGCAGTTGGTCCAAATGTAGAGATATTAAAGGGATAAAGAATATTGAGAAATCCAGAAACTAGTAGCACCAGGAGGCTCAAAGGGCTGAAAGAAGATAGGGGGGGAAAAGTGATAACAGCAGAGCCCAGTGAGAGCTGAAGCTGTGGTTGCCACAGGCTTGCTTAGCAGAGCGGTGGTTGTGGAGCATCTCAGCTGCTACCAGAGATTCAATACTGATGCAGGGAGGAAATGAGGAACAAATGGATTATTCTCTTTCTCCTCTTACCTTGACCCTCCTGGAGGGTGCCTCTTATTGACTGACTGAATACAGAATCCAGAAGGTGAGAAACCCTGGTGACGCAGTCCTCGGCAGTGAGGACCCTTTGGGCACCAAGCAGAATGGATAGAGGGAGACCATGGCCCCAGCGAGGAGACGTCCGCAATGTGTATCGACTCCAGGGCGCTTAGTGTTTCCAGGGACGTGGCAAGAGGGATGGAGTGATGTTACCCAAGGCCTGCTCATACATTTCTATTTTTGAGAGATATTCTAAACACAAGATAGGAAGGATTTGTAGTCAAATAGACTACAATAGTGAATTTCAAAGAGCAAGAAATGTATGTAGCCCATTAACAGGTTGCTTTACTTCAAAATTTCCCAAAGCCTTTAGATTTTGAAAATGAGCTTAACAGAGTTAATTTGATAGAGATGCCAATAGATATTCCACAGAAGCAGTGCCCATATAAAATATGTTGGAAGATACTGAAATGATTGGATTGAAGTGGAAATCTGAGAAAGTGACATCTTGGATAGTTGAGAAATAAACTCTATTCAATCTACAACATTATCCATTCCTTTCTTTCTTCATGAAACAGAACTATATAGCATTCAAAGTCAGAAGAGATGAGAAGTTAAAGGGAAAATTGTCTTTTCTTCTGTTTCAACAGTGGATATTCCTGCAAATTCATACTTCAATGTTCTGATCTTTCTTTATACTGTCTTTTAATGAATGCCTTCTTCTCTGTGATTTCAATTGTAACTTCCATTCTCACTATACTGCAATTGAAAACTGCCTTCCTAAAGTCTAGTTCAAAGTATCTAAGCAGAGATTTTTCAAATGGATATATGCTTTAGGCAGGCATCTCGGATTTGTCATCAGGTTATCTAGTTATTTGGTCCTGGCTAAGTTACTTAACCTCTCTTCAACTAAATTTCCTTATCTGTGATATGATCGAGTTGGGCTAAACATAATTCATGTAAGAATGTTGCTTCATGTGTGGTTGTGATTGTTGTTTAGTCTCTAAGTCATGTCTGACTCTTTGTGACCCCAGGCTCTTTTGTCCATGGGATTCCCCAGGCAAAAACATTGGTGTGGGTTGCCATGCCCTCCATCAGGGGATCTTCCTGACCCAGGGATCCAACCCTCATCTTTTATGTCTCCTGCATTGGCAGGTGGGTTCTTTACCATTAGCATCACCCGGGCAAGTCCCTAGCCTCCTAATTCTCCAAGATTTCTATGAGTCACTTAGAATCTCCTGGAGGAAGTTTTACATCCTTCTAAATCCATTAGTTCCACGGGATGAAGAATGGGTATGGGAATTTGTTATTTGCAGTTCAGAGGTGGGACAGGAATTGAGAAGCAGAATCTAGAGTTGCATATTTGGTCCAAAGTTGCCTCTTTGCAAAAGACTATGTTCAAGTCCACCTACTTATAAGGTTTCCTGGAGGAGCCGCCCAACAGAGCATAGACGGTCACATCAGGCACGTGGAGGTGGGGCCTGCCGGCGCTGGTTGTTCTGATATTCCATGTGTTTCCGCTGATGTAGTGTACATCTTATAACGCTTATACCATCCTTATTGGTGTCTGACTTTGCACTGTATATTGTGTTCCATTTGTCTGTCCTTTGTTCATGAGTGGTATCAGAATCTCGTATTTTTTTTTATTATTGGTTTGAGTTCATGTTTATTACTTTTCATTTTGGGTGTCTCCCCTTAGCCATTTTTGCTTGTTCGTTTTTTATAAGAATTTTTTAACAGTTTTATTAAATATACTATTACTGTATTTATACTATCACCCATTTAAAGTATAAGATTCAATGGTTTCTAGTATAAGCATGGATATGAATGGCCATCATCAGAGTCAATTTTATAATACTTTCATCACCTTAAAAAGAAACACTTTGCCTTTTAGCTGTCAGCTCCCTATCTACTCATCTCTCCACAGCCCTAAGCAATGACCAGTCTACTTTTTATTTCTATAAGTTTTCCTCTTCTGGACATTTCATGCAAATGGAATCATACCATATATGGTCTTGTGGGACTGACTTTTTTCCTTTAGCAAACATGTTCAAGGTTCATCCGTATTGTAGCATGTATAAGTATTCCATTACTTTTTAAGGTTAAGTAATATCCCATTATATGGATATGTGGGGCTTCCCAGGTGGCACGAATGGTAAAGAACCTGCCTACCAATGCAGGAGACTTAAGAGATGCAGGTTCAATCCCCGGGTTGGGAAGATCCCCTGGAAGAGGATGTGGCAACCCACTCCAGTGTTCTTGCCTGGAGAATCCCATGGACAGAGGAACCTGGTGGGCTACAGTCCATAGGGTTCCAAGGAGTTGGACATGACTGAAGTGACTCAGCATGCACACGTGCATATGGATATGTCAGTTTCACCATTCCTCACTTGGTGGACATTCAGCTTATTTCTTTCTTTTGGCTACTTTGAGTAATGCTTTTATGTGAAAGTTTGTTTATAGTGTGTGTGTGTGTGTGTGTGTGTGTGTGTGTGTGTGTATGTTTTCATTTCTCTTGGGTGTTTAACTAGGAGAAGTATTGGTGGGTCACATGGTATTCTATCTTAAATCATTTGAGGAAGTACCAGGTGGTTTCCCAAAGTAGATGCAGCATATTATTTCTCTATCAGGAGGTTATAAGATTCTGATTTCTCCACATCTTCAACAATATTATCATTATCTGACTTTTGGTTCTAATAATTCTAGTGTGGGTGAAGTGATATTTCGTGGTTTTGATGCATAAGAATTTTAATTCTTTTTGTTAACTTAAAAACAAAAGAGTAGTGTTTAATTGTAGTTATAATTTAGGGACAATTGAAATAATTATATTTTAAATAAACATAATAATCATGTGATACTTTTTTCTCCATGTAGTTCTTACAGAACTTTCTTATTAAATATATCCTCATAGATTTTATGTTTTGTAAATTCAGCTATTTAGTTTAAACTTTTTAGCTGGTTGTGTGTGTTTGTAGAAAAGCTATTATCTGAAATATTGAATTTGTACATTGTTGTGTTACTGAGTTCTAAGAGTGCTTTTTAGTTGATTCTTTTGAATTTTTCAGGTATAAACCATAAGATAACTACTTTCTCTTCTCTAATTTTTATACTTCACAGTCTTATTCTTTTTTCTTGTTAAGTATAATGTTATATTTTTGTTTAATATATGCTTTATCACAATAATATTAAATTTTAAAGTTTTAAAAAGTAGATGTTTTCTGTATCAAATACTTTTTCATTGTGTAAGAATATAAACAATACTTGGTCATGATATATTATTATTTTGATTCGCTACTAAATTCTAATTGTTAATATATTATTTAAGATGTTAGCTTTGATTATCAGAAATGAGATTTATTTGTAATTATCTTTTGGGAGCTATTATTGTCAAGTTAGTTATCAATGTTATTGTACTTTATCAAAAGAAATTAAAGTTTTAGTTCTTTTTATACTCTGAAACAGTTCAGGAAATATTGGGATTATTTGCTGTCTAAAATTTTAGTAGAGGTCCTCTGCAGAGGAGTTTAGGTTTTGTGGTAGGGAGCAGAATAATGCTGCCCACCCTTCCAACAATATCCATGTTCTAGCCCCTGGAACCTGTGAGTGCCAGGTTACATGTTGGCAAGGAAGAATAAAGGTTGCAGATCAAATTAAGACTGCTCATGAATTAATATTAAAGTAAGTTCATCAGGGCTTCCCAGGTGGTGCTAGTGGTAAAAAACAAACGAACAAACAAAAAAACACTTGCCAATGCAGGTAAGAGATGGAGGTTTGATCCCTGGGTCAGGAAGACCTCATGGAGGAGGGCATGGCAACCCACTCCAGTGTTCTGGTCTGGAGAATCCCATGGACAGAGGACCCTGGCAGGCTACAGTCCATGTGGTTGCAAAAGAGTCAGACATGACTGAAACGACTTAGCGTGCATACATGGAAGAAGTTTATCAAGTTTGGCTCAGTGTAATCACAGTGTCCTTTAAAGTGAAAGATGGAGGCAGACATGGTAGGACTCAGAGAGAGATGTGAGGCTACTATGCTGCTAGTTTTGATGATGGAGGAAGGGGGCATACACCAAGGAACACAGGTAGCTTCTCAAGCTGGAAAAGGGAAGGAAACAGAGGCTCCCCTTGAACCTCCAGAAGGAATGCATCCCCGCTGACATGTTGATTTTAGCCTAGTGAGACCCATTTTGGACTTTTGACTTCCAGAACTGTAAGAATAAGTTTGTATAGTTTTAAGTTACTAAGCCTGTTATAATTTGTTACCATAGTAAAACATATATATATATATTTTCAATCATATGTGTATGTATTCATAAATCTACATATGAATGTATATAGTTATTATATAAAGTCAGCAATATTAGTACATATATATATATATATGAATCAGTATGTCAGTGCTGAATTTATGAATTCAATCCTAGTATAGTTGACACTCCATATCTACAGATTTTACACCTGTGGATTCAACAAATAATGAATAAGGAAATGGGAAAAAAATTCCAGAAATTTCCCAAAAGCAAAATCTGAATTTAATGTGCATTGATAACCTGTTTACATGGCCTTTACATTGTATTAGATACTATAAGTAATCTAGAGATAATGTAAAATATATGGGAGGAAGTTATGTGCAGGTGCTATGCCATTTTATTTAAGGATCTTGAGCAGATGAAGATTTTGGAATCTGTGAAAGGTCCTGGAACCAATACCCTGTAGATACTGAGGGATGATGACTGTATACACATAAAGTCCATTCCTCTGTGAGATACAAATTTATTAACTGAAGTACAATATTTATGTATGGTAATTTTTCAATCTTTAACCTTATGGTATCCAGTCAAATGGCTTTCCAGATGGTTCATTGGTAAAGAATCCACTTGCCAATGCAGGAGACTTGGGTTCCATCCCTGGGTCAGGAAGATCCCCTGGAGAAGGAAATGGCAACCCACTCTAGTATTCTTGCCTAAGAAATACCATGGATGGAGGAGCCTGGCAGGCTACAGTCCATGGGACACAAAAGAGTTGGACACGACTTAGCAACTAAATAACAACACTCCAGTCAAAGCATAATTTTTAAAAGTTTACTTCGATTAGCTCATTTCCTGCCTAATTGATGTAAAAAAGTTACTTTCTAATATTGACATATAACTTTTTTTTATATTAGTTGCTCAGTCATGTCCGACTCTTTGCGACTCCATGGTCTATACCATCCATGGAATTCTCCAGGCCAGAATACTGGAGTGGGTATCCTTTCCCTTCTCCAGGGGATCGCCCCAACTCAGGGATCAAACCCAGGTTTCCTGCATTGCAGGCAGATTCTTTACCAGCTGAACCACAAGGGAAGCCCAAGAATACTGAAGTAGGTAGCCTATCACTTCTCCAGGGGATCTTCCTGATTCAGGAATCAAATCTGGGTCTCCTGCATTGCAGGCAGATTCTTTACCAACTGAGCTATCAGGGAAAAATGCTACAAATTTTCCTGAGGATCTCTTAAGCTATATCTCACAGCTTGTTATTAACTGTTAGAATTAACGTTATAATCCATTTTACTGTTTTTGGTTTATATCCTTACTAACTTATTTCTTAAAATACACATCTTTTTGCCAGGTGATAGGGTTGATTTATTTTCTGGTTTTGTTACTGTGTTAGTTTTATTGCATCTAATTTGAGAAAACTGTTTTAATTACACATTTCTGGAAATTATTGACAGTTTCTTTGTGGCATAATATATATCATCAATTTTGTGACTGTCCCATGAGCATATGGGATAATGTAATAAAGTATATTCTTTATTTTCAGGGAAGGAAATTTTAGTTACATTTTAGTTTAATCTCTTTATTTTTTAAAGTATTCTTTTATTAAATTAATTTTGTGTACTTGATATTTCATAGTCCGATATCTGTGAATTAAAGCTTCCTGCTTGTTGCTTATTTCTGTGTATTTCCCTCTGATATCTTTTACAGTTTTTGCTTTATCACTGTTGATGTGGCATTATTTGGCTTATGCATATCCATAATTGCTATACATTTATGCAGATTGTACTCTCACCAGTATAAATTGCTTTCCTTAGTCTAACTTATTCTCTTGTCTTTGCCCTGAATTCTATTTTGGCTAGTGTCCTACTTCCATTTAAAAAATTTTTTAAAATTTTATATTGGAGTACAGTAGATTAACAATGCTGTGTTTCAGGTGGCAAAGTGATTCAGTTATACATATACATATTTAAGATGGGATAACCAACAAGGACCTACTTTCTTTTTGTTTGATTTTATCCCCTTAAATTTTTCTGGTTTTGATTTACCGTTGTGTCCAACCTGAAAGCTTTTGTAGTTATTCTCACCCTTTAAATATTGACATGGCATATATCTGGTTTTAGTTACATCCAGTTTTTTGTTTTTTAATGTTCTTTTAACTTTTTAAAAAATTATGCATTGTTCCTTTGCTTTCTCTGGGTTTTCTTTGTCTAATAGCTGACCTGTATAATTATTTTTAAAATATGTGTGGCCCTCTATTTGTTTAAATAATGTAAGTGGCTTCTTCATATGAATTTGTGTGACAAAATATCTTCCCAGGGTTATCAGATAATGAGTTATGGAGCCATAATTTAAGTCATGTAACCTTTGTTTTTTGCATTTGTTTTTGTTTCATTTGCTTTGAGTCAGTTATAGGCTCTAAGGACAGTCAGTCCAGAGATGTATTTCAATGATCTTTTAAGGTTTGGGCAATTTCCAAACCCCCTTTCTGCATCACACATTTGTTTAATTTCTTTGAACATTTATTTAATGCACAAATCAAATGAATAAATGAGTGACCTGAATCAGTGATCGATAAAGATGGAGAATTTTTAGGAAATTGGTTTAACATTATAAGATAAAATGTAATATTACTGATGAAGATTTCCCTTCTTGTTACTGTTTTGTGTTTTTTCAATCTTCAAAAATATTTATGTTAGGAATATGTTAAATATTAATGTGCCTCTGATAAACTTGTTAGCTTTTGAAAGATTTCACTACCCTAAATAGAGTTTTGTTTTTTCGACTTGCCTTCTCTCAGATCCTCTGCCTGTACGTGTAGAAAGTTGAAAACTAGTGACAAATCATCCATTTAAAGCAAATGCTTTTCTAGAGACATAATAGTTACAGTGATCGACCAGGAGAGATACTCGTATCACATGTTGTGTAGAGGAAGAAAAAAGATGCAAACCTTACCTGACAGCCACTTTTAAAATATGTCTTTGAATGAGTTGGTGCAAAATAAAATCTGAGGTAGATTTAATTACAAGAAGACAGTTTTCTGAACTTAACATTTTCTTTCATAAAATGACCAATTCATCTCATTCAGAATCTTAAAACATTTGTCATTTTGCTCAACTCCAATTTACATAAAGCAAGGCTGTAGGCTTCTCAAGTGAGAAAGACCAGGCATGCTGGAATGAGACCCAGTTGTTTGAGAATCAGAGCTCTGTTGATGGAATATTTCTTAAACTCTCTGACACTTGGTTTTCTTGTCTGTGGAATCGATGAACGCGAGCGTGCATGCATGCTCAGCTGTGTCCCACTCTGCGACCCCATGGAGCCTGCCAGGTTTCTCTGTTCATAGAATTTTCCATGCAAGAATACTGGAATGGGTTGCCTTTTTCTACTCCAGAGTAATCCCTATCTTCCAGAGAGAAGAAGCCTTAAATAAACAGTGTATTACAATGGGTGTTTTAAGAAATAAGAATTCCCTTTCTACAGTCATTGTCCAGCAGAACCTGTTGAGGGCTTCTCAGCCAATCCAAAGTAGTCCAATTTATTTAAAGACAATGGGGAAGCTACTAAACAAGCTGACCTTTGTGTAGCTGTCATGAGTGCTCTGTATCAAAGAAGAAATGAGTCCTATAGGATAACAACAACTCTCTGACTGTGGGCTTTAGTTTATTTTCTGAGGAGCTGTTTTATTCTCCTCCTGACCAGGCCAATAGGGATTTAGCATTATCCTAGTTTTCTTAACCAAGTTACCTGATATAAATGTCCATATTGGTAAATTTGCCTACTAATACATATAATGCTAATAATAGACTCAGCAATGAAATTAACTTTGCTTTATTAATTTTTCAATATTAAATTTCACTAACAGATGCATTAAAAATTAATTGTCATCTTTATTATGCCAACTCTAATGAAAAGACATACATCATTAGTGAGATGCTTACAATATAAAGTGTGTAAGAACATTTATGAGGGAAAAATCAATAACCTCATTAAACATGTTCATGTTTGTTCCTTCAGTGTCAATTATTTCCATAGTTATTAGCATATTCACATTATGACATGGAAGCAATGAATAGCATTTTTTCATATAGTAACCTGGTTTTGTCTGTCTAATTTTAATTAACTTGTGTTTTGTAATATTTTTACATGCAGAATCTTAATACTGAAAAAAATTTGTGATTGAAATTGAACCAGACTTACCCTTATATTTTAATGCACATTTCTAAAAAGAAAAAATAAGCCTGAATCCACCATCTAGATTAAAATTATATGTGTATAAATGATTTAAATATTTAAATTCTACCTATAGACAAAATGAGTTTAAATTCTGTAAAAATTTCCTTATCTGGAAAGTATCTCATTTAAATTTGGATCTGGAGACTCAATGACATCTTATTTTGTCCCCCAAGATTTGAAAACCTAAAAATCACTGTATCCCCTACTTTGTACTATTTTTAACATATTTTAAAAAGAAATATAGTATTCAAAACTCTGGTGTTACAACAAAAGAAACAATATGTCCTTTGTATTTAGTTATTTTTTTCAAAGCTTGTTATTTATAGACTTACTTAAGTATATATGTTTTACATTTGTATGTGTGTGTGCACTTGTGTGTATATGTGTGTTTTATTTCATATCTTTTTATTACCACTGTTCTGAATTGAGCTATAGTCATTTGTAGAAAATACGTCACAATATTATAATTATTTATAGTAAATGCTAAATGGTTGTACTCAGTCTAAACATTTGAAAGGCTAGTCAGTGTAACAATAATGCAAGAAGTTTGAGAAACCTTATCCGGTTGAATAATAAATAGGTATGCTTGCATATGTAGGAAATACCATATGAATGCGTCAGCCTCTGAGGTGACGGGGCATAGGATAAGGTTAAAGGAGAGCAAGAAAAGAAAGGGAACAGAATAAAAAGAAAATGTTGTCCAGAAAATTTGATTGATAACTCCACTAAACTGAACAGTCAAAGAATTATAAAGACTTGATATTTATTATAATCATTGCAGAGCAATTTGAAGTTAGGCCAAGGCCCTCCAAACCTTTTGATTTAATTCTATGGTTATGAATAATCCAACAGGAAACCTACCCAAAGAACTGGCCCTTGGAAGTTGTAATGGAATGGAATTACGAGCCAGTTCTTGGCCTCCTGAGCTACAATAAATGTGCTATAAGAATGTCAGATACACATGATACCTTTTGTGAGAGATCATTTTAGTGACATAGACTGAAACTTCAAAAGACCTATGTGGAGGTACAGTTCCATAATTCTCATAAGAAAAGAAGGGTGTGAAATTGACAGGCAAAATTTCACAACCTCTCTTCTTTTTTCCCAAGTATATCACCACAGCAAGGCTATGGACTCTGTATTTTGGATTCTAAATGCTTGTGTTAAGTATTTTTGCCTGACCTATACTTTTCTAAGCTTTTTTTCTATCCCCTTCACCCAAGAATATTAAAATAGAATGCTGAGTTTACTAAAGAAAAAATACAAAATTTTAAGTAGTTAAAATTTCCCCTGAGATATTTAAAAAAAATGTTTAAGGTAGATTAAACCTAAACCAAAAATTAAATCAAATTATATTCTGTGTGCTCAATTTTCTGTAGGGAACCAAAAATCACTGGAGTGTAAAATTCTAATTAATTATGTGGAATGCTAATGGATTTTAAATTAAAAATATGTGCTGTTTAACACCACCACACTCTATACAGTTTTGCAAGTGGATATTATGATGAAACTGTCCTATGAAATCTGGAATGCATGAAATGTATAATTGTCACTTTTCCAATTTAATCTAAGGAGAAGAGCTATACTCTTCATCAAGGAGGCATTCTGCAGAACTGTACTTTGACAGTTCAACCTGAAGGAAGGTTTATTATTCTACTCCACATACAGTAACGGATTAACTGGTGACATATATTTTAACAATCAAAGTGTTGTTAGAGCTTTTCTAATTTTGTAGTACTTCTTAAGCCTAACTTCTTTTGCAGATATGGAAACAGGTTGACAACAACAAGGTTTCCCATTCCCTGGTGGGACATTTAATTAATCATGGCAAGCCCAAATGCAAAGGACAGCTGTGAATCCATGTCATTAAATATATATATATATATATATATATATATATTTATTTATTTTTTGGCTGCACTGGGTCTTAATAGTAGCATGTGGAATCTTTAGTTGTGGCCTGGGGTCTCTTATTTGAGGCATGTGGGATCTAGTTCTCTGATCAGGGATTGGACCCAGGCATGTTGCATTGGGAGCGAGGAGTCTTAGCCACCAGGGGAGTCCATGAGTTCATGTCATTTTAAAATACCAACATGGAATTCTCCAGGCAAGAATACTTTCCTTTCTCCAGGGGATCTTCCTGACTCAGGGATCGAACCCAGGTCTTCTGCATTGCAGGTGGATTCTTTACCATCTGGGCCAACAGGGAAGCCCCAGAAACCCTTTACTTTCTACCAAGTTGCTCCCAACGTTCTCCCTAACACTGACCCTTGGATGTTGTAACGCTCTAAGAAAAAGCATGGTGCTATCTAGGGTTGGCGTGGTCTCTCTCATTCATTGGTTTGCTTGTTCAGTGAGCACATCTTTGTTGTAGCAAGCACTGTTTTATATATCAAAGACTCAGCAGTGACTAAAACAAACAAAATCCCCTTCCTTATAGAATCTAGTGTAGGAAGATCATTTCTTTTAAAAAGGAAAAAAAAGTATCGTGTTGCAATAACAATTGAAAGGAAAAAACTTAAGTGATGTAAGGGTGATTAGGCAAATGGTGATTGCTGTTTTCTCCTGCTTGGTCAGGAAACATTCACTGACAAAACAATGTTTTAGCTGACTCCAGCAGGGCATGAGAGAGCAAACTATATGAATATCAAGTGGAAGAGAGTTCCTGGCAGAGAAAACTACAAAGGCAAAGGCCCTGGTGTGAAAAATACCCTTGTATGAGACACTCAAGTAGTCCAGGTCTCGGGGCAAAAGGAGGAATAGGGGGCTGGTGACCAAATGGGTAGAAGTTAACAGGGACCAAACAAAATGACCATTGAACAGAACAAGGAGGAATATAGTCTGTTTCTGTGGCATCATCGTGGCTAAAGATACCTTTGGTGAGTGTTGGCCACTGCGAGACGAGGCTGACTCCGTTGTCTAAGAAGTAAGAATCTCCAGAGCGAGGAAGAAAATGCAGAATCCATGAGAACTCTGAAAAATCCCTTGTTAACTCATATCCACAGTGCATGCTTTTGTGTTTCATTTGTTTCTTTTTTGGAAAAAGCAGTCCCTTTTTAGAGGAATCTAATCAGAATTATTTCATGAGTAGCCTTTTGGAGCTAGGACTGTGAAAACAAGAGCAAAGCCCCTATCCATGGGACTTATGAAAGTTAAAGTGTTAGTTGCTCAGTCGTGTCTGATTCTTTGTGACCCCACAAACTGTAGCCCGCTAGGCTCCTCTGTCCATGGGATTCCCCAGGCAAGAATACTGGAGTGGGTAGCCATTCCCTACTCCAGGGAATCTTCCTGACCCAGGGATTGGGCCCAGGTCTCCTGCATCGCAGCAGATTCGTTACCATCTGAGCCACAAGTGAGGTGTCAAATACAACTAAGTCTAGGAACAGACAGTCTCCCATTTTCTAATCTTGGCAAATGCCGTCTCTTGACCTTCCTTTATTTCTAATCTCCTTCCCTACCTAACACTCCTTTGTTTAAAGAGTGAGTTTATGTCATCCACGAATTTCTCCTCTTGCTTCCACCCTGCAACATCTTCCCTCTTGGGTCAGATTAGCTGCTTCTCTTCGTTATTTTTTGCCTGCTGTCCTCAATCAGCCTAAAATGAAAGCACCATAACAGACATGGTGTGTGGGTTTTTTGGTATTATATCCCCAATACTTAGAAGAGACTCAAAAATAGTAGGTACTCAACAAATAATTAACGAATGATTAATTAAGGAGTGAGTAAAAAGCATTAAAACAACTAAATAGACAATGTTGTTGTTCTTTCGCTAAGTTGCCTCTGACTCTTTGTGACCCCATGGACTGCAGCACACCAGGCTACCCTGTCCTTCACTGTTTCCCAAAGTTTGACAAAATAGACAATGGCCAAAGGAAATATCTTTCCCCACAGTGCAGTGTCTCTTTTTCACCGCAGTTCTGGCACAGAACTTAAAACACAGTAGGTGCTTAATAACTGGATTGTTGGATAAGTGCCTGACCACAAATTTAAGTTTTTTCTCTCTGGTTTGCATCCATGAAGAACAACACATGTATACTTCTCCCAAGGCGCTATTTTTCTTGTCCCCTGATAAATCATACATTGATAATGATTGCCTAGGGGGGTCTATGTAGCTAGGTAAAATTTAATTTTATAAAACTATATCATTCCAAACACCATGGTTTAAAAACATATGGTTATGTTTGTAAGTTGACTATTTTTTCAGATTAACTCTACTTCTGCAGGATCTTAATATGTGTGATTTGATTTATGAAAACTATACCCATCATCTACTATCTGTCTGTTAGCTAGCTAGCTAGCTAGCTAGCTATCCTATTGTGTTCAAAACACATGTAAAAATAATTTTTTCAGCCTGGTCAAGATTTTGTAGTAGTATTAATATTTGCTGTGAAAAATGGGGGGTTGATATGCAACTCTTTTCTTTCTCTCTGACTCCCTTGAAACAATCTCCAGGACTAGTTGTGCATGCGTGAGTGTGTGTGCTCTGTTGCTTAGTCATGTCTGACTCTCTGCAACTCCATGAACTGTAGCCCACCAGACTCTGTCCTTGGGATTTCCCAGGCAAGAATACTGGAGAGGGTTGCCATTTCATTTTCCAGGTAATCTTCCTGATCCAGGGATAAAAACTGTGTCTCCTGCAATGGCATGCAGATTCTTTAGCACGGCACCACCTGAGAACTTCAGTGAATACTTCCTTAGCATCGTGATAGAGTGAGAATTCAAGAAAGTCATCTTTTGTTTAGTTACATATAAAGTTTAGAATAGGAAAAAAAAAATTGAGAGTTGTTGAAGTTGGGTGATGGGTATGTGGAGGTTCATAATATATTATTTTATACCCATAAAATTTTATAAGATTCATAAATCTTATAAAAATATGAAATGTTTATAATAAACCCCTCAAATGATTCATATCAATGTATGACAAAAACCGCTACAATATTGTAAAGTAATTAGCCTCCAACTAATAAAAATAAATGAAAAAAAAAAGAAAAAAGTACAATGAGAAAAAAAAAAATACACAGGGTCGTCATCTCACTTGTTCTCTTATCGAGAATCAGCAGTTTGGTCCTTTTAGTTATTTTGGCCCAAAACTCAGTTTAGGTATTTTGTAAGCAGTCGAGTGGCCGTATCTATATCATCCAAACCAGGACCCTGCTGGGAATGAATAGAAGTGCTTTTAATGCATCAGGATTCCAATCATGAAAAAGGGCTGCTCAAAACAAATCGACTCAAGCAGTCCACCACTTGGTAAGGATTCTACTGAATGTCTTGAAAAAATGCATTTTCTGAAGGTCAACAAATAAGTGAGTCCGTATAATAAGCACATGAACCTCAGGCGCAATGCCAGTTTTTCTGGTTTCAGCATTTTCTGAGGTGCCTTAATCTGTGAATGAGGCAGTTATTCATGAAGGGAGTGCCCCCCAATTCTTTGGGAGACTGCCTTTCCACATGCTGGCTTCCTGGCAGTGAACTCTGCATGCCTTGGACGTAGTGTGTGCGTGGCTAACCCACCGAGAGTTAAGGAGTTCCCAGGTGCCAGCTGGCTAACGAAGATGGCTTGGCTCCCTGCCAACTCACTGCTCCCGTGGCAGTCATGAAAACCGTTTCCTTATTCATCCATGTGTCCAGCCAGCTGGCAGGGGAGTGATCACTAGGCCGTGAATGGGTTGCTGGTGATGAATGCCCCATGGGCCTCAGGGGTCTCCTATGAATGCTGGATATGATGAGCACGCAGTTTCTCAAACAGAATTTTTTTAGGTCTGGTACCTAATGTGAACATGGTTGGTAAATTTATATAAAATATTAAGCTTGACCAATTTGTTTTTGTGATTTCACATTTTCCAATTGAATTTTACTAAAGTTGTTTCAGGGTTTATTTTTTTTCTTCTTTTTTTGGCCCAACTGTATAAATCTTAAATCCAAGTCAGCTTGAGTAACAGTACAAAAAATGAAAAGTGCTACTCAAAAATTCAAGACAATCCAAAAACATACTGCTCCAAAAGTACCAAGTCTGAGTGTTTTATTGAACTAACTCTGTCTCCCCAGGTGGCACTGGTGGTAAAGAACCTGCCTGCAAGTGAAGAGATGTAAGAGACTCAGGTTCCATCCCTGGGTCGGGAGGATCCCCTGGAGGAGGGCATGGCAGCCCACTCCAGTATTCTTGCCTGGAGAATCCCATGGACAGAGGAGCCTGGCAGGCTATAGTCCACGGGGTTGCACAGAGTCAGGCACAACTGAAGTGACTTAGAAGCATGCACATGTCTTAATAAAAGTTTTAAACACAACTAAGTTTTGACCTTATATTCTGATAGATTTTAAGCAAAACAGTTGTCTCTCAATATACATCCATCATTCAAATAATTCAAATCCATATCAATTGCTATAAAAATTATATCCCTTCTTCATCAAGAGCTCTAAAAATATCAGTGCACTTTTTTTTTTTTTTTTAACAGGAATCCAACTTTGAGGAATTCAGTAATGAGAGAAATGGTCAAAAATAATATGTAATATCTTTATTTGTAACTATGATTAACAATAACTTGAGAGTGAACGTATTGGTCGCTCAGTCATGTCCCACTCTTCATGACCCCATGAATTGTAGCCCACCAGGCTCCTCTGTCCACGGGATCTCCAGGCAAGAACACTGGAGTGAGTAGTCATTCCCTTCCCCAGGGAACCTTCCTGACGTAGTGATCCAACCCAGGTCTCCTGCATTGCAGGAGGATTCCTTACTGTCTGAGCTACCAGGGGAGCCTAACAGTCATTTAAGTAACTATTAATTGAGAAAATAAACATTTTGATAAATTCAGTGCTTGAGATTCTTTGAGCAATATTTAAAGATATTTAATGATTTTTAAAATTCATAGAAGTTGATTTATTTTTGAATGCCTCCTTATCATTTAGATATAAATATACTGTACTATAAATATACATACAGAGAGTAATATTGGAAGAAAATACTAAAATTAATTACTAAATATTAATTGTTATCTGTAAGTTTGGAGGCAATGGAAAATAGTTGATTCTATGGATTTTTTTGTTTTATGAGTTAATCAACCATTAATTAATGTTATTAATTTAACTTTAAGGACTATATAAATTATATACATATGATACATACATTTTGTGTGTGTGTATATGTATATATGTATGTATATATGGCAAGATTTGTGCCCACTAACCCCAAAGCAGTTTGGGCAATTTGTTTTACGTCTAGATATGTCACTTGGAGGTTGCTATGTTGAGGGAGAACTAAGCTCCATTAGTAATGTCAATCTTAAACTCATAGTAATTACCACTACTTTATTTAATAGTACTGGTTTTAGAAAAGTTATATCATGTGCTTATAGTAAATAAAATTTTTCATATTTCTTTTGTTACTTATAAGAATATCTTATCTTATAAAACATGTCTCAGTCAGATATTTCTATGTATCTGTAAAAAATGTCTCTAGATCATTAATATTGTCTGTAAATTGTTCGTTATTTTCATGTACATCCTGTTTTCCTGAAGTCTGTGTATAATTGCTCAAGTATGGGTAGATGCATTTATATTTCATTTATAGGAGACACCAAATTTAAAGTTGGCCTTTGTCTATGTGTTTGAGATCTTTGAATATCAAAATAATAGTGTAAATAAATGCCCCTTATATATTATACATCTGTGTATACTATACAATACAGCTTCCCAGGTGACACTGTGGTAAAGAATCCTCCTGCCAGAGTAGGAGATGCAAGACACTTGGGTTCGATCCTGGGTCAGGAAGATCCCTTTTAGAAGGAAGTGACAACCCACTCCAGTATTCTTGCCTGGAGAATCCGGAGGGCAGAGGAGTCTGGTGGGCTACAGCCCTTGGGGTCTCAAAGAGTCGGACATGACTGAGTGACTCAGCATTATCACTGTCTCTTCCTATGTAACAAATGCTTCTAAGAAACAGCCCTTTTTATGTAACAGTCTAAGAGGAATGTTTTGGGATTGATACTGAAGATAGAGGAAGATGCCAACAGCATCCTAAATGCTGCTTAGATAGCAACTTAGTGAGCAATTTGAATAGAATAATCATTTTTTTCATGAATTTTGATTTTTTTGTCTCAATTTTTTTCTCCTTTGCCTGCTGTGACTTCTACATCCCAAACCAGTGAAATTCAACTGATACACAAAAGCTCCTGTCAAAAGCTATCTCCCCTATCAAACTTTCTTTCATACTTCAACCAAAAAAAAAAAAAAATCCTCACAATTTCCCATGCTGATACAACAACTTCATAACTCTCCAAGGACACGCCAGTCTAAACTGCATTGTGTGTGTATATATTTGTGTGTGTGCATGAATGCAAGTTTTCACATATACTCAATTTCAGTTTAAAGAAAAAGTATGAGCCTTGGGTTCAAACAGATTTTGACTTGTGGGTAAATGAGCACCTATGTCAAGGTGCGTGTCCTTGTAGGTACATGTCCTTGGCCCCAAAACATCAGTTATTGCTGGCTGTGTGTGTGTGTGTGCTAAATTGCTTCAGTTGTGTCTGACTCTGTGTGACCTATGGACTAT
The DNA here is from genome assembly GCF_033118175.1 of Dama dama. Classification (NCBI taxonomy): domain Eukaryota; kingdom Metazoa; phylum Chordata; class Mammalia; order Artiodactyla; family Cervidae; genus Dama; species Dama dama. The sequence goes on from NC_083684.1 coordinate 32,842,034, forward strand.
ATCCTGCCAGGCTCCTCTCTCCATGGGATTCTCCAGGCAAGAATACTAGAGTGGGTTGTCATGCCCTTGTCCAGGGGATCTTCCTGATCCAGGGATTGAACCTGCATCTCTCACATCTCTTCCATTGGCAGCATGTTTTTTACCAAGACCACCACTTGGGAAGCCCATTGTTGTCTGTATTGAGACTAAAATAGATAATTCGGCAGTTAGTGTGAGATGAAGCAGGTAGGTGTTAAAAATGGTTTAACAATACTGAATCATAGCAGCGGCTCAACTATAGCCAGTTAATTATTATTATTATTAAGTATTAATATATTATTAATGTTTGTATCCTCTAAGTGTCTATCACAGTATTTATATCAGGAGCTTGAAAACATTTAAAAATTTTAATTAACATACATTTTTAATACATAAAATTGACCTTTTTTATCTTGGGAGATGATTTAGCAAGTTTCTTATTTTAAATAAATGTCAAACCATTTAGCAAATGATAAATGCATTATGTCTTAATTTGTTTAGCTTTTTCAGCTTATTATTGACTTTAACCTTTTAATTTGTATACACATTAAATCAGGTAAATAACTACAGCTACTCCAGTATGCTTTGTGTTAACTGATTTTTAATAATCTATTATATGCCTCCATTTAACCAAGCAGCATTTTGGGAATTTCAGTATTTAATATTTGGTATTTTATCCCAAATATAATAATACATCATGGTAGGTTAAGAATAAGGGCTAATCATACTTGTTCTTTTTTAAATAATTTGCAGCAACTATAGATCCTGACAGAAATTTTATGATTCTTAAGATCAAACACTGATTTTTGTGTTTTCTGTCTTACTTTTCACCCAACGAAAATATGGATATTGATTTTTGATGGTGTCCATTTCTAATGTGGTGCTCTTCATGAAAATATTAACTTGGCTGTGATGTGATCTCAAAATTATAACGCCTAAGGGAGGAAGGCATTTTACATCATTTTTATGATGCAACAGACATGCTTTAAAAAAGAAGCAGTGGAAAACACAGTTTAGAAACTCTAGCTTTTAGATCTGTCTCTACCTGATTTGTTCATTCTTTTATTTATCTACCCAACCACTATTTATAAAAGATCTACTGTGTGTCAGAGACTGGACTGAATAAACCAGGGAGACATAGCAGTGAGTAATAGATTATGATAAAACTTGTCCTACATTCTGTTTTTAATCGCTAAGATTATATTTTCCAATACAAGGATGCTATGCTCCGTTTAAAAATGTATGTTTTTTGTTTTGTTTTGTTTTGTTTTGACTTCAAAATAGCATAGCCCATAATTATTGTGCTCTATCATTATATTACTTCCCTGGTGGCTCAGACGGTAAAGCGTCTGCCTACAATGCAGGAGACCCGGGTTCAATCCTTGGGTAGGGAAGATATCCTGGAGAAGTAAAAGGGCAACCCACTCCATTATTCTTGCCTGGAAAATCCCATGGATGGAGGAGCCTGGTAGGCTACAGTTCATGGGGTCGCAAAGAGTCCGACACGACTGAGTGACTTTACTATCATTATATTATTCAGAAGACCCCACAACTGACTAATAAGATAACCTAGAGATTTAGAACTAAGTCTTTATCAAACTCAAGTTTATAACTCATAAAAATTAATTGTTTAGGAAGTACAAGACATCTCACAGTCTTTGAATTTCCTGAAACACCATACTATATATTCTTTACAATATATAGGAAGCTCAGAAAGTAAAGTATGTTCACTTTTATCCCCAGTCTTTTTATCTTTTACTCAGTAACAAAACCTTCTATAAAATAAACCCCACAATAAGTTCTGTGCCTACCACCAAGTTTCATTAGATTGTGCAATATGGTAAACATCAAAACGCTGGCAAATAAACAAATCTGACTTTTATTTCTATTATTCTTCAATATGGATAAAGTAAACATGTTTTCTGTAGAAAGAAAAGTAAAACTTTCTTTGTGAGTGTCAGCTGAGATTGTTCTTACCTAAAAGTATCATGGATTTTTCTTTGGACTTCAAACAGTCTCTGAATACAGTAGGCAGTCAATAAGATTAATTTCATGAACTGTTCAAGCATAATGAGAAGCCAACATATTTAAAACCAGTTATTGACTGGTAGCAAAGTTAAGCAACATTTAGCCTAATTAATAAACCAAGTAAACTGTCTAATTTTTTCCACATAGCTATCTTCTCTTAAAAATTTGTAATACATTACATCTTTAAAAAAAACACAGCTATGTACCATGAATTCTAAATTAAATACTTTGCCTGTGCTCTGTTCAACTTGACTGCTTTTATTCTGATTTTATCCTTGTAAAATATGTAGTATTTTATGTACTGATTATACTCCTGTATAACCAATTGATTACTCAACAAATACAGTCTAATGTCAGACACTGTTTGCAGAAACCTTATAGTGCAAACCATGTAATTTAAATGAATGTTAACCTGATGTCTATATTTGAAAAAACTAATTTTCCACGATTACTGACTGCATGTTGGTTCAGCCTGGAAATTCTCTAACTTTAATGATCCTCCTACTTGAAAGGCAGATTTAGTATCATTGCAGCTTTTCCCACCTCGGTGATGCACTCTTCAGTTAAGTTATTTCCTCATTGCTTTTGCTACAAGGAACCAAGGATGCAAGTCTGAATTTCCCTGTATATGAAATGAGAGAAAACCACGCTGAGACAGTCACCTCTGCCATCACACACTCAGTTTAAATATACAGTAATAGACTCATACTCCAAGAAGGCTTGCTGTGTTTGTTTGCAAACTAGTACACCGTCCTTACAGGTCTGTGGTTTTATTGACATATTCCTTTCCATTCCTGTGGTTTTTAATTGAAACCCCCACTGCTTTGCCCAGCTTCAGGAATGCAGAATATAGGAGTTTTACATTTACGTTCCAGCTCAGACAAGAGGAACCCAGAGGTTCCAGTTTGTGCAACAGATTTTTATAGATTTTAGCATTTCCTTCCGTCTTTAGTGAGATGATGAGCCTGCGCATATATTTTAGAAATTAAGTCTGAATGTATGTGATGTTTCTGTTGTAACTTCTCAACATGTACAGTTATTACTACCTGTAGAATTGAGACTGGATTTGTGTCCTCAACAACCTTTTAGAAACCTTTCCTATTTGTAACATTCTCTAGTACAGGCTGAGACTCAAACAGGAAGAAAACATTTTTTCTCTTAAGATGAGTTGGTAATACTGTGACAATTATTGCTGGGCACCAAGGAAGCTGTGTTAGTTAAAATCATGCAAACTAAAGAGATACTAACCTGATGTCTATATCTGAAAAAAATGAATTATTCCTAGATGGCAGTGGAATTGGTGCTTATATGCCTCTATTGCTTGCTCTGCCTCCTGTGATCACATTTTGGTAACTCATGGCTGAATATTCAGTTGGTATTGAATCTTATAACACGTGACTGAGTGATTCCTAAGGATTAACCTCCATCAGTCTTTCTTTTCCTTCTTCCTCTGCTCTGCTCAACTGTAGATCCTAGTTTGATTAAGTCTTAAACTATGTTAGAAATGGAATCTTTTTTTTTTTCTGAACACCTTTGCATAAATTTTTTTAAGTGTGCATATATAGAACCATTTTTTTCCCAGTTCCTGCAGAGGAGAAGAGGTAGCAAGAGTACCACCTTCCAGTATTTTCTCTGCCCTGGTCCCAAAGTCTTAACTGTGGTCTACAAAGAAGACAGGGTCGAGGCTGTTATATTTACACTGCATTTTCCCCACGGATAGAAAATGGAATATGAGACCGCTAAGGAAATCCAGCATCTTCTCCAACTTTCCTGGCCAGGAGTTAGGCTGAGTAAAGAAAATGATATTACCCAAATTCCTATAAAGCCTAATTTAAGTTCTTGTTTGTGCTGCGCTGTGCTTAGTCGCTCAGTAGTGTCAGACTCTTTGTGACCCCATGGACTGCAGCCTGCGTCTGTAGGTAGGACTGTAGGTTCCTCTGCCCGTGGGGATTCTCCAGGCAAGAATACTGGGGTGGGTTGCTATGCCCTCCTCCAGGGGATCTTCCCAACCCAGAGATCGCAGGGGTAGAGCCCTGGTCTTCTGCAATGCAGGGGGATTCTTTACTGTCTTAGCCACCATGGAAGGCCATGAATACTGGAGTGGGTAGCCTAACCCTTCTCCAGGGAAACTTCTTGATCCAGGAATCGAACTGGGGTCTCTTGCATTGCAGGATTCTTTACCAGCTGAGCTACTAGCCCAAGTTCTTGTATAGGATACATTATAGGTTGATTTTCTGCAATATGTTGAAAAGTCATTTGTTTTTACAGATGTAAATAGCGAAATAGGGTTTGTCATTATAAATACTAAAGTTTTTCTATTTTTTATGAGAGAAATGGAAGTAAAGAACTATATTAATTGTGATGAGTGATTAATAATGATAGGCTGAGATTCATTGTGTAACATATATAAATCCCACCAACCCAATTAGTAAGATTGTATTTCTTTTTGACAAAATAGTAAAGATTTTGAAGTTTCTTTAAAATGCTTTGAAGATATCATTCATTTAATATAACATTATGTTCCTTATTAGTAAGATGTAAATGCTTAAGAGAACTGTCCTCCCATTGCATATGATTGATAATGTTAAATACATTGGAAGGCAGCTTATGCATGCTCAGTCATGTCCTAACCTTTGCAACTCCTTGGACTGTAGCCTACCAGGCTCCTCTGTCCATGGAATTTTCCAGGCAAGAATATTGGAGTGGGCTGCCGTTTTCTACTCCAGGGGATCTTCCCAACCCAGGGAGCAGAACCATGTCTTTTAAATCTCCTGCATTGGTAGGTGGATTCTTTACCACTAGCGCCACCAGGGAAGCTCTTGTCAGGCAGAGTCCTTCACTAAATTCTGTACTAATATAAGACTTGAATAATGAGAATTGTGAGATTTGAAGTGAATGCAGTGAATCTTTAGTTCTATTTCTACCCCGTCTCTCTCTCTTTTTTTTTTAGGTAATTGAACCATATATGTTTATCTGCAGAGATACTGACAAAGAGTATCTAATGCTAGTGAAGCCATAGTAATAATACTAAAAAGTGGCGTATATGATGAAAAATAAATACCTAAAACAAAGCATTACTGGGTTTGTAACAGAACTGTAAGATTTTTCTCCATTTCAATAGCTTTTAGTTTGTTTAAAAATCTATGAACATGGGAAGATTTGATCAGCTCATCTGAAAAACAATATTTTAGGTTAGATAACACAGGCTTGAAATATATAGGTCAGTGTAGATAATCTGACCCTCTGACTTGGGCATTTCATTTAATCATTCTGAGATTGATTATCACAAAAGCATATAAACTTTGCAGAATTTTTATACTAGAAATAATTGAGATCTTAAGCCAGACTTTTTTTTTTTTTAATTTCTGAAATTTTTTTTATCCATTAAAAAAAATTTTTATTTTACTTATTGAAGTATAGTTGATTTACAATGTTGTGTTAGTTTTAGGTGTACAGCACAGTGATTGTTATACATATATGTATATTCATTCTTTTTCAGATTCTTTCCCATTACAGTTTATTATGAAATATTGAGTAGAGTTCCTGTGCTATACAGTAGGTCCTTATTGGTTATCTATTTATTTATTTATTTTTTTATTAGTTGGAGGCTAATTACTTCACAACATTTCAGTGGGTTTTGTCATACATTGATATGAATCAGCCATAGATTTACACGTATTCCCCATCCCAATCCCCGCTCCCACCTCCCTCTCCACCCGATTCCTCTGGGTCTTCCCAGTGCACCAGGCCGGAGCACTTGTCTCATGCATCCCACCTGGGCTGGTGATCTGTTTCACCATAGATAATATACACGCTGTTCTTTTGAAATATCCCAGCCTCACATTCTCCCACAGAGTTCAAAAGTCTGTTCTGTACTTCGGTGTCTCTTTTTCTGTTTTGCATATAGGGTTATCGTTACCATCTTTCTAAATTCCATATATATGTGTTAGTATGCTGTAATGTTCTTTATCTTTCTTAAGCCAGACTTTTAAAAGGTATTTTTCCAACGTGCATATACTCTTGTTGTATGCTGCTTTCACTAATAAGTGTGTGCGTTTGTATTGACCATTGATCACTTATCATATAATATGATAAATCGATTTGGTATAAGTTCTTAAATTTTAAATTAAACCATTATATATTAACTAGGCTATATTTATGAATTTATTTATTTTTGAATTTATTAGGAAAGTGGTTATGTGTTTAGTCACTCAGTCATGTCCAACTCTTTGTGACCCCATGTAGCCTGCCAGGCTTCTCTATCCATGGGGATTCTCCAGGCAAGAATATTGTAGTGGGTTTCCATGACCTTATCCAAGGAAAGTGGTTATGTTTTTATCAAATTGAACAAAAATGTTACTTAATACAGCTTAGTAACTTGAATCATAATCTCACGATATTCCACGAACATTACTTTCTTTCTGGCTATTGTTATTAAGCATGGTGAAGTTAGCCTTTCTGGGTTATCTGGCTCTATTACTTATGCCAGTGAGCTACTTAACCTAATGTGGAAGATTAAAGATGGTTACAAATTCTCTCCCCTTCCCCTTAAAGAACCTGAGGAGTGATTCCCTTGACCAGTAAGTGACTCAGGAATCACTTTAGGGGTGACTCAGTGCCAATGGCCAGATCCACATCTTAGGAAACTGGCAGCTTATGCTTTCTTTTCTTGGAATCCTTGCTCTGTGAGCTTTGAGTTACCAATCAGATGTCAGACTATTATATGAGACCACCATGCTGAAAAGGCCAGCTGAAGGTTCTCCCAGCCTTCTTGCCAGTCTTACAACTGTGCCAGATGAATGAATGAAGTCACTTTGGCCCCTCTAGACCAGCCCACATTTCAGCTTAATACAATCGCTGTCTTCTCTGAATGTCATGAGGGACAAGAGAATCAATTTAGACTTGCCTAGATTCTTAGCTCAAACAATCCTGAGATTTAATAAAGTAGCCATTGTTACAAGCAAGGAATTTGGGGGGCATTATAGCACTTACTCCTTGAAAGGAAAGTTATGACCAACCTAGACAGCATATTAAAAAGCAGAGACATTACTTTGCCAACAAAGGTCCATCTAGTCAAGGCTATGGTTTTTCCGGTGGTCATGTATGGATGTGAGAGTTGGACTGTGAAGAAAGCTGAGCGCCGAAAAATTGATGCTTTTGAACTATGGTGTTGGAGAAGACTCTTGAGAGTCCCTTGGACTGCAAGGACATCCAACCAGTCTATCCTAAAGGAGATCAGTCCTGGGTGTTTATTGGAAGGCCAATACTTTGGCCACCTCATGTGGAGAGTTGACTCATTGGAAAAGACCCTGAAGCTGGGAGGGATTGGGGGCAGGAGGAGAAGGGGACGACAGAGGATGAGATGGCTGGATGGCATCACCAACTCGATGGACATGAGTCTGAGTAAACTCTGGGAGTTTGTGATGGACAGGGAGGCCTGGCGTGCTGCGATTCATGGGGTCGCAAAGAGTCAGACATGACTGAGTGACTGAACTGAACTGAACTGATAGTGGTGTGTGGGGCTCCCCATACACCTGCCAATGCAGGAGACCTAAAAGATGTGGGTTTGATCCCTGGGTTGGGAAGATCCCCTGAAGGAGGGCACAGCAACCCACTCCAGTATTCTTGCCTGGAGAATCCCTTGGACTACAGTCCATAGGGTTACAAAGAGTCAGACATGACTGAAGCGACTAAGCACGCATGTATACACACATAGCAGGGTCTGTATTGTTGAGTTTCTTTGAGAAGTGAATGAGCTTATATGTGTAACGCACTTAAAATGTATGATAAGTAATAGACCTTCTTATATTAGCTATCTTGGTATCTATTATTTGTTTTCTATACATCCCCTTCAGAGACCGAGCAGGGGAGTAATGGGTATGATCGAATACATTTAGAAATTCCTAGATCTTACATGAATCCCATCTTAAACCCATGTCTAATTTAATTGATTTCCCCCACTGGCAAACAAACAATGTCTTAGTTTGGACTTTCCCAGAAACAGAGGCTGAGTAAAGATGTTGTTGTTCAGTCTCTTGGTTGTATCCGACTCTTTGTGACCCGAAGAAATGCAGCACACCAGGCTTCCCTGTCCTTCACCATCTCCTGGAGCCTGCTGAAACTCATCTCCATTGAGTCGGTGATGCCATCCAGCCATCTGGTCCTCGGTTGTCCTCTTCTCCTGCCTTCACTCTTTCCCAGCATCATGGTCTTTTCCAATGAGTCAGCACATCGCATCAGGTGGCCAAAGAATTGGAGTTTCAGCTTCAACATCAGTCCTTCCAATGAATATTCAAGATTGATTTCCTTTAGGATTGACTGGTTTGATCTCTTTGCAGACCAAGGGACTCTCAAGAGTCTTCCCTAACACCACAGTTCAAAAGCATCACTTCTTTGGCACTCAACCTTCTTTATGGTCCAATTTTCACACCCACCCACGACTAATGGAAAAACCATAGCCTTGACTATACCGACCTTGTGTGGCAAAGTAACATCTCTGCTTTTTAATATGCTGTCTAGGTTGGTTATAGCTTTTCTTCCAAGGAGGAAGTGTCTTTTAATTTCGTAGCTGCAGTCACTATCTGCAGTGATTTTGGAGCCCAAGAAAATAAATTCTGTCACTGTTTCCATTGTTTCCCCATCTATTCACCATGAAATGATGGGACCGGATGCCATGATCTTTGTTTTTTGAATATTGAGTCTTAAGCCAGCTTTTTCACTCTTCTCTTTCACTTTCATCAAGAGGCTCTTTATTTCCTCTTTGCTGTCTGCTCTAACGGTGGCATCTCTGAGGTTATTGATGTTTCTCTTGGCAATGTTGATTCCAGCTTGTGCTTCATCCAGCCCAGCATTTCATATGATGTAGTCTGCATAGAAGTTTAATAAGCAGGGTAACAATATATAGCCTTGACATAAACGCATAGACATTTGTTTTCTGAGAAGTGAAATAAACACTGGTAAGGGCATTGGGTAATGAAGCAGAGAAGGAGACACAGTAAGGGGTGCATTATCAAGCCACTTTGCACTAGAACTCCATTCAAATAGGAAACTCAAATTATATGCTTCGAAACTTTCACCCAAGGGATAAGTGAGAAGAAGCGAATGTCAGTTGGCTGGTAATCTCTGAAGTGATAAGAACGAGGAGTTACACAGGGAGCAGCAACAACACCTACTATAGTCAGCGAAATGAGAAATGCCTGGCTGTTCCTCTGTCTAGCATTCTCCTATGTGGGATCTCCCACCCAGTGTAGGACAGATCATTTCTATTCATTTATATATGGGATGTCTATTCATTGAAATTGTTCAAGACAAGGCCCTCTCTCTCTGGGAAATTAAATCTCTGTCTCTCATATTTTCAGTGATATCTAACGAGACTTGTAATTAGTCCTGGGCTTCAATTCCGCGAGAGGGTTACAAGCCCCAAGGTTTTGTTAACATATCCCAAAGCGCTGGCACTTCAAAAAATCCCCCAAACTTGGAGAAACCACTCAGTATGCCGATGGTCCTGCCATCCTCTGACATCCAAAGTAATTTACTTTTAAATGTGGCATCATGTGAAATCATTGATTTAACTGTCCACTGAAAAGGGACTTGCCTTTTCTCTTTGGAAGCATTTCCTTTAAAAGGTGCTGGCTTCCTCAGTGATAAGCAAGGAAATCTTTCACGTGTCCAAACCTGGATTATTGAGTGACACTTGAACAATTTTAGTCTCCTTTGTAAAAAAGGTGGGGGGAGGGGCAAAAGTATTGTATACATTTCCATTTTAAATTGTGTAATCATGTTATTATCTGAAACTAATACCATGCTGTTAAATTTTAGATAAAGTGTCCTGTAATGCATACAAAACGTTCATTTGTTGAAGGCCATTAAGTTAATTTCCTGGCAACAAGATTAAATGGAAGACATTTACATAATCATTAGTCGTGAGGTGTAGAAAAGATAATTAAATATTCCACCACATTAATTTATATTTAATTAACTGTGCTTTAGTGATCCTTCTGTCTGAATATTAATATTGTGTAAATAAACAATTAGAATGCATACTGATTTTATTAAAGTTTTATTCTTTAAAATTAAGTAAAAGATGAAATTATTAATTTAATTATTTGTAATTTTCAATCAGAATCCTGTTAATAAATTTTGAAAAGGTTATCACTGGCCTCAGTGATGACAGCTTCACATTTTATATTCCTGGTTACAATGCATCTTATAGATTAAAAATATATTTTTTTAGGTTATGCCAATAATTATTTGCATTCATGATACTCTATGCTATGGTTCTTTTAGATAAGAAGTGACAATTTATATTCTCACCAATAGTGTGAGAAGGTTACCTTTTCTCCACATCCTGTCCAACATTTGTTGTTCGTAGATTTTTTGATAAAGAACTCACCTGCCAATGCAGGAGATGTAAGAGACAGGTTCAGCCCCTGGGTCAGGAAGATCCTCTGGAGAAGGAAACGACAATCCACTCCAGCATTCTTGCCTTGGAACATCTTATGGACGGAGGAGCCTGGTGGGCTAACGTCCACGGGGTCACAAAGAATCAGACCCAACTTAGTGTCTCAACAGCAGCACCAACGGCAGACTTCATTCAGCCATGGCCATACTCACTTGGGACATGTCGTATATCTTGAAAACAACTGTATTATGTCGAAGGAAGCAACAGTTAAAGTCCCAAATAAGATCAAATTGGTAGAAACTAGAGCTAAGTTTATAGCAATGAAGAGCCTACTAGGAGATAAAATTTCTGAGGTTTTAAGTTTTTTTCCATGAAGTGTTAGGGAAATTCTTGCAAAGATATTCAGGCATTGGTAGGAGCAAGAACCTAAATGTGTTCTGGTCTTAGATGCCAGACATTTGTGGAGGGCAAAGATTGTAGTAAAGTGAAATCCGGACAAGGTGTGCACTGTGTCTTTAAGTGTTCTTGCTTTTTCTTGCCTGGATAATTGGGAAACCAGTAAACAAATAGTCTAGGTTTTCTTTAAGCATCTTCAGTAAGACAAGCAACAAAATATAATGTGGGAGAAAAAGAGATCATTTTTTTTGTCCTGAATCATGAGAATGTATTCTTGACTAAACCATAAAGTTACATTAAAATATCACTAAGCAATAGTCACATTATCCTATCAGGAGAAGTTACTTCATATTAAATTGTAACATCCCAAGCAAAATGTTTGTGTTTTTAAATGAAATATTTATCTAGGCAAACAATTCAATACCAATTTTAACTGTCTAGATGGAATTTTCAGGGAGAGAGATGTTTCACGCCTGGCCATTTCCTGATGGAAACGTTTGTTTCTAGAATTATAGAAGGGGGAATAGTAAGGTTGCTTTTGTTTCTTTTCAAAGCTGTTGGGACTTTTTATGATGGTTAGTTTTTCCCTGGGCTGACCAAAATATATTCCCTTCTGGTTTGTGAAAATAACTTTTCTAAGGGTTGGAAATCATTTTGCTTGTGTGGTGAACTCATACTTTCCTACTTTTCAACCCAAGGTAGTCAAACATCATGTATTGGGATATTGCAATGCTCACTTTCACAGGATGAGTTCTGAAACAATACAGCCCCCCCCATCTCATAAATCCTATGGTGATTTTCTGTCCACTATTTTTAAATTTTGTTTTTGCTCCCTCCTTCAACCCTGTTCATATTAGAATCTCATGGTTGTCCTCCCTTTTATAGTTTTAGTATTGTTAGAGATGTTTGCATTGCTGGCTCATCCAGGTGACCATGATGTTTGGTTTGCTCTTTCATTCAACAAATATTTTTGAATAGTGACTTTTCTAGTTTTGGACACTACCAAGATAAATAAGACAAGCTTCATAACTTTAACAACGCTATGTCAGTTCTGGTGGAGAAGATATATAATAAGTGGGTATACAAATACATACATCGTTATGGATTGTAGACTTAAAAAATGTACAACATAAGAGTTGTGAATTAAGTCTTATTTGGGGAAAAATAAGGGCTTCAGTCTGGGAGACAGCACCTCAGATAGCTCTGAGAAACTGCTCGAAAGAGTCAAGAGGGAAGGTCAGTATACATGTGATTTTGGTGAAGGGGGAAATACATGCAATCAAGCACATATTTTTCCAGAAAGTCTCTTCAAGTTTCATGAAGCTTTCTGCTAGTCATGAGGAACAGTCATTTCCATGAAGGATTTTAGTGCTTTCCTAGATAGGGGGAGATATAAGAATTGGGCTCATAAAATCAGTTCCTGAGAGTATCTAACTATCTGAAGACCTGTCTTGCCAGTTTTTCCCAGAGCACAGAGTGTCTCATGTCTGCTGTCCACCCTGAACTCCTTTCAGGGGGCATTGAAAATCAGCAGCTCTAGCACATGCGATTTAATCCTTGTAAAGGCAGATAGCAAGTGCCAAAGGCAACTTGTCGTTGACAGGATTCACCCTCTCAGTTACTAGGAATACTCCCCAACCTTTGAGAGTTGGATGGATGAAAATATTTAGGTTGAAAATATGTTGAGCAGAAATCTGAGGATACATTTCTCTTTATTAGAGACAATATGCATTTTCCAAGCCTCCACTTCACTGAAGGATAAAACCTATATAGTTATAGCAAAACTGTGCACCAGAAATTACAGGAAATGTCATTTGATTCTGATTCATGGGACATTTTATTGTTGAGGTTAGTGAATCATGGTTCACAGCTCTTGGGGTAGGTGCTCCCATATTTTCTCAGCAATGCTCTGAATCCCCTCATGAGACGCACAAATCATAAAACATAAAAAATTCAAAAACAAGTCTCAGTAAACACTTCCCCTTTCTTCTGTTTGAAATGTTAATTTCCTTTTTGAAGTTTTTCCTGTTTGATAGCAGGACGCAGTTTTGCTTGTTTCGTTGCCAAAGACAGACTGGGAGAACTGAGTAGCCTCATATGTTACAAAGATTGGAATTTCCAGATTAAAAAAAAAACCCACAAAAATATATCCAGTGTAGACAACTGGATCTCTTCAACAATTTTTATCTTTTAAAAATGTTATCTTTTTGATAAGATCTAAATTCATTCCCTTTCCAAGTGAAATTATATTTCTCCAAGAAAATCATATATCAAAACTCTCAGATAGGTAATTAATATAATTATTATATCTTTTATTTGTTTACATGATGTTAAATATTTATGTTATCAATTTACATATATTTATATATGTCTATTGCATTTCTATTTTATTTATTTATTTTTTCATTTATTTTTATTAGTTGGAGGCTAATTACTTTACAATATTGTAGTGGTTTTTGTAATACATTGACATGAATCAGCCATGGATTTACATGTATTCCCCATCCCGATCCCCCCTCCCACTTCCCTCTCTGCCCGATCCCTCTGGGTCTTCCCAGTGTACCAGGCCCGAGCACTTGTCTCATGCATCCAACCTGGGATGGTGATCTGTTTCACCATAGATAATATACATGTTTCGATGTATTTTAAAATGTTTTAAATTAAAAGGAGCAAGAGCTCTCTAAGCATTAAACGCCAGAGATAAAATGAAAACAATCTCAAACTTCAAATTTCTATGGAGCTATAGCAGAAAATTTCCTAGCAGTATATAGATGTTAGAACAATTCTGCAGTTTTGATAAGCATAAGAAATATGATTTTTTATTTAATCACTAATTTAGATAATTCACCCAGTGGTTGATTGTATTCTAAAACTTCTAGAAATCTGATAATCTAATCTTTTCCTTAAAGATCTTTCCAGTTTGTTACTATTTGTACAAGACTATGATTAGCATTGACAAATGAGAGAACAGTGTCAAAATACCATTCATAGCTTTACAACTTTTTAAACCTGCTTTGTGGCAGTATTTTGATTACTTTTATTATCCTTACTCTCTGACAATGAACTGAAACCACGAGTACATAATTTCACCTTTGCGCCTCAGTTTCCATAGTGATAAATGAGTAAGTTGAGGTAGTTTAACACTTTTATATCTGATAAGCTGATTTATTTGACTTTCCCTCATTTGATTTGATCATCCCATTAAGATGCTGATGCCATTTTTAAGTATCTCTGTGTTAGTCACTTCAGTCATGTTTGACTCTTTGCAGTTCCATGGACTGTAGTCTGCCAGACTCCTCTGTCCATGAGATTTCCCAGGCAAGAATACTGGAGTGGGTTGTCACTTCCTACTCCAGGGGATCTTTCCAACCCAGGGATCGAACCTGGGTCTCCTGCATTGCAGGAGCCATCTGAGCCATCAGGTGTGTATGCCTATGCTGACGTCATAATAGTAGAACAAGTTTGGGGTACTCTTCACAAGTATAGAAAACTGAGTTCATTGTTCGGTTTTAAAAATGCCCTACCAAAACTGCTCTAACACAGTTGGGAAGTGGATGACATTGCTGATGAGGTTATGATTTTCCCATGCATAATTATGAGGAAAATAAAGGTATAGGGGAGTTTTCCAAAGGACTTCAATTCAAATAGGACAGGGGTCCCCAATCCCTGATCCACATGGACCAGTTTCAGTCCTTGGCCTGTTAGGAACTGCAGGAGGTGAGTGGTGGGTGAACAAGTGAAGCATCATTTGCGGCTCCCCATCTACTAGTGGAGGTGACGGAATTCCAGTTGAGCTATTTCAAATCCTAAAAGATGATGCTGTGAAAATGCTGCACTCAATATGTCAGCAGATTTGGAAAACTCAGCAGTGGCCACAGGACTGGAAAAGGTCAGTTTTCATTACAGTCCCCAGGAAAGGCAATGCCAAAGAATGCTCAAACTATCACACAATTGCACTCATCTCATCACCTAGGACTAGGACTGAAGGATGAGCAGACATTTGAGGCTATGGCAATTCTGTAAGCCTTGGGTGCAGTGCAGTCTCCTTAGAGTAGCAAAGTAATGCTCAAAATTCTCCAAGCCATGTTTCAACAATATGTGAACTGTGAACCTCAGATGTTTAAGCTGGATTTAGAGAAGGCAGAGGAGCCAGAGATCAAATTGCCAACATCAGCTGGATCATCGAAAAAGCAAGAGAGTTCCAGAAAGACATCTATTTCTGCTGTATTGACTGTGCCAAAACCTTTGACTGTGTGGACAACAGCAAACTGTGGAAAATTCTGAAAGAGATGGGAATACCAGACCACCTGATCTGCCTCTTGAGAATCTGTATGCAGGTCAGGAAGCAACAGTTAGAACTGGACATGGAACAACAGACTGGTTCCAAATAGGAAAAGGAGTACATCAAGGCTGCATATTGTCACCCTGCTTACTTAACTTATATGCAGAGTACATCATGAGAAACGCTGGGCTGGAGGAAGCACTAGCTGGAATCAAGATTGCTGGGAGAAATATCAATAACCTCAGATATGCAGATGACAGCACCCTTATGGCAGAAAGTGAAGAAAAACTAAAGAGCCTCTTGATGCAAGTGAAAGAGGAGAGTGAAAAAGCTGGCTTAAAGCTCAACATTCAGAAAACTAAGATCATGGCATCCGGTGCCATCACTTCATGGCTAATAGATGGGGAAACAGTGGCAACAGTGTCAGACTTTTATTTTTCTGGGCTCCAAAATCACTGCAGATGATGATTGCAGCCATGAAATTAAAAGACACTTACTCCTTGGAAGGAAAGTTATGACCAACCTAGACAGCATATTAAAAAGCAGAGACATTACTTTGCCAACAAAGGTCTGTCTGGTCAAGGCTATGGTTTTTCCAGTGGTCATCTATGGATGTGAGAGTTGGACTATAAAGAAAGCTGAGTGCCAAAGAATTGATGCTTTTGAACTGTGGTGTTGGAGAAGACTCGTGAGAGTCCCTTGGACTGCAAAGAGATCCAACCAGTCCATCCTAAAGGAGATCAGTCCTGGGTGTTCACTGGAAAGACTGATGTTGAAGCTGAAACTCCAATACTTTGGCCACCTGATGCGAAGATCTGACTCATTTGAAAAGACCCTGATGCTGGGAAAGCTTGAAGGCGAGAGGAGAAGGGGATGACAGAGAATGAGACGGTTGGATGGCATCACCGACTCAATGGACATGAGTTTGAGTAAACTCCAGAAGTTGGTGATGAACAGGGAGGCCTGGCGTGCTGCAGTCCATGGGGTCCCAGAGTCAGACATGACTGAGTGACTGAACTGAACTGAACTGATCTCCCTCATTCCTGCCTGAAACACACTACCTCCCCACACTGGGTCCTGGAAAAATTGTCCTCTATGAAACTGGTCCCTGGTGCGAAACAGTTGGGGCACTGCTGAAATAAAGAATAGAAGTGTGAATAAATGGCAGTCACTTCCACACACAGGATCCTAAGTTAAATGATATTCTGGCACTCAATTCAGTGGGCTGTCCATTTGATTTACCTGTCCTCAAATGATTTCTAATAAGGAAATCAAGGAAACCAAAACATGATTAATTTTGAATGGGAAGCAGATGCCTGGAAGACATCATCTAGGGCTAGGACTGAAGGATGAGCAGACCTTTGAGGCTGTGGCAGTTCTGTAAGCCTTGGGTGCAGTGCAGTCTCCTTAGAGTAGGCTGTTGCTTAGACCCCTTTGAAAGCTCCCTGGTCATGAGTTTCTTCCTCAGTCTTTCCATGGGTTACGATGACTATTTTCAGAAAGGAAACCTGAGATAAGACCATACCTTAATATTATTATCCAGCTATTTCATGTGACAACTTTGAGACTATCCTCTAAGATTATTCTCCTCTTTTTCTGTGCCAAGTTATCTATGGACAGCTCTGTTATATTAGGCAGAGGTGTGGAAGGACAAACAAATAACCATCAACAGCAGTAAAAACTTACCTGCTGGGATGACTGCTGATCCACAATAAAGAAGAAGAGGTTGCTTCCATGTCCTGGCTATTATAAACAGTGCTGTGATGAACATTGGGGTGCACGTGTTTCTTTCAGATCTGGTTTCCTCGGTGTGTATGCCTAGAAGTGGGATTGCTGGGTCATATGGCAGTTCTATTTCCAGTTTTTTAAGGAATCTCCACACTGTTTTCCATAGCGGCTGTACTAGTTTGCATTCCCACCAACAGTGTAAGAGGGTTCCCTTTTCTCCACACCCTCTCCAGCATTTATTGCTTGTAGACTTTTGGATAGTAGCCATCCTGACTGGCATGTAATGGTACCTCATTGTGGTTTTGATTTGCATTTCTCTGATAATGAGTGATGTTGAGCATCTTTTCATGTGTTTGTTAGCCATCTGTATGTCTTCTTTGGAGAAATGTCTGTTTAGTTCTTTGGCCCATTTTTTGATTAGATGCCCATCAGCAGACGAATGGATAAGGAAACTGTGGTACATATACACCATGGAATATTACTCAGTCATTTGAATTCAAAAGAATTCATTTGAATCAGTTCTAATGAGATGGATGAAACTGGAGCCCATTATACAGAGTGAAGTAAGCCAGAAAAATAAAGACCAATACAGTATACTAACGCATATATATGGAATTTAGAAAGATGGTAACAATAACCCTATATGCAAAACAGAAAAAGAGACACAGATGTACAGAACAGACTTTTGGACTCTGTGGGAGAAGGCGAGGGAGGGATGTTTCGAGAGAACAGCATCAAAACATGTATATTATCTAGGGTGAAACAGATCACCAGCCCAGGCTGGATGCATGAGACAAGTGCTCGGGCCTGGTGCACTGGGAAGACCCAGAGGAATCGGGTGGAGAGGGAGGTGGGAGAGGGGATCGGGATGGGGAATACATGTAAATCCATGGCTGATTCATGTCAATGTATGACAAAACCCACTGCAATGTTGTGAAGTAATTAGCCTCCAACTAATAAAAATAAATGAAAAAAAAAAAAAGAAGAAGAGGGATTTTTCCGCTAAGTGGCTAAAGGATTCTGAAAATTTGTGGTTTTTAAAAATGCATGTAGATTCTATATCCCAGGGTGGCTATTAATGAGAATGAGATAAATTTCATAAACTTTCCTTGGCTTCCCCTGGGATGTCCATGTGGCATGTACCCTGAGGCCGAGTTTCCTCTATTAGGAAGATGCTAATTTGGCTGAGGTTAAACTACTTAATTTTCCACAGAGATTTAAGGAAACAAATTGTGTGCCAAACATATTGAAAGTATTAAATGTTTATATTTTTAAAGCAGCACATTCATGCAAGTACAATAAAAATAAAATGGAACAAAGCATGAAGAACAGTGGCTAGCTCAGTCTCTGCTCTTAGTATAAAGCCTACAAAAATTCCATGGGCATTTTTTTTTTTTCCTCTGTAAATAGCAAGAAAATTTGGCATTACCATCTCCCAGCACTACAGACATCTTTACCTTGACTTACAATAAGACCTTTCTGATATCTTTTAGTTCTGATTTTCATATGGGGTTGTGGTAAGGAGATGACAGGGTAGTGGGATGTGGTGGCATGGTTTAATTACTTTTCTTTGTCTCTTGAAAGCAGAGCTTAGTTGAAAATTGATATATGCAGAATTCTTCATTGAGGGAGGTAGTAATGGAAATAGCTCTAAAATAACTGCTTTTTAAAAAACCCATGGTAACAAGTGTGTCGATTTACCATACTGTTGCCTTGCTCTCTTCAAAATTGTCTCTCTCTTTTTTAAAGTTTATTTACTTATTTTAATCAGAGTATAATGATTTAACAATATTGTGATGGTTTTGTCATACATCACTACGAGTTGGCCATAGGCATATATGTGTCCCTTCTCTCCTGAACTCCCCCCACCCCCCGCCACCGCCCTCCACATCGATCCCTCCAGGATGTCACAGAGCACCCGCTTTGGGTTCCCTGGGTCATGCATCAAACTCCCACTGGCTATCTATTTTACACTTGGTAATGTATGCGTTTCAATGCTATTTTTTTTGAACATACTTTACATGTTTTCTATGGATGGTAAGTTCTAGGCACATTCGCACCCACCTCTGAGTAACTGAGAAAAGGAAGTTGTTTAGCATGGATAATGGAGAAGCATTCAGGGTAGAGAAGAGGCATTGGCTTGGATCCAAGTGGAATCAGTCTTCACCTGCAGCTATGACATCTTCACCTTCATGCTATGGCTTGAATTAGTGGATTCACATCCTTCCCACCCCCTTCCCCTCACTGCCCGGCTCCTTTCACCTTCATTTCCCCACTTTCCTTTTTTTCTTGCCTCCTTCCTCCCTGCATCCCTCCATCCTTTCCTTCATCCCTCCCTCCATCACTTTCTTCATTTTTCTTTCTCTATGAATCTTTCTTTTTCTCCTTCTTTTAAAAACTTGCTTTATTTAGTTCTTTGGCCCATTTTTTTATTGGGTCATTTATTTTTCTGGAATTGAGCTGCAGGAGTTGCTTGTATATTTTTGAGATTAATCCTTTCTCTGTTGCTTCGTTTGCTATTATTTCTCCCAATCCAAGGGCTGTCTTTTCACCTTACTTATAGTTTCCTTTGTAGTGCAAAAGCTTTTAAGTTTCATTAGGTCCCATTTGTTTAGTTTTGCTTTTATTTCCAATATTCTGGGAGGTGGGTCATAGAGGATCCTGCTGTGATTTATGTCAGAGAGTGTTTTGCCTATGTTCTCCTCTAGGAGTTTTGTAGTTTCTGGTCTTACATTTAGATCTTTAATCCATTTTGAGTTTATTTTTGTGTATGGTGTTAGAAAATGTTCTAGTTTCATTCTTTTACAAGTGGTTGACCAGTTTTCCCACAGACATTTCTCCAAAGAAGACATACAGATGGCTAACAAACACATGAAAAGATGCTCAACATCACTCATTATCAGAGAAATGCAAATGAAAACCACAGTGAGGTACCATTACACGCCAGTCAGGATGGCTGCTATCCAAAAGTCTACAAGCAATAAATGCTGGAGAGGGTGTGGAGAAAAGGGAACCCTCTTACACTGTTGGTGGGAATGCAAACTAGTACAGCCACTATGGAGAACAGTGTGGAGATTTCTTAAAAAACTGGAAATAGAACTGCCATATGACCCAGCAATCCCACTTCTGGGCATACACACTGAGGAAACCAGATCTGAAAGAGACACGTGCACCCCAATGTTCATCGCAGCACTGTTTATAATAGCCAGGACATGGAAGCAACCTAGATGCCCATCAGCAGATGAATGGATAAGGAAGCTGTGGTACATATACACCATGGAATATTACTCAGCCATTAAAAAGAATTCATTTGAATCAGTCCTAATGAGATGGATGAAACTGGAGCCCATTATACAGAGTGAAGTAAGCCAGAAAGATAAAGAACATTACAGCATACTAACACATATATATGGAATTTAGAAAGATGGTAATGATAACCCTATATGCAAAACAGAAAAAGAGACACAGATGTACAGAACAGACTTTTGGACTCTGTGGGAGAAGGTGAGGGTGGGATGTTTCGAGAGAACAGCATCGAAGCCTGTATATTATGAAGGGTGAAACAGATCACCAGCCCAGGCTGGATGCATGAGACAAGTGCTCGGGGCTGGTGCACTGGGAAGACCCAGAGGAATCGGGTGGAGAGGGAGGTGGGAGGAGGGATTGGGATGGGGAACACATGTAAATCCATGGCTGATTCATGTCAATGTATGGCAAAAACCACTACAATATTGTAAAGTAGTTAGCCTCCAACTAATAAAAATAAATGGAAAAAGAAAAAAAAACTTGCTTTAATTTAATCTGTTACAGTCCATTCTCTCAGCCATCACTGATCATCTCTGGTGCAAAACTGGCCAAGGCCAACAGGCAGGCAAGGCTGAGCGGCTGTCAGGCGGGAGACTCCGTACTTCATTTCCCCGTTTTCTTGCAGTTCCACCAAGGTCTCCATAGATATAATATGATGGTAAGAGTGGTAGGAGAGTAGGCAGAGCTGGAACTCGAAGGAATTTACATACCAGTTTTTGTTTTTTTACTTTTTTTTTTAAAAAAATTATGGAGTCATTGTAGACATTTGCATTTTAAAATACTTAAAATACATATAATTCAAAAAGTGAGTTCCAATTCAGCCCTGATATTATGTCATCATGTGTGCTGGGGTCCAGGTGCTGACTGAAAGCTGCTGCACCGTCACCACAAGAATAAAAGGAACAGGACCAGTATTCATTTTTTACCACACTGCCTTTTATAGATGCAACCTCATGGATGGGCTTCCCTGGTGGTTCAGCTGATAAAGAATCTGCCTGCAGTGCAGGAGAAACAGGTTCGATGTGTGCGTCAGGAAGATCCCCTGGAGAAGGGAATGGCAACCCACTCCAGTATTCTTGCCTGGAGAATTCCATTGACAGAGGAGCCTGGTGGGCTACAGTCCATGGGTTGCAAAGAGTCAGACATGACTGAGCGATTGAACACACATGTGTATAATGAGGACATCAACAGTATCTTCCACAGGGTGATGGTGTGAGGGGTTCGCCCATCATCTCACAGATTCTGTCTGAAGTAGGGTCTAAATATAAGACTGCCTTTATTCAGATGCTTCTGCTGCTTGTGCGCTCAGCCATGTCCCGAATCTCTGCGACCCAATGGAATGTAGCCCACCAGATTCCTCTATTCATGTGATTTTCCAGGCAAGAATCCTGGAGTGGGTTGCCCATTCCTTCTCCAGGGAATCTTCCCGACCCAGGGATCGAACTTGCATCTCTTGCATTTCCTGCATTAGCAGATGGATTCTTTACCGCTGCGCCACTTGGGGAAGCCCCATTTATCCAGATATTCAACCCTTAAACGTGTCACTGCATTATCTGTCTCTGGCCGAAAGTAAAATGTAATTGTCCTGCACCATTACTCAATGACACATTTTAATTTTTTTTCTTAAATTATCATCTCACGTTCATACATTCTTTGCTTATTTAACATATGTGAACCCTGGAGCCAATTAGCTGATAGTAAGCCATAAGAGTGCTGAAACTGTGGATTGAATTCATCAGAACCATTGGACTGCAATTTGTTTGGTTAAAAAAATGTAAACACAAGGTTTTTTACTTGCTTTTTTCCTCTGAAAATCGATGATTTTTTACTAGGCAGTTAACATATTCAAATAAATCTCTGATGATCTGATGCCTGAGAGTTTTCATCCCTCTAAGGTACATTCAGAATATATTGACTATTTGGCTTCTGTGTTAAAAAAAAAAAGTGAATTACCTCCTTGTTTCTTCAATAGTTATCACCTTCTTTCATCTCTCTGTTTGAATTTCTGTGTGTTTCCTAAAGCAAGTAAGCAACCAAACAAAAATTTTTACTTGTGCATAGTAATTACAGATGGTGATTGATAAAAATAAATGCTGCCTTTACGTTCAGACTACTCTCTTCTTGCAGGTGAAATTAGGTACAGGGTTTAAGATTAAAATGCAAAATGTTTTGCACATTAATTTAAAAGAATACATTTGCTATATCTGAATAACTGTTAGGCTTTGCACTAACAGCTTCTAACATTAAGAAAGTCATTCTTATTCCCAACTCAAAACATCAAAACTTTTCTTACATTTAGCAACCAGTGTTTTACAAATGTAACTAGCTCTATAAAAATTTTCAGGAAAGTGTAGCCAAGCCTAGCTTTACCGTTCTACTTTCCTTACAATCTACTTACAAGGAGTCTACATTCCAGGTCCAGCGTTCCTTACCCACTTGTGTCTCAGCTTCCTGTCTTCTGCTTCTTAAACTTTAATTCTTGCCCTGAAACTGCCCTCGACTAATGTCATTAATTTCTTCATATTGGTATAGTTTAGTGAATAATTTTCAGTGTTCATCTTAGCTGGCCTCCCTGTAGACTTTGACTTTGACTTTGATTTTTCACAGTGACTTAAGATTTTCTGACCTATGCTTTTGTAACACACTCTGTTCTCTTGTAATTATGTATTTTGAGACTTATCCATAGATTCCTGTTCCACCTACTCACCTACATGGCAAGCTCCATCTTTTCCAGCATGTCAAGCTTCTCTTCCCTCTTTACATATTCTTTGCAGGAGGCAATTCCATCTAGTCAAACTGTCTGTGTACTGCAAGGAGATTCAGCCAGTCCATTCTAAAGGAGATCAGTCCTGGGTGTTCATTGGAAGGACTGATATTGAAGCTGAAACTCCAGTACTTTGGCCACCTGATGCGAAGACCTAACTCATTTGAAAAGACCCTGATACTGGGAAAGATAGAGGGCAGGAGGGGAAGGGGATGACAGAGGTTGAGATGGCTGGATGGCATCCTGACTCAGTGGACATGGGTTTGGGTAGACTCTGTGAGTTGGTGATGGACAGGGAGGCCTGGCGTGCTGCGGTTCATGGGGTCGCAAAGAGTCAGACATGACTGAGCGACTCGACTGAACTGAACTGAACTGAAACTGTCTGTAAATAGTAAAACACAATAAAAATGCTTTAACTCATATTTCCAAAGCAGATTTCCCTTCTGCAACCCAACTCTGTATTTGTGTCAGACTATTTGAAATGCTAAACAGAATAGCCATAGTTACTTCTAACTCAAACTTGCAAATGTTTGTGTGTATGTATGTGAACGTGCTTGTATCTCCCAACAAAAGTGGATCATCCCAGTTGAGTTTATGGCATCTTTCAAGTAACAAAAACAGGAGTAATAATATAAATTCTTCCCTTTCCTTAATGTCATGAGCACGAAGAATTATTGGTGTATTCCCAATTTGTATGGAAATACAAAAAACCTCGAATAGCCAAAGTAATCTTGAGAAAGAAGAATGGAACTGGAGGAATCAACCTGCCTGACTTCAGACTCTACCACAAAGCCACAGTCATCAAGACAGTATGGTACTGGCACAAAGACAGAAATATAGATCAATGGAACAGAATAGAAAGCCCAGAGATAAATCCACGAACCTATGGACACCTTATCTTTGACAAAGGAGGCAAGGATATACAATGGAAAAAAGACAACCTCTTTAACAAGTGGTGCTGGGAAAACTGGTCAACCACTTGTAAAAGAATGAAACTAGAACACTTTCTAACACCATACACAAAAATAAACTCAAAATGGATTAAAGATCTAAATGTAAGACCAGAAACTATAAAACTCCTAGAGGAGAACATAGGCAAAACCCTCTCCGACATAAATCACAGCAAGATCCTCTATGACCCACCTCCCAGAATATTGGAAATAAAAGCAAAACTAAACAAATGGGACCTAATGAAACTTAAAAGCTTTTGCACTACAAAGGAAACTAAAAGTAAGGTGAAAAGACAGCCCTCAGATTGGGAGAAAATAATAGCAAATGAAGAAACAGACAAAGGATTAATCTCAAAAATATACAAACAACTCCTGCAGCTCAATTCCAGAAAAATAAATGACCCAATCAAAAAATGGGCCAAAGAACTAAACAGACATTTCTCCAGAGAAGACATACAGATGGCTAACAAACACATGAAAAGATGCTCAACATCACTCATTATCAGAGAAATGCAAATCAAAACCACAATGAGGTACCATTACACGCCAGTCAGGATGGCTGCTATCCAAAAGTCTACAAGCAATAAATGCTGGAGAGGGTGTGGAGAAAAGGGAACCCTCTTACACTGTTGGTGGGAATGCAAACTAGTACAGCCGCTATGGAAAACAGTGTGGAGATTCCTTAAAAAACTGGAAATAGAACTGCCATATGACCCAGCAATCCCACTTCTGGGCATACACACTGAGGAAACCAGATCTGAAAGAAACACGTGCACCCCAATGTTCATCACAGCACTGTTTATAATAGCCAGGACATGGAAGCAACCTAGATGCCCATCAGCAGATGAATGGATAAGGAAGCTGTGGTACATATACACCATGGAATATTACTCAGCCATTAAAAAGAATTCATTTGAATCAGTCCTAATGAGATGGATGAAACTGGAGCCCCTTATACAGAGTGAAGTAAGCCAGAAAGATAAAGAACATTACAGCATACTAACACATATATATGGAATTTAGAAAGATGGTAACGATAACCCTATATGCAAAACAGAAAAAAAGACACAGATGTACAGAACAGACTTTTGAACTCTGTGGGAGAATGTAAGGGTGGGATGTCTTGAAAGAACAGCATGTATACTATCTATGGTGAAACAGATCACCAGCCCAGGTGGGATGCATGAGACAAGTGCTCCGGCCTGGTGCACTGGGAGGACCCAGAGGAATCGGGTGGAGAGGGAGGTGGGAGCGGGGATCGGGATGGGGAATACGTGTAAATCTATGGCTGATTCGTATCAATGTATGACAAAACCCACTGAAATGTTGTGAAGTAATTAGCCTCCAACTAATAAAAAAAAAAAACAAAACATAAAATAAACCCCCCCCCCCAAAAAAAAAGAATTATTCATGTATTCTTTGTATTTTTCTTTTTAGATTGAAAAACATCTGTGGACCAGGTGTTTTTTTTTAAGTTTTAATGATTTCTTTTCTGGATCATGAATTGTGGTGTCTAACTTCTTTCTTATCTTTGGCCAGGTAACTTTCCAATTCACCTCCACATAATTATAAATACTTAAAAAATTAAGACATTTCATATTGTTACATAGATTTAACAATAGTAATCTCATGCTGATGAGACAGACTCCTAGCTTTATTGTATGTTAGCAAGATTCTTCATGATCAGGCACTTAAGTAAGTCCTGCCACACTTTTATCATACTCTAAATTCCAGAAAAGTGAATGATTTTCAGATCTTTGGATAGACTGTTTCTCCCCCCTCACTCATCAGTATCTGTTCTCATAACAGACAGAAAGGAGAAGCATTTACCAATTGTCTCCCAGCTTCCATTGGTCAAGAATGGCCCCGTGTGCATTACCGATGGCCCTTCTGAGTGGCTCCTGTGTGGATGCCATGCAGATTTATGGCTGAAACACACCTGAGGATGTCAGAGAAGGTGCTGGGGGTTTTTGATAAACAAAGGGCAGGAAAAAATATTTTGTAGCAGAGGCTTGAGCAAGGTACTGTCCAATTCTACCTGGGATTGGCTAGTCACTCAGTGGGGGCTAGAAAAAGAGAGCATATAAATATCTGTACAAGAAGTACATAGTACACCCATACATTTCAAGACTCAACTCACTTACTGTCTTGCTATAATAATCTTTCTTTTATCTTGTCCTCATGTTCTCATGTGCTGCCACAACACATCCGTGACATGCTTCTATGACCGATGCCATACTATAACAAAAATCTTAATTTTCCATTGCCTATACTATGATCTGCTTAAGTGAAATGAGGTCTCTTCACTTCTATCGATATCTCTTGTGCATGTTGGTATTTGGTAATAGATACAGATCTATTTGATTAAAATCAAATATTGCCTAATATTCTATCATATGGATATGTTATATTTATCCATTTCTAGTTAATATATATTTCAACTGTTTCAATGTTTCAATGAATGCTACAGTGAATGATTTTCTAACCCCTATTTTCTTTTTCTGTATGTAAACATATGGAGATTAAGAATACTTTTGAAATTACTGGGACTTGTATTTCTTTTAAAAAATTATGAACCAAATGTATTTTCTAGCTGTTAACAGGCTGTAAATACTCCTATTTGGAGAAGTCTTTTCAGTACTTATGGTTAGCTAAATATTTTCTAGACCTTATACTAGGTCTGTTATTTACATGTTAACTTGCCACCCTCCCTTCTTAGGTACTGTTACTAACTTGTTAGTTAATAACCTTTAAGCTACTGATCACATTGTTCTATTTATAAGTGTAATCTGCTTAAATATTTCTTGATCTTTTACCCATTTTGAAAAGGAATGTAGCTGAAACCATCGTAATAAACTTATCCCCCTTTGTTCAAAGACCAGCTTATGTTTCTGCATTAATTTTCATTCTTCTCTTTCACAGATAATTAATAGAAATGCTGAGAAGTACTTAACTTTACTTCAACCTATTTGAAGTTTATTACCCTTGTGACTCATACATCACAATCACCAAAAATGGATAAATGGTAAAACCTCCTGGAATAAATCTTCCCTTCAAGGACTACGACTCCCCAAACTCCTAACAGTCCATTTGCAGACTGCCCTCTAATAACTCTTGTTTCCCACAGAGTAAAAAGCTTTTACACATTTCTGATGCTGCACTGATGTCCTTAGAGTCTAGATCCTCAGACTTTCCTTTCTGACGTGCTTCGGGTTGCTGCACTTGTTCAGGGCGCTTACTTCCTGACATTAATATGGAATGTTCTATTTTGACATTTATAATGGGCATTTGATTCATGGGATAAAAACCTGTACTTCTACAGAGCTGCATTAAAAAAAAAAAAGTCAGGGAGTATTGTTGTTGTTTAGTCGATGAGTCATGTCCGACTCTTTGCAATCCCATGGAGTGTAGCCTGCCAGGATCCTCTGTCTATGTCATTTCCCAGGCAAGAATACTGGAGTGGATCTTCCCAACCCAGGGATTGAACCTGCATCTCCTGAATTGGCAGGCAGCTTCTTTACCACTGTGTCACAGGGGAAACAGGATATACTAGAGTACTGGTTGTTTAGCAAACTTCCTAATTTCATTGTTGTTAAATAGACTTTTCTATTGGTAAGAATAGGAACCTTTCTCATTTTTCTTATGCTCCATCCCTTGTTCAGTTTCTTTTCATCTCCTACTCGTGTTGTTGCACATATTTTCTAGACTGTGTCTGGCTTCTACTCAGTCTCTTTGCAATTTATTTTCTTTCCTACACCCAAAGCTAACCTTTGACATCTTCATACCTTGCTGCAACAGGGACAGTGGTGCTCAACAAACATTCCATTTGTTCCTCCACCCCCGCCACATCTGAAACGCAAAATTATAAATAGAGAAATGTGATCAGTAACTTAAATGTTATACACTTTTATTTCCAATATTCTGGGAGGTGGGTCATAGAGGATCTTGCTTTGATTTATGTCGGAGAGTGTTTAAACAAATGGGACCTAATGAAACTTAAAAGCTTTTGCACTACAAAGGAAACTATAAGTAAGGTGAAAAGACAACCCTCAGATTGGGAGAAAATAATAGCAAATGAAGAAACAGACAAAGGATTAATCTCAAAAATATACAAGCAACTCCTGCAGCTCAATTCCAGAAAAATAAATGACCCAATCAAAAAATGGGCCAAAGAACTAAACAGACATTTCTCCAAAGAAGACATACAGATGGCTAACAAACACATGAAAAGATGCTCAACATCACTCATTATTAGAGAAATGCAAATCAAAACCACAATGAGGTACCATTACACACCAGTCAGGATGGCTGCTATCCAAAAGTCTACAAGCAATAAATGCTGGAGAGGGTGTGGAGAAAAGGGAACCGTATACTATCTATGGTGAAACAGATCACCAGCCCAGGTGGGATGCACGAGACAAGTGCTCCGGCCTGGTGCACTGGGAAGACCCAGAGGAATCGGGTGGAGAGGGAGGTGGGAGGGGGGATCGGGATTGGGAATACATGTAAATCCATGGCTGATTCATATCAATGTATGACAAAACCCACTGGAAAAAAAAATAATAATAATAAAAAAAAAAGTTATACACTAAGAAGGAAGGGTAGCAAATTAACATGTACATAGCTGACCTTTTTTGCATGTGAGCAGGTCCTCATGAGTATTATAGTTCTGGCTAATAGGTTACCAATGAAACTGATGTACCAATTTACATTCCCACCAACCATGCAAGAGGGTTTCCTTTTCCCCACACCCTCTCTAGCATCTTTTGTTTGCAAACTTTTTAATGATGGACATCCTGACTCCAGGGAGGTGACACCTCATTGTAGTTTTTATTTGCATTTCTCTGATAATTAGCAATGTTGAATATCTTTTCATGTACTTTTTGGCCATCTATAATGTCTTCTTTAGAGAAGTGTCTATTTAAGTCTTCTGCTCGTTTTTGATTGGGTTATTTATTTATTTATTTATTTTTTGATACTTAGCTGCATGTGATTTTTATATATTTTGGAGATGAATCCTTTGTTGGTAGCATTGTTTGCAAATATTTTCTCCCAATCTGTGGGTCATCTTTTTGCTTTGTTTATGCTTTCCTTTGCTTTGCAACAGCTTTTGAGTTTAATTAGGTCCCATTTGTTTATTTTTGTTTTTATTTTCATTACTCTAGGATGTGGATTCAAAAAGTTATTGTTAGGTTTTATGTCAAAGAGTGTCTGTCTATGCTATCTTCTAAGTGTTTTATAGTATGTGGTCTTACATTTAGGTCTCTTACATCCTCTTACATCCCATCACTTGCCTACTACACGTGGACCATGGAAAGAAAATAACATATGGGATGTGTGATGTCTCACTCTGACCCTGATGCCTTAAAGGTATTTAGTAGGGAATCAAACAGGTGAAAAAATATGTGACTGAATGTCCTGAAGAGAAGACATGGTTTCCTTCTTTCAACATTTTAAGGTTGTTTAACATTTCAACTAAGCCCTACCATTTACATTTACTTTACATTTAGAAGGACTAAAAGACTTCTGAATTTTTCTTTAAAAAAATCAAGTCTTTAATCCATTTTGAGTTTTTTTTGTGTGTGTGTATGTGTATGGTATTAGAAAATGTTCTAATTTCATTATTTTGCATGTTAGCTGTCCAGTTTTCCCAGCAACACTTGTAGACATAAAAATTCTCGATGAATAGTGGCAAACCAAATCCAAAAAATACATGAAAAGGATCATACACTATTATCAAGTGGGACTTATCCCAGGGTTGCAAAGATTTTTCAATATTCACAAATCAATCAGTGTGATATACCACCAGAACAAGTTGGAGAATAAAAAGCATGATCCTCTCAATAGATATGGAAAAAGTTTTTGACAACATTCACCACTTATTTATGAAAAAACTCCCCAGAAACTGGGCATAGATGGAACCCACCCCAGCATAATAAAGGCACCCACCACTAATGTTATTTGTCCCATTTCTAGATGGTATATGCTTTAGATGGGGAGCCTGGGTCCCGGAATGACCTTGCCCAGTGCTTGACAGCATGTGATAAAGTAGAAATAAATTAAAAAGCCAAACTTTTTTTTAAGTGCCTCAGATATAGGGAATATACTAGCCTATCTTGGCTAATGAATAATCACAACTTTCTAGAGACTTTTGGTAAGAGATTAAGAAGTCTTTGAATGTGTCTCCCAAAGTCTTTAAAAATTCAAACTTCCCTTTACTGATTTCATAGACCTCCAGATAACCTCTGTTCTTCATAATTTAATCTATTCATATTCTTCTATGTTTGGTTATATCTAATATTACTATATTTACTTTATTTTTACTGTGTTATTGACTAAACACCAGCAAACATTCTTTTGCTCACAGTCTTTCATTATTCCCTATTGTCCTAATTCTTTATAGAACAAACTTCTTTAGAGGGCTTAATAAATCCTTTACATTTTTCCAGCTCCATCTATTGCCAGTCTTCTCTATGTGTTTTCTCCAGACTAGAACAACTGACACAATTTCTCATCTTTATTTTGCAAACTTCGTATCTATCAGTTCAGTTCAGTTCAGTCGCTCAGTCGTATCCGACTCTTTGCGACCCCATGAATTGCAGTACGCCAGGCCTCCCTGTCCATCACCAACTCCCAGAGTTTACTCAAACTCATGTCCATCGAGTTGGTGATGCCATCCAGCCATCTCATCCTCTGTCATCCCCTTCTCCTCTTACCCGCAATCCCTCCCAGCTTCAGGGTCTTTTCCAATGAGTCAACTCTTTGCATGAGGTGGCCAAAGTATTGGAGTTTCAGCTTCAGCATCAGTCCTTCCAATGAACACCCAGGACTGATCTCCTTTAGGATGGAATGGTTGGATCTCCTTGCAGTCCAAGGGACTCTCAAGAGTCTTCTCCAACACCACAATTCAAGAGCATCAATTCTTCAGCGCTCAGCTTTCTTCACAGTCCAACTCTCACATCCATAGATGACCACTGGAAAAACCATAGCCTTGACCAGACGGACCTTTGTTGACAAAGTAATGTCTCTGCTTTTTAATATGCTGTCTAGGTTGGTCATAACTTTCCTTCCAAGAAGTAAGCGTCTTTTAATTTCATGGCTGCAGTTACCATCTGCAGTGATTTTGGAGCCCCGAAAATAAAGTCTGACACTGTTTTCACTGTCTCCCCATCTATTTGCCTTGAAGTGATGGGACCAGATGCCATGATCTTAGTTTTCTAAATGTTGAGCTTTAAGGCAACTTTTTCACTCTCCTCTTTCACTTTCATCAAGAGGCTCTTTAGTTCTTCTTCACTTTCTGCCATAAGGGTGCTGTCATCTGCATATCTGGGGTTATTGATATTTCTCCTGGCAATCTTGATTCCAGCTTGTGCTTCATCCAGTCCAGCATTTCTCATGATGTACTCTGCATATAAGTTAAATAAGCAGGGTGACAGTATACAGCTTTGATGTACTCCTTTTCCTATTTGGAACCAGTCTGTTGTTCCATGTCCAGTTCTAACTGTTGCTTCCTGACCTGCATACAGGTTTCTCAGGAGGCAGATCAGGTGGTCTGATATTCCCATCTCTTTCAGAGTTTTCCAGAGTTTGCTGTTGTCCACATAGTCAAAGGTTTTGGCACAGTCAATACAGCAGAAATAGATGTTTTTCTCGAACTCTCTTGCTTTTTTGATGATCCAGCAGATGTTGACAATTTGATCTCTGGTTCCTCGGCCTTTTCTAAAAGCAGCTTGAACATCTGGAAGTTCACAGTTCACATATTGCTGAAGCCTGGCTTGGAGAATTTTGAGTATTACTTTACTAGCATGTGAGATGAGTGCAATTGTGCAGTAGTTTGAGCATTCTTTGGGATTGCCTTTCTATAGGTCTCCACTAAATAAGTCACTACTCAAAGAAGCTCTTTCTTGTCTCCAGGTGGAGATCCCTCCTATATACTCACAAGGGATGCTGAACTTCCTCCATCACTGCTCTCATTGTACTGTATTTTCATTGCCTAGATGCTTCTTTATAGACCCTACTAAGCTGTAAGCAGTGACTCAGTCTGTCTCATTGATGTGTGTTCTTACTGGCCATCACAAGCTCTGACACATAAAGAGAACACAGCAGGGCGCTGAATCAAAATATGATTGCCATGATGGGGAAGTCTGCTCCTCTTTCTCTGAATACTCTCTCATCCCAGTTTGTATCCCATTGCTTCCATGGAGCCTCCTGTATGATTATATCCCACACGATTCTCTCATTTTGAGGTGTTTACTCATAGAGTACACCACTTTTCCACTACCCATTTTTAGCACCCTTTTCTTCCTTACTTGTTTTGTTGCCTGAGTATTATTCCCAAGTATGATCTTTGAAAACAGAAACTATTTTGAGTAAATTATTTTTGGTATTCAGCAGAGCTTGCGCTGGAGCCAGGCACTATTTGGATAAGCAAAAATAAAATGAAAAGTCTGACCTCAGGGCATTCAGAGCCTAAAAGATAGGACAAAATGCCAACAGATAAATGGATGGCAGTAGTTTTAATTTTATAATATTTGCCTGAGCAATGATTTGCATGCCAAGAGATCTGCTGAAATGCTTTATATATGAAAAGACATAGATAGTATCTTTCCAGCAATAAAGTGAAATTATGGGAAATATAATTATCCACATTGATTGTCAATCCTAGTCAAATGTCGTAAAACTCCAAAAATAATTATGTTCAGAATTCCTTAGTTTTATTTCCATAATTTGTAAGAAAGGAAGGAAGGAAGTCCCCTTTTTTCTTACTCATCTCCTTTTCTTTATTTTTCCTCTCCACTACTACTGTTACTTTTCTTCCTTCCCAATTTTCCACTTCAGACCTTTGCAGGTTCTACTCTCTCCCTCTCTTTCACACACACACACACACACACACACACACACACACATGCACCCATGAGTCCGATTAGCTGGCTAATGCATTTGCCCAGTTAAATTCTTCTCTGCTATTTTTCTATATCCTACATGATTTCAGTCCCATCAAAATTATGTGGATGTCAAAAACAGTGACATTCTTACTACTTTATTCGTTATCCAAGATTGTGCTGAATTTCTCAGTAGATTAATTTGTGGTGGTTTTTAGATCATTTGATTTTCAGGGATATGTTAATTCTAAATAGCGATAAAATATCTACTATTGAACAGTACTGGGATAGTTACAA
Organism: Dama dama; assembly: GCF_033118175.1. Lineage (NCBI taxonomy): Eukaryota > Metazoa > Chordata > Mammalia > Artiodactyla > Cervidae > Dama > Dama dama. The sequence goes on from NC_083684.1 coordinate 32,875,086, forward strand.
GAGAAAGATATAGTAAAGACCTCACCAAACTCATAAGGAATAGAGGTGGCAGCTAAGCCAACCGAAAGGTAAAAAGCCCAGTTTATTTGACATAGACTCTATTTAAAGAAAACCTAATTTTATGTTATGAATATTCACCCTCCCATCTTATTCTGCACATGTGAAAGTACTTATAGTTTTAGTTATTTATTCCTCACTTTGTTCTAAAAAGGATTTAAGATAGCTTACGAGGATATTTAAAATACATCAAAGCAACATAATTAGAAATAGGTGAGAAAGTAGAAAAATAACAAGACTAACAAACTAAAGTCAAACCAGAATTAGAACAAAACACAAGAACCCTTCAATGAACGTTTTATACATTGACCGCTGTTTCTAAGATTTCAAGCAACGCATGTTGAAGGAATTTGGTAGATTATGACACTGACAATATTTAGGATATATAAAATGAACTGTTCAGAAAGAGATGGTCAAAATAGGTGGGATATTCTCTTGGGAAGTCTTAGGAAATATACTGTATAATACAGTGAACAGCATTGCCAAGAATGCTGTCAACCATCTTAAGATAGCCATAGTGAATTCCATAAAGCAGCTCTTTGTAGCGTTCGTTATTCTATACAAGCTGATGATATCATATCAAATTAAATTTCAGTGTAAGACACTATTTTGCCACTTGGTAAAGTGGGGGGTAGGGATGGAGGAACAATAAGATACAGTCTAATACGTAACTATATACTGGTTTGAGTGAATTATTTGTACAGATACTAAAATATTGAATGCCGTATATCTTGGTACCATGTTCTTCATTTAGTCCTCAGTGAAATCATTTCAAAGTTACTGTTAATAATCTAATAAATAGAAACAAGAGAGCAAATGTATCTGAGAATAATTATGTGAGTAGAACTACGAAGAAGGTGATTTATGTTCAGGAGCACAAGTGTAAAATAATACATGGTTTTTTCCCAGAAATGGCACAGGTAAGAAAAATGCCCTTTCAGGGTGTATGTGTGTGTGTGTGTGTGTGTGTGTGTGTGTGTGTGAGGGAGGGAGGGATGTGTTGCCGTAGTTTTATTGATATTAATTTTAAATGTTTTGTTAAAGTTGGAGGTTTTGGCAGGGAGCTGCCAAATTTCAGTACATGGGAACTTGAGTTTTATTTCTAGCCTTGAAATTAGTTCGCTTAACTATGTTGTATGTCAGTTTCACCAAGTAATGATCGTGTTAGGGTTTCCTCACTTTGAAAATTCTATGGCTGTGTTGTCAAGTTGACAGGTTGTTGGTGGTGTTAGGAAAGATTTCTACCTGGTTACTGTGTTCTAATGTACATAGCCAAACTAAAGAATTAAAGTATAGGAAAAAGGATGCTTTAAAAAAGAATCATTCTTGCCACTAAGTGGCCTATAAATATTCCACAGTCAGAAAGTATGAAGGGACAGAGGCTTTCTCTTTGATGTGACGGCTTCTGTGCTGGAAGGAGGCTCGCAGTTCTTGGTGTAGTCTCTGCCTGAAGTCACCCCTTTCCTGGTGGCTCTCCACGCTGAAGGATGTTTTGAAAGGTGCAGCTTTGGTGAGTCACCTGAAGCCCTGAGACAGGGATTGCAGTGTCTGTTTCCTAATGCTCATTTGGCCATTCACTGATGTCATGACATTAAACAGTTTTCTCTTGCCTCTGTGAAAGACATTATCCTCTAAGGAAAAAAATCACAGATTGAATTGGATATTTATTTTATGATGTGATAAACTTTGTGTTATTAACTATAAAGCTCATTATAGGAAAAGTGCTTGGAGAATACACTCATTTAATTAGATATTTACTTTGCATCAGGCATGTTAATAATGTCACCCAAACTTAACAGTAGCCATTGAATAAAGTAAAAATATATCCATTTTATGAATTAGACTGAGAAATGTGTTTAATATCTCTGAGCACCTAAGTCATAGCTAGTGAGTGGGTGAGGCAAGATTTCAACTCCGGTATCTTGTTCTAAGCTCCCCACACTTACCTTAAGATACATTGCTATTCAGTTAACATTCTTTCCTATCATAACTGAAAGCTAAAGTACCAGAATATCCTCACATTTCATCATGTTTCTAATTGTAGATATCTGTTTGCCTAGAAATGGAAGTTAACTATTAAAATTCTAGTGATAAAGAAATGATAGTTATTAGATTAAGAAATATAATGTCATTCTAAATCATGTTTGATATTCTGATAATAATGAATTATAATCTTGCTTGGAAAGAATTCAGTGCAACTCCTGGTTTAATGAAATGGCTGTTTCTCTGTGTGACATTTCATTACAACACCAGAATCAAGGACTTGAGAATTTATTTTTCTACCTATTATTCAAGAAATATTGCAAAAATGCAATTTCATTGTCATTAGGGTGTACTTAACTATCGGGTGTTATAAGATCTTATCCCTGGGATAATGTCTCCATTAAAGAGTCTATGTCAGTTCAAGCCTTCCTTTTCTCTGAGAATAACAACAGCAAGTGTAACTAAATGATCTTTAAGGTAGCAATAAAAAGCTTTTCTTGCTTCAGTTTCTCATTGTTGGTTTCTGTTTTGATGAGCTCTCCAAATGCCTAAACTGAAACTTTACTTCATAAAAATGAGAAAAGCATTTTCCCTCACTTGTTCTAATTATTCCAACTGTGTTTATTTCCTTCTCAATTATAGTGGACTTATTAAAAGAGGCCTGCATTTAAGTCTCTATATTTGTAGCCAAAATATGGGGCAAATCTCCATTTACAAATAACATTAATTGAGGGAGTTTAAGGTGTGAAAATCATGGCAAAAAATATTTTACTAAATGCCCTGCTTGTGGAGGTAGTGGTGGTCTTTCTTGGGCAGAAATTTAATGGCGAGGAGCTTGTTCCAAGGTTAAAGTCCTAGTTGGATTAATTTATTTTCTGTATCCTTGAAGTAGGTCTATTCACTTGGGGGCAAAGGAGAAGAGGTCTTAACACATGCTGAATCTTGATAATTCCCGGCATTTCTAAATATTTATGTTTAGATGCAAACAATTCCTGAAATATTCATATAAGCCTGGCATTGTTCACTTCTGATGACTAATCTGCTTGAGAACCCAGATAGGCAAGTTAGCCATAATATACCAGTCCTCACTAAGCCCCTTTTCTAGCATATTTTACTTACTTTTGAGCTTGTCAAGTATTTATTACAGCATGAGAGTATTACAACTGGTCTACATTTCACTCTCCATAATAAGAAATCCCTAAGGGAAGTCTTCGTTGTTTTTTATGGTGAGAGAGCAACTCATCTTTCACTTTTTTTTTTTTTAACAAAGTATCATTATGAAGTCCTAAATGTAGTGAAATATTTTTAAAAAGGAAAAGAAATATGGCCCAAGATACTAAATATGAAAAATATATTTAAAGAAACCCCCAAAGGCCTGAATGTTTTGTTCAGGGAACGTCGTATCAATTTACTATCAGAACCTGGTTAACATGGTTTATTGTTGTCAAGACCCAGCCAGACCAGAGTAAGATCACATCTCTGGAAAAATAACCTGCATTTCTTCTGTGTATGTTTACTGAGCTCCGACTGTGGGCCTAGCACTCTGCGATGGTTGGTGAGAATTGCAGAGATATTTTTGAACTGGATTCTGCTCTTATATAACTTACAGCTGAAAAGGACAGATATACCATCTTAAGGTAGAAAGTGATGCATGACCAGAGTGAAGCACTGGAGAGAGAAGTGCTGTCTATGTTTAGGAGAGGGTTTGGGAATAAAGTTAATGAAAGAGACAACACATTGTTTTATTTTAAAGATCCGATAGAGTTGGAAGCTTGCAGAATTCACTTATCAAGTGATATAGTTTAAAAATGAACTGGCTGGAGGATACATGTGCATTTAAGCAAGACATGTATTGGACTTATATGTCACTCCAAGAACAAACATCTTCCCTGGTGGCTCAGACGGTACAGTATCTTCTACAATGTGGGAAACCTGGGTTTGATCCCCAGATCAGGAAGATCCCTTGGAGGAGGGCACGGCAACCCACTCCAGTGTTCTTGCCTGTAGAATCCCCTTGGACAGAGGAGCCTGGTGGGCTGCAGTCCATGGGGTCGCGAAGAGTTGGACCTGACTGAGCAGCTAAGCACAAGAACGAACAACATGCTTCCAAATCATTGTGTGCAACCTGGTTGTGGCATTTCATCCTGACTTTGTTGATTATGATGATAATAACCTGCCATGAAGAATGCAGCTATAGCCAGTAGCCTCTGGGATCCCCTGCAGCATTCCAGGCTAGGCCACACCATTCCTGACAGTTCCCAGCTTGTACCTAGTAGGGTGCTAGAGCTTGGTCATTTCTGCTCAATGCAGGACTACTCTTGGGCTGTCCTTGTGCTCGGGCTCCTTGTGGAGCTGACCAAATATTCTCAGAGCTGTGCAGCCATCTGAGTCTCTGTCCATCTTTCCCCCATTCCTTCGTTGCTGTCCTGTTATAGTCTGAAGGTTGTCCTAACTCATTCCAGCTTCCTCTTTCTTATTTCCCAGGTGAATAATCTCCTCCCTCCCACCTCTACTCACCAATTTCTTGCATCCGCTTTCTGGAAGATCCACATTGACACTATAGCTATTACATATGTAGTCTTTAGAAACATGGATTATATAGTGGCAATTATACTCCATCACATTTTATTGATTGGGAAACAAGAGAAAAGGAAGGTTGGTTGGTTTGCTCATTTTCATAAACCTGGCAGTGGTAAAAGTGGGATTCCAGTTCCTTTCTGAATAGAGTATCCGTGTTCTTAAATATAGTTTAGTGTTTAAAAGGTAACTTTTGAGATTCCTCTTGCAGAGAAATATCATTCTGCGTGGTCAGAATCACTTTGGACATACTCCTTTTGTGGGCTTATTTGCTCAGTCATGCTCAGCTATTTGCGGTTCCCCAGTAGCTCAGCGGTAAAGAATCCTGCCTGTAATACAGAAGACTTAAGAGCCATGAGTTCGATCACTGGGTTGGGAAGATCCCCTGAAGGAGGATGTGGCACCCACTCCAGTATTCTTGCCTAAAGAATCCCGTGGACAGAAAAGCCTGGAAGGCTACAGTCCGTATAGTTGCAAAGAGTCAGACATGACTGAAGTGACTTAGCATACACACATGCTAAATGTTATTATCACTTACGGTAGGCAGTGAAGTATAATAGGAAGAAAATATTACATTGAAATTTCAGTAGTATCTGTATCCAGGAATAGCCACAAAAATATTAAACGTTACTGCCATTTTGTCTTAAAGAATTTCAGTTCATTTAAGACTCCTGTCCTTTGATGTGAAAAGTGCCAGAAGCCAAACCTTGTCATGAATTGCCATTTTTCTTCAGTCATTAGATGTTAATAGTTACCCAAAGGTTTTTATAGCCATGGCATTAATTGGGATAGAACAGCAGAAATCACCAAGAATAGCATTAACCTCTTGGACCTCTTTTAGTGTCTCTGCTCTTAAGGGCATATGAATTCCCTAGAGTAGTCGTTTGGAATTGGTCAAATTCACCAAGAATTGTAAACTCTCTGGATTACATCTCTAGGGTAAACTTTTCTCTAAATAATACAGCAATAAGCTGGACAAATCCGTGTGACATTTCCACCTTCATGCATACATAATGTGCCCAGCTTTTGAAAAAGTGTTGGTTAAATACAAATGTGTTGGAAAAAAAATTAAAATATCACCCATCACTAGTTTTAAAAAATATTTATAATAGCTGGAAGTCATACTTAGGATGATAACATTTGGAGGTATAGCGTGTTTGTAGACAGATGTGAAATCAATATACAAGTGGTTCAAGACAAAGAATATTTCTCCTCTAGGCATTTCTACAAAAGAAAAAGGAAAAAAAAAAAAAAAAAAAACACTATATAGCCTTAATGTCTCCAATGGCTGAAAGTCTCCAGGCAGTTCATATAAGATGAAAATTTAAAAAGAACATGAGAGAGAACAGCGTTTCACAATTCAGTGATGCTTCTTGGGGAACTCAGGCTGCAGAAACAGAATATGAACTTCATCTGAGGCTTGCTGTGGTCCGACCATGACTTCTTTTTTGCCTCTGCACATTAACTTGTAGCAAGTTGCACCATAAATGCAATGACTTACAAGAGGCAAAGTGACACATTCTTTTTATAAAAGAAAGAAACTCCATAAAGCTAGAACTGGGAATATAAAACCAAAGCACTCAGCAGATAAATTACAAGTCATTTATCACTACTCTAGGATTCTGTACGGAGAGAGGCTCCAGAGCTCATAAAGTTGGCTAGACAATTCCAGTGATCTATGGGGTCTGACCAACACCTTGCTGAACTCTGAGGATCATAAGTCAGAAGAACAACCAGAGTGGAAGCTCTAGGTCTGACATTAGAAAAAAAAAAAAAAAAGCCGACGTAAAACAAAATTAAAACAGCAATGGTCATGGTGGTAAAATATTGTTCTTCAGAGGTTTGTGGAATTAAATGAGACTGTCATTGGAGTGGAAGAATTCAAGTTTAAATGCTTTTCACATTTGAAGTGGCATGGAGTTGACAGCATGTCCTTGGGTCCCTTTGAATTCTCTTTGATTGTATTTAGTGACATTCCAGGCTTTCCTAATCTTCCCTCTGTGCCATTATTAGGATTGTCAAAGATAGAGGACCAGCACACCCCAAACTCAGCAAATGCCAAATTAAATATTGACCATAGATAGAAATAAATAATTCCAAATGGACTAGTTTGGAGGAGGACTTTGATTCATTTTTTAAGGCCATAGGTCACCACAAAGAATATTTATCCACTAGGTGTTTCTCAGAATGCACAGGTTGTAGTTTATCTTCCTTGCTCTGTAATTCCATGAATCTAGAAAGAAAGGGCCAGCTGGTTTTATAGATCATCTACTCAAAAAAACTGTGTACTTCATTGCTGGGGATATAGAAGCTCAAAGAGCATAAGTGAATCATATGCTGAAGGTTGGGATAATTTTAAACCAGGAAAAGATTCCAGGCGTCCACATGTTACTATCAGAAAGAATGATACAAGTTTATTTGTTAGTTTTAGCCTTCTTATTTCCCCCAAAAGAAGTTGATATGAATTCTAGGATTCTTGGTTATTTCACAGAATATGATCTTTTTTGGTCACTTATCTTTTTTGAATCAATGAAGAAATCCCATAGCTTTTCACATGTTAACTGATTCCATATAGGAAACATATTAGTGCTAAGCACTGGATAGATGGAGATGTATGTGTCAACAGTATTAACCAAAAACTGGACTTTACTCCAGAGCCACCTATTAATGGGTTTAATCTCTTCCATTTCTAATGGCTCATTAGCCACTCTGCAGATTCAGTGGGATGTCTTCCAGTTATCAGCTTCCTACTGATTGGGAAAATCATCTTAGGACTTTTTAGGGAGCATCAGTGGATGTCTAAATGAAGGTTGACATATGTTTATATACAAAGGCTGACACAGTTTTTGAAGAAAGGAGAAATGGGTTTTGGCATTCATTTGCCTCTTACAAACTATGCGATTTGGGGCACGTTACATTTTCTCCTTGAACCTTGGTTTGTTTGGTCAAACAGTGTTCAACATGTATTTTCACATCAAAAGAACGGTTGATGACTCCCTGAATTTATCATTAACAGTTGACTGAAGGGTAAGAATTATAACTAAAGATGTTGAGCAGATGACATTTATACATTTAATTATTTTCATTATGAATATAATTATACTCGCAGGTCCTTGGAATACAAGAACATTTCACCGAGTAATTGCTTATCACAGTATCAATGGGCACCAGAACCAGGGATTTTCCTTTTATTGGCCACACAAGTGAGGTTTGTCTGTTATCCCCTTGCACCCTATATTGAAGGACATGGGACAGTGTTATTGCTATAGAAAGAGAAAATTATGTAAACTAGAAAGAGATCCCTAGACTGAAAATATAGGCAGCTGAATTCTAGTGTGAGTTCCAGAGTTTATGAGAGCTTGAATAAATTACTCAAAATCACTGGATCCCAGTTTCCACAATTTTAAATGAAGTTCTTGTGCCAGATTATTTCATGGTGAGGGGATTTATGGTATTTCTTACCCTGGCTAGCTAGGTAGGCTGTGAGTGGGAATAAAATTTGAGTTTCTTTCCCTTATGTCTTATAGTTTCACACCCTCTGGTATATGTGTGGAGGGGTATTGTGAGAGTTCACACAAGTATAGGACACTATCATCTATTTGTGAGGGCTGTAAGGGTGGAATTGCATGCCATGTATTACCTTGCTTGACAATCACTTTAACTGCTAGAGTTTTTCCAGGACCAGGTGTTTTGGCATAGTGATAAGAGAGGTTGCTCCTCTATAATATGTTGGGAGTGGGGAGGATTAGGATGTGGGAGGAGTCTAGGGTGAGTACATGTCTTGAGAACCATCACATATGTCTTTTATTAGGCACCTAGTGTCTTCCAAACACTATGCTGTACATACTATTGTCTCTGAAAATATTATACCTATTAAACAGTAAGGACTTCTCTGATGGTTTAGCATGTAAAGAATATGCCAGCAATACAGAAGACGTAGAAAATGCAGGTTTGATCCCTGGGCCGGAAAGATGCCCTGGAGGAGGGCATGGCAACCCACTCCAGTATTCTTGCCTGGGTAATCCCATGGACAGAGGAATCTGGCTGGCTACAGTCCAAACGGTTGCAAAGAGTTGGACAAGACTGAGTGACTGAGTACGTACACACACACACATTAAACAGAAGTGAGATATTATTCTTTGGCTACCTGATGCAAAGAACTGACTCATTGGAAAAGACCCTGATTCTGGGAAAGATAGAAGGCAGGAGGAGAAGGGGACGACAGAGGATGAGATGGTTGGATGGTATCACTAACTCGATGGACATGGGTTTGGGCAAGCTCTGGGAATTGGTGATGGACAGGGAAGCCTGGAGTGCTGCAGTCCATGGGATCGCAGAGTCGGACATGACTGAGCAACTGAATTGAACTGATGTCAGTGAGGAAACAGTAGGTAAGAGAAAATAAGTAGATGATGTTCAAAGAAGTTTTTAAATTTGCCTAAGATCATTTATGAACAAATCAACAATTTTGGAATTTGAACCTGCTTGTTACTCTTTCAAAGCCTGTCATTGAATATACAGAAGGCAAAGTGCCATAATAGTATTAAAATCAGTAAAGTCTGTTTCAGAGGGTATCTTGTGAGACACTTCCCTTTTACCAATCAAGTCATTTGGATTCAAAGAAAGAGAAAGGTTTATTTTTCTGAGGCCAGCAAAGATCAGTCCTAGAAGTAGATAATCAGAACTCCTAGTTACCAAACTAACACTCTTCTCACTAGAGAGGGATTTTTTATTTCACAGCATTGTTACAGTTTTCCTTTGTTCCATAGCATGGAGGGTACTTATTCTATGAGTTTGCAGACGATGACATCAAGAGAAAAAGGGGTGAGTGTTTACACTGATTGAGCATCTCTTTTGGATGAGTTGTTTCTGCCTTTGAACCCTCCCCCTAATCCTGATGCCGCACAGAATGACAGGGGTGCTGAGGTCAGAGGTTACTTGACTTCCCATCACTGACAGCAGAACCAGGATTCTCTATTTGTCTGACTCCAATTCTCTTTAGATAAAACTTTTTGGAAAGTTTAAATTTTTAGTTTTATCTCAAATGTTAAACAGTTTGAATTAGAGGATATATGATGCCACCTCATTATTTGTTGCATTTTATAATGCCTCTCAAGTTCATTCATTCTCATTTTCCTCCCAGAAGACAAGAATAGTTCCTTTGAACTGTTACTGCTACAGTTGTGCTGTGAGTCAGTTTGGATGTGTGAATTCTGCGCATTTGGATAGTTTATGAGCTGCTGCAATCTGTTTTGATGATTCTGCCCTGCCGAAGCTCTATAAAGCCACGAGGAAAGCAGGAAGGCAATTCATATAACTTTCTGTAATGCCTTATTAAAAGATGATCATTCACAATGGCTGATTCATGTTGAGGTTTGAAAGAAAACAACAATATTCTGTAAAGCAATAATCCTTCCTTCAATTAAAAAGTAAATGAATTAAAAAAGAGATGATCATTCCCAGGATTCTGAGATTTAATCGTGGCTGAAAATTAATGATATGAGCTTCTTGATGTCACCATAAGGATTATATTTATAGTGTCTTTGTTGTTTTGGTTTTAATGTAAGTCAGTACATATTTGGAAATGAGTTTAATGAATTCATGAAAAGAAGCTTAGATTATTCTTGTTCAGGTTAGACTCAAACAAGGGAGTAAAGGAATTTAGATAGATTGAATAGATGATAAACTGTTAGAAAGAGTTCTATTAGACTATAGTTGATTTACAATGTTGCATTAGCTTTCAGTTCAGTTCAGTTCAGTTCAGTTGCTCAGTGGTGTCTGACTTTTTGGGACCCCATGGACTGTAGCACGCCAGGCCTCCCTGTCTATCACCACCTCCCGGAGTTTACCCAAACTCACGTCCATCGAGTCGGTGATGCCATCCAACCATCTCATCCTCTGTCGTCCCCTTCTTCTCCTGCCTTCAATCTTTCCCAGCAGCAGGGTCTTTTCCAATGAGTCAGTTCTTCACATCAGCTGGCCAAAGTATTGGAGTTTCAGCTTCAGCATCAGTCCTTCCAATGAATATTCAGGACTGATTTCCTTTAGGACGGACTGGTTGGATCTCCTTGCAGTCCAAGGAACTCTCAAGAGTCTTCTCCAACACCACAGTTCAAAAGCATCAATTCTTTGGCGCTCAGCTTTCTTTATAGTCCAGCTCTCACATCCATACATGACTACTGGAAAAACCATAGCCTTGACTAGATGGACCTTTGTTGGCAAAGTAATGTCTATGCTTTTTAATATGCTGTCTAGGTTGGTCATAGCTTTTCTTCCAAGGAGTAAGCGTCTTTTTATTTCATGGCTGCAATCACCATCTGCAGTGATTTTGGAGCCCAAAAAATAAAGTCTGACACTGTTTCCACTGTCTCCCCATCTATCTGTTTGCCATGAAGTGATGGGACCAGATGCCATGATCTTAGTTTCTTGAATATAGAGTTTTAAGCCAACTTTTTCACTCTCCTTTTTCACTTTCATCAAGAGGCTGTTTAGTTCTTCTTCACTTTCTGCCATAAGGGTGGTGTCATCTGTATTTCTGAGGTAATTAATATTTCTCCTGGCAATCTTGCTTCCAGCTTGTGCTTCATCCAGCCCAGTGTTTCTTATGATGTACTCTGCATATAAGTTAAATAAGCAGGGATGGTCAGTATCTAATAGGTTAAATACAATATTGTGTTAGCTTTAAATGTTCAGAAAAGTGAATCAGTTAAACATATGTTCACTCTTTCTTAAGATTGTGTGCTCATGTAGGTCATTATAGAGTATTAAGTAGAGTTTCCTGTGCTATACCACAGGTTCTTATTAGTTATCTATTTTATATATAGTGTGTATGTGTCCCAATCTCCCAATTTATCCCTACCTGCCTCCCTGTCTCCTGGTAACCATAAGTTTGCTTTCTGTATCCAGAGTTCTACTAACTCTTAGCAAGGGTTTAAGTAGTCAGATATAGCCTACCAGGCAGAGAGAGAAAAGTAGCTTCTCCAGTTTAGAGAAGGAAATAGATGGATGTAGTTCAGTATCTTGGAGTATTCTTCAAAAGGCAAAACAAACAAAAACACAGCAGGAAAGAGAAGTTCTGCTGAAGGTTTTTTATATTCAGATCTCACTTTGAATGTTCAATCTGTTGATTCCCTTAGGACCAATTTTTTCTTTCTTAAGAGCAAGCTATAGACAGTTGGCTCTGTTGGTTTTGCATCATTTTTTTTTTTTTTCGTGTAAATAGACATTCTTAAGAAAAACACCCTCTAGTCTTGGTTGTTCTTTTTTCTCTGGTTATAGAAAAGTTGCACATCACAAAGACTTTATGTATAAATATTTTAGCATAGAAATTATACAATACAACTGTGTGTTGCTTAATATTTAAAGAACTCAGAATAATATGGTTTGATGAAAAAGCAATGCACAGAGGGATTAATCTAGAACACAGTGGTCAGTGGAGCTTTCTGCAGTGGTAAAGAACCCGTCTGCCAAATAGGAGACCCAAGAGATGTGGGTGCAATCCCTGGGTTGAGAAGATCCCCTGGAGCAGGAAATGGCAACCTACTCCAGTACTCTTGCCTGGGAAATCCCATGGACAGAGGAGCCTGGTGGGCTATAGTCTCATGAGGTCACAAAGAGTCGGACTCAACTTAGTGTCTACACAAACACACACACACGCGCACACACATGCACAATGGTCAGCAAAACACATTCCCAGGCTAAATCGAACTACCTGGAAGTTAAGAATAGTTTTAACATTTTCATAGGATTAAAAAAATGTACATATTTGGCCTAGAAAACCTAAAATATTTATTTTTGACTCTTTATAAGGAAAAACTTCCAACTCTTGATTTAGAATAATGTTTTAAAAAAATATTTAAACTTTACAACTTACCTCATTTCTAGTCTTATTAAAATTTTGTCTCCATGAAATGCAAGATGACTTTTTATTGTAAGTAAATTATTACTAACCCATTTTATAGATGTACAAATTGAAGTTAAGTTACATGTCCATGATTACTTTGTCTTTCAAATTTGTGGATAATTTGAACCTCTAAATTTCATCTACTACTTGAAAGTATCAAAGCATTTATAATCAATGATTGTGTACAGTGATATTTGGCCTGTGTGTAAATAAGATATCATGGTGAATAAAACTTCCATTTATATCCATATGATACATTTTACTCAAATAAAATGTAGATAAACCTTTGACTTGACAGAATCTTTGTAGTAACACCTACACAGTTGACATGAGCCAATTGCAAACTAAGTATATACTATTATTGTTAAAAAGAAATTCTAGAATAAAAACATGCATAGTCCCTTGGAACTCTCTACTGGGGGCAACTTTGTCCTTCCACAGCTCCAAACTGTGAAAATAGTTGAAAATTCAAGGGGCATTCAATAACACACACCTGTGTGGTGAATGTGTTGGAATTCATTCATTCAATGGAAAGTTAATATGAAACAAACATTTAATATAGAAACTAGAATGTACTCAGGGAAATATGAAATTTAATAAAAGAAAGACTAAATTCACCATATTCTCTGGACCAGTAATTGCAATTATTCAAAAATACATGATGAATTCTGAAAACCGATGAATACTGAAAAACTTCCTAAAGTGTGGATGACACACACCAAGCAAGTAATAGACACTCTGTCTTCATTATAGTATAATCAGTAGTATGGATAATGATTTAGGAAGCCTCATTAGCAAATATGTAAATGGCACAAAGCTGGGAGAGGAATATCTCATTCAATAGTAGTGGGTTTTATTAGTGTGTACCAATATATGTTCGTCTTTTGTACATTTTGCCTGGAAATATTGTAATATATGTTTCAGTTGGCTAGAAACTGTGAAGTTTCAAAATACCAGTTACAACAACAGCTGTTTTAGATATTTTGCTTGACAGGATTTTTATCTCAGGTGACGCTTCTAAATGTCCAGGTTAATGAAAGCACAGTCCCAGTTTACTTAGCACCAGTCATTAAATTTATAATTCAATAAATTAAAAAATGATAATTTATATAAAGCATGTATACAGATACTCACACTTGACCATAAGCTTTTTTTGAGTCAAACAAGGTCACTAAGAACTGAAAACAGTGTGTATGTGCTCAGTCGTGTCTGACTCTTTATGACTCCATGGGCTGTAGCCCGCCAGGCTCCTTTGTCCATGGGATTTCCCAGGCAAGAAAACTGGAGAGGGTTGCCATGCCCTCCTCCAGGAGACCTTCCTGACCCAGGGATTAAACCTGCATCTCTTGCATCTCCTGCATTGGGGAGCAGATTATTTACTACTAGCACCACTTGGGAAGCCCAAACACAGTAGTACATATGATATATACTATGATCGACTTAAGGGGTTGGGTAGTATTTAGCATATGGGGGCAGATCAAAAAGGTTGTAAAATCTGTATGTTGATCATTTGATCCTTGTATTTTAAGTCCTGGATGAAAGCAACCTAAAATACTACTTTTTGGCTATTTCCAAAATGCTCTGGACTTTTTCATGTACTCTTAATATTCTAAGGGTTTAGAAAAGAAGAGAACATTCATGTGGTTAAAAAAAATTTTATTGTCATCAACTACAGTAACACTTGCTTGGGTCATATACTACTAACAATCTCTTTATTCTGATGCTCTTTAATCCTTTTTGTAAGGGTCACTGTGAGTCCAAGAACTTCTTGAACAAGAGATGTCTCTGACCTAGACTTATTAGATGAGCTGTATTGTAGATGTGCCAATTGTCCATTGTGTTTCCCGGAACAGTGAAAAAGAAAAAAAGGAAAAAAAACAAAACAAAACAGTGAAAGGTAATTCTCAGGATAAAGTTATGTAGACTCAAATATTCAGCTTTCTAATTTGCAAACTTTCTTCTTTTATAATATTGCCAACTCAGAGAATTATAATAGGAGCTATGAAGTAAACTAAACATGCCAAAGAAATCTTAAAGTTAAGAATATTGCTATTATAAACAGTGCTGCAATGAACATTGGGGTGCACGTGTCTCTTTCAGATCTGGTTTCCTCAGTGTGTATGCCCAGAAGTGGGATTGCTGGGTCATATGGCAGTTCTATTTCCAGTTTTTTAAGAAATCTCCACACTGTTTTCCATAGCGGCTGTACTAGTTTGCATTCCCACCAACAGTGTAAGAGGGTTCCCTTTTCTCCACACCCTCTCCAGCATTTATTGCTTGTAGACTTTTGGATAGCAGCCATCCTGACTGGCGTGTAATGGTACCTCATTGTGGTTTTGATTTGCATTTCTCTGATAATGAGTGATGTTGAGCATCTTTTCATGTGTTTGTTAGCCATCTGTATGTCTTCTTTGGAGAAATGTCTGTTTAGTTCTTTGGCCCATTTTTTGATTGGGTCATTTATTTTTCTGGGATTGAGCTGCAGGAGTTGCTTGTATATTTTTGAGATTAATCCTTTGTCTGTTTCTTCATTTGCTATTATTTTCTCCCAATCTGAGGGCCAGGACATGGAAGCAACCTAGATGCCCATCAGCAGATGAATGGATAAGGAAGCTGTGGTACATATACACCATGGAATATTACTCAGCCATTAAAAAGAATTCATTTGAACCAGTCCTAATGAGATGGATGAAGCTGGAGCCCCTTATACAGAGTGAAGTAAGCCAGAAAGACAAAGAACATTACAGCATACTAACACATATATATAGAATTTAGAAAGATGGTAACGATAACCCTATATGCAAAACAGAAAAAGAGACACAGAAATACAGAACAGACTTTTGAACTCTGTGGGAGAAGGCGAGGGTGGGATGTTTCGAGAGGAATCGGGTGGAGAGGGAGGTGGGAGCGGGGATTGGGATGGGGAAGACGTGTAAATCCATGGCTGATTCATATCAATGTATGACAAAACCCACTGAAATGTTGTGAAGTAATTAGCCTCCAACTAATAAAAAAAATTAAAAAAAAAAAAGAATATTGCTGTATACTGAAAAATAATCAAAACAACAGAGAGAGCATCATCAGAAAAAGTTGCTTTTTGAAAAGACTCATAAAATTACCATTCATTGGCCAGACTGTTGAAGAAACTTAAAGAATATTTTAAAATATTAGGCAAAACAGAGAGCTTCACTACAGCTATATGTAAACATTTTGCAATAAATCTGTGTACATGTAACCTATAACATCTGATTAAAAAATTTTAAACATAAGTACTATATTTAATTTGATGGCAAGCTGATATGAATAGTGTAAGAAAGGGAAATTTTTTACAGATGCTTGACTTTGGGACCAAATTTTATTGCTTTGGCAGCTATTTAGTATGACTTCTTAATTTTAAAAAATTTTTATTGTGGCAAGAACACTTAGTGTGAGATCTGCCCTCAATTTATCTTTTTTCCTAATGAGTAAGAGTCCATTTTTTGGTAGATAGATTACGTTCCCCTGGGATTTATATGAAAGCAGTGCTTCCTAGCAAGCTAGCTTTCTTCATTTCCCTCTTATCATAATACCGCAAATAGACTGTTTATGACTTTCATCTACAAGTTATTTTGCTGTTACTATTTAATTCATTTTATTTATGAGCTGAATAGAATGGCCCATACTTTTTCAGCACTCACTGGTATAAATAATCAATAAAAATATAAAGAAATAATATTAATTTACTTAGCAATGCATATAACATAGGCATACCAATTTATTATTTATATTATCTCATTTTTTTTTGGCCACACTGCTCAGTGTATGGGACCTTAGTTCCTTGCCCAGGATCTGAACTCATATCCCCTGCAATAGAAGCATGGAGTCCTAACCACTAGACCTCCAGGGAAGTCCCTGTATTTTCTCATTGAATCCACACAACAGCCTCTTGGTAAACATGATTCACCACTTTGCAGATGCTCACACTGAGGCTAAGGGAAGTTTGATAAACTTGGCAAACTCTGAGCCAGTAAGTACTTAAATGTCACGATGAACCAAATCAGGTATTCTAGAGCCTGTATTTGTGATGCTTTTATTTTTCATATGGTATATCCAAGTAAGACTCAGATCTTTTTTGTTATTCAGTCAACCAAAGATAAATGAATTTGGGGTGAAGGTAGCACAAAATTGAGCCACCAACAAAAGGAGAGAGAGAGAATGCATTTTTTTTTTTTTTCTGTCAAGAAATGAGAAGGAAAGTCTCCATGCCTTGAGAAAGTCCTTTTGCTTTTCATGGAGTACCCATAATGAAATCTCAGCACAGTGGGTGTCAGCCTGCTTCCTACCATCCAGGAGAGCTCCTCAGAGCCTTACTTTAGGGAACTAGTCTGTGGCATTCAGATCCAGTGGGTTTAGTGTGCCCACTACCATCACCCTATTTTTCAATCAACTTAAGGATGAAATGTTAGGGAAAGTAAGTCAGAGGAACCCTGAAAGTGGCTCAGAGGAAGCTATTTCAAAAAATGAAATTATCAGTTGCTCAGAGTTGTGTCTGCCTCTTTGTGACCCCATGGCCTGGAGCATACCAACTCCTCTGTCCATGGACTTGCCAGGCAAGAGCACTGGAGAGGGTAGGCATTCCCTTCTCCAGGAGACCTTCCTGACTCAAGGGTCAAACCCGGGTCCCTGGCATTTTAAGTAGATTCTTTACTCTCTGAGCCAGCAGGGAACATGCACTTTTCTGAATTTGGCACCTAAGTGAGATCCTGCTTCCCTCGGTGGTTACTCTGCTGTCCACATCTGGCACATGTTCTGCCTAGAAGAAGAAAATACACTGAACAACGACTTAAAATAGCCAACATCCCTGGAGGCAAGACTCTTGTCCTATCTCATCTTGCCGTGTTTACCTACAAAAGGGTCACAATATTCCTTTACTAAAATAGCTAAGCCAACAGCAACATGAATATTTTTGGTTCATCAGATCAAAATCTATAGCTAGGAATAGTTGCAGTGCAAATTTACAAATTTGGACTCAGATTAGGGAAGGTTAAGTCATCTCAAATACTGACATTATGTTTCCATTCTAGCTAAAATCTCAACATTTTTATTACTTCTAGTCATTAACAAGAGGCATTAATTAGCATTTTTACCAGAATACATACATTTCTGCTTCAAAGTGGAATTTTAAGGAAAGAAAGCTATGATGCAATAGTCTTTGGAAATTACCACTATAATTTCTATGCTTGACTCAGGTGTTCATGGAAACAATTACAATGAATTCATCTTCCCAATATAATAAAAATAGATGATGTTCACTTAGCACTTATTATGGGTTAGGCACTGTGCCAAGCATTTATCTTGTATTAACTCATTCAGTGCTCTCGTTACCTTATGTGTAAGATAGTTTAATTATTTTTACTTTACAGAAGAACTAATTGAAGCTCAGAGAAATCAATATGCCTAACTAAGTTCATATATCTAGTGAATTGATAAAAAATAATTCTAATTCAGATAGTTGATTTTACATCCCATGTTCTTAACAGCTATTCTATACTGCCTATAAAAATGTATAATGGTAAAATATTAAAGCAAAAACTAAAAAACTGCACCCTCTATCAACCCTGTTATTGATTTCAATTATTCATTTTCTTTCTCATAATTTTCCCTCATATATTTTCCCTTATTACATGTATTTGAAATAGTATCATATATGCCATTTTATAGTTTCTTTTCATGTAAACAGATAGCACAGTTTCTATGATAGATTATTTTGGAAATCATAATTTTAATGTTTGCTTAAAATTTTATCATATGGAAGAATAATTAAATCCCCTACCTTGAACTTTGAAGTTATTGCCAACCTGATGTTATATTTAAAGCTTTATTTTGTATTATTTCCTGAGAAAAAGCTACCAGGAAAGTGATTCTTGGGTCATGTTCTTTTGTGTGTATGTGTAGATGCTCAAACTGTATACTTACAGATGAGATCCAGATGATCTTTCTGAGTTGTTTTTTTTTCTTCTTTGCACTGTTGTGGAGCACTGGTGATCCTTTAAGAGCATCTGCTTGTGGCATCTGATTAACATTGATTGGAGGGTTTATATGGTTGATGGTTAGTGGGAAGGTTCTCTTCGCTCTCATTGCTGTATGTCAGTTTTCTTTGACCATCGTGCCCTGTTGAACCTGTCTAATAGAGGCAGACTTGTTCTTTCCCAAGGCGTTGAAGGAACCATGTTTCACTGCAAGGAGATCTTTAATCATTATCATCTGTCCTCTTGAAGTATATGCTAATTAACATCATAAGGAAATGCTTGTAAAGCATCGTTCAGTTCTTCAATAGAACCAGATAAAAGTTTCGATTCACAGCAGCCCACACATACAAGATAACGTAAAATAACCAGCTGATGTTAGTGTTCAAATCTCAAAAACAGATATAATTTAGTAGGTCTAAATTCACACAGCTACTAATAGCAATAGAGCAGAGAGATCTTTGAAAATGATCTCATGTTCCTCCTTATGTGATCTTGGTCCACCTTTTTGACTCTAGATGTTGCTCTAGCAAATAGCTACTCATGATAAATCTGTTGCATATCCAAACCTGGAAATAAAGAATCTATGTGCCAAGCTGAAGATGTGGGTTCAATCCCTGGGTCAGGAAAATCCTCTAGAAAAGGAAATGGCAACCTACTCCAGTATTCTTTCCTGGGAAATCCCAGGACAGAAAAGCCTATTGTGTTACAGTCTATGGGACCGCAAAGAGTTAACAAACTCTGTGTGAGACAACTCTTGACGAGGTGCTGGTGCACAAAGGTGTGTGTGTGCATCCCTCCAGTCATGTCTGACTCGTGGATTGCCATGCTCTCTTCCAAGGGATCTTCCCAACTCATGGATCTAACTGCATCTCTCACATCTCCTACATTGGCAGGCAGGATCTTCACCACTAGCGTCCCCTGAGAAGTCCCACATACTCTCTTCTTTACACCCAGGGGAGATCTGAGGTGCATTCTACTTACTCCCAGAGGCCCTCTTTTGTGTGTGTGTCCTTGTTGTGCATACATTGGTGAACAGATCCATATCATACTTCTGAAGTTGTTTTTCTTCTTTCCTATTTTCCTCTTTCAATTTCCTAAATCCTGTTCCTTGAGGTGATTTCCAAAATTAAACTACCTGTATGAAAGCTTTGCTTTTTTGTGGAACTTAAGCTGAAACGTGGATAATTTGCATGTCTAATTCAAATATATAGAAAATTTTAAAAGGAAAGTTTAGGATAAAAATTCTGAAACTTAAGATAACTAACAGCAGTTTCCAATATAAGGACTCTTTTGGTTCTTTGTTTCCAATATATGCCAACTGCTAAACACTAAGACTAAAAACTATGGAGTTTTTTAAAAAGAAAAAGAAACCTACTAATATTTTCAGTTCCTAGAAGCAGCAGTTATTAATATGTTGATATATATCATCCAGAATTTTCATGCATATTAATATATTTTCTTCAGAAAACTGCATGAACTATGTTATTTTTGTACATGAGGATTTGTACATTTCCTTATAGATACTTTAAAATGGGCTCCGTGGCTCAGATGATAAAAGAATCTGTCCGCAATGCAGGAGACCTGGGTTCGATCCCTGGGTTGGGAAGATCCCCTGGAGAAAGATATGGCTACCCACTCCAGTATTCTTGCCAGGAGAATCCCATGGACAGAGGAGCCTGGCAGGTTACAGTCTATGGGGTCGCAAAGAGTTGGATATGACTGAGCAACTGATGCTTTTATATTTGAAGCATTATAGTGCACCCGGAGAAGGCAATGGCAACCCACTCCAGTACCCTTGTCTGGAAAATCTGATGGACGGAGGAGCCTGGTAGGCTGCAGTCCATGGGGTCATGAAGACACGACTGAGAGACTTCACTTTCACTTTTCACTTTCCTGCATTGGAGAAGGACATGGCAACCCACTCCAGTGTTCTTGCCTGGAGAATCCCAGGGACGGGGGAGCCTGGTGGGCTGACGTCTATGGGGTCGCACAGAGTCGGACACGACTGAAGTGACTTAGCAGCAGCAGCAGCAGTAGTACACCACATGGATTTACTTGACTTTTTTACTCTTTCCTAATTTTTGGATATTATCCATAGATTTGCAAAGATTGTCATTTAATAATATATTTACAGAAATATCAAAGTAAAACAAGGACTAAAGAGCCATCTTTCTGCTGAGAATTTTGTATTTATTATTTTCAATCATTGTTGTATGAAAGTTCTCCCTTCGCTACACTGTCTTTGTTATTCTGTGTGTTCTTGTGTATAATTTGAAGGAAAAATGGTATCTATATTTATTCATAGGTATTTACATGTTTGATAGTAAAGTTGAGAATTATTTAGGGTTTTCATATTCAATTGGCTATTTGTACTTTTTATTTTTATGAATTAATTTAAGTATTAGAATAGCAATTAACAAAAGAAAAAGTTTCAACTGTTTATAAAGCAGAGGATAAATAATTATGAAACAGATAATATTAGTTTTAAAGATAATATTGTAGTTATATTTAATATTTAAGATAATATTAAAGGTAATATTAGTTAAATAGAAATTATTTAAACCCCACATTCACACACAGGGAGTTGGGTACTCATAGAAATTAAACCTGTCAGATAGAATTGTTCCTAGTATTTTAATCTTGAAAGGATATAAGAATACAAAGTATTAAGAATCATCACAAAACAAAGAGGACTCTAAAAAAACAATACTATGACTATATTTCATTTCTTCACTGATCAGCATGTATATGTACACTAACATGTACAAAGAAATTTCTTTTCATGCACAAATATGAGGAATATGGGTCTCATGAATATTCAATCATGGGAGATGAATATTAAGGACATTGGATTGGAAAAGGTCAGTTTTCATTCCAATCCCAAAGAAAGGCAATGCAAAGATCGTTCAAACTACTGCACAGTTGCACTTAATTCACACACTAGCAAAGTAATGCTCAAAATTCTCCAAGCAAGGCTTCAACAGTATGTGAACCAAGAACTTCCAAATGTTCAAGGTGGATTTAGAAAAGACAGAGGAACCAGAGATCAAAATGCCAACATCTGTTGGATCATCAAAAAAGCAAGAGAGTGCCAGAAGAACATCTACTTCTGCTTTATTGATTACGTCAAACCTTTGACTGTGTGGATCACAGCAAACTGGAAAATTCTTCAAGAGATGGGAATACCAGACCATCTGATCTGCCTCCTGAGAAATCTGTATGCAGGTCAAGAAGCAACAGTTAGAACTAGACATGGAACAACAGACTGGCTCCAAATTGAGAAAGAAGTACGTCAGGGCTATATATTGTCACCCTGCTTATTTAACATATGCAGAGTACACCATGCAAAATGCATGGATAGAACACAAGCTAGAATCAAGATTGCCAGGAGAAATATCAATAACCTCAGATATGCGGATGATACCAACCTTATGGCAGAAAGAGAAGAACTAAAGATCCTCTTGATGAAAGTGAAAGAGGAGAGTGAAAAAGTTGGCTTAAAACTCAACAGTCAGAAGACTAAGATCATGGCATCTGGTCCCATCACTTCATGGGAAATAGATGGGGAAATGATGGAAACAGTGAGAGACTTTATTTTTTGGGCTCCAAAGTCACTGCAGTTGGTGACTGCAGCCATAAAATTAAAAGATGCTTACTCCTTGGAAGAAAAGCTATGACCAACCTAGATAGCATATTAAAAAGCAGAGATATTATTTTTCCAAAAAAGGTCCATCTAGTCAAAGCTATGGTTTTTCCAGTTGTCATTTATGGATATGATAGCTGGACCATAAAGAATGCTGAGCACCAAAGAATTGATGCTTTTGAACTGTGGTGTTGGAGAAGACTCTTGAGAGTCCCTTGGACTGGAAGGAAATCAAATCAGTCCATCCTAAAGAAAATCAGTTCTGAATATTCACTGGAAGGACTAATGCTAAAGCTGAAACTCCAATAATTTGACCACCTGATGCAAAGAACTGACTCCTTGGAAAAGACTCTGATGCTGGGAAATATTGAAGGCAGGAGGAGAAGGGGATGACAGAGGATGAGATGGTTGGATGGCATCACCACTCGATGGACATGAGTTTGAGAAAACTCCGGGAGGCCTGGTGTGCTGCAGTCCATGTGGTCCCAAAGAGTCAGACACGACTGAGTGACTGAACTGATTGAACTGAACTGAGGATGATGTTTAAGGAACAAAATGTGAAGTCAGACTGACATTTTTGGTGTGGGTCCCACGAAGCAGAAATTCTAGATTTGATGTAGCTCAAGGGGTGAGGAAGAATCCTAACATTTGTTTGGTTGTTTGGCTGAAAGGTGGATCAAAAGCTGGCTGACACTGAATGAAATTGAAATGCCAGAACTGCCCTGGTATAAAGCGATTCCCAGGTGGCCCTAGTTGGGCTATATAAAGAACCCGCCTGCCAATGTAGGAGACATGATCCTTAGGTTGGGAAGATCCCCTGGAGGAAGACATGGCAACCCACTCCAGTATTCTTGCCTGGAGAATCCCTTGAATGAGGAGCCTGGTGGGCTACAGTCCATAGACTTGCAAAGAATAGGACATGACTGAATCGACTTAGGACACATGCATGCATGCCCTGGTATTCTGGAGAGGAAGGGATCCAAAATCTTAGTGAGATTGGAATGTTAGGGTGGATTTATCATGTCAGACCTGCTCCCCCACCTTGGGAGGGTCCAGACGACATACCTTTCACTACTACTGTGAGAGAATTCACCACTGTGAGAGAATCCATAGAATTCTCCAGGCAAGAATACTGGTGTTGGTAGCCATTCCCTTCTCCAGGTAATCTTTTCAACCCGGGGATTGAACCTGGGTCTTCTTGCATTGCCAGTGGTTTCTTAATCATCTGAGCCACCTGGGAAGCAATATTATTAAATACTATCATATCAGACCTGCTCACCCACCCTGGGAGGTTTCAAAGGACATGCCTTTTACCATGATTGTGAGAGAGAAATTTTTGAGGGGAGCCCAGTGTTGCTGCGGAGTTATGTGGTTACTCTTCTCTGTAGGTCAGAATTATAGTGGGAACCACAGTTACTAAACTAGGATCCTTAAATGCAATAGGGATAATCAGATTCCAAGGTGGCAGGGGCCAAGAGTCAGCACGCAATCATCAAGGACACGGTGCGGGTGGTTACCACGGTGGGCAGCAGAATCAAAACAGTAATCAGCAGAGACCTATGGCATCAGCTAGTTTATCATTGTGTCTCTAGAAAAGAAATAGATGTGCACTCTACTAAATTCTCACTTGAACTGTCTAAAGAGAAGTATCCGAGGTCAAATGAACTAAATTCTAACTTGAATCATCAAAACCATGTCACGGCCCCTCCATCAATTCCCCAAGTTGAACAAGTTAACAAACCCAGTATCCCCTGAATGGAGGAGAGGCTGGGTTCCCTGCAGAAAGGACCCTGCTATGCTGCCAAAAAGGCACACTGTTAGTGTAACCCCCAGTCTTCCTCTACTTGGATTTTGTCAGGCATTAGGGAAATGGAAATAATCAGATTCCTCAGGGATTAATGGATGCAGGCTCTAAACTGACACTAATTCCAAGAGACCTAGCACATTGTTTGGTTCATCAGTTGGAGTTGGTCCTTGTGGAGGTCAGGTGATCAATGGAGTGTTAGTTTAGATCTATCTTGTAGATTCAGTGGTTCTTTGAACCCATTATGATGTTGTTCCTCCAGTTCTGGAATGCATAATTGAAATAGACGTAACTGAGCAACTGGCAGAATTCTCATAACTGTAATACTTCTATTTAACATATTTATATTATGACTATCTCACATAAAGCTGAAAATGCATGTCTCCTCCCCAAACCAAAATGACTGTGAGCCATGCTCAGTTGTTGAATCCAGAATAAAGTCCTGGATCTCTGGACAATATCCCTTACTTCTCTTTCTTATATCTCTTAGCATTATATCAATATCTCTCTTATTTCATAAAGTGATCATTGAATAAGATAGTGCACATACAGCTTTTTGTATAATGCCTGTGTAGTTACTACTACTCGCTAGCACTTTCTACCATCATTGTCCCTGTCATTATTCAAAATAAGGGAATTTCAAACTTGCAGGAAATTATACATAGTAAGATGAGATAAACTCTACTCCTGGTTACCATTGCTTTGGTTTGTGCCTATTTCTACATTCTCAAAGACTAATGTTTATTATTTGCCATAATAACAGCAGTCACTGTTCATTCTAACTCACATCTAGAGAACAGTAAAATGTAATCTTCCTAAAGCTTGGCGTTCAAGTTACTTTTCAATAAAAAAGATGCAAGTGGTTCAGTTACATTTTCACACACCCCATTTGGTACTGATTTTACTGAAAACCACAGTTCTAAGATGTTTAAATTGTATTTTTGTCCACTGAAGTGAAAAGCTACCCTTTCACAAATGTGCTGTATTTTAGTCCATCAACCAGTATATTTCAACCTTGTGCAGTTAGCATTGCTAGAAGCATCTTAAGCACGTGATGGAAGAAATCTCCAGGAAATGGATATGAAAACAATGATCTCCTTGTTATATGTCCCCAAAGCATTTCTTAAAGGCATTTGTTCAGGCAAGAAATTGTATGAGATTTCCTCTGCATTATGTCACTAATGATCACCAAGTGAATATGCAAAGTAAGGTCAACCCCTTCCACCCACATTGCCTCAGACAGAGCTTGTGATAGATCAACAATTCAGAACATGTGTACTTTATGATTTGGCAGAGAAGAGATAAAGGAAAGTTAGAAAACTACAGAATAACTTCCACAGTACCACATTTTGACTGCTCTGAAGTGCATGCAGTGGCAGACTTTCTTGTTTTATGTAAAAGTGTACGTGGGTGGAAAAGCAAGAATTATGACCTATAGAAGGCATTAGCTATCAGGGGAAATTCCCACTGCAAAGGTGGAGGAACTGAGTTGGAAAACACACAATTTATTGGCCCCTAATTCATACTTTTCTTTTCGCAAAGCAACCTCAATAGAGAGAAGCTGTTTCACAGGAAAGAAAGAAAACAGCAATGCTGTGTGGCTTTGTTTTAGAACTTTGGTTTTGTTTTTCCTTCTATTTCTTTTTATTTATTTATTTGTTTTATTTTCAGAAGAAGAAACAAGACAGATGCATCTTAATTTTTAAAATTCTGTGGTTTGTGAATTTTTCTACTATTAGGAAAAAAGGTTTTCAATGATAAATTTGATGGGATTAATCCATAGGAGGTCAAAATATTGGCAGTCTTGTCACAAATGCTCCAAGAAATGCAAATCCTTGCTTCTCTATACAACACTGATGGCTTTTAAGCCCCATTAGCTTTGGCCTCAAAGCTGCATAATACAAATCAGCATTTATCTTTGTTTCTGAATTGGCAGCATCTTTTTGGCTTAAAAGGTTCTGGATTGAATGTATTAACACATCTTCCATTGTATTAAAATTATATAACAATGACAGTAGTGACATAACCCAACATATATTTGATAGTCTATTTTTTATTTTGTAGACTTACTTTTATAAAAATCTTACAAATAAAAGAAATATAAACACCTGATACTTTTAAATTTAATAAACCATATACTATGAAATAAAACTGTACAAACAAACTGTGGCAAAAAGTTTATTTTTAATAAACGGAACTTATTGCTACTATGGTTAAACTGTATTGCATTAAGATAGAATGACAAGGAAGAAATAGATTTAAATTAAAAAAGTACTTTACTGGAACTGTTAAAGGATAAATCCTAATTTCTTCATACCCCCACTAGTTCTCCCTCCCATCCCCCCGGTGAGAATCGCCGCAACATATAAGGATAGTGATCAGGATTGACTCCCTGTAGACTTTTGTACTGAAACTGAGTAAGTAGGCTGTTCTATAACTTAGTTACTGTCTGTGCACAGTATATTGAGTTTCCAAAATCAAGTTAGAAATATTATTCTCTTGTACAAGACCATGCTAAGAGCAAGTGAAACATACTAAAAGGCAAATATAGTTACTGAACATCAAGACTTAGGAATTATGGATTTAGTAGTGGCTTAGGCCAGCCTGATTGAAGTAACAGATGAGTGTAGTTTGCATATGAACGCATTCTAATAACAGATAAAATTTACTACAGGATAGAAAGAAAATGGAGAAACTGCAGTGTACCATTGTTTGCCCCTTATGGCTACTCAAATACCTACCTGTGTCAATTTTTCACACATAGAACATATTGGAACTTTGGTTTTTATTGTCCATTGGGGTCCACCCTGATTGGTTATTTGCCTGAAACTAAGAGAAATATTTTCTTCAAATCAGCTTTTTTTTAAAAAAAATTATTTATTTATTTATTTATGGGTCTTAGCTGCGGCACAAGAGATCCTTAGTTGCATCATGCAGGGTCTAGTCCCTTGACCAGGGATCTATCTAACCCAAGATCCCTGCTTTGGGATTGCAGAATCTTTTTTTTTTTTTTTTTTCTATTGTTTATTTTTAATTGAAGGATAATTGCTTTACAATAGTGTGTTGGTTTCTGCCATACATCAACATGCATCGGCCATAGGTATACATATGCCCACTCCCACTAGAACCTCCCTCCCATCTCCTACCCTATCCGACCCCTTTGAGTTTCACAGAACTCTGGTTGAGTTCCCTGAGTCATACAACAAATTCCCACTGGGGAGTGCAGAATCTTAGCTCCTGGACCCACAGGAAAGTCCCCAACTCAGGGTTTTAGACAATCAACAAAAGGTCTATTGAAGAATAAATCATTTTACATTTTGAATTGAGGGATATGTCCATTTGTTTACACAGTTACTTAAACTTCAGCTCTGCATCAGCGAATAGGGTCACAACATCCTTTATGTTCTGCTTTGGAACGGTCTCTCCATTCCTTTGACCAGTTAGTTTCTATTTCTCAATAACTCTTTTTGGAGCACCCAGAGTCAAGATTGAATAGCTCTCTCTTTTCAAAAGTGCAAGCAAATAAAAATTTAGTCTTTTCATTTTTCTTGCTTCATATTGCTGGTTTGTGAGCTAGACTTTTTGTTTATCTCTACAGATAAATTTGTTTTGGGGCTTGTGGACATAATCTCTTTATCATCAGCACCTCTTCACCTGCTCTCCTCTCCCCTCCCAAAGCAATTAATTCTCTGCTCTTAATAGATTAGAAGTTAGTGGTTGTCCTACAACACATTGGGGCAATACGGAATGAGCCTAATAGTCTTCTAAATATAAAACAAACAATGTGTATTTCTGATACAATTCCTTAAAGGCGCCTTTCTTGTTTTATTAAGGAATAGGCAATTGATTGATCCATCTTACTACTGAGGATATTGTTTAAATATCTATTTAATGTCAAAAATGTTCTGGGCATTGAGGAGAGAAAGGGACACCTATATATAAGTATCTCACAGTCTTGCAGGGAAGAAAAGTGTGAATATGCTTACTGTGATATACAAATCATAGGCATGTTAATTCCAGAGAGATATTTCTGAAGGGTATTTAAGAAGGTCTGCAAACATCTTTCCAAAAAGTGTTAGTCGCGCAATCATATCTAACACTTTGAAACCCAAGGACTGTAGCCTGCCAGGTTCCTCTGTCCATGGGATTTCCCTGGCAAGAATACAGGAGTGGGGTGCCATTCCCTTCTCCAGGAGATCTTCCTGGCCCAGGCTTTGAACCTGGGTCTCCTGTATTGCAGGCAGATTCTTTACCCTCTGTTGCTCAGTCATGTCCGACTCTTTGTGACCTCATGGACTGTAGCTCACTAGGCTTCTCTGTCCATGGGATTTCCCATGCAAGAATACTGGAGTGGGTTGCCATTGCCTTCTCCAGGGGATCTTCCTGACTCAGGGATCGAACCGGGGCCTCCAGCATTGACAGGCAGGTTCTTTGCTGTCTGACCACCAGGGAAGCCTAAAACTTCAAAAGATGGAGCCAAATCAGGTGGAAGACTTGAGGACATTCGAGGTGGCAGAAGAGTGATAGACTCATAGATGACCAAGTGAACTGACCAGAAGAGTAAGGCACAAATAAAAAAAATAAAGTGGAAGATTAGGCTGGAAAAAGGTTGCATTTTATCATGGAAGTGCTTTAATATCATCTGACATAAGGAAAAAGTAATAGGTAGTGTGTGTAGGAAGGGAAATAGGAGAAAATGGAGGCAGGGCGGTGATTGCAGGGGAGCAAGCAAGAGGTGATGAAGTCTGGATCGATAATGTGTCAGTGTGAAAAACCTTGCAATAATAATGGGAACCTTTAAAGCCATTTCCTGTGATTAGATTACACTCAGAATATTCAGAATTTAAATGTTCTATCAAATTTTATGTAATCATCCTTATGTAATGCTGTCCATATTAACCTATATCTTCTGGGTCAGTTACTTATTTTTTATTAACTCTCAGCACTAGAGTTTGATAAATCCAACACTATTTTTAACAAAATTCCATAGCACTGATAGCAGGACTCACTATCTATAACGTCAATGAATGGGAAATAATTTACATTCTTGTCAGAAATCCAATGTCAATAGATATCACCTCCTAGAAATATACTTGCTATTAAAATACTGAAAGGATATAAAACTCATAAATGACTAAAGGAGGAAACAGACTTCAACAGGAAACTAAACTTAAAACACAAGAAAGGACATGATTATTATTGATGTCATTTGTTTAAATTTCCAACACTAAAAAAGCACTTTAATTACCATATGCTTATCATGTTGGTTGAATTCATTTATGGAGAGAATACAATCACTAATTATCATAATTAAGACACCTGAATTCAAAATGAATGGCATTCATGCTAACCTCCGTTGTAGCTATGCTTTATCTCTGACAGTTGGGTTTCCAATCAAATGTTATCTGATTTTTTCCCTTAATCATTAAGAAATGCTTTACTAATTAGCACATGAAATTCATGCCACATCAGTCTGAATTGAATCAAGGCCTATTATCTCGAGCAGTGAGACACTTTGAAATTCTCAGTAATAGGGCATGAATATGTTATACGGTTCATACACATTTCATGAACCTCTGCATTAGCACTATTTTTTTTTCCCTGAGACAGCGCTATTAGTTATGCCATTTTCAGGACCTTTAATTCGATCATGCTGTTTAACAGCCTGTTAGATTGTGGTGCTATAAAGTCATACATTAATTTATCTTTGGTTACACTTCGGCAAAATGATTGTATTTGGTTATAAATATCCTGGGTGGAATGAAAAAGAGTGTGCTGCCTGAAAGGTACAGAGCACTGTTGAGATAAACTCTAGCTTCAATACTTCATGGACAGAAATTTAGAATTTGTGCCAGGTATCCTCTCTTGGCCCTCCAGATCCTCTCTCCTTGAGGATTCTCTTATTCACTTTGCTCTCAGCCCAACAGGCTGACCTCAGTATGACCATATCAATGGATGCCCTCTGTATCTGGCTTCTTTTTGGGTTTGGAGCTCTGGCTGGAGGTTCAAGGGATGGAGGGAGAGAGAGAGGGCAGTGATGTCAGGGTTATTATGCTATTCACTCCTTCCCTGTGATGTTGCTGGAGAGTGGCTGTCTCTCTACTGAAGGTCCCTGTTTTGGTCAAAACAAGTGTTTAGGATTCTGCACTTCCTTGTCTAGTAAATGTCCTCTTTCTCATCCCTTCCCATGCTTCTGTGTTACTAGTCCTGCTTATTTCACACAAAAATAGTATACACAGAATTATAACCATCAGAGTGTTAAAAATAACAGCAGACAAAAGTTACCAACATAGCTGGTGGTCAACACTGAGAAAATACCAACAGTTAGGGATTTCTTGTCAATGGAGTTCTGTCAATGCAGAACTCTTATTTCCACTTGGCCACAGTCTGTGAAGGCTACGTGAATCTGTATCCTTTGGACACAAGGAAGATGTACTTTCCAATCTTTCATACTCATCATATGGCTTCTCTTTTGCTTTATGGCTAGCTTCACTTCTGCATTTCTTCCAATGCTTTCATGCTTGCATTTTTGATTGACATTCCAGTGTGCCATTTCTGCACTAAAGGGCCTTATAGTGAATGGATGGTATACCTGTGCAGTTCAAGTGTTCTTCTGAAATTAATATGGGATTTCAATGTATGTTTCCACAAGGATTGTGTAATGGTTGGGTGATAAGCTTGTTCCATTTGGCTAGTTCACCTCTTTGATTTGATCATTGGCCTAAGTAATTTTCAGTTGAACTTCTCCCTGCATGTTGTACATAAGAAACAGAAGAAAACTTAAGTTGTTTAAGCCCCACAAATGAGTAGCAGTACTAAAATTAAAACAGAAGTTTATAAAACAAAAGAATCAGGAAAAAAACCTTTTTCAATTTTTATGCAAAGAAAATTTGTAATGCTTATAAAATATAAAATCAATCCATAGTTCTAGAACCTGAGATGACTGTAAATCCTAAGAATTTTAGTGTCACATATATTATGTTGCATTTTATTATATATTATTTATTATATGTAACATATTAAATAAATTTTAAGTAATAAATATAATAATTATATGTTAAAAGTAGCAAATATTTTACTATACATAAAAATTTAATGTGTTATATTAGCAGATTATATGTATTCCTTGAAGTAAATTTAAATCAGTGTCAGGCAATAATTATACAATTTCTATTCTATTATCTCCATTATTTAACAATAACTATTATATATATTATCTTTTAAGAATACATCATATAGATGTACCATGATTGCCATTTTTAACAACTTGTATCAAATATTTTGCTATTGTTAATCCTTGGGTTTATTGTTCTTACATATATGCCTTTTGTGTATTTTTAAATTATTTCCTTCAAATGTTCATAATATAATTCTAAATGGAAATAGAAATCTGGGTCTTTTAAACAGTTTGACAAGTTTTCTTTGTTCAAATAAATAGATTAATTCCTTAAAAGTTTAGTTTTGCTATGTATCAGGCACTAAGCAGACTACATTTTTCTGTTATACATTAACTTACTTCATCCACTCAAATAATCATCATGAAATTATAAAATACTAAAGGAATTCTATGTAAATATTTAATAGCTTCTACTATGTGCAAGGCAAAGCTCTCAGCTCTAATCAGATGTTAACTTGGATTTCCCCAACTTCCTTCACCTTATGGACTCAATATAGTTAAGTTTTTAAGTTTTGATTTTTGTTGAGTTAGTGAATCCCTCTCAGTTCAGTTTAGTTCAGTCGCTCAGTCGTGTCTTACTCCTTGTGACCCCATGAACTGCAGCATGCCAGGCCTCCCTGTCCATCCCCAATTCCCAGAGTTTACCCAAACCCACGTCCATTGAGTCGGTGATGCCATCCAACCATCTCATCCTCTGTCGTCCCCTTCTCCTCCTGCCCTCAATCTTTCCCAGCATCAGGGTCTTTTCAAATGAGTCAGTTCTTCACATCAGGTGGCCAAAGTATTGGAGTTTCAGCTTCAACATCAGTCCTTCCAATGAACACCCAGGACGGATCTCCTTTAGGATGGACAGGTTGGATATCCTTGCAGTCCAAGGGACTCTCAAGAGTCTTCTCCAACACCACAGTTCAAAAGCATCAATTCTTCAGTGCTCAGCTTTCTTCATAGTCCAACTCTCACATCCATACATGACCACTGGAAAAACCATAGCCTTGACTAGGTGGACCTTTGTTGGCAAAGTAACATCTCTACTTTGCAATATGCTGTCTAGTTTGGTCATAACTTTCCTTCCAAGGAGTAACGTCTTTTAATTTCATGGCTGCAATCACCATCTGCAGTGATTTTGGAGCCCCAAAAATAAAGTCAGCCACTGTTTCCACTGTTTCCCCATCTATTTCCCATGAAGTGATGGGACTGGATGCCATGATCTTAGTTTTCTGAATGCTGAGCTTTAAGCCAACATTTTTACTCTCCTCTTTCACTTTCATCAAGAGCCTTTTTAGTTCCTCTTCACTTTCTGCCATAAGGGTTTTGTCATCTGCATATCTGAGGTTATTGATATTTCTCCTGGCAATCTTGATCCCAGCTTGTGCTTCCTCCAGCCCAGCGTTTCTCATGATGTACTCTGCATATAAGTTAAATAAGCAGGGTAACACTATACAGCCATATATATATATATATATATATATATATATATATATATATATATATACGCATATATATACACACACAAACAATAATGTGCTAATATAATAACACACATGAGTAATTATTTCTTTTTTGCAATGAACTAAGGTTACTTTTGTTCTTCCTTTTCCTCGATATCATTTCAGTAACCAGAGAAAGTCTGGATGTTGTAAAACCAAGCCTAGAATTAACTCTTAAGCAAAGATTCTACTTTTTAATGATGTCAAGGCCTTGATTTAACTGTGTGTGTCTTTGTGTCTGTGTGTCCACAAAGGGATTCTTTGCAGACAGAGCAAGAATTCTTGCTCTGTCTGCAAAAAATCCCTTTAGATGACTAGGCTGTGTTTCATGATATTAAAGTCCACAAATCCTTTGGTTTTTATCTAGCCTATCTCTTCTTTATACAAGTGAGAAAACTGAAAACCAGCAAGATCCATTAACTTATGTAATGCCATGCAGCTAATTAGTGGCAGTGCTGTTTTCTATAATTTATTAATCCAGAGGCTATAGTCCAGGTGAGATTTGAGAACATACTGGGTTTTTGTAGTTGACATTGTTTTCCTTCTTTCATAGAAAGCCCTGAGATTTGCAGTCACACTGTGTGGGGTCTTTCACATCCTCCCCGTAGACTGAATAAAAGGCAGCAAATTACATGCAATGTTATTTCAAGATCATAAGATATTTTAAAAACAGATGGCAGTATACATGAAAGATCACAGGAGATAGCAGTTCACAGCAGTAATTAAAAGGATCCTGTACAATAAAAAAGGCTTTTAAATTAAGCAGTAAACTTTACATAATTAGGCGCTCTTTTTGTCATTGTTCCTGTTTGGCACAGACTTTAGACAGGAAGTATTTTTTCTGTCAGTAGCATCTTTTCCCCTATATTTTATGCAGTGAAGTCGTTTGAATGTTGGTCCCAGTCAGCAATCGGAAGAGGAGAGTGAAGTAAGTTGAATTACTGAGGTGGAATAGTTTAGGAATTTTCCTAAGACCCTATGGTGAGCCCATTCCAACATCTGAGAAACATGGCAGTAATATATACCACAATGATAGAATTGCTCTGAGGAAGAAATGTCATGGAAGTTCTTTGAGAAATTAATCATGTCCATGCCATGGCATTAGAATATATCTCACCAATTTGTGGTTCTGAAAAAGGGCTTTGTTTCTAAAACAAAGCAGAAACCAAATGAGTAAAAAGAATCTGACACAAATCTCATGATTTGTTAAATTGCACAAGTAGAGACAGATATGAAGAAATGGTAAGGACTTTTAAAGTCAACTGGTCCAAGATTTTCAATCTTTTTTTTTTTTTTTATTAGTTGGAAGCCAATCACTTCACAACATTTCAGTGGGTTTTGTCATACATTGATATGAATCAGCCATGGATTTACATGTATTCCCCATCTCGATCCCCCCTCCCACCTCCCTCTCCACCCGATTCCTCTGGGTCTTCCCAGTGCACCAGGCCGGAGCACTTGTCTCATGCATCCCACCTGGGCTGGCGATCTGTTTCACCATACATAGTATACATGCTGTTCTTTTGAAATATCCCACCCTCACCTTCTCCCACAGAGTTCAAAAGTCTGTTCTGTATTTCTGTGTCTCTTTTTCTGTTTTGCATATAGGGTTATCGTTACCATCTTTCTAAATTCCGTATATATGTGTTAGTATGCTGTAATGTTCTTTATCTTTCTGGCTTACTTCACTCTGTATAAGGGGCTCCAGCTTCATCCATACCATTAGGACTGGTTCAAATGAATTCTTTTTAATGGCTGAGTAATATTCCATCGTGTATATGTACCACAGCTTCCTTATCCATTCGTCTGCTGATGGGCATCTAGGTTGCTTCCATGTCCTGGCTATTATAAACAGTGCTGCGATGAACATTGGGGTGCACGTGTCTCTTTCAGATCTGGTTTCCTCAGTGTGTATGCCCAGAAGTGGGATTGCTGGGTCATATGGCAGTTCTATTTCCAGTTTTTTTTAAGAAATCTCCACACTGTTTTCCATAGCGGCTGTACTAGTTTGCATTCCCACCAACAGTGTAAGAGGGTTCCCTTTTCTCCACACCCTCTCCAGCATTTATTGCTTGTAGACTTTTGGATAGCAGCCATCCTGACTAGCATGTAATGGTACCTCATTGTGGTTTTGATTTGCATTTCTCTAATAATGAGTGATGTTGAGCACCTTTTCATGTGTTTGTTAGCCATCTGTATGTCTTCTTTGGAGAAATGTCTGTTTAGTTCTTTGGCCCACTTTTTGATTGGGTCATTTATTTTTCTGGAATTGAGCTGCAGGAGTTGCTTGTATATTTTTGAGATTAATCCTTTGTCTGTTTCTTCATTTGCTATTATTTTCTCCCAATCTGAGGGCTGTCTTTTCACCTTACTTATAGTTTCCTTTGTAGTGCAAAAGCTTTTAAGTTTCATTAGGTCCCATTTGTTTAGTTTTGCTTTTATTTCCAATATTCTGGGAGGTGGATCATAGAGGATCTTGCTGTGATTTATGTCGGAGAGGGTTTTGCCTATGTTCTCCTCCAGGAGTTTTATAGTTTCTGGTCTTACATTTAGATCTTTAATCCATTTTGAGTTTATTTTTGTGTATGGTGTTAGAAAGTGTTCTAGTTTCATTCTTTTACAAGTGGTTGACCAGTTTTCCCAGCACCACTTGTTAAAGAGGTTGACTCTTTTCCATTGTATATCCTTGCCTCCTTTGTCAAAGATAAGGTGTCCATAGGTTCGTGGATTTATCTCTGGGCTTTCTATTCTGTTCCATTGATCTATATTTCTGTCTTTGTGCCAGTACCATACTGTCTTGATGACTGTGGCTTTGTAGTAGAGTCTGAAGTCAGGCAGGTTGATTCCTCCAGTTCCATTCTTCTTTCTCAAGATTACTTTGGCTATTCGAGGTTTTTTGTCTTTCCATACAAACTGTGAAATTCTTTGGTCTAGTTCTGTGAAAAATACCGTTGGTAGCTTGATAGGGATTGCATTGAATCTATAGATTGCTTTGGGTAGTATAGCCAGTTTGACAATATTGATTCTTCCAATCCATGAACACGGTATGTTTCTCCATCTGTTTGTGTCCTCTTTGATTTCTTTCATCAGTGTTTTATAGTTTTCTATGTATAGGTCTTTTGTTTCTTTAGGTAGATATACTCCTAAGTATTTTATTCTTTTTGTTGCAATGGTGAATGGTATTG
The DNA here is from genome assembly GCF_033118175.1 of Dama dama. NCBI lineage: Eukaryota > Metazoa > Chordata > Mammalia > Artiodactyla > Cervidae > Dama > Dama dama. Next base: position 32,910,910 of record NC_083684.1, read on the forward strand.
TTTCCTTAATTTCTCTTTCTGTTTTTTCATTGTTAGTATATAGGAATGCAAGGGATTTCTGTGTGTTAATTTTATATCCTGCAACTTTACTATATTCATTGATTAGCTCTAGTAATTTTCTGGTAGAGTCTTATGGTTTTCTATGTAGAGGATCATGTCATCTGCAAACAGTGAGAGTTTCACTTCTTCTTTTCCTATCTGGATTCCTTTTACTTCTTTTTCTGCTCTGATTGCTGTGGCCAGAACTTCCAACACTATGTTGAATAGTAGTGGTGAGAGTGGGCACCCTTGTCTTGTTCCTGATTTCAGGGGAAATGCTTTCAATTTTTCACCATTGAGGGTGATGCTTGCTGTGGGTTTGTCATATATAGCTTTTATTATGTTGAGGTATGTTCCTTCTATTCCTGCTTTTTGGAGAGTTTTAATCATAAATGAGTGTTGAATTTTGTCAAAGGCTTTCTCTGCATCTATTGAGATAATCATATGGTTCTTATCTTTCAATTTGTTAATGTGGTGTATTACATTGATTGATTTGTGGATATTAAAGAATCCTTGCATTCCTGGGATAAAGCCCACTTGGTCATGGTGTATGATTTTTTTTAATATGTTGTTGGATTCTGTTTGCTAGAATTTTGTTAAGGATTTTTGCATCTATGTTCATCAGTGATATTGGCCTGTAGTTTTCTTTTTTTGTGGTATCTTTGTCTGGTTTTGGAATTAGGGTGATGGTGGCCTCATGGAATGAGTTTGGAAGCTTACCTTCATCTGCACTTTTCTGGAAGAGTTTGAGTGAGATAGGTGTTAGCTCTTCTCTAAATTTTTGGTAGAATTCAGCTGTGAAGCCATCTGGTCCTGGGCTTTTGTTTGCTGGAAGATTTTTGATGACAGTTTCGATTTCCTTGCTTGTGATGGGTCTGTTAAGATCTTCTATTTCTTCCTGGTTCAGTTTTGGGAAGTTATACTTTTCTAAGAATTTGTCCATTTCATCCAAGTTGTCCATTTTATTGGCATAGAGCTGCTGGTAGTAGTCTCTTATGATCCTTTGTATTTCAGTGTTGTCTGTTGTGATCTCTCCATTTTCATTTCTAATTTTGCTAATTTGGTTCTTCTCTCTTTGTTTCTTAATGAGTCTTGCTAATGGTTTGTCAGTTTTGTTTATTTTTTCAAAAAACCAGCTTTTAGCTTTGTTGATTTTTGCTATGGTCTCTTTAGTTTCTTTTGCATTTATTTCTGCCCTGATTTTTAAGATTTCTTTCCTTCTGCTAACCCTGGGGTTCTTCATTTCTTCCTTCTCTAATTGCTTTAGGTGTAGAGTTAGGTTATTTATTTGTTTTTTTTCTTGTTTCTTGATGTAAGCCTGTAATGCTATGAACCTTCCCCTTAGCACTGCTTTTACAGTGTCCCATAGGTTTTGGGTTGTTGTGTTTTCATTTTCATTCATTTCTATACATATTTTGATTTTTTTTTGATTTCTTCTATGATTTGTTGGTTATTCAGAAGCATGTTATTTAGCCTCCATATGTTTGAAGTTTTAACAATTTTTTTCCTGTAATTGAGATCTAATCTTACTGCACTGTGGTCAGTAAAGATGACTGGAATGATTTCAATTTTTTTGAATTTTCCAAGACCAGATTTATGGCCCAGTATATGATCTATTCTGGAGAAGGTTCCGTGTGCACTTGAGAAAAAGGTGAAGTTGATTGTTTTGGGGTGAAATGTCCTATAGATATCAATTAGGTCTAGCTGGTCCATTGTGTCATTTAAGGTTTGTGTTTCCTTGTTAATTTTCTGTTTAGTTGATCTATCCATAGTTGTGAGTGGGGTATTAAAGTCTCCCACTATTATTGTGTTACTATTAATTTCCTCTTTCATACTCGTTAGTGTTTGCCGCACATATTGCAGTGCCCCTATGATGGGTGCATATATATTTATAATTGTTATATCTTCTTCTTTGATTGATCCTCTGATCATTATGTAGTGTTCATCTTTGTCTCTTTTCACATCCTTTATTTGAAAGTCTATTTTATCTGATATAAGTATTGCGACTCCTGCTTTCTTTTGGTCTCCGTTTGCATGAAATATTTTTTTCCAGCCCTTCACTTTTAGTCTGTATGTGTCTCTTGTTTTGAGGTGGGTCTCTTGTAGACAGCATATATAGGGGTCTTGGTTTTGTATCCATTCAGCCAATCTTTGTCTTTTGGTTGGGGCATTCAACCCATTTACATTTAGGGTAATTATTGATAGGTGTGGTCCCATTGCCATTTACTTTGTTGTTTTGGGTTCACGTTTATACAATCTTTCTGCATTTCCTGTCTAGAGAAGATCCTTTAGCATTTGTTGAAGAGCTGGTTTGGTGGTGCTGAATTCTCTCAGCTTTTGCTTATCTGTAAAGCTTTTGAATTCTCCTTCATATCTGAATGAGATCCTTGCTGGATACAGTAATCTAGGTTGTAGGTTATTCTCTTTCATTACTTTCAGTACGTCCTGCCATTCCCTTCTGGCCTGGAGGGTTTCTATTGATAGATCAGCTGTTATTCTTATGGGAATCCCTTTGTGTGTTATTTGTTGTTTCTCCCTTGCTGCTTTTAATATTTGTTCTTTGTGTTTGATCTCTGTTAATTTGATTAATATGTGTCTTGGGGTGTTTCGCCTTGGGTTTATCCTGTTTGGGACTCTCTGGGTTTCTTGGATTTGGGTGGCTATTTCCTTCCCCATTTTAGGGAAGTTTTCAGCTATTATCTGCTCGAGTATTTTCTCATGGCCTTTCTTTTTGTCTTCTTCTTCTGGGACTCCTATGATTCGAATGTTGGGGCGTTTCACAGTGTCCCAGAGGTCCCTGAGGTTGTCCTCATTTCTTTTGATCCTTTTTTCTTTTTTCCTCTCTGCTTCATTTATTTCCACCATTTTATCTTCTACCTCACTTATCCTATCTTCTGCCTCCGTTATTCTACTCTTGGTTCCCTCCAAAGCGTTTTTGATCTCATTCATTGCATTATTCATTTTTAATTGACTCTTTTTTATTTCTTCTAGGTCTTTATTAAACATTTCTTGCATCTTTTCAATCTTTGTTTCCAGGCTATTTATCTGTAACCCCATTTTGTTTTCAAGATTTTGGATCATTTTTATTATCATTATTCTAAATTCTTTTTCAGGTAGATTCCCTATCTCCTCCTCTTTTGTTTGACTTGGTGGGCATTTTTCATGTTCCTTTACCTGTTGGGTATTTCTTTGCCTTTTCATCTTGTTTAGATTGCTGTATCTGCAGTGGGCTTTCTGTATTCTGGAGGTCTGTGGTTCCTTTTTATTGCGGAGGATTAACCCAGTGGGTGGGGTTGGACGATTGGCTTGTCAAGGTTTCCTGGTTAGGGAAGCTTGCGTCAGTGTTATGGTGCGTGGAACTTGATTTCTTCTCTTTGGAGAGCAATGGAGTGCCCAGTAATGAGTTTTGAGATGGGTCTATGTGTTAGGTGTGACCTTGGGCAGCCTGTATGTTGATGTTCAGGGCTATGTTCCTGCGTTGCTGGAGAATTTGTGTGGTATGTCTTGCTCTAAAACTTATCGGCTCTTGGGTGGTGGTTGGTTTCAGTGTAGGTATAAAGGCTTTTGGACAGTCACTTATTACTTAAAGTTCCATGTAGTCAGGAGTTTTCTGGTGTTCTCAGGTTTTGGGCTTAAGTCTCCTGCCTCTGGATTTCAGTTTTATTCTTCCTGTAGTCTCAGGACTTCTCCAACTATACAGCCCTGATAAGAAAACTTCTATGTTAATGGCTAAAAGATTCTCCCCCGTTAGGGACACCCAGAGAGGTTCACAGAGTTACATGAAGAAGATGAGAGCGAGGAGGGAGATAGAGATGAGCAGGAGGAGAAAAAGGGGGACTCAAGAGGAGAGAGACAGATCTACGCAGCTGTCTGTTCCCAGAGTGTTCTCCGTAGCCCAGTCACCTACAAAGATTCACAGAATTGGATTGGGAAGAGAAGGGGAAAGGAGGAAATAGGTGTTCTGAGGTAGAAAACAGAAAGTCAAGATTGGGAGAGAATAATCTTCGGTTTAAAAATAGGGCTTCTCTTCTTTTTTTTTTTTTTTTGTAGGTTATAGTGTATTGAAAATGAAAATTCAGGAGTAGTAGAGGAGTACTAGAGGACTTTAAAAGAAATAAGAGAAAAAGAAAAATAGAAAATAGAAAAGAAAAAGGAAAGAAAAAAAAGAAGAAAAAAGAAAAAAAAAGAAAGAAAAAAAAATTTTTTTTCCATAATTAAAAAAATCATAAAAATCTATGGAAATGAAAGTTAAGGAGTAATGGGGGAGTAATAGGGGATTTTAAAGGAAAATAAAAGAGAAAAAATAAAAAATTTAAAAAAAAAGGAGAAAAAAGTAAAATTATATCTAGGAGTTTCTCTGGAGCTGTTGCGGTCAGTGTGGGTTCGGCTCAGTTTCAGATAGCTCCTCGTTCCAGCTTATGCTTCTCGATATCTACAGGCTCCTCCGGTGTAGACAATGTTTCCTAGAGGGATTTTAATCTGTTGCACCAGTCCCTTCTGAAGCGGTTCCCTTTGTTTATTTGGCTTCTGTTTGCCGGTCTCTTCAGAGCCTCATTTCCGCCCTGACACAGGCGGGCGGAGGTGGACTCTTATTCAGGTAGCTAGTTCCGTCCCTCTGAGGGGAGGGGCTGGCGCTGCGGGGAGGGGCTGGCGCTGCCGGGAGGGGCAGACGTTGCTTTCTCCGTCTGCGCTGCTCAGGCTCCCGGCTGTTCTATATGGAGCGCGCCCCCGCGCTGCGCGAGGTTCCAGCCCTCGGGTGTTCCACAAAAGCGCGGAAGGAAAAGCTTCGCCTGCTCTCTGTGCCTTCCCCGTCAGAGCGGTCCAGGCAGCCAGGGGCTCGGTGGGCGCGCTGTCCCCAGGTGTGGCGCGCCCCCTCCCTTCCGCGGACCCAGTGTCAGTTTCCGCTGGCGCCAGTTGGGTGCGCGCGCCTTCTGCCCTCCGCGTCCCCAGCCCCAGTCCCCGCCCGCGCCGGTCGGGTGCCTGCGCCCTGTGTCTCGCCGCGACCTTCCCCTCCCCCCTGCCTCCTGCCTCCGGCGGGGCTGGGCCGGTCCGCAGCCTGCGAGCTCTTCTCTGGACTTTCTCGGTCTCTTTGTTCTGCGAACGGCCGGCAGTGTGTTCGGGCCGGTTAATTTACTCTCCCTCTTTTGGTCTCCCACAGTTCAAGTTGGCAACTCACAGAAGCTCCCTCTGATTGTCCTCAGGGCACTCAGGCCCGGACCCTACCCCAAGCAATGCCGCCTAAGACTCCCTTCCCGGGACGGATCTCCGTCCTTAGCTCTTTTGTCTCACTTTTTATCTTTATATTTTGTCCTACCTCCTTTCGAAGACAATGGGCTGCTTTTCTGGGTGCCTGATGACCTCAGCTAGCGATCAGAAGTTGTTTTGCGAAGTTTGCTCTGCGTTCAGTTATTCTTTTGATGAATTTGTAGGCGAGAAAGTGGTCTCCCCATCCTACTCCTCTGCCATCTTGGCTCCTCCCCCTCAATCTTTTTATTTTAATACTTTCTGAGCACTTACTATGAACACTTACTATGGCCCCATCACTGAGTGAAGTATTTACTAGTAGTGGCAAAGACCAATTCAGGTACCTAAGGCACTTACCTCCTAAACTTAACTTTGTGTAAATATGTTTTAAGAGTGTGGCATATGAATCCATATCACCTTTTATGGATTAAAAGAATCAAGTGTTTAAGATGGGAGAAGATAGGCATATTGTGGTAGAATACAGAATAATTAGAAATTCTTCTGTGGAAACTAATTTTGTCCCTATGTAACAAGGACGCCTATGTAATGTCCTATTGCCATATGTGGGATTTTTTTTTTTTTTAGCCTCCCTTGATGTAACCCTCTACTAATCTCCAGGTTTTTGCTTGCACACGTGTCTGGCCTTCATTTTTGACTTGCCAGAGTCTTGCTAAATTGTAATCTTTCAGCTCCTTCATCATTTGAGACCTACCACTTTATTCTCTCCTTGACATTATTGAATGCAAAGTCTTTCAGGTTCAGGGTGTTATGTCAGGAGACTAAAAAGTGACACAATTTCTACAAATACTGAGCTGCTGTCCATCATCACATATTCCAGAAATAAAAAGGAAGTTTCACTTTTCCAACTAGATAATGAAAGCCAGATTTTAGGGTGGCCTGAGGCGCAGGTGACATTCTTTTCTTATTCACTTTAAAATTTCACACCCATTTATGATGTATCTAAATGGGTTGCCCAGATTTCTTTCCTTTAAAGAACTTCCCTTCATCATCCCATGCAGTTGTGTTGGGCCTGTCCAGTAGCACCATATCCTTCACCTGGGCTAATCAGGGTCCTCTTGGACAAGGCAGTGATATCTAGACAAAAGGAACGAGAGTGTGTTTGCTGGAGTCACAGGCTGTGAACATGGTCATGTTCCCTCGCCTCATGGAAGAAGCACTTGACATAATTGAACTCACACACTGAGGAAGTCCAGGTGAAAAATGAACAGTTCAGAACCCTGATGGCTTCACTGGGGCACCTGATACAACCCACCTAGATGATGGATGTCGTTGTTGTTCAGTTGCTAAGTTTTGTCCAACTCTTTTGCGATCCCATGGACCGTAGCCCAGCAGGCTCCTCTGTCTATGGGATCTCCCAGGCAAGAATACTGTAGTGGAAAAAAAAAAAAAAAAAAGAATACTGGAGTGGGTTGCTATTTTTAACTCCAGGGGATTTTTCACAATCAAGGGTTAGAATCCAGGTGTCCTGCGTTGCAGGCAGATTCTTTACCACTGAGCCACTTGGGAATCCAGATGATGGATACTCTTGTTTATTTATTAAAACACTCTTTTCTTCCTCTCTCTTAAGAACTTGAGAAGTGAAAATTCTGACAAAGGAATCATTGAATATAATTAGAGATCCTAGTATCAGGCTTTTATATATGTCTTTGAGCTTTAACAGATATATAAGTTATCAAAGTACAGATGACTTCTCTACTAAATTGTAACATAAGTGCTAAACTGTGGCCCTGTTCCCCAGTTAGCTATCTCCGAACAGGGTCTACCTATCTTTCTGAGGACTAGAGTGCAATTCAATAGGTGTTTCCCAGTGAAGGTCATGCTTGACCAAGTGAAGTATGATTTATTTAGGTATGGAGGGTAGGGTGTATTTTGTGTGGAACTAGAATGAAAAACTTGTGTCAAAAAGTAATGCACATTCTCAATTGATTTAAAAATGACAATCTAATAATTCCATCTTTGGAAATAACAGTGTGCCCCAGAGAGGAAAAGAACGCTGCCCCGTTATTGAAGGTGGTCAAGCAGAAGGATGCATAACCTTTGCTTGGAGAATTAGCAGAGGAAATTTGGGCATTGAGTAGGAAATGGGAGCTTCAGGTTCTGTGTAAGAATCCCTGTTTTTTTTTTTTTCAAAATACATAGATAAATAATAAGGGAAGATAGTGATAGAAACTGTTACATTCGTTTCTGTTTGAACAGAGGGTCTTGTCCCCTGAGCATATGGATCCTTTGTAGAAGCCATGATGACACCAAAATAAATCTTTCTGGCAAGAAGGAAGCACAGTCTATTTCAATTTGTAGGAATAATACATCAATCAAAAACATGATCCCGCAAATCTTAGACATGGGCCACTTGTCAAGCAAATAGTACAGGACACCCAGAAAATCCAGCTCAATCAGACTAAATTCTGTCACTGGATTTGAAAGTAGCATTTTAGATCTTTAATCATAGCAATTACTGATATCATGCAATTTATATCTGAAAGAGAGATAAATTAATGCAGGCATGCTAAAACCACTGAAAGCTAAAAAAGCAAGAGGGCAGTTACATGAAAAACCTTGCCAACCAGAAGAAAGCAAGGGACGAGTTAGAAATCACTGATGATCAGAGAGATGGAACTTCAGGAAATAACTGATACTAATGGTTAACATTTAGACAAGAATTTGGCTGCTGATTCTTTGATCATTTCAATGGATTAATGAAACATCACAAAGGAAAGGAAAAAATAATGTGTTCTTTGTGAGACAGATGTTTATCTCTTCTTTATAGAGAAGAGATATTTAACAATGTGATGAACTATTTAACATCACCAAACAAACAGAGCCACAAATCTATGTGCATACAGATGTGTATGTGAGCTTCCCTGGTGCCTCAGTGGTAAAGAATCCACCTGCCAATGCAGGAGATGCAGGTTCGATTCCTGGTCTGAGAAATTCCAACCGGAGAAGGAAATGACAACCCATTCCAGTCCAGTATTCTTGTCTGGGGAATCTCATGGACAGAGGAACTGGTGGGCTACAGTCCATGGGGTCACAAAGAATCAGGCATGACTTAATGACTGAACAACAATAAAAACAACAACATAGATGTATATGTGATTTGTGTATGTATATGTGCATGTATATGATACACATATACATACAAAAACGCACACTCTCCTGCATTCTAGTGTAAACTATACTTACGATAGAATCTTTTATTTATTCTTGCCTGGAGAATCCCCTTAGACAAAGGAGCCTGGCGGGCTACTGTCCATGCGGTCACAGAGTCGGACATGACTGAGTGACTAAGCACAGCACAGAGTCAGTAAATATTTGCTAAATAAATTAATGAATGCTTTCAATTTCAGAGGCTGGGATTACAGTGGAAAATTCAGCATAGTGTTTCTAAGTAAATTGTTTTAGTTGTTCACAGACTGGAGTCAGCATTGTTACAAATTCTAATTCCATAATTTGGAAGAGCTCAGTGTTTGTAGTTCTGTAGAGTGGATTTGCCCCTATTCTAAGTGAGCATGCTGGATATTTCTAGTTTCCTGGCGCTCTTGTTATTGTTTAGTCGCTAAGTCGTGTCTGATTCTTTTGCAACTCCGTTGAGTGTAGCACACCAGACTCTTCTGCCTATGGGGTTTCCCAGGCAAGAATACTGGAGTGGGTTGGCATTTCCTTCTCCAGGGGATCTTCCCAACCCAAGGATTGAACCTGCGTCTCCTGTGTTGGCAGGCATTCTTAGTTGCTATTATTCACTGCTGGCCCAAAGAATGTTCAAGATGCATCATAAGTTTCTGAATGAATGTATCAAAATCCATCTGCATGGGATCTGAGATAGCTATTTTCATTGCTCATAGCTTTTTTTAAAAAAAAATTTCTTTGTGGGTCTTTAGCTTTGAAACTGATAGAAAATAATATTTGGGTAAGGAAGCAATTAAAGTAAATAAAATATGGTAAAACCACTTTAGTTGAAAGGAGAAAGTTGATGATTGGTAAGAAAAGTGAGAAAAAGAGGTCTACTTTGACTTGCTGTGATTTTACAGACATAACTGCCCCTTGTGAAAAAAGTACAAACTTTAGATTGGGAAATTTTCATAAGTTAACCAGAATGCAAGGTCATTAAGTAGGGAAACAAACTAAGATATCTATTTCAATGCTTAAACCTGCTGTTTTTTTCTTTAAAAACCCAATGTTCATTTTAGCTTTGTATAATAGTATTATCCTCCCCATGGGTGGCTAATTAATATATAATCCAATTGATAGATTTTATATACAACTAGCTAATTTATGAAGATAATCTTTAAAAGTTATTCTGCTAGTTATATTTACAGTGAATTTGTGATTTCATTCACAAATTATATAAACTAATATAAAACATAAAAATAAATAGGCATTTACACATAAATGTGAATATGCCTGCACTCACACAAGCATATGTAGACACATACGTATCAGTGCATATGCATACTTGGGCCAGAGTCTTCATTGTTTGTTAACTTGATATCTGGATGTATTAAATTGAGAATAATATAGGACAGAAAACATTTCCAAAATATAAAATCTCTTGGTAGGCCTTAAAATTAAAAAAATTAGGGCATTATTTGGCACATTATAAGTTGAAGAACTGACAAAAGTTACCTTTTATTAAGAATATTTTTAGAAGATTATAGTACACATGGTACAAAATTAAATCTCTTTATTATACCTGACCTTGAAGATATTGCCATGGCTTAATGTTATTTAGATTTCACATGGAAGACTTCTTGCATCCTTTTGTTCATTGTGGTCCATTCTCTGTACCTTCTCATTTAGTCGCTTTGTTTTGATTCATGAAGGATATATAAAGCTGCTTGAATATGCATAGGAGGCCTCACACTCAATCTAATGTCCTCTCTTGGCATCTGCAATTCTCTGAATATTTTAAATGAATAATATATCAAACAGATGGCAAAATTCTTTTCACTGAAGCTCACCTGAAGTAGTCCTTGACCTCAAAGTGAGTTTGGTTGACTTGGATCTGCAAAATGTGCTCCCAAAGGAATTCTGAGTACAAGAGTATGATAGAATTAGTCTAATTTTTTTTTCCTTCTCCCCAGTGGCACCAGATTAATCGCTGAAGTTGATAAATTTAGGCTTTCATCTATCAGATAATTTTAATAAAATCTCACAAATAAACATGAAACTTATTGGCATGATTGGTTGCACCTAAGTTTCCAAAAGTCTTCAATGACTCTATGGTACTCAGACTATTTGTGATTTTCTAGAATTCTCAAGATACTTTACCTTTTATTGTAATTCTTTGATGTATCAATATAAATCATATGTTTGAATATCAAAGAGACTTTAAAGAACTGCCATATGACCACTTTCAGTGGGGAAAACAGGAAATAGAAATCTCAATGCTTTGTATCTTAGCATTCTACCGTATGACTATTGTCTTGCTCTGGTAAGAGTTAATTGTGGTGTTCCTGGTAGAAGCAGGCACTAGAACTCCACACATCAGAAATATGTGAAGAGAGACCGGAAACATCCCTTAGGATGGCACATAGTGTCTCACAATTCCCTGCAAAGAAGAGAATTTTCCCTAAGATTGAGCACTCATTGACACGTGTGTGTGTGTGGACATGTGTGTGTGTGTGTGTGTGAATAAGGAGAGCGGAAAAAAGGGCTCTGGAGCTATGAAATAATAGAATATAGTTTTACTTTTTAAAGAAGAAAAGATTATACTCAACCCAGACATTTTTTCTCTAATTACCTTGATTTGGGTATATACATATTTGGTATTTTCATTTGAGCAGTCATTGGTTCATTTCACAAATTTGTTTTCAATCATTCACAGATAACTGTTTGTTGAATTTATTGAATTTTGGGGAAGAAAAGTCCAAAGAGGATGAGCAGGTAGCAGTGTCATAGTTCTACAGATAAAATAGATTTTTTAATGTATTCCTGATGAGATGGTGAACTCTTTTATCTAACCAAGTTTGAATGTAACAAACCTTGGTCTGGGATAGATGCAATCATCAGAGTCCTTTTCTACAGACAAACGCATTCAGCTCTGGACAGGGGTAGAGTTGTGAGGCACATTGTTTTACTTAACAAAAAAATTTCTCTTGAGATATCTAGGTATAATGTGGAACTAAAAATAGAGGTTTTTAAATTCATATACTTGAATTTGAATTCTGGCTCAAAATACTTATGAGATATGTGACTAGGGGCAGTTTATATAAATTGAGGATAATAATATTTACGTAAGGATTTTGTAATTATTAAATCAAATGGGCACCATGCTTGACACTTAGTTATCACTCAACAAATGTTAGCATGACAGTTACTGTGCACGCTCGGTTGCTTCAGTCATATCTGACTCTGCAACACTGTGGACTGTAGCCTGCCAGTTTTCTCTGGCCGTGGGATTCGCCAGGCAAGAGTACTGGAATGGGCTGCAATGCCCTCCTCCAGGGGATCTTCTCAACCCAGGGAATGAACTTGTGTCTCTTATGTCTCCCCCAATGGTAGGCAGGTTCTTTACCAGTAGCACCACCTGGCAAGCCTAAAAGTTATTATACTTTTCTCTTACTGAAGCTCAATATTTATATATCTGTCTCATAATTCTTAGATATATTGGTGCTATATACCTTAAATCCAGATTATTTAAAGGTTTGCTTACATGGGCTTCAAAATGTCTACTTTTTACAGGTATGTGTACTAGTAAACTACTCATTGCTTAAGGCTAAAGTACTTCCAGGCACCTTCTGCCTCATCAAAAATGACTTTTTTATTTTGCAGCATTAAAGGAAATGAATTGTAATCTGATTCTCTTGAGATTAATTGCATTTGTTATAGAATTATTAAACAAACATACACACAAAAGTATAATTTGTGACATTTTATACCCTAGTCAAAACTGAAAGTTAAATTAAATCTTGGAAAAATGTCATTTATTTTTTAAAGGAGAGCATAGGTGATAAAAATAGTCTTTCAATTAATGCTCATGCCCTCAGAGTCATGCTTTGGAATTAATATAAATTAGTCCCCAGAAATCTGTTTCAACAGGTCATTTGAGGAAAGAGAAAAATGATATAAATCATATCTTCTGAGAATAAATAACTTTTCTTCAAGATGAACTTGACCTTCTGGACCAAAAGTGACTGGATCAAGAAACATGGGCTGAAACAGAAATAGAAGAAAAAAAAGTTATTCTTAAGCAAGATGGTCCACTTTTAATGAGATTTGCATAAATCCCAAAGCCCAACAGAGAAAAGTGGACAAGAAAAAAAATGAGATTAAAATAATAGAATTCACAAGTCTTAGAGGATTAACAAAGACACAACAGAAGACTGCAAAGCCATTTCTGAATCCTTAAAGAGGAAAGCATTCAAAGCTATTCTGAAATCAAAGAAAGCAAAAGTCACTTCTCAAATCCATCCCTAGGACAAAAGGAAATCAAATTTGAGCCCAATTTGTATTGAAATTTGCTTCTAAGAATAAATTGGCTTTAAAAACTACATAAATTCACTTTGGTAGGAAGATACCAGATTATGAGAAATTTACCATTATTCATAAGTCTTTTGTCAGTTCTTTCAAAAAATATTATTTAAGATTCCACCCACTGGATAATTTCACTTTTCTAAAATTGCTGTCTCTAAATTGATATTCTCAGTATATAGTTACAAGGTGATTGAATCTTTTTTGTTTTAAATAACACATCCAGGAGTCATCCAAAATTGCAAGTTTGTTGTTGACTTAAAGGTAGACTAAGACATTAGTCTTAGTCTGTCTCTTTACTGGATGTACATTTGTTTTGCCCCAAGCATAGAGAAATCAAAAGCATTCCCTTCTAAGGGATTTTGCTATGTTTTACAATTTATGTTTGTCTAGAATTTTTATTTTTTCATCATTTTTCTTTAGGTCAGTGGGGATATTTCCAGAATCCAAATTGTCTTACTTTGAAGAGATGTACATAGAAAACCAGTGTTATTAAGCTCTTAATACAAGTTTGTTCTTTAATGCTCATCATGCCCTTAATAGTAGGAAACCTATTAAGAGAAATCAATATCAGGTGAGTCTGCTAGTGAGTGTGGTTCTTACCTGCAACGGACAGAGTCAAAGGCTAATGTCTAAAGCATGAGAGTAAGTTTAAGAAGTTAACAGACCAAGGCATCAGTATCTTCAAAGTGTTGCCTGGAGAAGGAAATGGCAACCCACTCCAGTATTCTTGCCTGGATAATTCCATGGACAGAGGGGATCTTCCCAACTCAGGGATCAAACCCTGGTCTCCTGCATTACAGGCAGATTCTTTAGCGTCTGAGCCACCAGGGAAATCCAGTATACTCAAAGGGACCTGACAATATGTTCTCCTTTCCATTGAGATATCACACAGTGTTAATGAGTTGAGTTAATAGTAACAATTAGGGAGCTAAAGAATGCAGAGAAAGTTCTTGAAGCTATGCAACAATTCTTAAGTTTGAGTATATATGAGAATCACCTGGGAATCTTGTTAAACATGATAATTTCTGGGTTTCCACCTCGGAGACCCTAATTCAAGAGGCCTGAGTTAAGTCTGAGGGTCTACATGTCTAAAAAGACTCCCCGGTAAATCTAAGATGGGGATATTTGGCAATCTGTGTTTTGAGGCACAGAAGTGAAGCTGCTGAGGCACAGTGACTTTATCTTTTGTTTATGTTACCTGCTGTATGGTCAGGCCATTCCCTGCGGCTTTCCTCTTGCTCTCTGTACCTCCCCTGCTCAACCAGTGTCTGCTTCACTGACAGGACCATCCAGTCCTCTAAATTACAGGGCTTAATTGATTCTCTGTAACTGAGTGCATCTGATGTCAATCCCCTGTATAAAAGGTAGCCTCCTTCCCCCACCGCCTCTCCCCCAGCAGCGAAGCTGACTGCCCTGTTCTTCCTGCCGTCTGCCACACAGCGGGGTGCAGCTCCTGGACCTGGCTTTGGGTGTGTAAGAGCTCCCTTTTTCATGAACCACTGCTACCTCTCTAACTGTCTTTGGATTCTTTCTCTGGTCTTGGAGCTGGGCAACTATAAGGTTTGCAAGCCTGTGGGGTGCGGCCTAACACCTATTTGTTTTCTTTTTTTTTTTTCTTTCTAGGGATTGTCTTGCTTGAAGCTCTAAATTTTTTGTTTTACTTTCTCTTTGTACCTTTACAGTTTTTTTTTTTTCCCCCCTAAATTTGACTTTGCTGAGATTTTATTAAGGGTTTCGCTTCATAAATCAAGTAACTTAGTGCTGGAATCAGAAACCACAGCCAGCCTCCAGGTGAAATCTGATCATGCCAGTTCATTTCTTTGTGTTGTCCATGGCTGCTTCTGTGATATAATGAAGAGTTGAGCAGTTGCAGCAGAGACCAGCTGTTTGTTATCTGGAAAGCCTAAATATATATTACCTGGCTTTTTACAGAAAAAGTTTGCCAAACTCTAGTAAACTGGTGAGAGAGGACATCATTGAGTTCATGGAAGAGAATACAATGTCTGAAAAAGATGTAAAATAATCTAATAGAGTCCAGAGGCTAAAACGATCCATGCATTGGCCAGGCATTGCTTAGCAGTGTTATGGCAACTGATCCAGTTTTAGGAATGGAACATTATGTATGGAAATAGAAATAGAATATAGAAATAGAAAACTGTCGTCAGACCAGTTTTTGCCCTAACCACTGCCAAGTGGGTAGCTAGCCATCAGTTGTTGATTTCAGTCTAAAGTTCCTTTGTATCATCTTGAGTCTCATAAAAGATCGCCTGGTCTGGGGCAGCCAGCGCTTATATAGATAAAAATCAAGTTGATAAGGCATTAGAAAGGGATTATGAAAGTTGGCTTAATTAAAGAAACTTCACTGGGATCATAAGTAATCCGTGCAAGTTATTAACTTTAGCCAACTGCTCATCCATACTGATTTCGAACGACTTCTGACATATAAAGTCCTTAATCTAATTCTGAGTGAATACAGGTCATAAGGGAAAAATACACTTTATAATACATTGACTATAATCAACAATTCTTTGAAGCAGAAACTTCCCCAAGTACAACTAAACATACCCTGCATTTTCTTACGTTTGTACCTCTGGTCCCATAATTTTTTTTTTTTTTTCACTTCAGTCTGTTTTATAAAAACTAATCAAGTACTACTTTCTCTATAAACTATACTTTAGACCTTATTGGAATTATTTTTTTCTCCTTATTCACTCAGTATATTTTAATATTGCAATAACAGTTATCTGTATTTGCAATATTGCAATTACAGTAGTTATCTGTATTTGGCAATTTGAGTTATGTATTGTCTTGTGTTACTCTCTAGATCATTAGATCCAAGTGGTCACAGTTTGTCTTAGTTTATTCTCTGAGTCTCTTAATATACGTGTAATGGTGTCTTGTATGGAATAATCAACATACTAATTTAACTAATCATAGTTTGCTCTCCCGTCTTTCATAGTTTCTTTTTATATTCATGCATATGTAGGTATCTAAGAAAATTTATCTCAGGAATATATTTTTCTTGTATACTTATTTAGAATTCAGCAACTTTTCTCATTTTGTTAATTTTTGTTTTCTTATTTTTAAACACATTATCAGAGACTGAACAAAATTAAGAATGGTTGTTTTGGAAAGAACTGCCAACTGGTTGATTTAGCATTTTGTCAGAGATCTGTTTCATGTTTTGCATGCTTTTCTATAGCAGTGTAATTTTTACCCATTTTGTTTATATAAAACGGATCACAACTTTTTTTAAGTAGAAATGGGGAATCTAAAAAAGTAGTTTAGAACTTACTCATGAAATTATTTCAGGAGCATTCAGTGACCCACAAGAAGTTTCCAACACTAGGTTAATAGTGGTTCTCCTACGTATAGTCTAGAGTAGATTTTCCAAACTGTGCTTCAAAGGATGTTGGTAGTTGTGGCAGATAATGGTTTGGATAATTATATGTAATTAGACATCCTGTTTTAATCTACAGAATTTATACTCACCACTTCCAGGTTAGTTATGTTGTGGAAAGGGTAAGAATGCTGATGTGAAAAGGATAAATAGGAAGTGAATTGTGTTTATCAGGATGTAAAATGTACACACCATAAAATTTACTTCTATCACATCTGCCTAAGATGGTCGCAGACAACAGTGTCCATACCTAGGCACACATACATACCCTATGATCAATTTCTAGCTGAGATGGTTCCCTCAGAGAGAGAACTGAAAAGCACAATTGTGATACAAATGAAGAACTGTCACAAGATGGAAGGAAAGTGGGCGAGGAGATCCCACTTGCGGTACCGACAGAGGGGCAGTACCAATTCTTTTTTAGACTCCTCTTCTGTGGCTCAGCTGGTAAAGAATCCGCCTGCAATGCGGGAGACCTGGGTTTGATCCCTGGGTCGGGAAGATCCCCTGGAGAAGGGAAAGTCTACCCACTCCAGTATTCTGGCCTGGAGAATTCCATGGACTGTATAGTCCATGGGGTCACAAGGAGTCGGACACAACTGAGCGACTTTCACTTTCACTTCACTTCTATACACAGGAAAGTCGAATGGGGAGAGGAACACTCTAAATGGCATTTAGAGAAGTTACGTGACTCAGCCCTGGAGCAAGCTCAAAGTCTAGAGGAGGAGAGTCATTTAGGAAACAGTAACAAAGGCAAATAAACCTTAATTAAGATTTTGAAATTCAAGCCCAACATAGCATGTCAGTTTAATAACCTCGGTGATTCCAATAACTTTAGTTAATGGTTGGTTAAAGAACATTATACATGTTTTATTTGTTTTTAATATAGGGTTTCTCAGACGTGTTAGGAAATACCTCTTTTTTTCCAGAGTGGAGGTTTTCACAGAGTGGTCTAGGGAAGCTTGGGGTTCCCTGTGACCTTTTTAGGCAGTCAGTGAGGTCCCTCTTTTTTCAACTACATCCCTCTGAGGTTGAATGTTCTTCATTTACTTCAACCAAAACAACTTGTGCAACTGACTAAATGCAGAGGCAGATAGGAGAATCCAACTCTCTTCCATTAAATGAGACATTAAAGAGATTTGAAAAAAATGTAAAACAGTACCACATTTCTTATTCTTCTTTATTTAATAAAGGTTGTTATTTATGTTATTTTAGAAAAGGCAGAGGAATCAGAGATCAAATTGCCAACATCCGCTGGATTATTGAAAAAGCAAGACAGTTCCAGAAAAACATCTATTTCTGCTTTATTGACTATGCTAAAGCTTTTAACTGTGTGGATCACCACAAACTGAGGAAAATTCTAAAAGAGATGCAAATACCAGACCACCTGACCTGCCTCCTGCGAAGTCTGTATGCAGGTCAGGAAGCAACAGTTAGAACTGGACATGGAACAACAGACTGGTTCCACATAGGCAAAGGAGTATGTCAAGGCTGTATACTGTCACCCTGCTTATTTAACTTATATGCAGAGTACATTTTGAGAAAAGCTGGGCTGAATGAAGTGCAAGCTGGAAGATCAAGATTGCCGGAGAAATATCAATAACCTCAGATATGCAGATGACAGCACCCTTATGGCAGAAAGTGAAGAGGAACTAAAAAGGCTCTTGATGAAAGTGAAAGAGGAGAGTGAAAAAGTTGGCTTAAAGCTCAACATTAAGAAAACTAAGATCATGGCATCCGGTCCTATCACTTCCTGGGAAATAGAAGGGGAAATAGTGTCAGACTTTCTTTTTTTGGGCTCCAAAATCACATGCAGATGATGACTGCAGCCATGAAATTAAAAGATGCTTGCTCCTTGGAAGAAAGTTATGACCAAGCCAGACATCATATTAAAAAGTAGAGATATTACTTTGCCAAAGGTCTGTCTTATCAAGGCTGTGGTTTTTCCAGTAGTCATGTATGGATGTGAGAGTTTCTATAAAGAAAGCTGAGCGTTGAAGAATTGATGCTTTTGGACTGTGTTGTTGGAGAAGACACTTGAGAGTCCCTTGGACTGCAAGGAGATCCAACCACTCTATCCTAAAGGAAATCACCCCTGAATGTTCAATGGAAGGACTGATGTTGAAGCTGAAGCGCCAGTACTTTGGCCACCTGATGTGAAGAACTGACTCATTTGAAAAGACCCCAGTGCTGGGAAAGATTGAATGTGGGAGGAGAAGGGGATGACAGAGGATGAGATGGTTGGATAGCATCACTGACTCAATGGACATGAGTTTGAGCAAGCTCTGGGAGTTTGTGATGGACAGGGAGGCCTGGCATGCTGCAGTCCATGGGGTTGCAAAGAGTCAGACACAGCTGAGCAACTGAACTGTTATTTATGGTAACCTGTAATGGATTTATTATTTTAAATGAATTATTAAATTAAAAACTTTAAATCTCTATTTTATTTTTAATACGTTAAATGTTAACAGGTAAAACCCACATCAACCAAACCTCATTAGAGTCCTCATTTATTTTTAAGAATGTAGAATTTTCATGAGACCAAAAAAATAAAATAAAAAACCTCAATCTCAGAGGCAAGTCTGGTATGGTGGGTTTCCAACATTATTTAAAGAATAACAAGCAATCACAGTTTTGCTTGAACTAATAGTTCCAAAAGAATGTCATCACCGTGCAGGGATCATTGAATAATAAGAGTAAACAATTGCCATGTTTTATTCATCTTTTTTCTTCTCTTGATAATATCAAGTACTTTGAGTGGACAGACTCTTCTGCTTGATCAAGCTTGCTGCTGATGCTTTCTATTCCACCTCCCCCCCCCCGCCCCCTTTATTTCATTGTATTCTTTAGCTCCAGAATTTGTTTCATTCTTTTTTTTATGATTTCTGTTGAAGCAGTCACCTTGTCTAGTCTTTGCTGAGTGGCTTTGGGAGAAAAATAGTTTCACCAGTCAGTATGGCTAAGAAGAGTTCTGATGCTCTCTGTGAAATCACCCACTCTACATCTACTGTTCCTCTTGGGAGCAAATTATGGGATTGTATGTGTATACTCATGTGCACACTTGCTCAGTCGTGTCCAACTCTTTGCGACTCCATGGACTGTTGTCAGCTCGACCCCTCTGTCCATGGAGTTCTCCAGGTGAGAATACTGGAGTGGGTTGCTATTTCTTCCTCCAGGGGATCTTTCCGACCCAGGGGCTGAACCCAAGTCTCTTGTGTCTCCTGCATGGGCAGGTGGATTCTTTACCTGTGTGCCACCTGGGAAGCCCTACTAAGGTTGTGTGCACCGCTCAATTCTCTAAAGCCAGGCCAGGTGTGGAAGACCTCATGTTTACCCTGGGGGGGCGGGGGGTGCCCTGAGTGTGTCTTCTTCCCTACCTGCAGTCAGGCTGACTTTCTGCATATGCTCACAAGCCATCCACAAAAACTGGCATTCACAACCCACCAGAGTGTTCTCAGGGGGTCGGTGATGGGTTGGGGAGGAATATTAGGGTAAGTGAGGCATCAGAGCTTTGGGGGCACCCATGGGCCAGTTGGCGGGACCTGTGGCCAGGTGTCCCAAATGACTTTTGGGGCATCTTCCTCATGGATTTTGTGTCATAGGATTCACAATCCTCTTAGCGTCTCTCACTGTCTCATCTTGAGTTGACTACTCAAGTGTTCTGGCTTGGGTAAGAAAAAAGTAAGCCTCAGGGACAGAGTCTCACATGACTAGGGGAGCAAGACACTCACTATACCCTTACTTCCCCATGAGGAGAAGCTGCTGGGGGCCGAGGAGGTGTTTCTCTTGGCACTGAGATGTGCCCCTTTGGGGGAGAGGTGATATGGGTAAAATGAAATGGTTCTTACTTTTTCCAATGGATTTATTTTCAGATTTCTGTTTGCTCCAATGTTGTGCTGAGACTTCTCCACTGAACTCCTGGATTCCTACAAAGGTAGGTGTGGTGGTTAAATTCAATGTTCTATTTGAGGATGACAGTTATAGAGAGACAGAGAAAGAAAGGAAAAATAAACTCCTGATATCTTGCTGACAATCCTTGGGATTTATATTTTGGATAAGCATTCTCAGTTGCTGGTTAGGATAAAGAAAATTAGGGAAATTTGTAGCTCCCTGTGGGAGGCAATATGCAGAGAATGTTATGGGTAATTTTTCAAATATCCAGAGAATGTTCTGGATGGGTAATTTTTCAAATATCCAGAGAATGTTCTGGATAATTTCTCAAATTGGTGCTAGAACATATAAAGACAGTGAACAAACTGGATTGAGTAGAAGGGTCAGGTTTGTAATAGTGCTTAGTGGATCAGGTTGAATTAAGCAAGAAGAGATTTTATGGATATGTGTTTGAAAATGGTGGGAAATGAATGGAAGAGTCTGAAAGATTTGATTTAAAAAAGATTGTTCAGATGAATTTCAACTGGTTCATGCTTGTTTATAAATGGATGTTTGACAAAAGTATCATTGGCATGAAAACATCCTTAATATTGAAGGGGAATTATAAATGGGGATTGTGAAAATCCATTCAGTCCTGGCATGTTAAAGGTCCAGCTCTTCTGTAGTTGGGTGCAGAAGCAAAAGTCATTACTCCTTTCCTTATGATAGACTAATATAATTGTTGTTTGCTTTTTCTGTGTTATGACGTGTACTGTTACGATAATAAGAGTGTGTCTATGAAGAGGAGAAACCAAAAGGACTCTGGTTACAGTAGTGGTATGGGTTGGACGGCAAAGAGAAGATGGTTACTGCAAAGTGGAGAAGGGCAGATGGATGAAAGTTTTAAGTTTTGCAGAGCCTCACTTCCTGTGTGGTAGGTTTGAAATACTGCTTTTAGTTCTTCTCTCTCCAAACTGCAGGCATGTGACTGGGACATCACATGTCCGCTAAGTTGCTGCAAGTAGACCCTATCTGTCCTCAGCTCATCACTGTAATGGCCTTAGAGAAAAGTGCCACTAGGGTGCATGAGAGCACATGTCCTCACAGAATACATCCTATTTATCACATTAGTCCAAGGGCAGATCCGGAAGAACACCGACTTTATGCAGAGGCAGACTGAGTATTGAAACATGTTGTTTATAAAACGCTATGTGACTTTTGCTGTCAATGAGCAAGGCTAAATGATATACAGCTCACAGATTGTTCCTCTTTCTTTGTGATGAAAAGGACTGCAAAATAAGATTTTAAGTATTTACAATCACCTAATAAAATGCTTCATGAGTATTTATGAGGTACTTCTTTAACTGGATAAATTGTAATATTAATCAAAATCAAGACTACTACTTGGAGTTCTTCCAAGAACCCAGATCTTAGAGCTCTTCGGGTATTTCTCAATTCATTAATTCTCAGTTGTTTACCTCATTCTTTCTGCATGTACAAGAATGCTGCTATCTGACAGGAAGTCAAACAACTCCAATATGAATTGTTGTTTGCTGGTTTATTAGCTAAATCATGATGACTTAGGATATTGTTAATATTAAACAAAATTCTTCTAAGTGAATATGCATGAATGCAATTTTATTATGTTATGATTTCCTCTCTGCTCTGTGATTGAGACCCTGTGGGAGGCAGATTCATACATCAAAGTTAATTCTTTGCACATCCTCTTTTCTCACCCTCTGCCCCTTTCTCAGTGAGGTAGGGGTTGAGACATAGTGTTCTATGGGACTGAGACAGACCAAGGTGGAATTTAATGGTTTATGGACTTACAGACACAAAGGCATCTTTATCTTGAAAGCATCTGTATTAGTTCCTGAAAGAATATCAGTAATGATTTCAGTTGCTTTAATTTTTTGAAGCCCAGTCTGATAACATGTAGAATGAGGCAATACTTCACAGGTGTTTTGTTTGGTTTTAACCCTAGGTGGTTTGTTTCAGCAAAGTTGGTTTTGAGACTAATGGAATCTCAGACAATATTTATAATCGACATTGCATGTTTTTATCCTGCTCCAAAAGCTCTGTTAAAGCTCCCAATGGTACAGAAAAAAGTAAAAAACACAGTTAAGCAATATGACCTGCCATGATAAGAATTTTTCCTATTCTAAAAAGGCTAGTGAAAATGTGGAACTTTACCTGAGTCCTTTTCTCCTGGAAAACAGGAACAACAGTCAAGAAATCTCCCCCATCCTTTTTGTGTTTCTGAAAATTGTTTATTGCAGAGATCCATTCTTACTCATATGACTTACACAAGAAGTTATCTTCAAATTTCATGTATCTGTAACAAGGCTGCTTGTTAGACACTTTATATTCCCATCCTTGGTCTCATAAATGATTAGCTGAATGTGTTTCTCCACTTAAATGATCTCTGATCTCATCACTCCCTCACATCCAGTTCTTTCTAGCCTTCTTGTATTAAAACAGTATTCAGCATTTGCTTTAATCAAGTATGATAAGACCAGCAGATGTGTTCTAACTTGCTTTTGTTTAAGTTTTGTATACTTATACCTCCTTGGAGACAGGGAACAAGAAGCATGATATGCCATGCAGGGCCATATAGAGAAGCCCCAGGATCAATCAGGAGGCAGAGGGAGTGAGTGGACAAGGGACTATATAGTGACTTCTGCAAGAAGCAATAGGTGAGGTAGGTAAATAGGCTTAGGGTTGGCTAGTTAGAATAATTTTGGCATGCTCTGTGGGCTGTTTTTAGTTGTCTGATACTTGTCCCTGGCAAGAATTTCCCAAAGTATAAGTCTTAATGAGAGGAGTCCAGTAAAGGAGGTGTTGGAGTAGGGGTGTGTTGATCTATGCCAAATAGACTGCTAGCTATTTCTCCAGCAAAGTTGGATTCATTGGGGATCAGCAGAGAGTTGCTGTTTGTGCCTGCAACCATGATGAGAAAAAAATGGGATCTGATTGTTGGTCTACCTAAGAGCAAGTGGGTTCACCAAACTCTTCTTTAAGGCATTAAAAAGGCTATGTCATTCAGTTCTACCCAGGGAATTGGGTTGCAGTTTTTATTGCTGAGTAAAACCTGCAGAGGTTTGGCTGTGAGAAATTTGGGATCCAGTTTTGGCAATAACCAATTAGCCCAAGAAAACCCCACAGTTGGTGCTTAGTTTTGGGTTTGGGGAAACTTAGAACACAATGAAACTTATCTGGATCTAGAAGTAACCCTTGTTCTGGTATGAGATGTTCTAAATATTGAATTTGGATTTGGGCAAACTGCATTTTTTTCTTTGGCAACCTTTATGTCCCTTTAAGGCTAAAAGCTTTAGAAAATGGATACTGTCTTCCTCTGAGGAGGCTTGAGAAGGAGAGCAAAGAAGCAAATTATCCCCCTATTGCAGCAAAGTAGAACCTCTGGGGAACTTTGTATTATCCAGATCAGCCTTCAGGATTTGCAGGAAATACGAAGGACTCTCAGTAAAAGCCTGAGGCATGACTAGCCAGGTGAATTACTTTTCTTCCCTAGTGAAAGCAAAAAAGATACTGGGTAGCTTCATCAACTGAAATACTAAAGAATTCACTGGGTAAATCAGTCACAGTAAAGAATTTACTTTTGGTGGGAATGGACGGTAGTAACTGGTGAGGGTGAGGAACAATAGGGCGTCAAGGGATAATGATGTTGTTTATTGTCCAGAGGTCCTGGACAGGCCTCCATCCTTTGTCCTTAGGCTTTCCCACTGGTAAATGGGAATGTTACAGGGACTGGTGCAAGGATGATAAGGCCTTGAGTCTTGTAATCAATTATGGGCTTTGCCCGTTAAAGGGCTTCTTATAGGGTATTGGTTAATTGGGGGAAGAGGCTTTGGCAGGTTTATTTGAATCTGATGGGAAACATGCTGTGAATTTTGCCAATATCAGTTGGAGATTTTGCCTATAAGGAATGTGATAGCTGATTCAAAAGGGAGGCATGAGAGTTTTTTTAAGAATCAGTTTTCGTTCTGTCAGAGATGAAACAAATGAAAGGTGTCAAAGGGACATTTCATTCACCTGGATGGTTACTTTGATTACTATCCAATTCCAGAGTTATTTTCACCTTTTATAATTCTTTAAGTTTCAGCCTAATTGGTAGGAGGATCAAAACTAAGGAGAGAATGGTGTGTACCTCCCAAAGGGCCTGGAAAGGGGATAGGTTCAGAGACAAGAATCTCTTGAGGTCCATTAGAGATCCCCACTACTTGAGCTATCTTAGCACTCTGAGGCAGGGGTTTCTTTGTAGAAGTGGGGTCAGGCACTGAAAGTATGGCTCCAGGCCCATTAGGACTGTGAGAGTTTCATCCCCTCTATGGAGAAATGTTTCTCAAAGCTGATTAAGGGGGAGGGTTGGGAAGAGCCCCCGTCATTCCTTGTGTACATGCTCAGTCGTCCAGTCATATCTGACTCCTTGTGACCCCACAGGACTTGACCCCATGGACCCCATCCATAGGATTTCCTGGGTAAGAATACTGGAGTGGGTTGCCATTCTTGTCTCCAGGGGATCTTCCCAACCCAAGTATTGAACTCGGATCTCCTGCACTGCAGGCAGATTATTTACCATCTGAGCCACCAGGGAAGCCTGTCACTCCTTGGAGCTCTGTCAGTTGAGAATTGGGAGGATATGGGGAAAGCTGGTTAGAGGACTGAGGCACCTGAGGCACTTGAATTTGTAACAATCTCATTTCCAATGTCCTGGCTCTTTGCAATAAGAGCAGAGACTAGGAGCATTTTAGTTTCATTTCGGAGCCTTTATTCACTGGAATTGAAGTTCAAGATAAATAACTTTAGTCATCTTCCTTTGAGATGACTCATCAAAAGTGTAAGAAGGCTGGTTTGCCAGATGGACTAACTGCAGTGGACATGGTTTTCCATTCCATCCTGGTCCTTTTTTACTAAAAGAGAAAGGTCTCAGTTTAGCCCATTAATAAACATAGAGTTAAAAGCTACCTGGATGGAATGAAAATCTGAGGGAGGACCAGAATTTACTTTAAAAACTTTCTGAAGTCAATTGTCCTAGTCATGAACAAGCTTATCGGATTTTTGTGTACAAGGCTGAATTTTATTGCAATCAACAGGCTTTGGAAAAGCCTTAGGCATTGATTGATGAGGACACCTAGTGATTGTTGGAGCCTGCTCGTGAGTTACTGGGCTGGTCCTCTGCTTGTAAATAACTCTAGGATCCAAAGGAACTGGGTTCTCACCAGTTTACAAAGAACTGCCCCAATTCCAAAGGAATGTACCAAGGGTTGAAAAACTAGCAGTTTGAGTGAAGCAGTTCCTGTTGCTAAAGAAGTGGTCTGAGAGGTTCTTGGCCAGCTTTGGTCAAAACCCTCCCATCTAAAAGCCAGACTGATGTGCCAAATGAGTACTTGGGTATAGAACAGAGCCTTAGCCAGAAAGAACAAAACTTTAAAGTAGACCCCAAATAAAGCAGAGAACTCCAAGTGTAAAGAGAGTTTGAGCTCAGATAAAGGAGAGAGACATACCTTCAAATTCCATGGTTGATGAGAAGAGCAGCGAGCACAATGGTTCAATTATGGGTGCCATACTTGTTTACTCATCAACCGAGAGCCTCTGAGTATCTTCTTTGCTCTATTGATACATTGGTTGGTTTGTATATCAAAGACATTCACTCTCTAGAAGGCAAATTGTTTACTATCTCTAGGAATTGGCTAGCCCTAGTGAGCCAGTCTCTGCAAGATCAGCGAGTCCTCAAGATATCAAAGCATCAAAAATATTAAACAGAAAGATATGATTAATAAAACTGCTTACTCATTCTTATAAAAGAAAAACCCTTTTTCTTTCTGACCTTTGAAATTTTTGCAGATATTATGGCCAGAGCATTCTCTCTATTCCTATAACCCCCCTTTCCTTATTGGAAAACACTTTGTGAATAAAATCTTTCTTTACTTGTGTCTGAAGGTTTTTATCTGATGTCAGAAAGACTAACCATTGGGTTTGTCTTAGTCACTTTTCAGCAAGGTTGGGGTGGTGATGGTGGATTGAAGAGGATGGGCTAAATGCAAGCCTACAGGGAACTGAGCCTGTTCCCTTCTGCTTTGTCCCAGAAAAGAGATCTTTTATTCCAAACAGTTTAATCAGAGTCCGTGTATGAGTCTCCCACTTCCTTTTGCTATTGTCTCTTATTGTGTGATAAATTACCACAAACTTAGTGGCTTAACACAAAATAAATTCATTGTCATACAATTTTGAAAGTCAGACGTTCCAAGTTAGCCTCACTGAGCAGCAGTCAAAGCATCAGTAGGACTGGCTCCTTCTGGATTCTCTAGGGAGACCATTTCTTAACATTTTCCAGTTTCTAGAGACTGCTTGCTGTCCTTGGCTTGCAGCCACCTTCCATCTTCAAAGCCAACGATTAGCCAGTTGTGTGTTTCCTGTAACGTATCACTTTGACTCCGGCTCTTCTGTCTCTTATGCACTCAGAAAGGACCCGTGTGATTAGACGAGGCTCATCCAGATAATCCAGGATAATCTTTCCTTTTAAAAGTCAGCTAATGAGCAACCTTACCTCCATCTGCTGCCATGATTTCCCTCTGCCATGTAGTATAATATGTTCACCTGTTCCGGAGATTAGGTTCCTTGGGCATCTTTAAGAGCCCATTATTCTGCTTTCAACTGTCAGGCAGAATGTCCCTTGGATAAGTCTATTCAGCCCCATTCAAGGCCAACCTTACAGCTTCTCGGGGAAATAAAAAATAATCTGAGATGTTTCCTCAAAAGGGGTTTAGCATAAGAAAGTTGGAAAGTGTTAAAAACTGTCTCAACAGAGAAATGGCATAGGGAGGCTCTTTCATTGGGGAGTTAATATCAGAAACAACTTTCATTTTGTTATTTATCTCAGTTTATATATTTATATAGTTTAAATAAATTAGAAAGAGAATAATTACATGGACTGGAACCTAGCACTTGCTCAGGTCTCAGTCTCAGGTTTAATATGCAATCCTATGTAATTACTGTAGGCACCTAACTACAGTTCACAGGCCAAGGGTTTCAGCATGAAGCAGTAAGTGGCAGAGGTGGAATCAGATTGAAGATCTAACTGCGAGACCTTGAAATAGCTATTTAAAATGTGAGCCTCATTTGCCTCTTCTATGAAACAGAGATATAATTGTCTACCATGAAATACTTGTTTGACCTCATGAAGATAGATTTAAACATATCACATCAGAAGCTATAATCTAAGATACGTTCTTACAACTAGTGGTGATTTTCATATGTAACAAGAATTTTTACCTCAAGCTCCTTGTTTCTCTCACCTGGGCTATTATCGTATTCTTCTAATATTTCACTCCTACCATGTTCTATCCACTTCAAGTGAATTTAAAATGTAGCATAATTACAACGTAAGTCAAATCAGATTGTCTCTGACTTAAATTGCTCAGTGGCTTGACATTGCGCATTACATTATCTGGGAGGATGCATTCATTCATTCTTTTGTTCATTCAGTAGCATTTATTTAGTATCTTAGGCTTTTAGAAAATGTTAGTGAACAAATCTCAACTCTAGATCTGATAATTTGTCTATATTCCTCACTGAAGAGTTGATTATCATCTAAGATAAGGTGATCAGGCAAAAAATAGTATATAATGTCTACATGAACACCTTTAGATTGGTTTGTGTATGAGAGAGACAGATCCTAGGAAGTCATGTAATCTGTAAAAACGTGGGAAAGGCCACAGGAAAGTAGAAGACATGATCAGTTTCATTTTCACAGTAAACTCCACTACAAACATAATTCGCCTCCACAGGGCTGTAGTCCCTGCTTTTAGTTGCAGTGTCTATGGATTCCATGATGGTAAGTTGTCCTTTTAGTAAGGGATCATCGGAACAGTTTTCTCAAAACAGGCAGATTTCCTCGTAATGTGATTTGTCTTAGGAGCTGTTGCAGTATTTGGTCAGACACTCCAGGCAATATCACCGCAGCTATTACTGAAGGAAAAGGTGACGCATCAGGTTAAGCCAGGCGGCTGGCCACTTTTTACTAAAACGTTTGTTGATACCACATTATCTACCTCAAAGGCATCCTAAAAACGAATTTCACAGCAACATAAGACCACATGATATAAGAGAAGGAAAATGGACTTTGAAAATAAATGATGTGGAGAGAACAAGATGGCAGAGGAGTAGGTGGACGTGAAGTACGTCTCTCTCCATGGATACATCAGGAATACATCTTCAGACACAGACGTGCATGCAGAACACCAGCTGAGAGCAGACAGGAGTACCTGGCCAGAGGAAAAGAATATATAGAACCACGCAAAACTCGGTAGGATGAAGGAACTAGGGAAAAGCAGGAGTGTTAGTAGGACTGGACCTGCCCTCGGCAGGTGGGGGAACTGAAGTAGGGGTCTGATCCCCACATCAGGGTAATTGTGTGAGTCAGAGGAGAAACATTTAAGGCTGAGAGTGAAACAGCTGATCTGTGGCAGCCTAAATGGAATGAGAATCAGACAGTCCTTGCCACAGCCATACATACCCTGGACAGGGATGCAGGTCCCCTGGAAGGTGCAGGGGCCAGGAGCTGGAGTTTAGGGATTGTGGAGCAATCTCATGGCAAGGGCTGCTGTTGACTGCAGAGAGATGGATGGAGGGGATGTGAGGGAGGAGATTTTGGTGGGAGATGCCTGTGGAGGGAAGCTGGGCGGACATGGAAGCAAGGCGATACTGCTGAGTCACGCGTAGCAGGGTGGGGGTGGGGGGGTGGGGGGGAGCCGTCACTATAGCCTTCCTCTCCCCACAAGCCAGCATCGGCAGATGAATAATAGAGAGGCTGGCCCACCAAATGCCTGACGCACTGCACTACAGAGGAGGACCCCACCCAGGGTGCTCCTTTAAAGTGACTGATGCGCCGAACTACAGAGTAGGACCCCAGCCGGGGGGCCCCTCTATGTGTCTGAACGAGTGGAGCTACAGAGAAAAACTGGCCAAGGAGGCCTTCTGATTGCCAGCTACAAGAGGCTCGAGAAAAGACTCAGATAGGGCCATAACTCCTGCGTGGAGGGAGTCTGTGTCCCTGCACACTGGGCACCCCCGGGGTCCCCTCAAGCCAAGTAGCTCTGCCACCTTCACGCTCAACTCACTGGGGCAGAGCTGCCATAGGCAAAAAAAAAAAAGCCTTGCGTCTATGCATGTAGGATCACTTGGGTAGTGTCTGACTCTTTGAGACCCTGTGGACTGTGGCCTGCCAGGCTTCTCTGTCAGGGTGGCTCTCCAGGCAAGAATACTGCATTGTATCGGCCAATCCTGGTTGCCACACCCTTCTAGAGCACTATATTTGCTGCTGCCCTAGCTGCCAACCCCCCTGAGTGCCTGGTGCTGCCAGAACCCCTGTGGCCCAAGCAGCTGCACCACCTCCACCCCTGGCCCTCACAGGGGCAGACCCAAGTCCTCCAGGGCAGCCTCAGGAGCAAACCCCAGTGGATGACCCACATGCAGAGGTGGAAATAAAACCACAATTGAAACACGTGGGCAGTGTGGC
The DNA here is from genome assembly GCF_033118175.1 of Dama dama. Taxonomy (NCBI): domain Eukaryota; kingdom Metazoa; phylum Chordata; class Mammalia; order Artiodactyla; family Cervidae; genus Dama; species Dama dama. Next base: position 32,940,495 of record NC_083684.1, read on the forward strand.
TAAGGAAGAAGACCCCAAACCTCCCCACCAGCTGTACAAGCTGCAAATTAGATCCACATGATGAACTAAGCAAACTCTGTGTCTATGGAATATATAAAAGGCCATTGAAAGCTCCCACAAAAGATACCGCACTAGTTCTGATAGCTGTGGACATTGGAGGCAAGAACACACAGGAGTAGGACCAGATTAGAACCTGAGCAGCCCCCACAGCAGGTCCAGAGACCAGCACAGTGGTGGAGGGCGTCCTGCGGAGGTGAGGTGGACAGTGCCCCCCAGTGAGGGAATGGACTCTGACGGCAGTGACTCAAGAAAAACATTTATTATTCTTATGTTTTGACTTGTTCTGTAGATTCTTTTGGATTTCCCACCCCCTCCCATGTTGTAGTTGTCAATTTTATTGGCACTATGAAATCTAATTAAACTTTTTATTGCCTCAGTAACATTTTTTATTGTTGTTATAAACCTCTACCTCTACGCTGGGCTTTTGCCATGCTGTGGAGTTTTCCAATTTTTTTTTTTTCCTTTTTATTTCTTTTTCCTTTTTTCCTCTTTTTTATAATTTTAATTTTTAAACCTATTATATTTTTTCTACATTTATCCCTCTGTGTGCCTTTCCTAATATTCTTTTCCCCTTGCAGTTAATCTTTAATATATATAAATCTTCTTCATCTACCTCTATTTAACTTTGCATATCTATTCTTTCTTTCTTTTCTTTCCTCTCAACATATTTGTTAGTTTTGTTTTCATTGCTTTAGTACTGATTTGGCAACTTGCTTTAGTTTTTTCCATTTTGTGATTTAGTTAGTTTTGTTCTTAACTGGTAAATATAATTTTTGATTTTCTTTATTCTCCAGATCAGTCTACTGTAACTTTATTTTTGTTGGACTGTTTGGACTTTGCTCATGGGTATATATATGTGTGTGTGTATTCCATTATTTTAATTATTATTTGTCTGATTTTGTAACTGCCATTTGTCTGGGGTTCATCTTTGGATTCTCATTTTTGGATATTTGTTTTAATCTCACTTAATGCCATAATAAACTTCTTATGGAATCTTTGTTCCTGACACTAATGCCTATACTTCTTAAACTCTTTCAAAAAATTGGAGAGGAAGGAACACTCCCAAACTCATTCTACAAGGCCACCATCACCCTGATACCAAAACCAGACAAAGACAACACCAAAAAAGAAAACTACAGGCCAATATCACTGATGAGCGTAGATGCAAAAATCCTCAACGAAATTTTAGCAAACAGAATTCAGCAACACATCAAAAAGCTCATATACCATAATCAAGCTGGGTTTATTCCAGGAATGTAAGGATTCTTCAATATATGCAAATCAATCAATGTGATATATCATATTGACAACTGAAAAGATAAAACCATATGATTATCTCAATAGATGCAGAAAAAGCCTTACACAAAATTCAGCACCCATTTATGATTAAAACTCTTCAAAAAATGAGCGTAGAAGGAGCCTACTTCAGCATTATAAAGGCCTTATATGATAAGCCTACAGCATACATTATTCTCAATGCTGAAAAACAGAAAGCATTCCCCCTATGATCAGGAACAAAACAAGGGTATCCACTTTTACCATTATTATTCAACATAGTTCTGGAAATCCTAGCTACAGCGATTGGAGAAGAAAAAGAAATAAAAGGAATCCAGATTGGAAAAGAAGAAGTTAAGCTCTCACTGTTTTCAGGTGACGTGATACTGTATATAGAAAACCTTGAAGACACTATCAGAAAATTACTAGAACTAATCAGTGAATTTAGCAAAGTTTCAGGATACAAAATCAATGCACACAAATCACTTGCATTTCTATATACTAACAATGAAAAATCAGAGGAGAAATTAAGGAATCAATCCCATTCACCACTGCAACAAAAAGAATTAAATATCAAGGAATAAACTTACCTAAGGAGACAAAAGAACTGTACACAGAAGATTATAAGACACTAATGAAAGAAAAAAAAGATGACATAAATGGAGAAATATTTCATGTTTCTGAGTAGGAAGAATCAATATTTTGAAAATGACTATACTACCAAATGCAATCTACAGATTCAGTGTGATCCCTCTCAAGTTACCAGTGGCATTTTTCACAGAACTAGAAAAAAAAAAATTCACAGTTCATATGGAAACACAAAAGACCCTGCATAGAAAGCAGTCTTCAAAAAGAAGCATGAAGCTGGAGAAATCAACCCTCTTGACTTCAGATTATACTACAAAGAGCTACAGTCATCAAGACAGTATGGTACTGGCACAAAAACAGAAATATAGACCAATGGAACAAGATAGAAAGCCCAGAAATAAACCCAAGCACCTATGGGTACCTTATTTTTGACAAAGGAGGCAAGAATATACAATGGGGCAAAGACAGCCTCTTCAATAAATAGTGCTGGGAAACCTGGACAGCTACATGTAAAAAAGTTAAATTAGAATACTTCCTAACACCATACACAAAGGGAAACTCAAAATGCATTAAAGTCCTAAATGTAAGACCAGAAACTATAAAACTCTTAGTGGAAAACTTAGGCAGAACACTTGATGATATAAATCAAAGCAAGATCCTCTATGACCCATCTCCTAGAGTAACAGAGATAAAAACCAAAGTAAACAAGTGGGACTTGATTAAACTTAAAACCTTTTGCACAGCAAAGGAAACTATAAGCAAGGTGAAAAGACATCCCTCAGAATGGGAGAAAGTAATAGCAAATGAAACAACTGACAAAGGATTACTTTCCAAAATATACAAGCAGCTCATACAACTCAATGCCAGAAAAATAACCCAATCAAAAAGTTGGGAAAATACCTAAACAGACATTTCTCCAAAGAAGACATACAGATGGCTAACAAACATATGAAAAGATGCTCAACACTGCTCGTTATTAGAGAAATGCAAGTCAAAACTACAATGAGATATCACCTCACACCGGTCAGAATCAGTTTAGTTCAGTCGCTCAGTTGTGTCCAACTCTTTGTGACCCCATGGACTGCAGCACGCCAGGCTTCCCTGTCCATCACCAACTCCCAGAGCTTACTCAAACTCATATCCATTCAGTCAGTGATGTCATCCAACCATCTCATCCTCTGTTGTCCCCTTCTCCTCCCATCCTCAATCTTTCCCAGCCTCAGGGTCTTTTCAAGTGAGTCAGTTCTTCACATCAGATGGCCAAAGTATTGGAGTTTCAGCTTCAGCATCAGTCCTTCCAATGAATATTCAGGGCTGATTTCCTTTAGGATGGACTGGTTGGATCTCCTTGCAGTCCAAGGGACTCTCAAAAGTCTTCTCCAACAGCACAGTTCAAAAACATCAGTTCTTTGGTGTTCAGCTTTCTTTATGGTCCAACTCTCACATCCACATATGACTACTGGAAAAACCATAGCCTTGACTAGACGGACCTTTGTTGGCCAAGTAATGTCTCCGCTTTTTAATTTGCTGTCTAGTCTGGTCATAACTTCCCTGCCAAGGGGTAAGCATCTTTTAATTTCATGGCTGCGTTCACCATCTGCAGTGATTTTGGAACCCCCAAAAATAAAGTCTGCCACTGTTTCCCCATCTATTTGCCATGAAGTGATGGGACTGGATGACATGATTTTAGTTTTCTTAATGTTGAGCTTTAAGGCAACCTTTTCACTCTTCTCTTTCACTTTCATCAAGAGGCTCTTTAGTTCTTCACTTTCTGCCATAAGGGTGGTGTCATCTGCATGTCTGAGGTTATTGATATTTCTGTTGGCAATCTTGATTCCAGTTTGTGCTTCTTCTAGCCCAGCGTTTCTCATGATGCACTCTGTGTATAAGTTAAATAAGCAGGGTGAGAACATACAGCCTGGACGTAATCCTTTTCCTATTTGGAACCAGTCTGTTGTTCCATGTCTAGTTCTAACTGTTGCTTCCTGACCTGCATACAGATTTCTCAAGAGGCAGGTCAGGTGGTCTGGTATTCCCACCTCTTTCAGAATTTTCCAGTTTCTTTTGTTCCACACAGTCACATGCTTTGGTGTAGTCAATAAAGCAGAAATAGATGTTTTTCTGGGACTCTCTTGCTTTTTCAATGATCCAGCAGATGTTGGCTCTTTGATCTCTGGCTCCTCTGCCTTTTCTAAAACCAGCTTGAACATCTGGAAGTTCACAGTTCACATATTGTTGAAACCTGGCTTGGAGAATTTTGAGCATTACTTTGCTAGCGTGTGAGGTGAGTGCAATTGTTCGGTAGTTTGAACATTTTTTGGCTTTGCCTTTCTTTGGGATTGGAATAAAAAGTGACCGTTTCCAGTCCTGCAGCCATTGCTGAGTTTTCCAAATTTGCTGGCATGTAGTTACCTACATCAGTGCTCACTGGAAAATCTCAAAGCATCTTTTACTCATCCTATGTGCAATCAAGCTCAATATTCCCATTAAAACCAAACAAAAGCAAACTTTCCACATTTGTAAAATCTCTTCTATTCCATTCTCTCTGTATGCCTAGAAAGACTTTTTTTTTTTTTTTTAAATAATAAGAGCAATGGGAATCTACTTTAGCATCTTAAGCACATATAATTTATATACTTTGTATTTTTAGGATCAAAGTATATATCATGGATGGCAAGACCCTTCAGGGTCTTTCCTTCTGGCACCACATTGTTCTTCATTTTCCACTCCAAAGTGACTTGTCTTTTCCATCTCTGGGTCTTTAAATGGATTAAATCCTCTATGTGGAAATCCTTTTGCTCATACTCATCCTTACCTCACAGTGACTTAGTAAATTTTCCTCAGATATCAGCTTAAATCCATAGGAAGATCCCTTTGAACTGCCCTATCTCATCTGGTTCTTCTATTATTTTCACTTAAAAGTCAATATTTATTTCCTCCATGACATACACCAGAATTTTATTTTTATATTAAAAAAAAAATTACTCCAGTGCCTGATATCTGAACTAGACTGTGGCATGCATTAGGGCTGGAGTATGTTCTGTCTTCTCACTGTTTGGATCCACAGTGTCTCACCACCTGGGACAAAGCAGACATTCAATAAATACTTGTTGAATAAAAATAAATGCTGCTCAGAAATCACTAAGCAACTTTAGAATGATTGCATAAAATTCCAAAGTATAAGGTTAAATTATAACTCCTATACAAATACATGAAGAAAAGCTATCAAAGATGTATGTAACATTAATGGGAATCAGAAAGATACTAATACTGGGTTCACAGGTGAATTTAGAAGACAGATATACTCAGGCAATCAGGAATGCAGAGATAAATGTAATAATAAGTGCTAAACTGGCTAAACATCTGTTGGGCAATAAAATGTAATGTTTGGAGTCATCTTTTCTACAGATTGGAAAATCAATTTTATCTTCACTAGACAATATTCATTTTTACTGCTATGGACAATAATTATTTGCATGATATTCAATTTTATACAACTTCTACCACTAAAGAGGAGTATAAATAAGCCAGTTGAAAGACAATCAATGGTGCTTATCCTGTGGAATCAGGTAATACCCAAAGGGATCCCCACTCCTCTTAAAAGATGGCTAATCTTTCTTGCCCCTTTTTAAATATTCATTGCTTTCTCCCGAAGAAAATATCTTCACTTCTGCAAAAGTTTCTAATTTTATTCCCATCCCCAATTGAAATCTGTTAATCCTGCTAAGGTTTCATCTATAGATCATAAAGCTAAGAGTCTATCTCTTTATCCAACTGCTGAAAAGTATTTTGAATCCTTCTGCATCAGTTAAGAATTCAGACTATCCAGATAAATACTTTTATTAGGAAGAAAATGTCATGTAATTTATCTACACTCATCACTTGTCTCTTTCTAGGGGATGAGGCTAAGAGTATGAAAGACAGCCAGATCCACACTTCTCACTTTCATAGATGTTTCACTGAGTCTTTTCAGCTGATCAGACAGGATACGGTTATATAAATTATTGTAAAAATATTTTTATAACAACAGAAACAAAGGCCAGAGGGGTTATATCTATTAAGCACGTTGGTACAAGGGGGGAAAAATCAGAATTAATACAGCTCAGTTTCTCCAACTGATGGGTGTGTGATCTTGAGCAAATGCCTGATCTCTTCTGCACCATAACAAAAGAGATGGTATTCTCATTGTTGAAGCCCTTAGATGTCTTCAAGTCCTGATGCTTTGGGCTCCCAGGCCACACTCTTGGCTAACTCTGAAGCCTTGTGTTTAAGATCCCACTCCTAAGGGTTGCTGGTAGATTTCCGCTTTGAGATCTTGCTGTTTCCTGGAGTTACTAGTCCGGAAGCAGGCACCACTTCCCACACTGTTAGAGCACTGGAGGAATCTTTAGCACTTTTCCTTTTGTTTTGCTTTTTTCCCCTCAACGGGCTGTTATCTCGCCTTTCTTTCTTCCTGTGGTGGATTATCTTCCGTTTGCCCTCCAAATCCACTTTCTACCTTCTGTCTACTCTGCTTGTGTCCTAGAAGCCTGATGTACATTCAGTCCAGTTCAATTCAGTCGCTCAGCCGTGTCTGACTGATTCATGTGAGCCCATGAATCGCAGCACGCCAGGCCTCCCTGTCCATCACCAACTCCCGGAGTTCACCCAAACTCATGTGCATCGAGTCGGTGATGCCATCCAGCCATCTCATCCTCTGTCGTCCCCTTCTCCTCCTGCCCTCAATCCCTCCCAGCATCAGGGTCTTTTCCAATGATGTACATGGCCAACATCAAAAATATAAGCTTTTTGCTTTCTGCTATCAGTGGATGTTTTTAGCCAGAGATTAGAGAATGGGGTGGAAGACAATGAGATGAAGGTATTTATTCCCCCAGTTCTGCCCTTGCTGAATTCCTGTGGTTTGGCTCCATCACTCTTCTGAAGGCCACAGCGCCTCTTGGGAAGATCTACCTTGCAGCTACCTACTCTGTATTTCGTTCTGCTCTCTGAAAGTCTAAGCAGAGTACTAGTTCCACACTTTTGCTGGCCTTGGTGCATTGCATGAAGCACGGTTGTCTTCCCTAAATTCTGCCTGTGTATTAACAAGCCATCTTCATTAAGTGCTTCTCAATGGACCAGTTTGAATGCACTATCATTGCTGCTTGGGTCTTGACTGCTATCAGTACATCACAGCGTAAAGCTCAGGCTCGAGGGCTATTGACCTCAGAGTGCTTCTTCTTTACCATTCCAACAACTTGGACTTGAAAAAGCGATGCTTCACTAAAAAAAAGATAGAAACAGAGGGGAGGGGGGAAGAGAAGGCACCATTTTAAATAAATTTGTTCTGTTGCACCATGTTAATTAATTCGTTTCCTCACTGCTAGCCATCTATATCATATATATGTAAAAAAAAAAAAAAAATCTCTCCCTAACTCCCATCTCAGTTCTCTTGACTAAAAAAAAAGTGAAAATATACTAACACATCTAGAATGGCAATAGTGTTCAAAGTATATATTTGCCATGTGTTAGGAAGGTTACTTTTCAGGTACTCTCGCCTCTTCAGTTATGCTTGGTTTTCCAGATATTTGATCCTGTTTGCTATAACAAAATACCAGAGACTGGGTGGTTTAAACTACAGAAATGGATTTTGTCACAGTTCCGGAGACTAGAAGTCTGAGGGTGCCAGCATGACCAGTTTCTGGTGAGAGCCTTCATCCTGGCTTGCAAATTGTCACCTTCAGCTAAGAGAGAAAGCATACTGATTTTCCTCCTTATAAAGAGACTAATCCCCTACTTCTCTGGTGACCAGTGGTTAAGACTCCATGCCTCCAAAGTAGGGGGTGCAGGTTCAATCCCTGGTCAGGGAAATAAAATGCCCACATACCAGGTGATATGGCCAAAAATTTTTTTTTAAAGAGACTAATCCCATCAGGAAGCTTAACCCTAATTACCCTGCGAAGGCTTCATCTCCATATATCATCACATTGTAGGTAAGGCTTCAACATATGCATTTTAGGGGAAAACATGCACTCTAATAGACCTTAATTTATCAACTATATTAATTTTATTTTTTTAAAACTTTTTTCCCCAGTTCTTACAAGAGAGAAATAGGCTCTCTATTCTTTTTTTTTTCCCTGTAGAAGGTGGTTCTTTCCTCTCCTATTTCACTTAGTCTTCCATGTCCTTTAGTGGTTTCTCTCCGAATTTGCCATTTTTTCCCTCTGTGTTCTCCCCATTGCTACATACTTCACTTTATTGGGTGGTTGCAAGTCTGTTGGCTATTAGGCTATTAACACACAAAACAGTTAATAATAGCAAGAAGAAGAGCTGTATCATTTCCTCAAAGTTTTATTTCACTGGCTTCATACAGTTTAATTTTCTTAACAGTCTCTTGAAGGAGGTATGCACTGAATCACCATTTTCAGAGAGGTAAGCTGAGTGGAAGTTATGTGCTGAAAGTTACACTTTTAAGAGGTAACATGAACCTGTGTGCTTGACATAGTGCTCAAGCTCTTAACCACTTTAACAACAAGGGGAGCTTAGAAGGGCAGTGTGATTTTATGGCAAAGTAAGGAGACTTTGGGGCAAGGACACTTGTATTCAAATCCTAGTTGCTCTCCAGTCTAGCAGGGTGACTGAGGGAATCATGTAGGCACTCTGTGCCTCAGGTTCCTGATCTTTAAAATGACAGAGGTAATTCAAGCCTATGCCCCCACCAGTAACACTGAAGAAGCTGAAGCTGAACAGTTCTATGAAGACCAACAAGACCTTCTAGAACTAACACCCAAAAAAGATGTTCTTTTCATCATAGGGGACTGGAATGCAAAAGTAGGAAGTCAAGAAACACCTGGAAAATAGGCAAATTTGGCCTTGGAGTACAGAATGAAGCAGGTCAAAGGCTAATAGAGTTTTGCCAAGATAATGCACTGGTCATAGCAAACACCCTCTTCCAACAACACAAGAGAAGACTCTACACATGGACCTCACCAGATGGTCAACACTGGAATCAGATTGATTATATTCTTTGCAGCCAAAGATGGAGAAGCTCTATACACTCAGCAAAACAAGACTTGGAGCTGACTGTGGCTCAGATCATGAACTCCTTATTGCGAAACTCAGACTTAAATGGAAAAAAGTGTTGAAAACCACTAGTCCATTCAGGTATGACCTAAATAAAATCCTTTCTGATTATACAGTGGAAGTGAGAAATAGATTTAAGGGACTAGATCTGATAGATAGAGTGCCTGATGAACTCTGGACAGAGGTTTGTGACATCGTACAGGAGACAGGGATCAAGACCATCCCTAAGAAAAAGGAATCCAAAAACAGCAAAATGGCTGTCTGAGGAGGCCTTAAATAGCTGTGAAAAGAAGAGAAGCGAAAAGGAAAGATATACCCATTTGAATGCAGAGTTCCAAAGAATAGCCAGGAGAGATAAGAAGGCCTTCCTCAGTGATCTATGCAAAGAAATAGAGGAAAACAATAGAATGGGAAAGACTAGAGATCTCTTCAAGAAAATTAGAGATACTAGAGGAACATTTCATGCAAATATGGGCTCGATAAAGGAGAGAAATGGTATGGACCTAACAGAAGCAGAAGATATTAAGAAGAAGTGACAAAAATACACAGAAGAACTGTACACAAAATATATTCATGATGCAGATAATCATGATGGTGTGATCACTCACCTAGAGCCAGACATCCTGGAATGTGAAGTCATTCCTTAGGATGACTTAGGAAGGCCTTAGGAAGGCCAAATCACTACAAACAAAACTAGTGGAGGTGATGGAATTCCAGCTGAGCTATTTCAAATCCTAAAAGATGATGCTGTGAAAGTGCTGCACTCAATATGTCAGCAGATTTGGAAAACTCAGCAGTGACCACAGGACTGGAAAAGGTCAGTTTTCATTCCAATCCCAAAGAAAGGCAATGCCAAAGAATGCTCAAACTACTGCACAATTGTACTCATCTCACACGCTAGTAAGGTAATGCTCAAAATTCTCCAAGCCAGGCTTCAACAATATGTGAACTGTGAACTTGCAGATGTTCAAGTTGGATTTAGAGAAGGCAGAGGAACCAGAGATCAAATTGCCAACATCCACTGGATCATCAAAAAAGCAAGAGCGTTCCAGAAAAACATCTATTTCTGCTTTATTGACTATGCCAAAGCCTTTGACTGGGTGGATCACAATAAACTGTGGAAAATTCTGAAAGAGATGGGAATACCGGACCACCTTACCTGCCTCTTGAGAAATCTGTATGCAGGTCAGGAAGCAACAGTTAGAACTGGACATGGAATAACAGTTCCAATAGGAAAAGGAGTACATCAAGGATGTATATTTTCACTCTGCTTATTTAACTTCTATGCAGAGTACATCATGAGAAATGCTGGCTGGAAGAAGCACAAACTGGAATCAAGATTGCCAACAGAAATATCAGTATCCTCAGATATGCAGATGATACCACCCTTATGGCAGAAAGTGAAGAAGAACTAAAGAGCCTCTTGATGAAAGTGAAAGAGGAGAGTGAAAAAGTTGGCTTAAAACTCAACATTCAGAAACTAAGATCATGGCATCTGGTCCCATAACTTCATGGGAAATAGATGGGGAAACAGTGGTTGACTTTATTTTCTGGGCTCCAAAAATCACTGCAGATGGTGATTGCAGCCATGAAATAAAAAGATGCTTACTCCTTGGAAGAAAAGTTATGACCAACCTAGACAGCATATTAAAAAGCAGAGACATTACTTTGACAACAAAGTTCCATCTGGTCAAGGCTATGGTTTTTCCAGTGGTCATCTATGGATGTGAGAGTTGGACTATAAAGAAAGCTGAGCACCGAAGAATTGATGCTTTTGAATTGTGGCGTTGCAGAAGACTCTTGAGAGTCCCTTGGACTGCAAGGAGATCCAACCAGTCCATCCTAAAGGAGATCCATCCCGGGTGTTCATTGGAAGGACTGATGTTGAAGCTGAAACTCCAATACTTTGGCCCCCTGATGCAAAGAGCTGACTCATTGGAAAAGATCCTGTTGCTGGGAAAGATTGGGGGCAGGAGGAAAAGGGGATGGCAGAGGATGAGATGGCTGGATGGCATCACCGACTCGATGGACATGTGTTTGGGTGGACTCTGGGAGTTGGTGATGGACAGGGAGGCCTGGCGTGCTGCGGTTCATGGGGTTGCAAATAGTCAGACATGACTGAACGACTGAACCAAGCTGAACTGAGTGAGTCAGAAGATTCTTCCAGAGTAGGAAAGACCAGGAGCATGAAAATCTTTACAAATTCTTTATAAAACAATGGTCTTTGCATGACATTAAGTTAGTGACAGTCAAAAGAGAGTTTCAAATGTCTCTCAAACATAAAAGAACAAGCCACACACACACACACACACACACACACACACACACAAACCAAATCACCTCTCCTTATGAAGCTGCATCTAGCTCCTTCCTCGTCCTGCTTTTTCATTTCTGAAGTAGAAATGTTATCAGAAGATCTTATCAAAAAGCCCCAGAGACTTGGATCTCCTTGAGCACAGCCCTTGTTTTTATAATCATTTTCATCTTTGTCTTAAGGACTTCAATTCCCATGATGGTGGTTGATTGTTGGGATAAACGAATGAATCTACAGACTGAATGTTCAAAATCTATGTATTGTCTAGGAAACAGGCAAGCAAATATAATCACCACCTCACCCCTTAGATCTGTAGGTAAAAAATTGCTATTTAACTATTAATACCTTAAATTTCCATAGCTTAATTATATGATTTTGTGTTTTTTTCAGGCTTGACTTTTAACTCAGTGCTTTGGTTGGTTGGTTGCTTTTTTTTCTAAAAAGAGAGGGTAAATTTATTAATATACTTTGTCACACCAAGATAATCAGTATATTCTGAATCTTTACAGAGAGCAAATGCTTTTAGCATATGAGAAGAAAAATTTAACCAGAAGGCAAGAGAGCAGTTAAATAATAACTAATTAGAGAAATAAATTGATTAGACTAATCAAGTGCTTTAATAGTTTCACAAATATGTACCTTTTAGTAGACCATGCACCTCCCCAGACCTCAGCATCCTCATCTTAAAGAGGATTAAATTCCATGTTGCCTCTAGTTCTTTGAAGTTAAAATACTTGACCATGTTGTGAAATATATAACCTTTCCAGTGACTTCCCATACATGGATATACCCACCTCCTCTTCTCTAGTATTAATGCCTAGGATGGGAGGTCCACCCTACCTTTGTGATCTGAGGAGATTCTATGGAATATCTCAGTAAATAAGAAAACAAATATTTGTTCTTACAGTGGGCTTTTTGTTTTTTTGATAGTATTAACAAGTTTGCCCATTTGTAAATTAAACAAGGACTATAAATGGCAGATACCAATTCCAATGGATATCTAACCTACCCTTCCTTTTCTTTACAGCATCAGTAGAAAGGTTACTCAATCATATGAGTTAGCTAAGTACATAATAATTTGAACTAGGTATCAAAATGGAAATAGGCATGTTGCTAATAATTTGAAGAAGATGCCAGAAGCTGAGCCCCATCTCTGCTCACACGTATGAGATTCTTGCACACAAAAGTACCTTGTTCAGTTTAGAGAAATACATATCCCCGTGTTCGGTGGGTGGTGGTTATTGTTCCCTTGGCTTTTGACAAACTTATAAGAGTAGAAACAAACCCTAATGGTCTTATGAACAGGTAATTTGTCAAATATGGAATACTAAGATTTATAGCAAGGCGTTTAGCTGCCTAAATAATACACAAATAGACAAGCTGGATTTTAGACAATTCTTTCACTTGATGCTGAAATCCTTCACGGTATTTAAACCTAGTGCATGCAGCTACCTCCTTCCAGACAGCTTTCTTTGATTAAGTTGGTGTCGCCTTGAGTTTCTGCTATTACAAAGTCAAATGATTTGCTATTGATTTTGCTTTGAACCTGAAGTAATGATACGGTGTTGGCAGAGACTATAATGAATGTGGATCCTTGTGTTGCCCCAGGGTTTATTCTCAGACTAAGCCTTTTTCCCATGTAGCCAATGTGGGTTATTTTTAAAAATTAAATAAATTTGAAAGGATTCATGTTATCTTCTTGTTCCCAATAAGCCTAGAATTTTCAAGGTGCTATCTTAAGATGAGAAAAAACCCTCAGACGTAAGTAATCCTACTGGAAAGATTATATGGGATTTGGTCTAATCCTTATTTTTTTCTCCATTTTTATCTTTGGCTTTCATCAAACTAAATCAATGAATATGACTAGTATTGGGGATCTTCTTATCTTAATGGACTTTTTAAAACATCAGCTAAAGCTTGTTATATTTCTAATTTAGAATCCTAACTCCCCTTAATGAAATGTATTCTTAAATTCTCATCAGATATTTACTTTGAAAGGATTTCTGTAGCTTCTGAAATTTCTTGAGCTAAAAATGAGAAATATGTTTGTCTAATTTCTTTGACTGAAATCTCCTTTAAAATATTTATTTACCTTGTAATTATATTCCTCCTCCTTTGATATATTATAATTATCTTTTTTATGTTTTGTAAATTCACTTCTTGTCTCTCTGGGTTTAAAGTCTAAGTAGTAGTTGCTTTTAATTTAAACTGGAAAAGAATGGCAACAGTTATAGCTAAGTCATATCAAATGTTTACTGTGTGCTAGATTCTTAGTTAAGCAGTTTGCATGCCTATGTACTCAATTCTAGTGACTCCTGCATGAAGTAGGTATTCTTACTACCTCATTTCAAAGTAAGAGAACTGGGACTTTGGGATCTCAGGTTCCCCAAGGTTACCCTACTTCAAGTAGAGCAGAGGGTATTTGAATAGCTTTGTCTAAACTAGTGCATTAGCCAGGAAAGCTGCAGAAAAGAAATAGCACTATCTAACTAGATAGTTTCAAGGAGAGTTTTGTAAATTTTCCATTTACAAAGAAGGGACAGGATGTAGGGAAATCACTCAGTATAAAGCAGCTCCCTGGGAATAGTAAGAACAAGGTGTCTTTTTCATCCAGAGATCTAAAGGTACAGTGGAAAGAAGTGATCACTGGAAATCAGAAGGAGTGAGCTTGGACCTGACAGGTGCTTGTTCTTTGGTGTGACCCATGGGAGGGAGTCCATGACCTCCAACTGGTGCTTCCAGTCATATGAACGCCAAAGGAAGCCAGAGAGGCACTGATACACTTCATATTCAGCCTCCTAGAACACAAAGCAGGGTGGAGAAGGGGAGGAGAGTAAACATGCATAGATAAATCATAGATACAGAACAAACTCTGCAGTCCTTCCATGGTGAGACCTTTGGACCACCCGTGTCAGAATTCTGGGAGTATGGGCAAAAACTGGATTGCTGCAGCTAAGGGATAGTGCTCAGCATCTGCATTTTTTAACTTTCTTTTTTTTTTTGGTAGTAGGTATAGCCAATTAACAATGTTGTGATAGTTTCAGGTGAAGGGTGAAGGGACTCAGCCATACATACACATGTATCCAGGAGAATCAGACCCAGAGGAATCGGGTGGAGAGGGAGGTGGGAGGGGGGATCGGGATGGGGAATATGTGTAAATCTATGGCTGATTCATATCAATGTATGACAAAAAAAAATAATAATAATAAAAAAAAAAAGAAAAGAGAAAGAAAAAAAATAAAAAAATAAAAGGTATTGTGACCAGAAAAAAAAAGAAAAAAAAAAAAAACAGGGGTGATGGGAGAATGTCTATGATTCTGTACAACTTCTTAGAGAAGCAATAACTACCTTTAGATTTCAAAAGAATTATTTTATAGGAAGATATCAGACTTTAACATGAGTAAGAGAGACCAAGGACAGAGTGAAACTAACTGGGTGGCAGGAATCTCTTCAATACGAGGAAGAGCTATCTTGTAACCTAAGGGCTTATCTATGAATGAGACAGTCTTGTTGTTCTTACTATTGGACGTGTTCAGGCAGTAAATATTTGATGAGATAATAAATGTAAAATGCTTTGAAAATGTAAATTTAGGTGATGATAATGATGGCAAGAATGATGAGAAGGAGCGTCACAGTGCTTTATTTGCATTGAAAAGCTGAACTGTAACTTCTGAAAGAGGTTAATAGTGAAGAAAAGGAATAGTTATAATTACACTGCTTGACACTTACAGTGTATCAAGGTGCCATTCTAAGCGCTTTATTTTGCCTTACCTAATGTAATCTGCAACAATCCTGGTAAGTAAATTTATGTATCCTCATTTACAAATGAGGAAAGGCTGGCCTAGAAAAATTATGTAGAAAGTAGTAAGAACCTAGGCATTTTGGTTCCAGAACCTAAATTCCTGTCTCTATCTGCTATATCGCCTTTGTATTAGACAGAGCAAATGATGGAATCTATCACACGGGATGACCAGAGTATTCTGCCCTTTACTATCTAATTCCAGTTCCGAGGCAGACACGGTTAATAGAATACAGAACAGGTAGCTAGTAGGTGATACTACTGGTTCGTACCTGGAATGAAACCTAACCATCACCCTTGTTCAGAGTCAATAAATGTTAAGCTAAATAACTCTTCCACAGGCTGTGGTAGGATGTAGATGTCTCAAGAAGGCTCTGGATCATTGATGGTGTAAAATTCAACAGTGTTTAATGGAATATTCCAAAATATTCCCTGAAGACTTTAGAAGCTCTGAGAGCCATTTCTATTCTTAGATTTAATTGCCAAACATCTCTTAATACTGATATGTGGGCTTCCTTATTTCTCTGTGAGTAGTCAGTCAGCAGTCCCTAGGATGAGTTCAGATCTCTGAGAAATTGCAGATTTTTTGCTTTGCTCATTTCAGTGATCACTGGAGAGTGATTCATTTGTATTAATAAAAGAGCAACTTGAGAGGAAAATGGTCACGCATTTAAAGGGCATGCTCATTTTTGCCTTGTGCTAGACTATGTCAAAAATGAAGGGCTTTTAAATAGTGACAACTGCCTGCCTTCTGCAAGAGCAGTCCTCACCATTATCACCTGCCAACAAAACTTGGGATACAAATTGAAAGGCAATTGTAGGATATTTCACAAATGAACTTGAACATGGAAGATTCAACTAGACACATGACTTTAACTTTGTTTGCAGAGCTGTTGAAATGTGTGCTCAGTGAAGGGATTTCAGCTATTAATATAAGAAGGAGAGGGAGAAAATCCATATGATACTTTATGGTTCTTCACACTCACAACTTCATCACCTAGCCTGATCTTTGAAGGGAAAAGTCTTTTTACATATACATAATCATCCTGAATTATGACTTCAGTCAACAGATTTGGCTTATCATACTTTTCCTTTCGATTGTGTATTATTGGACTAGAACCCTAGAACTTTGGCACATCCATCTATCTATATCACCTTGGTATGTGATTCATGTTTGCCTTTACTTTTGTAAACATCTTATCTCTTCAGATATAAACTCTAGAAAATTAGGAGCTGTCAGTGTCATTTTATTTTGACATTTCCTAGCATAATGCTAAGCCCAGACTAAGATCTCAACTTGTACTTGAAATGTTGGAATCAGCTAAAGAAAATAAAAATGTTGTCTAGCCTCAGACTAGAAATACAGTTGTGGTTGGAAAGCTGGATCATGGAGCTTGTTTGTACTCTTTTATTTATCACCTTCCATGAAGATCATGACCAGAGCAGAGCTTACTTACTTCACAATATTGGAGGAGAACATGGGTCATCTGGAATAAATGTTGCTCTTTTCTAAGAAGCAAAATAGAGTTTGTCCATCTACCATTAGATCTTTCTAGAATTCAGTCACACTCTGAAACCATAGCTAAATTATAGCATCCTTAGTGCCATTGAAACCAAACTCTCTCTCTCTCCTACAGCTTTATATATTCCAATTCCATCGATTTCACCCACTCTTCAAATATGGCTTGAATATAACCTTTAAAGAATAACTTCTATAACCTTTAAGAGAATGCACAATCAGCATCGGCTAAATCCTTTATTCCCTTACTATAATTATCACCACTCCCCAATTATTAGTACATTCTTCTTTGGGAGGGAAATCATTCTGAATGGATGCTCCTCTCTTAGATTCCTCATACGATCCAGTGTGGTGGTAGACATATGGTACATACAAAAAATACTCTTTTCTTGACCTAATTCCTTACACATTGGAGAAGACTGTCTACTAGGTGCTTCCAGGAAGAGAGTGAATAGTCTTTCTGTTCACATTTTCAGTTCCCATGGTGGTATTTCTTACTAAGGGAAGAACATTCTAGGCAGACTAGTACTAGGCCTGGTGAGCAACTTCTCTGAAATTTAGCATTCATATTACTGGGTAATGGTTTTAGAATCGGGAAAGAATGTCAAGCTGAGGGCAACAAACAAACAAAAAAGTGTATTGGATCATTCTGACAAAGGTTGAATGACAGGATCATAGAAAAGTCTCTTTAAGGTTTTGGAAATGAGATATTTGTTCTTTGTCCTCTCTGGGACTTGTAGCTGCTCAGAAAATATTAGTTGAATAAATGGATGAATATACGAGGCACTGAGTATATAAGATACTTAGGAAAATTGATATAATTATTGCCCTTAGGTCATTTAGAATGAGACAGTCCTTTAACCTCTTGGTTATATGTAAACTTTTTTTTTTTCTGTAAGACAAAGTTTCTAGCCCTCAAAGTTCTTGTCAACCTCCTCTATGCAGTCTCTAGACATCTCTGCAAGCTTATATTATTACTGTCAGTTTCTACCTTCTCATAAACTGTATATATAAAAAACACTGGAGTCTAGTAAAATTATAGCCTGTTTCCAAAGAGTTCCATAATGACCCGAGATATAAACAAAATGATTTATACAATTGAGTCTCTATGGAAACATATTACATCTCATAAGATATTTAAAAAATTTTTAAGACAGAGGTAAAAGTTGTGAATCCCAAAGCAGCAAGCTATAGTAATTGTAAGGTTTGCAGCCACTGTAAATGTGTTTTATAAATCCCTGTGGAGCAAGTAGGAAATGAAGACGCAAAGTTAATGTTAAAAATAAGAGGAAAAGAAAGTAAAAAGGGCAGATGTGATGTGTCCACTTTCAGGTTTGGCACATGGAAAATGGGCAAAATTTTTGTGGGTATAAAAGGTAAAAAATGTTTTATCAAATGCTAACTGTAAACTTGCAACAAAATAAACTCAGAGAGAGACAGTCAAGATATGAGTGTGAAAGGAGTCAAACTTTGGTTGGGTTCCTAACTGGAAAAAAATAGACTCATTGAGGGGGTCAACGTTATTCCAAATGGACAATTATTTCATTGAGATTGCAGCCTTTGGAGATTATATTCTGAGATACTTAAAGAAAATTTATGATAATGTAAATGATTTTGGAATATTTATTATATATATAGTCAATGTGCATTTGTGTATCTGAGGTTGCATGAGTGATTGAGGCAAGTACAAATATGAATGCTATTACTGGACCTCTATTAGGTAAAGTTTTCTTTTCTGCATTGTACCAACTTCATGGCTGTTTTCCTTTGAAGAATAAAAAATGACCAAAAGGAGCCAACATATTAAGTAGAGTTAGGCACTGGAACTTTTGTTATGTAAGTTTAATAATACAGTCTTCATTTTATCACTGGCTCATGAAGGAATCCAGTGTCCCATTTGGTGAGCTTAATTATCCCCTCTGGTGTTTTCCCACATTCTATGCTAAATATTCAGCCAGGGTGTTATATCATTGAGTTGGAACTGCTAGGCCATAAAAAAAATACTGTAAGCCTTTCAGAATTGCAATTTCCAATGGAAAAAGACTTTAATAATAAAAGCATCTAACTGAAGACACTTGATATTAGACTGGGGGCAAGAAATGGAAGGGTGGCTCCATGAACCTTAAATTTCCCAGCATGATTTATGCAGCATCATTGTGCCTAGGAAGCCCTTCTTTCACAAGTCATGTTATATTGAAAGGTTAAGATTAAGGAAAGGTTATTATCTGCAGCAAGCATGTTGAGACATTAGTTTCTGTCTCTAGCTTTATGATTGCAGCCTGGAATACCTAATCAAAAAATGTGTAAGGTTACAGAACTCTTGCATTAGAAACTGAATCTACAAATAATTATGTATTCAGATATGTAATGAAATAATTAGGATACATGGATGATGGGGTGCCACTGAATGAGATACTTTAAAAATATCAAGAATGAATTTGAGTAATTTATTTCAACAACAGAAAAAGTTCACTGCTACAAATCTACTCTGATTCCCAGTAACAATAAGGAAGAAAGGGAAGATTCCACTTTTGACCCAGCCAGAATTGGAGTAGGCAGTGGGTGTGAATTAATCACCATCACAGCTGTAGAAACGAGAAGCAAGGCAGAGGAAAGAGCAAGCAGATGGAGAGTACTTGGGAAAGCTGACATGTCACAGGGGATCTTAAAGTGTTGACTAATGATAACTGAGATGGTTTCCATTACCTTCTACTTGTCCACAGACTCTCAACTGAAACTAGGGAGAGGGAGGATTAGCTTGAAGACTCAAACCAGAGACAGCACTCATTTTATGTGATTTGTGTCACAGGCAGATTCAACATGGAAACCCTGAAAGAAGAGGATCTACAGCATCACTGCGTGTTTGATCCTCCTTCTGGAATGTGACAGGGTCAGAACTCAGTTCTAGGGTATAAGGCAAGGAAGCACTGAGGGTGAACTTCTAAGGAGGCACCCATTCTCAGGTTTATGCCAGTACAAGGTTGGCGCCTACATCAACCTGAAACTGAATGCCTCCTTAAATCTTGGCTGTATCAACTTGGTTCCTCCTAGCCTTGACCTAAATGGTGAAATCAGACTATCTTTCTTGCCTATTAACCCTCTGACTCTGGGCAGATGTTACGTAAATGTATGGCAGCATCAGAAGGATAGCCGCTTGGGCTCCCGTGGCAGGAGTGCTGAGCGACACACGGTCATGGCTGTCAGGGTGCTGGTTATTGTAAGCCACTGGGCTGATGCCTCTTGAGTTACACAGGTTGAATGATGTCTCTCAAAGCCAAATTTCTTTTTGTTCATATCTGTTTGCTATTTAGGATCAAAACCCTAAAGGGAAAGAGAGAGTCTTAGGTTTGGGATGTTGTCAAAAGGCTTAGGAAGCACTTCTGTGCCCTCTGGGAAGGAGATTCTATGGTAGGTGAGCCCTGCAGGTGCAGGGCGAAGGTAATATCATTTGAGGCTAAGGGCATGCGTTGTGGAGTCTGTCTGTTTTAATTCAGATCGAAACTGGTACAGATTCTATCTGTACCAGTTGGACAAATAATTTCACCTCTGTCTTAGTTTCCTTGTCTAGAGTATAGAGATGATAATCTTCACAACAACATATTAAGTGAGAATGTTTTAAAAGTATGTTTAGAACTGTACCTTGATTCTGTAAAAGTATACAAAAGTGGTTGAGCATCTGCCTGCTCTGTGATGAATTTTGTGCTACAAGTAAATAGGAAATACATATCATCAGAAATCTCCCAGCTCAGGAGGAGAGAAAGTGGTCAGTGGGTATAAAGATATGGCTATAGAATTGCAAAATTTTTGAAGGCAAAACCTACACAGTTTAATAATTGTATGTTTGAGTTGTAGGGTGAAAAAAATGTCAAGGGTAAGCTCTTGGCTTCTGCCATGAGCAACTGGATAAATGATGGAGACACTCAATGAAACAGAGAACACTGAGAAAGGTGGATTTGGGGGGAGTATGAGTCTAACTTGAGATATTTGCCACTCTGAAAAAATTGCTACTGAGCTTTATGTGGGATACAGGAGCCAGTTACTAGTCATTGGCCTTCTCATCTTCATCTCTTTATATGAATGCTTTCCTCAAGCCACACAATGCAAGCAGTCTTCCAGTTAAACCTTTTATTTTCCTTTTCCTGTCTCATTTTCAGTCCATCCATCAGGAGTGCCTTCCTGCTTCTTTCCATTTACCTGCATACTATCTATTCTTTATGATATCCTGGCTTATAGGAGGGCATCTCATATTAATGAGCTGCTGTTATGTGTATGTATAGGTCTATAGGATATAGCAAGATTAGTGTAGGCTCAAGATAGGGTTTGTTACTTACAAGGTTGTAGCAGCTTGGAAAAGTTAAACTTTTAGAGCTTGTTTTTCATTGATAAGTTACCAGGGTTACCAGAAAGGATGATTGTAAAAATTAATGAAAATTTTTACATGAGGTAACTAATCACAGTGCCGACCCTTGGTCAGTGCCCGATGCGTATCTATAGAAATAAATTTAGTAACCTGTTTCTCCAAGTAGAATCTGTTATGTTATAGGGTTGATAACACTACTCATAGAGTTGTGTGGATTAAAGACAGTAGTCTGTGTAAGTCACCTGCCACCTTCCTGCCACATAATAGGCTCTGATAGCTCTTAACATACTTTTTCCTTGGGCCACAATTTTAGTTCTTCTACAGTGCCTAATAATACACAAATATTTAAAAAACACATCTAATCTTTCCTAAGTGTCAATCAAATGGAAGAGACCCTGGTCAATTCTGACTATAGGAGCCATTCTGATAGAGTGAGTATTCCCATTTGCTTAAAAATTTCCATTATTCTTATATGAACTCTAAATGTCATAAGGGCAAAAGCCTTTTTCCTAGGATTGGTACACAGAATGGTTTGGAGTTCTGATGTTTCTTAATGTCTGTTCTCGAAGTCTTTGAGATACACAACCAGTTTCTTCTCAGCCAAGTCAGTATAAATAAGGACTGTGTTCTTATTGATCGTCCAACCCTGGAAGGAAAATCTTAAAAAGTACCATGGGGGAAATACATACTTTTCATGTTCACTGCTTCTGATTTGGTATAAAAGATAGTCTCCTAAGTAAAATCACAGCTGTGATATGTTCACAGACAGTTTTGGAATGCCTCCTCTCAAGTGCAGTGTGTCTGAAGTGGAGATCTAAAGTGACTCAGCAAATGTCCATTCTGGAGCATGTAGACCTGAGGGAAGAATGGGACATGAGCTTAGGCTCAGCTTTCTCTTTGTCTTCAGACCTAGGACATACACTGAGAGATTCTGTTAGCCTTCTCCCATCTTTAGTTATAAGGAATAGCTTGGAAATTGTTTTAATTGAATGCATAATGGGGAAGCATTTTATTTTTTACTTGAATAAGATGTTGGAGTTTTAGGTATATTTTAGTATGTATATTTTAATATTTTATGTATATTTGAATATTTTCTTATACCATCATGTGTGCTATAGGATTAAATATAATTAAATATTTTATAAATTTTAAGATTTTTATTGAAGTATATTGACTTATCATGTTGTATTAGTTTCTGTTGTATAGCAAAATGAAATCAGTTGTGCCTATACACGCATCCTCAGTTGTGTCCAACTCTTTGTGACCCCATGGACTGTAGTCCACTAGGCTCCTCTGTCCATGGGGTTCCCCAGGCAAGAATACTAGAGTGGATTGCTATTTCCTTTTCCAGGGGATCTTCCCAACCCAGGGATCAAACCCATATCTCCTGCATTGGCAGGCAGATTCTTTCCCACTGAGCAACCTGGGAAGCTGGTGCATATATTTTTTTAGTTTCCACTCTTTTTTAGATCCTTTTCCCACATATGCCATTACAGAGTATTGATTAGAGTTCCCTGTGCTATTACTAGATCCTTATTAATTATCTATTATATATATAGTACTGTGTATATGTCAATCTTAATCTCCCAATTTATCCCTCTCCCAACCTCTCCCAAGCGACTTAGGACGGCATGGCAGAGGGATTGATATTTACAAAGCAATAGGGGAAAAGCATTGATTAAGAGGGACACAGTATCTGTTCTAATATTGCTTACAGTATGAAACTAAAGAGAATACATCTTGTTTCTCCTGCTTAAAAAGTTTCCCTGTAAACATCTAATTTTAAATATTGTTTTGCATGGCACAAATGGTGAATTCTGCTCTAAGCTACAGTAAGAGAGGTGAGATTGCGTGGATCCCTGCTTTTGTGTCCTTTTTGATTGTTCTATTTCCATTGCCTATACTATTGTCCCTCTTCTTCCTTTCTTCCTGGCTAACCTCTACTTATTTATAACTCAGCTCTAACATTACCTTCCCTGAAATGTCTTCACAAGTACCACTAGTACCCCCTTTCTAACATCCATTATTTTATAATTATAACAAATGATAGCTTCATGTAGATTGAATGATACTCACTATCCCCCCTGTCCAGTGTCCATTCTAGGCTTCCCTCCTCCTCTGACTTGCACTTGTGCTGGTCTAGGTAGGTGACTTACCTGGTAGAGTGAACCAAGCCCATGAGAAATGCGAGCCCCTGGTGAGACTGACCAGTCTGTGGGATGCTTTACATCTCATCTCATTTAGTCCATGTACAAACAGAGCAATAGAGAAATTATTTTAATTGTCCAACAACAGAAAGGCATTGAGACAAAGATTAAATTCTTAAAGGGATTTGTTAAAAGTGCTCAAGGACTTCCCAGGTGGCACAATAGTAAAGAATCTGCCTGCCAACACAGGGCACGCAAGAGCCATGGGTTCAATCCCTGTGCCAGGAAGATCCCCTGGACTAAGAAATGGTAACCCACTCCAGTATTCTTCTGTGGAAAATCCCATGGACAGAAGAGCCTTGCCAGCTATAGTCCATGGGGTCTCAAAAGAGTCAGACATGACTGAGCAACTAAACAATGACTCAATAGAACAGAGGAAAGGGAAAAAGCATAGGACAAGTAAGGATACTTGTCTCTTAGTGACAGGTGGTGCCAGGGTACAATCATCCACCCTTTCCTTTGGAGGCGTAATGCTCATGTGCTCCAACTCTGGCCTCCTAAGAACTTCACAAATGTGATCAGCTCCTAAGCCTTTGTAGGTTCTCCCAAGTTATAGGGATCCTGTGTTCCACTAAGGCATCCAGAATACTTAGCACTGACTGCTCCCCAGTTACAATAAGCATGGTGTCACCAAATAATTGGCCAGTGTCCTATTGTGTGGGTTGTCTTTATCAGCATTGTTCAATGGAAATATGATGCAAGGCACACATACAATTGAAAAATGCTTAGTTAACAATATTACAGAAACAAGTGGCATTAACATTTTATTTGACTGCGGCTACCCAACTGTAACATTTTAACATGCTGTCACTACAAAAAGTTGTAACAAAGGCTCTAGCTGAGGCTGCTTTTTTGCTTACTGTGCGTGTGAACAGTGAACTTTGGATGAGGGTGGACAGCCTCCCTCTATCACTTACTCCCATGCAAGGAAGTAAAAAAGAATGTTTAAATATATAGTCAGTTATTCTCAAGGAGAGAAACTGATAGAGGGGTCCAGAGAAAATCTAGAAACAGTAATAGGTTTCCTCTGCTATGTTCAAGGGCTAAAACATGTAGTCAGTATGAAAGTCCTAGATTCTCCAGCAGTACCCATAACCACAAAGGCTACACAGGTTGCTAGTTATAACTCTACTTGTTTATTTTCATCTTAAGAAAGCATAACTAAAAGCAGGAGAGCAAGTATGACATCATTATAGGAATAATCTGTAACATGTTTAGCTAATAAAGAAGTAAACTACTAATATTTTATTGCATGCCGTGAAGGTTACTCCCTCCTAAGACTTAAATTGATGGCTACAGTTGGTTACAGTAGAGCTGTAATGACATTGGTCATGATCAGTTCTGATCATTTCATTTGTCCGATGCTTTCCCAGGTGAGCCTTTAAATCTCTGGATTGGCAACCCTTTTTATGCTCCGCCTTCATGGTTGCCTCTGTTTGCTCAGCATTTATTTTGATTTTTAACAAAAGGAAGTGGATTATGTTGTGTGATAATTGAAAGCCACCAGCATAGGCAGCCTAAACCCAATTCCTCTTCATTTCAGTCAAATTTCACATTTCATTACGATAGAATTAATTTGATGGCCAAATCTGGAATGTTAATGCTTTCCAGCTAGATTTGCTTCCAATTTAACACCCTAACTATGCTTGTAAAATAGACAGTAAAACAATCTTTTCTGATTTGGGAAATACTCTTTATTCTTCATTTCTCTCTGCTCCATTGTAACATTGTAGCTGAGTTTTATGGAACAATCACTTTCCTCATCTAATTACTGCAATTCCCTAGTAGAAGGCCTCCTTTGCCCTGCAATAGCAAAATTATCATAAATATACAATTCCGCTGCCAGCATTTCATCTTGCACATGCGTCAGTGAGCAGAGCCATGTCTTCCCTCTCTAAATTGTGTTCTCACTAAATTGACAATTTTCATGTGAACCAATCAAATCTTGCTTTGACATTCCAACAAATTTCTGAGAAAGTTCATCTTGCCTCATTAGGTACACTTCAGGCTCAGGTTCTTATAATACTTAACGCAGGTGTTATTTGCCCCATCCTTCCAAATGCTCTTCAAGGGACTTCCCTGGTGCTCTGGTGGTTAAGAATCCACCTTGCAATGGAGAGGATGCAGGTTCAATCCATGGTGGGACAACTAAAATTCTCTGTGCCACAACTGAGACCCAACAAAGCCAAATAAATATTTTTTAAAATATATGTGTTTAAAAAAATGTCTTTCAAAATGCAGGGGAGGAACCATTGGCTCTTGCCAGATGAACTGGCTGCTTTTTTAATTTTTTTTCCCACAGCAAGATATGCTGTGCTTAGTCACTTAGTCGTGTCTAACTCTTTGCCATCCCATGGACTGTAGCCCACCAGGTTCCTCTGTCCTTGGGGATTCTCCAGGCAATAATACTGGAGTGGGTTGCCATGCCCTCCTCCAGGGGATCTTCCCAACCCAGGGATCAAACTCAGGTCTCCTGCATTGCAGTTGCATTTTTTTTTTATCATTTGGGCCATCAGGTAAGCCCTTGAATACTGGAATGGGTAGCCTGTCCCTTCTCCAGGGGATCTTCCCAACCCAGGAATCAAACTGGGTCTCCTGCACTGCAGGCAGATTCTTTACCAGCTGAGCTACCAGGGAAGCCCACCCAGCAAGATATATCCAACTTTATACAAGAGGAGTACAAACTCATCTTCACTTATATTTCCAGTCTAATTTCCCACCATTTCCAAGCATGAGTGTTGTGTTTCAACGTTATTGAAGTCCTGTCGTTCCCTGAATACATGTGCAATTTTCATGTACCTGTACTGTTGGGATTGTCCTTTCTGCTGAAGTGCAATTCCCTCTATTTCTGTTTAATGTACATTCATCTTGAAATCTCAGCTCAAGAAAGTTGATTTATAAAGCCTACCCTGCCTTAACCTCTCACACATTGATTATGGAACTTGTCATTTGTTGTTCAGTTGCTAAGCCATGTCTGACTAT
Source organism: Dama dama (assembly GCF_033118175.1). NCBI lineage: Eukaryota > Metazoa > Chordata > Mammalia > Artiodactyla > Cervidae > Dama > Dama dama. The sequence goes on from NC_083684.1 coordinate 32,966,658, forward strand.
TTGTGAAAACTTCTATGGAACTTCTCATATTACATCATAATGATTGGCTATTTAGCTTACCTTCTCCACTAAATGAATCATTTAGGCTTTGGAGTAAGAAACATTCAAACCCCAACTTCTTAGACATTTTCCATTGTTGAGTAATCATCTCAACACAGAGATTAAGAGGTTGGGATGTGGCATCAGACAAAATTCAGGATTGACTCTTGGCTACATTACTAAAACACAGTGTAATTTCTGGTCAGTTTCTTAGATTCTGTGAAGTCTAGTTTGCTCCTCAGTATAGTAAGGGTGAGAAAAGTACTGATATCAGAAGACTGTTGTGAGGATTAAACAAGATGACATGTAACTCTGAGTCATATAAGCATAAGAAAAGTTAGCAGTGTGATTAAAATGTCTCACTTTCCTATCTGTGAAATGGGGATGGTAATAGTCTATCCACAAGACTATTGTAAGAAAGAACCAACATAGTACTTGATGTTTAGTTGGCATTCAATAAAGCTTATTGAATGCATAAATGAATTAATGATATGTTTATAGGGTCTGTTGGAATGTGGCCATTGTGTTTGACTTCGTTCTGACAAGAGGTTATTGTGGGAAGACCTAAAGTTATGCGATTGAACTACTGACATTCTTTAAACATTCTGGAATTTCCTTCACTCATACTTCTAACTTTCCAGGTACAGAATACTAAGCAATGTTCCTCGCATGTTTTGAAATAGGAGGTATCTAGTATACTCCATATTAAAAAAATCATAGACATATCAGAAAGCAAAATGTTTATTGATTCATTGTTATTTCCAGAATTTCAACAACATTCTTTTTTATTTCCTTGGATAAAATCTACTATTTCAGTGTATTATGGGTTATATATACTTGTAGTTTGCCAGCTAAAAAAAATCAAATCATGGGGAATATTATTTTGAGTCTTAAATGACTGCTTGGGAATAAACTTTTACATCCTACGTATTGGTAAGGGTGTATTTGTCTTCTACAGAAAACGCACATGATGAGAGGGAATTAAAAAACTTGATGGGTTTTTCTAAGAGCATACCTTGCAATGAATTCTTTGAAATTTTCTTTATGATTATGTTTGCATTGAAAGCAAGAAAAAAACCCTTTTATTAAAAAAACAGATAAAAATATTTTCTGTAGAACACTTGCCCATCTGCACCAAAGGCATTTTACTTCCCAGCTGCTATTAGTTTGTATTGAATGCTTATTCAGATGGGCTTCCACACACTCAGAGTCATCTCTTTTTTCCTTCGGTGCACATTGAGCCATGTCTGAAACAGGATTAGTTTTTAGCTTAAATGAATACTGCAGCTTGATAAATTCAAGTGAATGGCTAATTCAAGTATACTCAAACTGCATTATTTACAAAACTGGGGTGAGTCTTCTGAATGCTTTTATATTGTTTTCCTTTCTTTTTATTCTTTAATAGGCAACTTAATGTGGTGAATAAAAATAATTTCGATAAGGGCTGAAAAGGTGGATTTTGAGGTATTGCACCTGAACTGAAATTGTTTTCATTTAGCTTTTAATACTTGAACAATTTTCTATTTTGTTAGGAATAATTTATAAAGGAGTGGTAACCTGTATCATCCTTGTGAAGTAGGCATGATGATCTCCTGTTTTAAATTAGACTCTTCAGAAAACTTATTGTGATGAGAGAAATATATGAATAACATGTGGATATTTTATCTCTTTTTGTCTGTGTAGAACTTATTAAATATTTACAACTTTTTTGTTTTCCTCCTCCTAAGGACTATTTTATCTTTTTCTCATGTGGGGACTTATTAAGAGAATGAGAAGAAAAATGAGAGAAACCAAGGCAGATGTTACTGACTTTCAAAAATGGAATATAAACAGAACTAATATGGAACAGAAGGAAAGGAGGCCTAAAATGAGAAAAGGAATAAAGAAGGCAAATTAAACAAGGCTACGCACAGTGCATAGGGAGTTTCCAATGATTTCTGAGGGCGTGGAGAGAGAAGGGAGGATGTATATTAATTCATGAGAATGAGAAAGAATGCCTTAGTTTGTGTTTGGGGGCAGTGGCCACTCTGACCTTTTAAAGATCATTGAACATCGCATGAATTTCCTATTGCTGCTGTAACAAAGTGCCACAGTCTTGATGGCTTAAGATGATACAAGTTTTTTATGTCACAGTTCTGGAAGTCACAAGTCTAAAATCAGTCTCAGTGGGCTAACGTCAATGTTCTCAGGGGGACTGCACTCCTTCAGGAGGCTCTAGGAGGGAATCTGTCTCCTCACACTTTCCAGCTTCTTCCAGAAGTTACTCAGGTTCCTTGACTCCTGGCTCCTTTCAGTCGTCAAAGCCAGTAATGGCTGTTTAGTCTCAGGTTGCATCCTTCTGACACTGGCCCTTGCCTCATCTGCATTTGAGGACCCTTGTGATTACACTATGTGTAGTCGTGGCCTATTGGTTAAGACAATGGATTAGAAATTCACTGGGGTCTCCCTGCGTAGGTTTGAATCCTGCTGACTAGGAGATTAGCTTTTGGTCTTCCCTGGTAACTCAGTTGGTAAAGAATCCATCTGCAATGCAGGAGACCCTGGTTCGATTCCTGTGTCGGGAAGATCCTCTGGAGAAGGGATAGGCTACCCACTTCCAGTATTCTTGTGGCTCGGCTGGTAAAGAATCTGCCTACAATATGGGAGACCTGGGCGATTACATTGGCCTACCCAAATAATCCAGGATAATGTTATTTTTTTTTAAGGTTAGCAATCTTAATTTAATTTTAAATAATAGCAATCAATTTTATTTGAAACCTTCATTCCCCTTTGCTGTGTAATATAGCATATTCACAGGTCCTGGGGATTAGGATGCTGGCATCTTTGGGGGGTTGTTACCCTGCCTACCATAGACAGCAAACCTATAACCTTTATTTTGCACAGGACAAAAACTGCCTGAAAAATAGAAGCCCCATGCTTCCAAGTCAAAGTTCTATAGTAAATATTGTTGCAAAATCATGCAGCCACATGACTCATAAAAAATAATCTGTAGTCTCTTGAACTTCAGTTATTCTGATGGCTTTTTTTTGCCCATAATGGATAGTAAACAACTTTATATTCAGTGATGAATGTCTATGTTTCTCATTATTTTTAATTATAAAAGTCTTTGATCTCTGGTGAATTTTTTTCTATTACAGTTCTATTAAGTTTTTTCTATTACAGTTGTGGTGAGACAACAAAAGATTTATTATGAACTGTGATAATATACATGGCAGATTGGGAGCAGTGGTATGGCCTCTGCCTAGCATCACAGAAGAGTGTCTTACAGGATATCACTCACCCAGGAAAAGACTGAAATTTAAAGTATGGTTTTCTACTGAATGTGTATCACTTTTGTGCCATTGTAAAGTTTAAATCAAATTGTTAAGTTGGTGGCCATCTATACATCCTTCCCACTCCAGAGCCCATGTAATTCTGAGTCCTGGCACAGATAGAAACTGGGTTAGGAAATGCTGGACATGATGATGACTTAATGCAAGGGAAGAAGATGCCGATCTCAGCACAAGGGTTTATTGGAGTAACGTTAAGACATAACCTGTCTTAATGGATCCAAGACTTGATGTTCTTGGATGTTCCATTTCCCATATCAGGTGCTTCTTCCCATTTTCTACCTAATACCTTCATCTTCACATACATGTTCAAATGCATATACTCGTGACTTTCAAACACACCTACCTACACACACACACACACACACACCATAGAGTAAAACAAGTGGGAAATGGTTATTTTTAGCAGACTGAAAGAAGCACAAGGTCAAATTCTGTATGGGAAGAGTGAACATAAGGAGTGGTTCCAAGGACTAAACCTATGAATAAAGTTCTGTCTAATTTCTCTGTACTTTCAGACACATTATATTCAACATACTCTTTACATATTGACAATTACAGCTGAACCTAAAAAAAAAGTGCTATTTTCTGATATTTTTTTTTTCCCCCAGAATTTCTGTGAGCTTGTATGACTAGCAGTTTTTAATAATGGCTGCTGTTGCCTGTCCTTTTAATTATTTGGGGGAAAATTCTGAGTTCATACTTGATTTTTTTGCAAGCAGATTTGTCCATTTATATAAACTTCTATTACTAAAATGTCATGTGAGCAAATGTTTTCTTTTCGCCTATGACTTTTCTCTCCATTTCTAGATGCATTTATTTTATATAGTTTTCATTTTTCCTCAATGCAATGTTAACTAGAGGGACCTACTGATTTAATTGTAAGGCAAGTGAGATGTATTGTTTTATTGGCATTAATAGCAGTTGGCCCCATCACCTGTCATAATCCTATTCTTTTCGCTCAGAACTGAGAGAGCCTGGTTTATCAGACCAGGCCTCTAGGCACCTTCCCATCTGGACAAGAAATCAAGGGCTCACAGGGGCCCAGATCATTATGAAGATATTCCCCTATGGTTTTTAAGCTGGAAGGGCTGGTTATGCCTACATTGATGTCCTCAGGCTTTGTGGCCACAGGGTCAGAATTAACGATGCTCAGAATTGCCACTCTCTGAGTGTGTCCCTAGTGGCTTATTTCACTGATTGTAAGCCACTCATCATTCTCTTCTGTGTGCAGAGACCTTTGGAAATACTGAGATTCCAGGTGTACACTGAGGCTTGAGCTGGGAAATGAGAGGTAATGACAAACCAAAAACATCCTCATGATTATCTTAACACAATATCATCTGATTTCTTTTGACAGTGTATTAATCATTCGTCTTTAAAATTCTAAATTTGAAATTGTTTTAACTATTACATTTCAGATATACAAAGTGGTACTGACTTCAAAGTACTGTACTTATTATGGCATCTGTGCTTTTGCTGATGTCCTTTGCTTGGTCTTTGATTGTCTGATCCATCTTTGCAGGCCCAGCCTCTGTATGAAGCCTTCTCCTGTTTATCCAGTCAAGGAAAGATAGGCTTTTGTGCTAGGAAGTTGCCCTGTGTTCCTTATTTTTAATTCTTCAACCTCATTGCATTCTAGCAGGTATCATCTGAGCTAGTTATGTATGCCTCTGACCTTGCTAGAAGTTGAGCTCCTCAAGATTGGGGACTCTGACTTACCTATGGACAGGTGGGATGTTCCCGGTTATTCCCCCCTTCCCCCTTGGTTCCACCCACCCTTGTTCCTGAGAAAGAGGAAGCTTTTGAGAACAGTGGCTATTTAAGATTTCTATATAGAATGATTTTTATTAGCAAGGTGGAGGTTTAAAGATGCTCTTCATGAAAGGTCAGCTATTGCCATCCTAGGATGCAGCCAGGATAAGTCCTGACAATGGTAGGAAATAGCTACCTACAATGGTAAATAAAGGCTTCAAAGTTAAGTTGGTCTCTTTGAAGGAGTGAAACAGAGGAGAAACTGGGAAGAACAAGTGGAACAAGGGGCAGCTTAGTCCCATCTATGGTTAATGTTTAAAGGACTGAATGTAAACCCAGTGGAACTGATAGATAATATAGGCATCCTCTTTATTTGTTTGTTTTAAATATTTATTGGAGTAGAGTAGATTTACAATGTTGTATTAGTTTTTACTGTATAGATATTCATATACATATATCAACTCTTTCTAAGATTCCTTTCCCATATAGGCCATTGCAAAAGCGTCCTCATTTGGAATCCTGTTGCATGCCTCTGAGTGAGGATATATCCTGTCTGGTTATGAGGTGTTTCTGTAAGCCCTTTGAAAATAGTGTGGGACAAAAGAGCAGGGTTTTCTAGATAGATGTGAATAGAGAGACAGAGAGACTGACAGATAGATGCCAGTGGCCCAATATAAATATTTGAAGAATTGAGTCGCAGTGGCTTGCAATTCCTGAAAGAATATTACAAACATCATTTCATCCTGAGTTCATCCTCAGTCAAGCGAGCGTTACAAAGAGTGGCTTAGTGTAATCCTCTGCTCCACATCAGCAGAGTCATTAGCTCAGACATGTGGAAACGGGTAAATATGTGAGCTGCCCGAGTGGAGAAAAGGCTTGCCTCTGATATCCTCGCACTGTGGACCCTGGCACAATGACTCTGCTCAGGGCCCAGACTTGTGTTTCAGGGATGGCTTATCACAGACCAACTGTGACGTGATCACACATGCCTGGGACAACGGAAGCAGAGGCACTGGCTTTGGATGGGCAGAACATGACAAAGACAAATTTCTTTTTTCGTTTGGGATAAATGTCACAGAGGAGGCTTCCCAGGTGGCTCGGTGGTAAAGGATCTGCCTGTCAATGCAGAAGACACGGGTTTGATCCCTGGGTTGGGAAGATCCCCTGGAGAAGGCCATGGCAACCCACTCCAGTATTCTTACCTGGAAATTCGATGGACAGAGGAGCCTGGCGGGCTATAGTAAATGGAGTCACAAAGAGTCAGACAGGACTTAGCGATTAAACAGAAATAACGAACATCACAGAGGGCACGGGAGTACAGGATATTTACAGCCACACATTGCTGTGGGAACACATTCAAACGGCTCCAGAGGTTATTAGATAATACATTGGTGATGTTTGTTAAAGCAACCAGTGTTTAACTCTTCATCTAGCAGTTTCTGTCTTTTTAAGAGCCCATCCTACAGAATCAATAGAACCAATGCAGTTGTGTGTGCACAAATCCACAGTAGTGTTTACAGCACTCGCCGCCTCCAAACGGAATACTTTGGAATTTCTTCCTCGGGGAGAATCATGGGGAAAATGTCAAGACATTGCTGGGATATCATATAGCTATTATATATATATATAAATATATATATATCTACCTATCTGAATGTATGTTACTTTGAATGTAAAATATATACTGCAAAGATACAAGCACAAATGCTCCTATAGATACAGCACATATATAGGAATTTTTATTTTAAAAAATGTAATCTGACAAATGGAGAAAGTAACACTGGCATATATACATGATCATGTGTAAATTAGCTAGTGGGAAGCTGCCATATGATACAGGGAGCCAGCCTGGCACCCTGTGATGACTTAGAGGTGTGGGATGGTGGAGAGGGAGGTTCAAGAGGGAGGCTGTATATTTTTCCCAAAATATTTTATTATTCTAGGTCCCTTGTATATTCCATATAAAATTTTTAGTCTAGCAGTTTCTACAAAAATATGTACTGGAGTTTTCAGTGGAATTTCATTCAAATCTATAGATCAATAGACATTTTAATAGTATTGAATCTTTGAATCTCTACACATGGGATAGTTCTTAATTTAGTTTGACTTTAGAATTTCTCTCAGCAATATTTTTTCCCATAGTTTTCCTTCAGTTTTTAGCATAGAGGTTTTTTTTTTTTTTTTTTTTTAAATGTTTGGTGAATTAGTTTTTATTTTTTGTACCTTATTGTAGATATTCCAAAATGTTCATTTTCCAATTATTTGTTGTTATTATAGTAAGTGAACGCATTAGTGGCTCTGTTGTGCCAACTCTTTGTGACCCTGTGGATTGTAGCCTGTCAGGGTCTTCTGCCCATGGAATTCTCCAGGCAAGAATACTGAAGTGGGTAGCCATTCCCTTCTCCAGAGAAGGGTTCTCTTCCCTGGGTTCAAACCCAGGTCTGCATTGCAGGCAGATTCTTTAGCATCTGAGTCACAAAAACATAAATTATAATTATAAGTTGCCTTTATAAACTACAATCTTTATAGATTTATTAACCCCATCAGTTCTTTGTATATCTTATGTTGGAAATTATCTTATTTTCTATTTTCTAATCATTCCTTTTTCTTACATTACTGCACTGGCTAGTACAATACTGAATAGAAGTTTTAAGAGTGGACATCCTTGTCCTGTTTGCAAATTTAGAGAGTAGGCATTTCTTTACCTATGATTTTTGTCTGTAGATTTTTCATAGAAACTCTTTACTAAGTTGATAAAATTTCATTATTTCCAGTTTACCAAGAGGTTATTTTTAAAGGAATGGGTGCCGAATGTCATCAAATTGCTCATTATTAATATGATCATATAACTTCTCTTTTATTCTAAGTCTGGTGATTTACTGGTTTTTGAATACTGAAACAAATTTGAATTTTTAGAATAAACCCATCTTCAGTTCAGTTCAGTTCAGTTGCTCAGTCGTGTCTGACTCTTTGTGACCCCATGAACCACAGCACCCCAGGCCTCCCTATCCATCACTAACTGCTGAAGTCTACTTAAACCCATGTCCGTTGAGTTGGTATGCCATCCAACCATCTCATCCTCTGTCGTCCCCGTCTCCTTCTGCCCTCAGTCTTTCCCAGCATCAGGGTATTTACAAATGAGTCAGCTCTTCACATCAGGTGGCCAAAGTATTGGAGTTTCAGCTTCAGCATCAGTCCTTCCAATGAACACCCAGGACTGATCTCCTTTAGGATGGACTGGTTGGATCTCCTTTCAGTCCAAGGGACTCTCAAGAGTCTTCTCCAACACCACAGTTCAAAAGCATCAATTCTTCGGTGTTCAGCTTTCTTTATAGTCCAACTTAGTGATGGTATATGATCTTTTTTATATATTTCTATTTTCTAACATTCTTTGCTTTAAAAGGACTCTTACATCTACTTTTATGAGACAGATTGGTGCTCAGACAAATGAAAATAATGCAGAGACAAAAATATATATGTAAAATAAACTCAGTATCTTAATGACAGAAAATTTTCCTGTTTGATTTTTAAAGAATTTTCTTTTTTGATAAGATTTCTTTTCTTAGTCTCTAAAATCACATTTTCTTTTAGTGCTTTGAATGTTTATAGTAATTGCTATATATTCTGTTTTCTAATAGCAATGTCTGTACCAATGGGTTCAGTTTCAAGTTTTTTCCTTAATTATGAATCATTTTTTTCTGTTGCTCTGTATATCCAAAGACATATGATACTTTGGTTGATACATTGCAGAAACTTTGGATTTTGTTATTTTTTCTGAAGAATGTTGTCTTTTCAGAAGTCAGTTTAATTACTACAGTTCCATGAGCTTGGTTTCATGCTTTGCCAGTGAGAATTTGTGAAATGTATTTCTCAAACCTCTCAAACTTGTTGCAACTCAACTTTCAAGTTCTATCTCCTAAATGATTATGTTAGGACTTTTTTTTATACCTTGAGAGAGTGAGTTTAGCTTAGGTCTTACTCTAAAGCATGCTTACAATTTCAAAGTCATGACCTTTCTGTTATTGTAGCTGAGTACCAAGTATTCTACCAGTGTTACCAAACTTTCTCCACTCTGGCAGGGCCTGAACTCCAAATTCATCCAGCCCTGCCTCTTGGCCTGCATTCCTCATCCTCTAGGGTCTCTGTTCTTTCAACCTCATAGCAAGTGAAACTGAGTAAGCCTTAGGATCTTGCCCAACCAGAGACTTGCATGAAAACTTTGCTTGGATTTCCAACTTTCCTCTGCAAAGATCTCCCCTTTCCCAATGTTTATGTATTTTGTGTGATTAGCTCATTTAGCCTTCACAATAAGCCTATGTGATAGGTAGTGTTCTTCATGAGACACAGAAAAATGTAAGCAGTTTTTCAAGTTCATGTATCTGAGCCAAGACTTAACCCCAGGCATCATCAGGACACCCCAGTCTGGCATCTGAACTCATAAATGAACTATCACATGTGCAGTTTCTTTACCTAAAGAGGGACTTGCTCTTATAAGTATTTGCAAGTAATCAGGTTCAATAATAAGGCAAGTTGACTTGCTCAGTCGTGTCTGACTCTATGCAGCCCTATGGACTATAGCCCACCAAGGTCCTCTGTCCATGGGATTCTCTAGGCAAGAATACTGGAGTGGGTTGCCATTTCCTCCTCCAGGTAATGTTGGTGTCAGTACCACATTTTTAGCACAGTGCCAGGAGACCTGTATACCCATTTCTTGAGTGACAATTTAGATGACAGTTCTAATTTCAAGTTCTAGTTTCAAACACGACTGAGCAACTGAACTGAACTGTATTACTTCCAATTATGTCCTAATTTCAGCCAGTTCAGTTCAGTCGCTCAGTCATGTCTGACTCTTTGAGACCCTGTGGACTGCAACATGCCAGGCCTCCCTGCCCATCACCAACTCCCAGAGTTTACCCGAACTCATGTCCATCGAGTCGGTGATGCCATCAAACCATCTCATCCTCGGTCATCTCCTTCTCCTCCTGCCTTCAGTCTTTCCCAGCATCAGGGTCTTTTCCAATGAGCTGGCTCTTCACATCAGGTGGCCAAAGTATTGGAGTTTGAGCTTCGGCATCAGTCTTTCCAATGACTATTCAGGACTGATTTCCTTTAGGATGGACTTGTTGGATCTCCTTGCTGTCCAAGGGACTCTCAAGAGTCTTCTCCAACACAACAGTTCATAAGGATCAATTCTTCGGCGCTCAGCTTTCTTTATAGTCCAGCTCTCACATTCGTACATGACTACTGGAAAAACCATAGCCTTGACTAGATGGACCTTTGTTGGCAAAGTAATGTCTCTGCTTTTTAATATGCCGTCTACGTTGATCATAACTTTTCTTCCAAGGAACAAGTGTCTGTTAATTTCATGCCTGCAGTCACCATCTGCAGTGATTTTGGAGCCCCCAAAAATAAAGTCTGCCACTGTTTCCCCATCTGTTTGTCATGGAGTGATGGGACCAGATGCCACGATCTTAGTTTTCTGAATGTTGAGTTTTAAGCCAACTTTTTCACTCTCCTCTTTCACTTTCATCAAGAGGCTCTTTAGTTTTTCTTCACTTTCTGCCATAAAGGAGGTGTCATCTGCATATCTGAGGTTATTGATATTTCTCCTGGCAATCTTGATTCCAGCTTCTGCTTCATCCAGCCCAGCATTTCTCACGATGTACTCTGCATAGAAGTTAAATAAGCAGGGTGACAATTTACAGCCTTGATGTACACCTTTCCCAATTTGGAACCAGTCTGTTGTTCCATGTACAATTCTAGCTGTTCCTTCCTGGCCTGCGTACAGATTTCTCAGGAGGCAGGTCAGGTAGTCTGGTATTCCTATCTCTTTAAGAATTTTCCACAGTTTGTGGTGATCCACACAGTCAAAGTCTTTGGCATAGTCAATAAAGCAGAAATAGATGTTTTTCTGGAACTCTCTTGCTTTTTTGATGACCCAGCAGATGTTGGCAATGTGATCTCTGGCTCCTCTGCCTTTTATAAGATATATTTTACAAAGATATAATGGAAATAACACAGTAGAATAAGGTAAGCTTATTTGTCTCATAACTGTTTATAGAACATTTTATATAGACATCTACTTCATCTATATTATGAATCGACTAAACACTAGTATATAACTTCATGAATTTGATTGGCTGTCATTGTATCATCCTACTTCATAGAAGAAGAACTGAGACTCAGGAAAGTTAAGTGACTTATTTTTCACATCTCCTTGGGTCAGCCTCATAGCAATAGACTAGAGGTTGGGAATATATTTAACTCTGTACTTTTGAGTATATGACTTACTTGCCTTCTGTGTTTCATAAGAATCTCAGTTTTCCAAGCATTGGCTGCTATACTGCGCGCTGGTGTGTTTTGCAAAATTAAAGTGTTGTACAAATGTATAATTTAATAGTATAACCTCTCTCGACTTGTCTGCCTTAACTTTAAGGGAATCTTAGTTTCTGTGCAGATGTGAATGGATTAGGTTTTCTTAAAAGGGGGCATTATGGTTTGGAACTTATCCAATATTTTTCTTTCTTTTGCTCATAGATCCATAGTCTTCTTTTGAAAAATGACTGCTTATCTCCTCATGTCATATTTCCCTGGTAGGACTGTCAGTCCAGCACTATAGGTATTTGCTTTGAGACTGGGCAGATGTCCTAAGCCTGATTAATAAGAGCCCCCTGGTTTAACTTCATCCCTTAAGCCCCACCCAGGATTTTGGCCAAAGTAATTGCAAGAGTGGTTGTCTTTCAAAGATGGGCTTTGGAGTCCTAAGTTATATAAGACAAGCTATTTTCTCTTCACGAATAAGTTAGTTTAATTCCTTTTGTCTTCCTGGCACTTGCACATGGCCATCCTGGCATTGCACCCTGGGGAATAGAGTCTTGAGGCGAATCCACATTTTATTCATTATCTATTGCTCCAGCACAGTGCAAAGTCCTGGAAACACAGTAGACACTTTCAGGAAATGCCTGTGGTACTGCAGGAGTTTATTATGATACTTGCAGCTATTGACTTCAGTGGGGCAGAAAACAAGTTGTCCTAAACACCCCAGGGCTTCATGGGTGGGTACCCCCAACACTCCCTTCTCACACCCTACCCTCAGCATGTCCATCCAAAGCCCTGCCCAGCTCGGCACTTGATCCACTCGTTCTGGTATCAAACAGCTCTTCTCACCAATGGTTACTGCGCATTGAAATGTGCACTTAATTCTCAGAAAAAAAAGGGCTACAATTTTCTTTCTTAATATAATTATGCTGAACAGCCAAGCTTCAAGGGAGGGAAAACTGCACTGAAATGGGTACTAACTAATGGCCAGGTGTGTCCTTTGCATTTCTAATGCTTTCTTGCCTCAGAGGGAGGGAGGGAGGGAGAAAAGGAGGCATAACCAAATCACTGAATATTTTAAGGCTGATGAACAAATGACTTCATTATGAGGAAGATTGCTGCTCCTCTTGTGTAATGTCATAACTTTTGGTATAATTCAGCTTTTAAAGACTCTGTGGGGAAAGCAGAATCTCAGAACAAACTGCCATTAATATTTAACACATACACACCAAAAAATATTAGCCCCTTAAGCTTTTATGATGTCTTTATGGGGGGAAAAAAGACAAAACTACAAGTGAAGTCACACTTACAAATAAAAAGCAGCAGTCTTAACTACAGCAACTGTGGATAGAATTAAGAAACAAATTCCAATTTTGAGTTGTTTGCAATAAATATTTAGGTCCTTGGGAAAGGACACAATTCTTTCTTTTTACTCTTTATTTGGTTTCTTTGGTGCAGTTACAGAATTCCAAGCATCTGTCATCAAGTAGAGCTTAGTACTAACCATTGTTTCTTATGGTAAACCACTCTTCTTTCTTTTTGGAATTATGGTGCTAGGCAAGTGGTGTTGTGGGTTAAGTTCTCTTCCCCTCCTACCCCTCACTCCCACTGGGAATGTTGGGCAATGACCTTGAGCTGCAAACCCAAGGCAAAGCTGGCACTTCCTTGTCCTCTGCTTATTACGGAGCTGCCTAGAGTCTTTGCACATAGTGCTTGCTAATGCCAGCTCAGGGCCACTAGTGGAAGCTCCATGGGGATGGGGAATTGCACTTCCATAGTGGGTGGATGGATGCTTGGAACCATCGCATTATCTCCTTGTAAACTGGTGTTTTCCAGAAAAGACAAAGTTGAATTAAAGCACTGAAGGTCAAATTGCAAACTGCTCTGTGAAGATTTTTGCCTGGAGTCCTGCTGCTTAAGGGGCAAAGGGCAGAATCAGAATGGAGAGAAAGAAGAACTCTGAAAATGTTAGATGTTCATCACCACTAAACTCTTGGAGTAGAAGTCAGAGACAGATGGGCAAAAAAGAAGCAGCAGGTTTTAGTAGCTGAATCATGGCAGCAGGTGTCAAACCTTGATTCAGATGTGATTTTCAACCAGTTGCTTGCATTTTTGTGTCCTCTTATTATTTTTTTAATCTTGTGGAGTTTTTATGGAACTTTCTAGTTTATTGGCAAATACCAGTCAACTTTTCTTAGCTTCTTCACTTTTTGCATACACCAAATAATAGCATACTAATTCTTTGGTATTAAAAAATAGTCATCTGTATATGTTACTATTTGTTCTTTTTTGTAGACACAGGATTCCTACAGTCCACATGTTGAATTCATCCTCATTCATCAACATCAATTATTTCCCTTTTATAGGTAACAGTAAAAGTAATGACTATTGAAATGAAACCAAAAAAGGTGGCATTCATTGAGTTTTATATACCTCTCAGGTACTCTGCTAGCCAGTTGGTTCAGTGGTAAAGAATACACGTGCTAGTGCAGGATATGTGGGTTCGATTCCCAAATCAGGAAATTCCCCTGGAGAAGGGAATGGCAACCCACTCCAGTATTCTTGCCTGAGAAATTCCATAGACAGAGGAAGCTGGTGGGCTCCTGTCCATGGAGTCACAAAGAGTCAGACATGGCTTAGTGACTGAGCATGCACGCACTCTGCAAAGCACTCTGCTGAGACTGTTGTATCACTTAATCTGTGTAACAACCCATAAATTATATACTTGACCTTCTCATCTGTAAATATAGGCTACTTACAAAAATCAGGAACTTATCCAAAGTTAGCAGTGTGGAGAGTTCAGTGAAGTTACTCCATGGTATTGGCATGCACTTCGTTTGGCCAACTGGTCTGCAGGGACCTTGCACTGACCTTAGCCGCCTCAAGTAAGCATGTGCCCTAAGTATCAGCCAGGGGCAGAAGCAAATACAAGTTTCTGATATGACTTCCCCAACAGCCTTTGTGATCATCAGTCTTCTCTGACTGCCGGTACCTATATGCCTTATGGACCCCCTAGATAAGATCCCCATGCCAAACCCCACTCTTTTAGTTTGCAATCACCAACCTGGCCCTAGCCTGGGAATCCCAACTCACTCCACCCATGCATCCTAATAAAGGCACATGCCCCACATCCCGGCTGTCTGTCTGCATTCTGCCTTGACCTCCCTGTGCGGCCCCGTGAGGTTTGCTGTGTGTGTACTTCTTCCAGGATGTACTCAGTGGCTCAGTCGTGCCTGACTCTTTGTGACCCCATGGACTGTAGCCCGCCAGGCTCCTCTGTCCATGGAGTTTTCCAGGCAAGAATATTGGAGTGGGTTGCCATGCCCTTCTTCAGGGGAATCTTCCTGACCCAAGGATCGAACCCACATCCCTTGTGTCTCCTACATTGCAGGCAGACTCTTTACCACTGCAGTGCCTGGGAAGCCCTTCTGTGAGCTATACACTTCTCTATTTTGATTTCCTCATGGTGTGTTTTTGAACCGATGTTCACCATCCAGCTCCCTGTGCTTCACATAACAAATGTTAATTAAACAAAGTCAGAACATAATTTTAGGTGTCAGTGCCAGTAAGCACATTGTAACTCAGAAACTCAGTCCTTAACTATCATGCTGATGTCCCAGCTGATGTCTCCCACCCCACCTCCCCCTGCTCTATCAAATGCATGCCTCCATGACTGCATCCATCATTTATTATTGTTCAGTTAGTCAGTTGTGTCCAACTCTTTTTTGTGACCCCATGGACAGCAGCATGCCCGGCCTCCCTACCCTTCACTATCTCCCAGAGTTTGCTCAAACTCATGTCCACTGAGTTGGTGTATTGTTTCAGTTATTAGTTGTTAGCATTCTTTTAGTATTTCAGGCATGATGCAGGTTGCTAAGGATGCAGGCATAAAACCTGGCCTATTTTTTAAAAGATGTCACACCCAAGCCTGTTCTCACTGCTTTCACTCTTTCAGACTTCTTTCCACTTTGCAACCACGATGATATTTCCAAGATTCAAACCTGATACATCAGTTGCCTGGTTAAAACAAACTCATGGCCTGTATTGCTCCTAGGATCAAAATGGAAATCCTTAACCCAGCCTGTGATACAATCATGGTCTGACCCCTGTGCAGCTTGGTAACCTCCTCTTCAGTCCTGTCGCCCCATTCTCTGTTCAGTCACCCAGACCTTCTTGGAGCCCCCAGGAATGTCTTGCTTCCTCAGAGTAAGATGTCTGGAAGCATTTATTCCTCTTCACACACATGCTTCCCTCTGCTTAGAATCTATCTGTCTCAAAGAGTTTGCTCCTAGTTAAGTGTCTTGTCTCAACTTGCTTAGGGAAGCCTACCTTGACCTTGAATTATGGAAAATCTCTCCTTTATGATTACATACAATCCCATGTAGCTCTTTTCTGGTAATAATGTCATACTTTGTGGTGCAATTAAGTCACAAGTTATTAAGTGTCTCTGTAAGATTTTAAGCCCTAAAAAGGCAGGAAATGTTTCTTTTTTGCTTGCCACGATCTAGCATCATAGGGACTCAATTCACAGTTGTTGAAAACCACGTGGTTGGTTGTATTCTAATGGAAGGATGTTCAGGCAGTGTGCACAAGAGGACACAGACAAAGTCTGTACCACGATTAGCAACTTTTCCTCAAGGGAAGTTTACTTGTCTTTTCTTATCTATCATGTCATCTCAAACATGACAAGAATCTTAGTTGCCCCATTCAATTCCCTGTGACTGTTTGAATTCTGATACCATGATAGATCTCTGAGGCTGATAAATCAGAGCAGGAGTGTGGGGAAAGGAGCCTCATGGAAGGTGCCACTTTCCAGACTCAGTCCTGTAGTGTCCATTACCTGACTGTGCAGTCCTCGTGTATATTTCGGTTCTAATTTTTTCCTTAAGAAATGAAATTGTGGGCATCTCTGGTGGCTCAGTGATAAAGAATCTGCCTGCCAGTGCAGAAGACATGGACGGGTTCAATCCGTGGACTGGGAAGGTCCACATGCCAACATTCAACTAAGTCCGTGAACCACAACTGTGGAGCTTGTGCTCTGGATCCTGGGAGCTGTAACTACCAAAGTCCATTCCCTAGGGCCTGTGCTCTGCAACAAGAGAAGCCCCTGACACGAGAAGCATGGACGCCGCAACTCGAGAGTAGCCCCTGCTCACCACAACTAGAGAAAAGCCCACACAGCAGGGAAGACCCAGCACTGCCAGATCGGGATTGGGAATACATGTAAATCCATGGCTGATTCATATTAATGTATGACAAAACCCACTGGAAAAAAAAATAATAATAATAAAAATAAAAAAAAAATAAAAAAAAATAAAAATGGAATTATGATAGATTTCATCATTAAAGGAACTCTGTGAGAAGTGCAGGGCAGTTACTGTTATAAAAATCATGTGACAAAGAAACAGGATTTCATTGGTTCTAAGCAACTGACCAAAAGTACATGCTCAGTTCTAAGAGAAGAGAGAGATTAATCCAAGGACACTGTTTTCCATGTGGGATGTTTTGATTAAATGTGTGTTAATACTCTGACCCTGCCACTTGCTAGAACTGCAAACTTGCACCACCTATATCTCTTCTCTGTCCTTAGTTTCAAAATATGTATAAGTGGCAATAATGTATATATATCACAGTTATAAATGTTAGTTTTATAATAATAAAATTCTTGAGCATTATCATTAATAATGATAGTTGTTATTAATAATGATAATGTAGCTCTTTTCTCTATAAGCACTGGGGTTTCCCCATGGTTGTCTCAGTTGATGTCTGAGATACTGGAATAATGTTTGTATTTATCTCTCTCTAAAACCCATGAGTTTCAGAGAGCTGAGGGAACCTCATGGTTAAAAGCTCAGCCTCTCTGGTCACACAGAGTAACTTCAATTCTTTCAGCCCCAGCTCTGAAATTATTAGCTGACAGACCCTTATCAAATTGCATATAACATCCATAAGCAACTTATCTATATTTATCGGTATACTACTTATCTTTAAAATGGAAATAATATTTATACCCTAGGCTTATTTCTAGTACTAAGTGAAATATATAAAAATAATTACCTCTTTTTGAGCTCTTTCTAAATGCTGGGCTAATTTGTTGAAGGTAAAATAATTAATAATAACCATAGTGATTATTATTGTAAAATAGACACCACTGCCCATGAACAAGCCAAATATATATGAAGTAATTTAGCAATATATTTTTCACATTTTAAGGAGTATTTTTCAACCTAGCATTTATGGCTGTCTGGTACAAAATGGGCATAAATCTACCAAAGTGGCACACAAAAACTCAAATTTAGGTTGCTGGTAACACAGCTTCCAATGTCACTGAATGTTTCAATTCTGGAGAAGAATTAACAGATTGGGTTTCTTTCATGGGGCAGAGCAGGTGACATAAGGCCTTGGTTAAATGGACACGAAAGAATAGCTCCTGATATCAGTGTAGCTGGAATCTCATTACTATTCATGGCTCTTGCTGTCCTTTTGTTCTCTGCAGTTTCTAAGGCTCCAGGCATTTCTTTTTGGGTTTCATTTTCATTTCATTAATTTTCTGATTTTTTTTTTTTTTTCCTCCTCAGCCTGAATACTTGAATAAAATTTTTGCCTTGGTCACTCAAAGGCAAGGGTCAATTTCTTTCTCTCCAATAAGATGATGGGAATGTCTTTGTTTATTTGCCTTTTTAAACCTGCTCATATCCAAAGGGATTTTTAGGCAACTTGTAGCAAGAGTTGAAGATATTTAGAAGCCATTTGCACAGATACAGGTCAAAATCAAGTTATGAGGCAAAAAAAAAAGAAAACTGCATTGGGAAATCACTGTGGTTGGTGACTAAAGCCATGAAATTAAAAGACACTTGTTCCTTGGGAGAAAAGCTATGGCAAACCTAGACAGCATATTAAAAAGCAGAGACATTACTTTGCCGACAAAGGTCCTATAGTCAAGGCTATGGTTTTTCCAGTGGTCATGTATGGATGTGACAGTTGGACCATAAACAAAGCTGAGCATCAAAGAATTGATGCTTTCAAACTCGAGTGCTGGAGAAGATTCTTAAAAGTCCCTTGTAGAGCAAGATGATCAAACCAGTCAATCCTAAAGGAAATCAACACTGAATATTCATTGGAAGGACTGATGCTAAAACTCAATACTTTGGCCACCTGATGCAAAGAACAAACTCATTGCAAAAGACTTTGATGCTGGGAAAGATTGAAGGCAGGAGGAAAAGGGGGCAACCGAAGATGAGATGGTTAGATAGCATCTCAATGGACATGAATTTGAGCAAACTCTGAGAGAACTGGGGGACAGAGGAGCCTGGTGTGCTGCAGTCTATGGGGTCGCAATGAGTCAGACATGATTTAGTGACTGAACAACATTAGGAAAAGCAAGTGGAGAAATGTGGCAACTAGTGACAGACTATTTTCTTGGGCTCCAAAATCACTGCAGATGGTGACTGCAGCCATGAAATTAAAAGATGTTTGCTCCTTGGAAGAAAAGCTATGACCAACCTAGACAGCATATTAAAAAGCAAAGACATTACTTTGTTGACAAAGGTCCATCTAGTCAAAGCTATGGTTTTCCCAGTAGTCACGTATGGATATGAGAGTTGGACTATAAAGATAGCTGAGTGTCAGAGAATTGATGCTTTTGAACTGTGGTGTTGAAGAAGACCCTTGAGAGTCCCTTGGACTGCAAGGAGATCAAACCAGTCTGCCTAAAGGAAATGATTCCTGAATATTCATTGGAAGGACCGATGCTGACACTGAAGTGCCAATACTTTGGCCAGCTGATGTGAAGTATTGACTCATTTGAAAAGATCCTGATGCTGGGAAAGATTGAAGGTGGGAGGAGAAGGGAGCAACAGAGGATGAGATGGTTAGAGAGTATCACCGACTTGATGGACATGAGTTTGAGCAAGCTCCGGGAGTTGCTGATGGACAGGGAAGCCAGGTGTACTGCAGTCCATGGGATCGCAAAGAGTTGGGCACAACTGAGTGACTGAACTGACTGACTGACTGAAAAGTCTGTGTTCTATATTTCTTCTCTTCAGAAGATGGAGGAAGACACTTTGTCTGCATTTTTTTGTTTTTGTTTTTGCTTTGTGTGCCATGTATCTGAGCATTATTTAAGTTAAAATTAAGCAATGCAAAACAGAAAAAGAGACACAGATGTACAGAACAGACTTTTAGACTCTGTGGGAGAAGGCAAGGGTGGGATGTTCTGAGAAAACAGCATTGAAACAAGTATACTATCAAGGGTGAAACAGATCACCAGCCCAGGCTGGATGCATGAGACAAGTGCTCAGGGCTGGTGCACTGGGAAGACCCAGAGGGATGGGATGGAGAGGGAGGCGGGAGGGGGGATCGGAATGGGGAACACATGTAAATCCATGGCTGATTCATGTCAATGTATGGCAAAAACCACTACAATATTGTAAAGTAGTTAGCCTCCAACTAATAAAAATACACGGAGAAAAAAAAAAAAAAAAAAGAAATGTAGTTGACCATTATACATCATGGGAGTTGGGAGTAATGACCATCCCTGCAGCCAAAAATCCATGTCTAACTTACAGTTCACACCCTGTATTTGTAGTTCCTCAGTATTCAGCATTCATCATCCATGGATCTAAATAACCACACATGATATAACCCTGTAGTACTTGCTGTTGATCAAATCCATGTATAAATACGCCTCCACAATCCCAGGGGCTTCCCTGGTGGCTCAGCTGGTAAAGAATCTGCCTGCAATGCGGGAGACCTGGGTTCGATTCCTGAGTTAGGAAGATCTCCTGGAGAAGGGAACGGCTACCCACTCCAGTATTCTGGCTTGGAGAATGCCATGGACTGTACAGTCCATGGGGTCGCAAAGAGTTGGACACGACTGAGTGACTTTCACTTTCACACAGTCCCAACCCATGTCTTTCTAGAGTCAGCTGTAGTTACAGGAATGCTAACCTTTTTGAGGCATGGTGTTCACTGTATTTTTTTTTAAGTCCCGCTTAAGAGGTATCATTGAATTCAGGTGTAGAAAAGCCTTGAGGAAATAGGATTTTTCTCTATTCTGATAAAGACAACTAATGAGAAAATCATATCCCCCCCTTTCCCTTGACTGCCAGGATGCTAACAATCTGATGCTCAGTGATAGCCACTTCAGTCTCTATAATTGGTATGTTGTTCTTTTTCTGTGGATTTGGTTTTCTTATTCTGTTTTTATATTTTTCATGTACATATCTTTGTGTTACATTATTTGCTATAGAGTGAATTTTTGTCCCCTCAAAATTCCTATGTTGAAACCCTAATCAGCAATGTAACTGCACTTGGAGATGGGGACTGTGAGGAGGTGATAAAGGTTAAGTGAGGTCATAAGGGTGGGGGCCTAATCCTATAGATCTGGTGCCCATAGAAGAAGAAGAAGAGATGCCAGAGCTTTGTTGCCATAAGGGGACACACTGAGGGGGCAGCCATCTGCAAGCCAGGAGGAGAGCTTTCAGTGGGAACTGAATCAGCTGGCACTTTGATCTTAGATTTCCCAGCTTCCAGAGCTATGAAGAATGAATTTCTGTGTTTAAATCACCCAGTATTTTGTCATGGCAGGCTGAGTGGATTATTAGACTATTAAACTCTTCCAGAGATTATGTGTTGTAACTGATTTCTCTTTCTGCTAATAATATGGTATCTAGTGAAAAACTCAATCTCACAGGTAGCTTTCGTTTTGAAGTACCATTATAATTCTACTCTTATGGTTACTGCTTTATTAGTAAATACTACTCAGTCATCAGGATAGATATAATATTGTTTTTATTTTTGTTTACTTTCATACTGTATTTCTACAGGAATTTACATTTGAATTTATGCATAAATTATCGAGCAATATCTTTTACAAGTTCATGTTTTGGAGAGCAGCTTTGTAAAACATCTTAAGAGGTCCTAGATACATCTGCCCTCACTAAGAGGGTCCATAAACTTGATACAGAGCTCCTTACATGTATTTTAATGGAGGTATATGAGAAGGCAGCATAGTCTAGTTCTTACTATGTAGTTTTATAGTTGATCGACTATATAGTCTTGGAACTTAAAAACCCTTGGAGTGAATAGTTCTTAGGTTTTATTGGATTATTCCATATTTATCTATATGGGATGTATATGTATGCGCATATACATACATGTATATATATATGCCTTTTGGTTTTATAAGGAAAAAAAAGATAAATACTTGAGTTTTTCTCTTTGATCAGTTTTCAAAATAGTGTTGATTCTCTGTCATCCTCCAAAAATACAGAGTGAAGTCAGTTAGAAGGAGAAATACAAATACTGTATGTTAACACATATATATGGAATTTAGAAAGGTGGTAAAAATGAGCCTACCTACAGGGCAGCAAAAGAGACACAGATACGAAGAACAGACTTTTGGACTCTGAGGGAGAAGGTGAGGCTGGGATAATTTAAGAGACTAGCATTGAAACATGTACATTACCATGTGTAAAATAGATTACCAGTGCAAGTTTGATGCATGAAGCAGGTGGTCTGGGACAACCCTAGGGATACAGTGGGGAGGGTGGTGGGGAGGGGGACACATGTATACCCGTGGCTGGTTCATGTCAATGTATGGCAAAAAGCAATCACAATATTGTGATTATTCTCCAAAGAAATAAATTTTTTAAAAAAGCAAATTAGGTTTATTTGTGTGTTAGAATTACTGTGAATCAATTGAAATACCTGTGTGTTTCAACGAAGTGATTATATTAACTGGTGCATAAGTTGTTCTATATTTGGCTAGTGATATCATTTGCAAGTTGACTCCATTTGAACCAATTTCTCTTGGCAGCTTCTTTGCTCTGATCCATGGTCAACTTATATACTTCTCACTCAAGAGCTGGGGTGGGCTGCTGTTTTATATAATGAAAGGTTTGTTCCTTGTAGTAGGAAATGGTATTTAGAGACCACAGTAAGTCTTATACTGATATTTTCTATTCAATTTCAAGACCATGAAGATTTTTCTTTATCTATATTTTTCTTATATTTATCTTTCTTCCAGTTTGAAAACTTCGTTTTTGGTGACAGCAACATAAATATCCATTTTCTTGATCCTATAATTCTCACCTACAGAATAATAATAAAAGGACAATATCTACACGCATGATTATTTTAAAAAAGCAGTGTGGGATTTTGTTTGTAGTCTTTTTTTACTTTTATTTATTTGTATTGGAGTATAGTTGATTTACAATATTATGTTTTTGTTAAATAGCAAAGTGAATCCATTATCTATATATAAGTGTATATATGTGTGTATGTGTGTATACAGACTTTTTGCATTAATGTATGTATGCTCCACTAGACAGGAAGCTGTTGTGAAAGTCTTGTGTTTTGTAGGCCCTTGGATGAATTCCTCTCTATTGCTGAAAATGGGAGATGTAGTTATGCAGTGTTCACTTGTTTAATTCTATTCTTGATTTTTTTCAATATTTTGCTTTGTAATGTAAAATATTTGTGTTTTATAGGCAAATCAAAACAAGTGTTCAAAACACTGTAGACTAGTCTACCCCTGACCCTTTCTACTCAGTTCCTGTCCACTCAATATGTTATCTATACTGAACTGTATGACTTATGCTTCCATTTAAAAGAGGTGGTCACTCTGTGCTCTGCATATACATGTATGTGTGAATAATCTTATCAGTAAATAGCATCATTATAGTCCCATTTTCATTGTTCCTTTTTCATTTTGCAGTATTTGATGGAAATCATTTAGGTTATTTATAGAGTTATTCTTCATTACATTATATGGTTCCCTAATATTCTTATGTGTAGTTACACAGTACTTTATAGAAAGTGTTGTCTGTTGATGTGTGTTTTATTTTTATTTTTTGCAATATATTGCTATCTTGAAATTGCTGAGGTAAATAGTCTTGTGTATATCTTTTTAATATTTTTGTCTATGTATTTTTCAGCAAGTTCCTAGACATTGGATTCCTAGATCAGAGAGAGTAAATGCATGTCACTTACGTTCCCCTACCAGTGCATGCCTTTTCATACTGTTCATGGGGTTCTTAAGGCAGGAATGCTGAACTGGTTTGCCATTCCCTTCTCCAGTGGACCACATTATTTCAGAATTCTCCACCATGACCCGTCCGTCTTGGGTGGCCCTACACGGCATAGCTCATAGTTTCATTCAGTTAGACAAGGCAGTGGTCTATGTGATTAGATTGGTTAGTTTCCTGTGGTTGTGGCTTTCAGTCTGTCTGCCCTCTGATGCAGAAGGATAAAAGGCTAACGGAGCTTCCTGATAGGAAAGACTGAGTTAGGGGGAAGACTTCCCTAGTGGCTCATACGGTAAAGCATCTGCCTACAATGTGGGAGACCCAGGTTCAGGTCCTGGGTCAGGAAGATCTCCTGGAGAAGATATGGCAATCCACTCCAGTATTCTTGCCTGGAAAATCCCTTGGATGGAGGAACCTGGTAGGCTATAGTCCATGGGGTCACAAAGAGTCCGACACAACTGAGCGACTTGACCTGACTTGACTTGAGTTAGGGGGAAACTGGGTCTTGTTCTGATGGGTGGGGCGATGCTCAGTTCAGTTCAGTTGCTCAGTCATGTCTGACTCTTTGCAACCCTATGAATCAGCACACCAGGCATCCCTGTCCATCACCAACTCCTGGAGTTTGCCCTAACTCATATCCATCGAGTCGGTGATGCAATCCAGCCATCTCATCCTCTGTTGTCCCCTTCTCTTCCTGCCACCAATCCCTCCCAGCATCAGAGTCTTTTCCAATGAGTCAACTCTTCACATGAGGTGGCCAAAGTATTGGAATTTCAGCTTCAGCATCAGTCCGTCCAATGAACACCCAGGACTGATCTCCTTTAGGATGAACTGGTTGGATCTCCTTGCTGTCCAAGGGACTCTCAAGAGTCTTCTCCAATACCACAGTTCAAAAGCATCAATTCTTCGGCACTCAGCTTTCTTCACAGTCCAACTCTCACATCCATACATGACCACTGGAAAAACCATAGCCTTGACTAGACGGACCTTTGTTGGCAAAGTAATGTCTCTGTTTTTTAACATGCTGTCTAGGTTGGTCATAACTTTCCTTCCAAGGAGTAAGTGTCTTTTAATTTCATGGCTGCAATCACCATCTACAGTGATTTTGGAGCCCCCCAAAATAAAGTCTGACACTGTTTCCACTGTTTCCCCATCTGTTTCCCATGAAGTGATGGGACTGGATGCCATGATCTTAGTTTTCTGAATGTTAAGCTTTAAGTCAATGTTTTCATTCTCCTCTTTCATTTTCATGAAGAGGCTTTTTAGTTCTTCTTCACTTTCTGCCATAGGGTGCTGTTATTTGCATATATGGGGTTATTGATATTTCTCCCAGCAATCTTGATTCCAGCTTGTGCTTCATCCAGCCCAGCATTTCTCATGATGTACTATGCATATAAGTTAAATAAGCAGGGTGACAACAAACAGCCTTGATGTACTCCTTTTCCTACTTGGAACCAGTCTGTTGTTCCATGTCCAGTTCCAACTGTTGCTTCCTGACCTGCATATAGGTTTCTCAAGAGGCAAGTTAGGTGGTCTGGTATTCCCATCTCTTTCAGAATTTTCCAGTTTATTGTGATCCATACAGTCAAACGCTTTGGCATAGTCAATAAAGCAGCTCAGTAAGTCTTTAATCCAATTTTCTGTTGATTGGTGGAGCTGTGTTCCCTCCCTGCTATTTAGCTGGGGCCAAACCATGGTGGAGGTAATGAAGATAATGGTGACCTCCCTCAAAAGATCCCATGCCTGCACTGCTACAGTCCGTGCCCCAACCCTGCAGGAGACCACCACTGACCCACGCCTTCCCTGGAGACTCCTGGACACACACAGGCTAGTCTTGTGGGGTCACTGTTCCTTTCTTCTGGGTCTTGGTGCACAAGGTTCTGTTTGTGCCCTTCAAGAATCTATTTCCCAGTCCTGTGTAAGTTCTGGCAGCTCTATGGTGGGGTTGATGTTGACCTCCTCCAAGAAGACTTATGCCATACCCACACCCAGAGCCCCTGTCCCTGCGGCAGACCACTGCCAACCCGTACCTCCACAGGAGACGCTCAAACACAGTTCTGTCTCAGTCTCCATGGGGTCTCTGGGTCTTGGTGGGCACAAGGTTTGTTTGAGTCCCCTGAGCATCTCTGGCAGGAATGGGGTTTGATTCTAAACTCAAATTTGCCCCTCCTACCATCTTGCTGGGGCTTCTCCTTTGCCCTTGGACGTGGGGTATCTCCTCACAGCCGCTCCAGTGCCTACTGCCTTACTGGGGTTTCTCTGACCTTGGACGTGGAGTATCTCCACATGGCCGGCCCAGCAAAGCACAGGTGCCGCTCCTGACCTTGGACATAGGGTATCTCCTCTCCACCACTCGCCGCCCCAGTGCCCTGCAGCCACCGCTCGCTGGTCCAGAAATGGTATGGACGTAACAGAAGCAGAAGATATTAAGAAAAGGTGGCAAAAATACACAGAAGAACTGTACAAAAAACATCTTTACCACCCAGATAATCACTATGGTGTGCTCACTAACCTAGAGCCAGACATCCTGGAATGTAAAGTCAAGTGGGCCTTAGGAAGCATCTCTACAAACAAAGCTAGTGGAGGTGATGGAATTCCAGTTGAGCTATTTCAAATCCTAAAATATGATGCTGTGAAAGTTCTGCACTCAATATGCCAGCAAATTTGGAAACCTCAGCAGTGGCCATCGGACTGGAAAAGGTCAGTTTTCATTCCAGTCCCAAAGAAAGGCAACGCCAAAGAATGCTCAAACTACCACACAATTGCACTCATCTCATACTAGTGTAATCATAGTAATTACACTATCAAATCATTGTAATCATCTCATACTAGTAATACTTTGCATTACTAGAAAAGTAATACTCAAAATTCTCCAAGCCAGGCTTCAGCAATATCTGAACCGTGAACTTCCAGATGTCCAAGCTGCTTTCAGAAAAGGCAGAGGAACCAGAGATCAAATTGCCAACATCTGCGGGACCATCAAAAAAGCAAGAGAGTTCCAGAAAAACATCTATTTTTGCTTCATTGACTATACCAAAGCCTTTGACTATGTGGGTCACAATAAACTGTGGAAAATTCTGAAAGAGATGGGAATACCAGACCACCTGACCCACCTCTTGAGAAACCTGTATGCAGGCCAGGAAGCAACAGTTAGAACTGGACGTGGAACAACAGACTGGTTCCAAGTAGGCAAAGGAGTACATCCAGGCTGTTTATTTTCACCCTGCATATTTAACTTATATGCAGAGTACATCATGAGAAATGCTGGGCTGGATGAAACACGAGCTGGTATCGAGATTACTGGGAGAAACATCAAGAACCTCAGATATGCAGATAACAGCACCCTTATGGCAGAAAGTGAAGAAGAACTAAAGAGCCTCTTGATTAAAGTGAAAGAGGAGAATGAAAACATTGACTTAAAGCTCAACATTCAGAAAACTAAGATCATGGCATCCAGTCCCATCACTTCATGGGAAATAGATGGGGAAACAGTGTCAGACTTTATTTTGGGGGGCTCCAAAATCACTGTAGATGGTGATTGCAGCCATGAAATTAAAAGACACATACTCCTTAGAATGAAAGTTATGACCAACTTAGACAGCATATTAAAAAGCAGAGACATTACTTTGCCAACAAAGGTCCGTCTAGTCAAGGCTATGGTTTTTCCAGTGGTCAAGTATGGATGTGAGAGTTGGACTATAAAGAGAGTGAGTGCTGAAGAATTGATGCTTTTGAACTGTGGTGTTGTAGAAAACTCCTGAGAGTCCCTTGGACAGCAAGGAGATCCAACCAGTCCATCCTAAAGGAGATCCATCCTGAATATTTATTGGAAGGACTGATGCTGAAGCTGAAACTTCAGTACTTTGGCCACCTGATGCAAAGAGCTGACTCATTGAAAAGATCCTGATGTTGAGAAACTTGAGGGCAGGAGGAGAAGGGGCTGACAGAGGATGAGATGATTGGATGGGATCACCGACTCAATGGACATGAGTTTGAGTAAACTCCGGGAGTTGGTGATGGACAGGGAGGCCTGGCATGCTACAGTCCATGGGGTTGTAAAGAGTCAGACATGACTGAGTGACTGAACTGAACCGAACCAGTGCATGAAACTTTAGCTTGGCTTTTGACCACAGTTCTTGGTATCTGATTAAAAGCTCAAATTTTCAGTGAAAATCAAAAAAATACACAGACAGTGTGTTGCTTGAAGGAAAATACATTCATGTGTGGACAGCAAAAATAAAAGTCCCTAAGGCTAAATCCAAACTGCATCATCTCCTAGGTTTAATGTTTAGGATAGATAGTACCCTTCTTCCATCTCCACTCTTGGTCTGGATAGAGGATTGTTTTTATACTTCAGAAGTAATCTGTTTTTAGCTATACCATAGCATTCCTATTACTGTGCCATAAACATGTGTCCTATTCTAGAATGTGACTAGTTCCTTGGTGGCATGGATCATGACATACCCATGTTTACAACATCTGTGCCTAATACTGTGTCTTGTACTTTGTGAAATGTTAATATATGATTGACCAGTGGTTTCAGTTCAGTTTAATTCAGTTGCTCAGTCATGTCTGACTCTTTGAGACCCCATGGACTGCAGCACGCCAGGCTTCCCTGTCCCTCACCAACTCCTTGAGCTTGCTCAAACTCATGTCCATCTTGTTGGTGATGCCATCCAACCATCTCATCCTCTGTCGTCCTCTTCTTCTGCTGCCCTCAATCTTTCCCAGCATCAGGGTCTTTTCCAAAGAGTCAGTTCTTTGCATCAGGTGGCCAAAGTATTGGAGTTTCAGCTTCAGTCCTTCCAATGAATATTCAGGGCTGATTTCCTTTAGGATTAACTGGTTTGATCTACTTGCAGTCCAAGAGACTCTTGGGTCTTCTCCAACACCACGGTTCCAAAGCATCAATTCTTTGGTGCTCAGCTTTCTTTATAGTCCAACTCTCACATCCATATGTGACTACTGGAAAAACCATAGCTTTGACTAAACGGACCTTTGTTGGCCAAATAATGTCTCTGCTTTTTAATATTGGTCATTTGAGCTTTGCTTTATGTTTTTTATGTCACATTTATACATCTTTTTTATGTTCAAGGGAGGCTTCAGTGAGTTTGAACCTGGGAAAAATTCCTGTCCCGTGCCTCCATGTCTTCACCTGATAGATTAAAAAATGTTAACGCCATTTATTGGTCAGTAGCAGAATTCACTTTTACTGTTAATGTGTCGTAAATGAGTTGAAATGAACTATGTACAATCCTCAGCACATAATTCAAGCAGTCTTTCTATACTCTTCACCTTCAGTAAAGGTACAGCCTAGTTACTCAAGCAGGGGCATCACAGTCATTATCTGTGGATATCTCAAGGCACCAAGAATTTATTGTAACAGATGGTCCACGCACTAGACTCTTCTCAATTACACAAGTTGTTATATGCGTGGGAGTCATTAAGTGACTCAACTGATGAATCATAGAACAATTACAGCAAATCGATAACCCTGCTCCTGTCCTATTCCTTAACAGAAATATGCTAGCGTAACACTTGCGTCTGCTGCAGATGGAGTTGTTGAAGAGAAAGGGACAGTGGCTTCCATCTGCTAATTTCAGATATGGAATTCTTAATGTGGTTCAGCAGTCTACTCCTTTCTGATATTACCTGATTTTTATAGTGATCAACTAAATCAAGCAAACTTTGTACTTTGAGATATTTTTTCTTTTCTTTAATACCAAAAGAATACAAGACGTTTCAGTTTAATTGCCTAAGATCATATTATTCTTAGAATATGAGCATCTATAAAGTGAGATGCACATCTAAGAAGCAAAGACAAACAAACATAAAAATCCTACTGCAAAAACTAAGACCTGCCTTAGAGCATGGGGCAGTAGAATAGGTCAGAGTTTGGATTAAGACTTGGTTTGGAGATGTGTGAACTTGGACAGGTTAATTAATTTTCTGTGTGTCTCAGTTTCCTTATTTTTGAAAGCAGTGATACTAATTTATAATATAAAATCATTATAAAAATTAAATGCAATATATAAAGAAAAAATTGCATTTGATTTTATCAATAGCTCTCATTTATTTTGTCTATTATCAGTTATATGGTAAGACATTTATCTAATATTTGAAAACTTTTTGTGATCGCACTTTAAGATACACACTAATTTATTATCATCTGACCTTGGAAAAATTCCACTAATCACTAGGCTAAAATTTTAATTATTCATATATATACATACGTTGTTTGTTGTTTTGTTGCTAAGTTGTGTTTGACTCTTTTGTGCCTTCTGGACTGTAGCTCACCAGGCCTCTTTGTCCATCGAATTTCCTGGCAAGAATACTGGAGTGGGTTGCCATTTCCTTCTCCAGGGGATCTTCCAGAATCAACTCCTGACCCAGACTTAGCCTATGTCTCTTATATTGTCAGGCGGATTTTTAGCCACTGAGCCACTGGAGAAGCCCCACTAGGATCTTTCCCCTAATACAATAATTTAGAAATCTGGACTCTACCAAACTACTCTTAAGTTTGTACCTTTCTTACAAAAAGAAATTCATATTCATGAAATATAAGGTGTAGCTTAAGGCCACAGTAGGCTTTAAATGACTTTAAGAGTCCAGTTTCAGTCATTTTGAATATTTTAAGAGGTAAAAGTAATTTTTAAAACTATTTAGAATTGTTGTTTTTACCAATCTGTGCCTTTTTTCAGGTAACAAAGTAGAATACTGTTCTTGAAATGGGTACAAAACATATAGTTCAGAATAGCATGGAAGGACCTGATTTTTTATTCCATCATTATTATGAATTTGCTGGGAGACTTTAAAAATCATTTCATTACTTGACGAGATTGATTTTTCCCATCTTTTGAAAGGAAATATGAATGATAGTCCATTCTACATCTCAGGCCTTTTGTGAGGGTCAGATTGAGGTCAAGGATATTTAAAAACACTATGTTCTTCTTATATATTTCAGTCAGTTTACTTATTTGTGCTCTCACAATTACGAGGGGCATTTAATTTCATTTATATGACAAAATACAATCTTAGTGGTGGTGTTCCCTAGTTCCTGCTGCTTCAGGATGAGGAGGTTGTATATTAACTATTCACCAAACTAATATATGGAAATTTCAATTTTGTCAAAAATTTTAAACTCTTGTTGATAACAACTATTAAAATCCAATCAAGGAAAAATAGTTCATTAAGGCACACCTGTGAAAAATGGCACTTAATTGAAGGCTAAATGTAATATTTCAAAAATGAATTAACAAAATTTAGTTTTCATGATTAAAAAATTGCCTTTACTTAGTTGATTGTTTTATATAGCTTTCATACTTCTCAAAACTTCCAGGAGCTTAATTTCAACAAGATTATTCTGATCTATG